>NC_089588.1:112716732-113371670 GCF_019320115.1 Miscanthus floridulus | reverse complement strand
TCCCAGCTTGTAACACCAACCGGGACTAAAGATCCTTTAGTCCCGGTTGGTAAGCCGAACCAGGACTAAAGGTCCAACCCTTTAGTCCCGGCTCGGCTTACCAGCCGAGACTAAAGGATCTTTAGTCTCGGTTGGTGTTACCAGCCGGGACTAAAGGTATTTTTGGGCGGGCAATTCCGCCCACCCTTTAGTCCCGGTTCCTGGCCTGGGCCGGGACTGAAGGCCTAAAATTTTTGCAGCCCGCCAAAGTGTTGTTTTTTCATTAAGGATTGTAGATCTTGATGAGCTGCTCAAATAAGACACTAAATGACCTCAGATGAAAAATCTCTGAATACCAAGTTTGTGTTGATGCAAAAGTGGATCTGCAAACACAAAGGGCTAATACCCGAATCGATATCCAAAGCGTGCCAGTCGATTTGACCTGCTAATCGACAAGGATGAAGATACGAACACTTTGGTCCTGACAACAGCGATACGCCCGGAAGTCACGGCCAAGAGGTGCTCACGCGGAACTCAAGAATCGCCGAAGGTCGCACTGAAACGATGCAGCTCGCCGAATCAATGAGAACTCGTAAAAAAGGAAAAATATGCAAATTGACGAAGTCGCCGAAAAGTAAGTAGATGCAAATAGGAGTAAAAATTGGTTTTGATATTGATTGATATATCTATTACATTGCCCCTTACTCCATATTTATACCCTGATCTAAAGAGACACAACCAAATACAACTAGGACACCAATCCCATATCTAAGGAAACACGTGACTCTTACATGAATCATACCCTAACAAATATAGAAAAGGAAATCAACTCCTATCTATTTCCCTGTCCGCCTCAATTACGATGGAAATCTCACCGTCCTCCTTCCCATCGGCATACTCCCTATTTCATCGGCAGTAGTCTTCAAGTCTTCCTTCATCGGCATACTCCCTGTTTCATCGGCAGTAGTCTTCAAGCCTTCCTTCATCGGCATACTCCATGTTTCATCGGCAGTAGTCCTCAAGCCTCCCTTCATCGGCATCGACAATAACACCTCCAACCTCATCGGCAACGCCCGAGTCCAAATCAACCTTTCCATCGACCATCACCAGCTATCGGCAACCATCTTTACAAACTGGCTTTCATCGGCTATCAAAGTATTCAATAACTTTCCCCTTGCCGATTAGTCCACTCCGATTATTTTGACACGTGCAAAAAACGGTGTCAACACATGCCCCCCAATTTCGGAGTATAAAACCATTAATGCTCCGAAATTTACTCCAGATAACGCTTGCCTTTGCCCGATTACCGTAACTCATTCTCCAAGCCAAAACTTGATTTGTTATCAAATCCAATCAAATCTAATCTTGATTCACGCACTTCAGTAAATATCGCACAATCGCCAACCACTCTTGCCTTGATTATGGTTAAGATACCGAAACAATAACCCATCGGCAAGATCTTAACATGATAATGCTGCCATTTTCAGAATTAAAATATCATGTATCGATATCCCCTCCAAGTCATGATTACTTGTCATCAACTCATCTGTACAATCCCCTGATTATCGCGCGAACAGTTACCATATCCCTCTGAACCGCCTTGACCTATATGCGCGCGACATAGAGATAAGTCCAAAATACCCTTATTCTGGGCGGCTTATAAATAGATTTCTCCGGAACCCTCATTTTCTACCTTCAGCCTCCAATCCTTGGCATTCTCTCTCTCCGGCGGCGACTCCGACGAACAACCGCGCGACCTCAACCAACAAGAACCCTTCTCTGGCGCTAACTTCAAGTTTCCGGCTCGTACCTCCACCTTCCTCAAGACAATGGCCATCAACTTCGACGTCCCCGCGGTTCGCTCCACTTCCATTACCTTTTACTTTGATCTTTTTGCAAATTCATTCAGTTGGTGATTTTTCCTTTCTTCTGTCTTCTGGATTCCATAACCTTAGGAACTGCGCAACAAATTAGTTATCCCAACCGATCAGCCGCACGTCCAATGCCTTGGACCAATGGGCAACCCAGATCCAACCGATCTGATCAATGCAGAGGTTAACAGAATCCCCTTTAGAGCCCAAAATTTCTCTCTGAATTTGTGGAAAGACACATTCCGATCTTGGCCCAAAACCACCAAAGGGTGGAAAGATTGGTACTTGAGGGTTAATAGATCGATGCAAGTATACTGGGCAGAACGAAGGTTAGACCAATGCATTAGGCTCTCTATTGCCGATATGCAGAAAAATGAATCAATGATAATTGCAGCTGCTTATTTCTGGTCAGACACGACCAATACTTTTATGTTTGGACATGGCCCAGCTACTCCTACCCTTGCCGATATCCACATGCTTACTGGCTTGGACATCTCAACTGCCGATGAAGGCTCCATCTATGGTAGAAAGTCTGAATATAGGGTGAATACCCGTAACATCGGCGGTTGGACAGGATATATTCAAGAATACCAGAAAACCGGGACACTTAGCCAGAGGGAACATGCCACATTCCTGAATATGTGGTTAGAAAAATTTATCTTCTGTGGTCGATCAGTAGGACCAACCAATGCCTTCCTCCCTGCAGCTGAACTTTTGGCTAATGGCGTAAGGTTTCCTCTTGGCCGATACCTTCTGAGCTCCACTTATCATCTTCTTCATCAAGTGTCTCAGAAACTTTTGCTTGGCGAACCCATCGGCAACCTGGGAGGCCCGTGGTGGTTTATTAACATGTGGCTGAATGCCCATATGCACAAACGTTTGCAATGGGACTTTTTTGCTCAACAATTCCCACGAGAAATTGCTGAAGACTATGTGCTTGGGGATGATGAATCGGCAACACGCTCACCCCTCAATTTTGGTGAAGCCATAATTGTCCTTCCTGGAACAGAAGCCAACGAAGACCAAATCGGCAGATTCTTTCAAAGCTTCTACAATGGTCTTTCTCGTGATCATAGGGCCTGGGTGCCTTATATTGACGAAGAAAATAGATTCCCCCTTCTTTTCAACTTTGCCGATGACACTCTGAATCAAGATAATGAGCTCATGATGGCTATCATCACTCCCAGGGCAATTCCAGTAAACACATTCGGCAGCAGGAAAAACACCAACATTACATATGAATTTTACAACCCATCGGCAGTATCCCGCCAATTGGCTTTTGGGCAACTGCCAATCAAACTCTGCTTTGCCGATGTGATCAAACCCAGGGAAACAATCACCTGCGGAACAGATTGGAACAAGGTAGTACAACTCTCCCCCGATGCCGATACTACAGATGTTGATATATCCACCTGGACACCAATATCTTTCATCACCGAGTCATATAAGCAATGGTGGCGAGAGTGGAAAGAACAACTGTTCACAACTTCTGCTCACACATATCGGCACATGATCGACCCTGAATATGCCATCCCTGACGACGCGGTAAGTTTCCTTTAACTCCCTTCTGCTTTTCCCTTCATATATCAGTAACTGATTCTCTTGTAACAGGTTAACAACCCAGCACCATCGGTGAGCAAAAGTGGGAAACTCTTCAATCTCCGGCCTGTTTCCCCAACATCGCCGATCGGCTACAACGCTCCCACCTTAGCCGCTTTGACCCACCAGAAGATTCGTACCAAGACCATCACTTCTAAGTCCAAATTGGCTACATCCAGGGCTACTCCATCGGCCGCTGCTACAACCTTGGTCAAAGCATTTAAGGTAACAACCTTGTTTATTTTCACTTATGCCGATCATAAACTGTATTAACCTTAATCATCAGGGGGTAAGAGCTGCTACTGGATCGTCATCGGCAATTCCGCCGATATCAAGCACCACTTCTTTCGATGAACCTTCAGAGGTAGCTTCTTGACTTTACATTTTATCTGTTAAATATCATATCTTACACTTGTTTTGCAGCAACAATTGGGTACATCGGCAAACGTACCAGATGTCCAAGCTTCACAACCAACAAGTGTCGATGCCCCCCAGCCAATCGTTGCCGATGCCCAAGCAAAGCGCAAAGCTTTAACAGATACTGAAGCACAGCCAAAACGACAAAGGTCTATGCCGATCCCTACATCTGCCCCAATGTCATCGGTCATCATACCTCAAGAGCCCACCACCGATGAAGTCACAGAGGATATCCCATCGGCAAGCTCAGCCGATCCCCCACACGACATACTCCAGGTTGCTTCCTCCAGTCAAGCACAGGAAATTGCCTTGAAACAGGTAAACCAATCAACCTAGCTGATTTTACAATACTCATACTTACCCCTAACTGATCTCCTTTTCTCTCTCTCAGGAACAAGATTCCCCGAACAGCCTATTTTCCTTTGCCATTGACATTTCTGACGACGATGGAGAGGAGACAAGTTCTTCCCTTGCACTGGGAACAATATCGGCAGAGACTAAATCCAAGTTGGAAACCCTCCTGAACTTGCTACAGCAAGGTACCGCCCAACTGGTAGATGACTCGGACCCCGCAAAGGCAATTTTCAAAACAATTCGTGGCCAGGTCCCTGCCGATGTTGAAGAAGTACTCTTCCCAGCAGCTCACTTAGAAAGCCGCCAACTGCAATATCAACGGGCTGCTCAGCGCATTGCCGATAGAGCAGCTCAAGCTCAACTCAAAGAAGAGATGCTACAACTGAAACAAATCGGTGATGAGAAGCACAAGGGCATCGTCAACTTGCAGACTTCGGGTGCTGCACTTAAGCAGAAAATCTTGGATCTATCAGCAAGGAAGATAGCTCTATTGGCTGAATTGAAAGAAATCGATGCAGCCTTAACTCATGCTCAACAAGAAGAAAGCCAGCTACCCAATGCCGTCAAAGCCCTTCAGCAAGAAAGAGATATCCAAGCTCGCAAAGCTTTAGCCATGAAGAAAAAACTCAAGCCTGTGGAGGGTGCTGCCGATGACGATATCAAAGAAATGGAGGAAGCCGACCAGATTCGCCTGCGTGCGATATTAGCTATCCAATCCTTGTTGAACGTGTAATCTTATTTATTGTATCGGCACTTTATGAGACATTGACATCCTTGCATAATTCTAGCCGATAGTACTGTTATCGGCACTTATACTTTTATGCATCTATCCAGATACTAGGGTAATATTTCTTTAAATATTTTCCATTTAACGCTCTGGGAAACACAACCCCTTCGAGGGTTTCTAAAATATATGCATTACCAGGAACAGACTGATTTATCCGATATGGACCTTCCCAATTAGGAGACCACTTTCCAAACTTTGAACTTTTAGTCCCAATCGGTAAAATCAATTTCCAGACCAGATCTCCATCGGTAAACTCTTTTACTTTCACCTTCTTGTCATACCATCTAGCTACTCTTTTCTTATTTTCTTCGATACTAACTAAAGCCCTTAACCGATGACCCGCCACATCTTCCAACTCATCCTTCATAAGAGTATTATAATCATCGGCTGTCAGCTGATTTTGAGAACGTATTCGTCTAGAGCCAACCTTAATTTCCCAAGGCAATACTGCATCGTGTCCATATACTAACTGATAAGGCGTTACTTTGGTTGCACCATGACATGACATCCGATATGACCACAAGGCTTCATTTAATACTGTATGCCACCTCCTAGGATTTTCTTCAATTTTGCGCTTAATGAGTTTGATGATCCCTTTGTTAGAAGCCTCAGCTTGACCATTAGCTTGAGCATAATATGGAGAAGAATTTAAAATTTTAATTCCCATACCTACAGCAAACTCATCAAATTCTCCTGATGTAAACATAGTGCCCTAATCGGTAGTGATAGTCTGAGGAATACCAAATCGGTAAACAATATGCTCTTTCACAAAATCAATCATATTGACCGATGTCACCTTTTTTAAAGGAATTGCCTCAACCCACTTTGTGAAATAATCGGTAGCAACCAGAATAAATTTATGTCCTTTACTCGATGGCGGATAAATCTGACCAATGAGATCAATAGCCCATCCCCGGAACGGCCATGGTTTGATTATAGGATTCATAGCCGATGCAGGCGCTCTTTGAATATTACCAAACTTTTGACACCCCTGGCATCCCTTAAAATATTTAAAACAATCTTCAAGAATAGTCGGCCAATAGTACCCATTCCTTCTGATCATCCATTTCATCTTGAAAGCCGATTGATGTGCCCCACATACTCCTTCATGAATTTCACCCATCAAGCTTTTCGATTCATCATTGCTAACACATCTAAGTAAAACTCCATCTATAGTTCGATAATATAATTCATCATCGAGGAGCACATATTTGGTAGCTTGGAACCTTATACGTCTCTCAACCTTTCTATATGGATCCTTTAAATAATCGACAATCTCTTTCCTCCAGTCATCGGTATCAACTGCCGATGTTAGCACTTCCTGAATAGGCTGATACCCTGAAGCATGCTGAGCTAGTCGATTAGCTTCCTCATTATGCAATCGAGAGATATGTTCAAGACGAAAATCTCTAAATCCTTTCAACAATTGCAAACATCTTTCATAATACGAAATCAAAGCTTCACTTCGGCATTCATAAATTCCAGCCAATTGATTTATAACTAGCATAGAATCACCAAAGATTTCAACAACATCGGCACGTATCTCCTTCAGCAATTCTAACCCTTTTATCAAGGCTTGGTATTCAGCTTGATTGTTTGTCGCTGTAGCAACAATCGGCAATGAAAACTCATACTTCCTTCCTTGAGGTGAAATTAACACAACGCCGATACCTGCTCCTTCACCACATGTGGACCCATCGAAGAAAAGTGTCCAGGGAGCAATCCCCAGAGAGTCCACTGTATTACAATGCTGAGTGACAAAATCAGCCATCACTTGCCCTTTAACTGCCTTAGTTGATTTGTAGCGTAGTTCAAATTCTGATAATGCTAAAATCCATTTGCCGATTCTACCACTTAATATCGGCATCGACAGCATATACTTGACCACATCGTCTTTGCATATGACCGTACATTCGGCAGATAACAAATAATGCCTTAATTTGACACAAGAAAAGTATAAACACAGACACAATTTTTCGATGGCCGAATACCTCGTCTCAGCATCCACTAATCTTCTGCTCAAATAATAAATAACACGTTCTTTCCCATCAAATTCTTGAATAAGAGCTGAACCGATAACTGTATCATCAGCTGACAAATATAACCTGAAAGGCTTCCCATGTTGAGGTGGAACTAGCACTGGAGGATTTGATAAATATTTCTTAATTTCATCAAGGGCTAATTGCTGTTCAACTCCCCATACAAATTCCTGATCAGCTTTCAATTTAAGTAGTGGGCTGAAAGCCTTGATCTTACCCGATAGATTAGATATGAATCTTCTAATGAAATTAATCTTACCGATCAAAGATTGCAATTCAGTCTTATTGGCAGGAGCAATCACCTTGTTAATTGCATCAATAGACTTCCTACTGATTTCAATGCCCCGCTGATGCACCATAAAACCCAAGAATTGTCCTGCCGATACACCGAATGCACATTTATTAGGATTCATCTTCAATCCATGCTTCCTTGTGCACTCCAGTATCTTTCGCAGATCGGCTAAATGTGCTATGATATCTCCAGACTTAATCACTACATCATCAATGTAGATCTCCACTAATGTGCCGATGTACTCATGAAAAATAAAGTTCATAGCCCTTTGATAAGTAGCACCGGCATTTTTCAAACCAAACGTCATGACTATCCACTCGAACAACCCCACATGACCTGGACATCTGAAAGCAGTCTTGGGAATATCTTCCTCAGCCATGAATATTTGATTGTAACCTGCATTACCATCCATGAAGCTGATAATTTGATGTCCAGCCGCAGCATCAATCAACAAATCAGCAATCGGCATTGGATAGCCATCCATCGGTGTGGCTTTGTTGAGATTCCTGAAATCAATACAGACACGAAGTTTTCCATTTTTCTTATAAACAGGAACCACATTAGAGATCCACTCTACGTATCGACATTGCCGAATAAACTTTGCTTCAATTAATTTAGTTATTTCGGCCTTAATGTCAGGAAGTACATTAGGGTTGCATCGGCGCGCTGGCTGCTGATGTGGCCGAAATCCAGATTTGATAGGTAACCGATGTTCAACTATCGATCGGTCTAATCCAGGCATCTCAGTATAATCCCAAGCAAAACAATCTTTATACTCTTTTAACAAATCTGTTATTCGCTACTTACACTTGGAATCTAACTTAGCACTAATAAAAGTAGGTCTTGACCTATCACCATCACCGATATCTACTTCTACTAAATCATCTGCCGATGTGAACCCTTGACCTAATTTTCCATCATCGGCAAACCTATCCATTAAAACTCCTCTTCAGAACCGACTGCTTGGATCGGTGGAATTTCATAATCAGCAACTCTAAGGAACTCTTTTTCCCAAGCTTCTCCTGATATGCATTTAGTTCGCTCATAAGTATCTGATTCTGCCGATGCGATGATATAAGAAGAATCACCAGGGACGACCTCAATCTTATCCCCAATCCACTGTACGAGGCATTGATGCATTGTAGAAGGAACACAACAATTAGCATGAATCCAATCCTTCCCTAGAAGCAGATTATATGCACCCTTGCCGTTGATAACAAAGAACGTCGTTGGCAAGGTTTTGCTGCCGATGGTCAATTCAACGCACACTGCCCCTTTAGCCGTTGACACATTGCCTTCAAAATCTTTCAACATCATATCGGTTTTGGTCAAGTCTTGATCTCCCTTACCAAGTTTCCGATACATCACGTAAGGCATAATATTAATCGCAGCCCCTCCATCAATAAGTACCTTAGACACAGGCTGCCCATCAACTCTGCCCTTCACAAATAAAGCCTTAAGATGCTGTCTCTCGTCATCGGTAGGTTTCTCAAAAACAGCCATCATTGGATCTAGTGTTAACTGAGCTACTTGATCAGAGAGAACAACTTCTTCCTCATTATCAGATAGTGCCAAAAACTCCATCGGCAACATGAATACCATATTAACATCTGCCGATGGACCCTTATTTTTGTGTTTTACCTGCCACTGCTGATGACCAGGCCTTTCATTGGAGGAATTTTCCTCTTGGTATAAATCCTCCTGACGCTCACATTGCATCCTCCTTCTCTGCGTCTTTGTCAGACCCTCTGGGCACCATCGAGGAAACTTGGTTTTCCAAACCGGCTGATAACAAGTCCTAGTTGGTTCTACACGCCGTATATTAGGGTCCCTGTAGAATATTTCCTCATCGGGAACTCTTGCGTTTGCCATCTCCTCAAGCTCCTCTTGATTCCTTGGAAAATATCCAGCGCGTTTACCAAGCCTCTCATGTACACTAAGTCTGCCCCCCAGCCGATCATGCACTGATGCTCTGCCTCTGATCGGCTCATTGATAGACAAACCCTGATTACCAAGTTGAAACCTTCTTTCTGAGCGATTGACTCCGTAATAACCATTACACTCAGGGCAATTTTCAACAGTTGGCAATTTAATACCTTCTTCCCAGCAATGGATGAAAAACGGACATCTCCAATGATCTTTATGTCGATTCCATTCTTCCTGACGTCTCACTTCTTGCTGTTGTCGATATCGGTCATTACGTTGACGCCAACCCTCCTGCTGCCTTCGATGAGTAATCACAATGCCAGGTCGAGGAGGATTTTTGGAACTACTGCTTTCTCCTAGCAAACCCTTACTCTTTGCATCATCGGTAGTTATCCGATGTTGGGGGTCCACTGACGCGTTTTTCTCAGCAGCCTCTGACGTCAATACCTTGGTCTTTCCTTTGGCATCCAACATATTTGCTGGAAAAGGGTGTTGATCAATTTTCATCGGCTTCTGGGCCTTGGAAGTACCAAACTTAATTCTCCCAGATTCAATAGCCGATTGTAACTGTTGCCTGAATACCTTGCACTCATTTGTACTGTGTGAAGTTGCATTGTGCCATTAGCAGTATAAAATCTTCTTCAACTCTTCTGCCGATGGGATCACATGATTAGGTGACAGCTTAATTTGGCCCTCTTGAAGCAGAAGATCAAATATTTTATCGGCCTTGGTGATATCAAAGGTAAACTTTTCTGGCTCTTTTTGACCAAAGGGACATGATATCGGCTTTTTGTTCTTAACCCACTCAGCTAAGCCGATAACTGGTTCTTCATCAGAGTCAGAATCTCCTACTTCTTCAACAAATGATACCTTTTTACTCCAGTTCTTTTTAGGTTCAAAAACCCTAGTATCTTGATCAGAGATCCTTTGCACAAGATGACTGAGGCTTTCAAACTCCTGAGAAGCATATCTGTCTTTAAGATGTGGCAATAACCCTTGGAAAGCCAGATCGGCAAGCTGCCGATCATCCAGCACCAGGCTGTAGCACTTATTTTTTACATCTCGTAGCCTTTGTACAAAGCTCTCTACTGATTCATCATTACGCTGTCTCAATTTTACTAAATCGGTAAGCTTCTTTTCATGGATTCCAGCAAAGAAATACTTATGGAATTGTTTTTCTAGATCAACCCAAGTAATAATAGAATTTGGTGGTAATGAAATGAACCATGTAAATACTGATCCAGACAAAGATGATGAAAATAATCGAACTCTTAATTCATCTCTGTTAGCTGCCTCTCCACATTGAATAATGAAGCGATTGACATGTTCCATTGTTGATGTATCATCTTGCCCAGAGAATTTAGTGAAATCCGGTACCTTGTACCGATTTGGGAGAGGAATTAAATCGTATGCAGGAGGGTATGGAGTCCGATAAGAATAAGTATTGACCTTGGGCTTTATCCCAAACTGATCCTTCACAATTTCTGCTATCTTATCGGCCCAAAAAGCATCAGCCTCCTGCTGACGAACTGGTTGAATTTCTACAGGAGGTGCCTGCTGACATCCCTCCACATATCTTTGTAGCCCACGATCTCCAGCAATCGGCATATTTGCCGTTACTTGTGGCCCATTAGCCTGTTGGAAAGGATTCATCGGCTGGGCTGCCGATGCTTGATTCTGGAAACCAGCTTGCATATGACCTTGTTGAATCCCTGCAACCTGCTGATTTCACTGAACTGTATGTTGAACAGGTAACTGTCCTGACCAATCATTATTAGAACTCATCGGTACAAAACTTACCGATGGCTGGTAATTTGCTGATATTGTTGGATAATTATAACTGGTTTGAGGCATGAACTGAACCCCAGTTTGACTCATAGCAGGGGCTTTCTGCTGCATCGGCAGTAAGCTCGCCGATGGACTTGAATTGAATATTTGAACCATAGGCATCTGGAAACCTCCTGGAGTTGGTTGCACAGAAGTAGTTGCGGCATATTGAGGCACTTGAGCCATCGGCGAAACGGCCGATGGTATAGGCGCTCTTCCTACTGCATCAAACACTTGAGGTAATCTAGGATTGAAAGCAGATGACTCTGGAGGCATGCCATATCCCCACCAATTAGTAGGAATCTGGCTATTCTGAGACACAGGGCCTGACATAGCTGATGCCGATAGATCTGTATTAAGCTGAACTCGCCCTCCTGGTAGTACCTGATCTGATTGTATCGGTGTAGACTGAATATTAGGTGAGCCTGCCAATACTGGAGGGGAAGTAACTTCTGTACCCACAACGGCCGAAGGAGCCGATGGAGTTTTGACAGATGCCGGCTCTGGTTGATGATAGGCAGGCCCAACGTAATGTGGTGCCGCTTGTCCTTCTTTGAGAGTTCGAACCACAGCATTATGAACAGTATTGGACAGCACATTGGAATGATTAATCAAAGCATGATTTACTGCAGAATTAACCATCTCTTGAAGTTTACCAGGATTGGAGTCAAAGGTAACCTACCGAGGCAACGGCAAATCTTGCTTCTGGATGACTTGTCAACTCTTGTTCAAGCTAAACGATCTCAGACAAAGCTGCTTGTATTCTTCTACAGCCTTTTCCATAGCCTGCCTCTGTTCTTCCTTGAGATCTTCTTCTGATACTGCGATAATGTTCCCTGAATCGATCTCGGGATTGAACATATTGATTGATTGGTCCCACTGGGCGTGCCAAAAGATGTGTTGATGCAAAAGTGGATCTGCAAACACAAAGGGCTAATACCCGAATCGATATCCAAAGCGTGCCAGTCGATTTGACCTGCTAATCGACAAGGATGAAGATACGAACACTTTGGTCCTGACAACAGCGATACGCCCGGAAGTCACGGCCAAGAGGTGCTCACGCGGAACTCAAGAATCGCCGAAGGTCGCACTGAAACGATGCAGCTCGCCGAATCAATGAGAACTCGTAAAAAAGGAAAAATATGCAAATTGACGAAGTCGCCGAAAAGTAAGTAGATGCAAATAGGAGTAAAAATTGGTTTTGATATTGATTGATATATCTATTACATTGCCCCTTACTCCATATTTATACCCTGATCTAAAGAGACACAACCAAACACAACTAGGACACCAATCCCATATCTAAGGAAACACGTGACTCTTACATGAATTATACCCTAACAAATATAGAAAAGGAAATCAACTCCTATCTATTTCCCTGTCCGCCTCAATTACGATGGAAATCTCACCGTCCTCCTTCCCATCGGCATACTCCCTATTTCATCGGCAGTAGTCTTCAAGTCTTCCTTCATCGGCATACTCCCTGTTTCATCGGCAGTAGTCTTCAAGCCTTCCTTCATCGGCATACTCCATGTTTCATCGGCAGTAGTCCTCAAGCCTCCCTTCATCGGCATCGACAATAACACCTCCAACCTCATCGGCAACGCCCGAGTCCAAATCAAC
This sequence comes from Miscanthus floridulus, assembly GCF_019320115.1. Classification (NCBI taxonomy): domain Eukaryota; kingdom Viridiplantae; phylum Streptophyta; class Magnoliopsida; order Poales; family Poaceae; genus Miscanthus; species Miscanthus floridulus. Next base: position 113,358,956 of record NC_089588.1, on the reverse strand, counting down.
CTTTCCATCGACCATCACCAGCTATCGGCAACCATCTTTACAAACTGGCTTTCATCGGCTATCAAAGTATTCAATAACTTTCCCCTTGCCGATTAGTCCACTCCGATTATTTTGACACGTGCAAAAAACGGTGTCAACAGTTTGATCATCTCATCAAGATCTACAATTGTTACAAAGATCATTTTTCCATTTGAGAAAGTGTTATCAAACACTAGTCATAAATTCTTGAATCTCATATAGACTTTCTAAAACTATGTCACACACTTGTGAAATTTGAACTACATTTTGTTCAAACTTTCTCAAATGAAAAAATAGCCTATATAAGGATTGTATATCTTGATGAGCTGAACAAACTTGGTATTCAAAACTTTTCAATTGGAGACAATCTCGGGTTCCGAAAACTAGTTTGTAGGCGTCGAAATTTAAAAATCACAAATTTGAACCGTCCAAACTATCTCAAATGGAAAGTTGACCAAAACAACAATTGTAGATCTTGATGATTTTAACAAACTTGGTACTCAAAACTTTTCAATTTGAAGTCATTTAGAGTTCACAATACTAGAGTCAAAGTGTTGTTTTTTCATTTGACCAAATTTGACTTGGTCAAACTTGCTCAAATGAGACACTAAATGACCTCAGATGGAAAATCTCTGAATACCAAGTTTGATCATCTCAGTAAGATCTACAATTGTTACATAGCTCGTTTTCCCATTTGAGAGAGTTTTATCAAACACTAGTCATAAATTCTTGATTCTCATATAGACTTTCTAAAACTATGTCACACACTTGTGAAATTTGAACTACATTTTATTCAAACTTTCTCAAATAAAAAAATGGCCTATATAAGGATTATATATCTTGATGAGCTGAACAAATTTGGTATTCAAAACTTTTCAATTGGAGACAATCTAGGGTTCCGAAAACTAGTTTATAGGCATCGAAATTTAAAAATCACAAATTTGAACTGTCCAAACTATCTCAAATGGAAAGTTACCAAAACAACAATTGTAGATCTTGATGATTTTAACAAACTTAGTACTCAAAACTTTTCAATTTGAAGTCATTTAGAGTTCAGAATACTAGAGTCAAAGTGTTGTTTTTTCATTTGACCAAATTTGACTTGGTCAAACTTGCTCAAATGAGACACTAAATGACCTCTGATGAAAAATCTTTGAATACCAAGTTTGATCATATCGGCAAGATCTACAATTGTTACATAGCTCATTTTTCCATTTAAGAAAATTTTATCAAACACTAGTCACAAATTCTTGATTCTCATATAGACTTTCTAAAACTATGTCACACACTTGTGAAATTTGAACTACATTTTGTTCAAACTTTCTCAAATGAAAAAATGGCCTATATAAGGATTGTATATCTTGTTTAGCTGAACGAACTTGGTATTCAAAACTTTTCAATTGGAGACAATCTAGGGTTCCGAAAACTAGTTTGTAGGCGTCGAAATTTAAAAATCACAAATTTGAACCGTCCAAACTATCTCAAATGGAAAGTTGACCGAAACAACAATTGTAGATCTTGATGATTTTAACAAACTTGGTACTCAAAACTTTTCAATTTGAAGTCATTTAGAGTTCAGAATACTAGAGTCAAAGTGTTGTTTTTTCATTTGACCAAATTTGACTTGGTCAAACTTGCTCAAATGAGACACTAAATGACCTCAGATGAAAAATCTCTGAATACCAAGTTTTATCATCTCAGCAAGATCTACAATTGTTACATAGCTCATTTTCCCATTTGAGAGAGTTTTATCCAATACTAGTCACAAATTCTTGATTCTCATATAGACTTTCTAAAACTATGTCACACACTTGTGAAATTTGAACTACATTTTGTTCAGACTTTCTCAAATGAAAAAATGGCCTATATAAGGATTGTATATCTTGATGAGCTGAACAAACTTGGTATTCAAAACTTTTCAATTGGAGACAATCTAGGATTTGCATCGTTGTATTATGCAGGCACAACAGTGAATTTTTTCTTGACGTATGACCCTTGGTTATGATCTTGTCGTAACCATGGAGTGTCTTCATCATTTAACATGATGCTTGGATCTTTCTTTACTATGAAGGGTGGAATTCGGACATTTCTTTCATAATCTTCTGACAGGTCTGACTTGTCTTCAATTCCCACTATATTTATTTTTCCAGAAAGAACTATGTGGCGCTTTGGCTCATTGATCATTGAGTTGATGTCTTTGTTTTTTCCTCTCTTTGATTTTGTAGACATGTCTTTCACATAGAACATCTAACTCACATCGATAGCAAGGACAAATGGTTCGTCTTTGTACCCAATATTTTTGAGGTCCACTATTGTCATTCCATACTCTTTGTCGACTGTTACCCTTCCTCCGATCAGCTTCACCCATTGGCACCGGAACAAAGGGACTTTAAAATTAGGTGCGTAGTCTAGTTCCTATATATCTTCTATGCAGCCATAATATGTTTGTATATTTCCATTTGGATCTGTGCCATCTATGCGAACACCACTATTTTGATTGATGCTCCTTTTATCTTAGGCAACTGTGTAAAATGTATTCCCATTTATCTCATACCCTTGGTATGTGAGGATATGCCATGATGGTTGCCTAGCCAACAAATACAGTTGCTCATCAATATTGTCATCGCCTTGACATTCTTTTCGCAACCAACCACTGAAACTTTCTATGTGCTGACGCCTAATCCAAGCTTCAGTCTTCCCTGGAAACTTGGATCGTAAGAACTCCTTATGTATCTCGATGTACGGATGCACCAATGACGAGTTCTGAAGAACTGTGTAGTGTGCTTTATTAAAATAATCGTCTTCCATGCCAATATATGTTTTCTTCCCTAAAGTTCCTTTACCACTGAGTCTCCCCTCGTGTCGCGATTCGGGAACGCCAATCGGGGCAAGGTCAGGAATAAAGTCAACACAGAACTCAATGACCTCCTCTGTTCCATAGCCCTGGGTGATGCTTCCTTCAGGCTTAGAACGGACTTTCACATATTTCTTCAAGACTCCCATAAACCTCTCGAAGGAGAACATGTTATGTAAGAACACATGTCCAAGAATACTAATCTCCTTCACCAAATGAACTAGGAGGTGTGTCATGATATTAAAGAAGGATGGAGGGAACACCAACTCAAAGCTGACAAGACATTGAACCACATCATTCTATAGAGTAGCTAGTTCCACTAGATTGATTGCCTTCTAAGAAATTGCATTGAGGAATACACATAGCTTCACGGTGGCTAGACGTACATGTGGAGGTAGAATTCCTCTTAAAGCAACTAAAAGCAATTGCGTCATAAGCACGTGGCAGTCGTGGGACTTTAAGTTTTGGAATTTCTTCTCTAGCACATTTATTATACCCTTTATATTGGAGGAGAATCCTGATGGGACCTTGATGCTGCTTAGACATTCAAACATATTGTCCCTCTCTTCTTTGCTAAGCGTGTAGCTAGCATGACTTAAGTAATGACGTCCATCATCTGTCTTCTCTAGATGAAGGTTGTCTCATTCTTTCATGCCCTGCAAGTCCTGGCGTGCTTCAAGTGAATCCTTTGGCTTCCCGTACACACCCATGAATCCTAACAGGTTCACACAAAGATTCTTTATCAGGTGCATCACGTCGATTGTGTTGCGGACCTCTAGGACTTGCCAATAGGGTAGCTCCCAAAAGATGGACTTCTTCTTCCACATGGGTGCGTGTCCCTTAGCATCTTTGGGAATAGATTCGCTGCCTTGTCCCTTTCCAAATACTACTTTCACATCCTTTACCATTGCGAGTACATCTTCTCCGGTTCGATTATGAGGCTTCTTCCGGTGGTCTGGCTTACCTTTAAAATGCTTACCTTTCTTTCTTACTTGGTGATTCAAAGGAAGGAATCGACGATGGCCAAGGTACACGACCTTTCGACATCTTTTCAAATATATACTGTCAAGGTCATCAAAATAATGTGTGCATGCATTATATCCTTTGTTTTTCTAACCTGAAAGATTACTTAAAGTAGGCCAATCATTGATTGTTATGAACAACATTGCTCGTAGGTCAAAGTGTTCTTGTTTGTACTCATCCTAGACACGTACACCTGGTTTGTTCCATAAAACTAGAAGTTCTTCAACTAATGGCTTCAGATAGACATCAATGTCGTTGCCAGGTTGCCTCGGACCTTGGATGAGGATCGGCATCATAATGAACTTCCATCATGCATAACCATGGAGGAAGGTTGTAGATACATAGAGTAACTAGCCAAGTGCTATGACTAGTGCTCTACTCCCCAAAAGGATTCATACCATCTGTACTTAAGGCGAACCTTAAGTTTCTAGCCTCATTTGCAAACTCTAGAAATTCCCTGTCTATCGCTCTTCACTGGGACCCATCAGCTGGGTGTCTCAGCATATTGTCTACCTTACGGTCTTTTTTATGCCACCGCAAAAACTTTGCATGGTCTTTATTTCTGAACAAACATTTTAAGCATGGTATTATAGGAGCATACCACATAACCTTGGCAGGGATTTTCTTTCTAGGATGTTGTTCACCCTCGACGTCACCAGGATCATCGCGCCTGATCTTATACCGCGCTGCTATACATACCGGGCATTCATCCAAATTCTCGTATTCATTGCCATGGTAGAGGTGCAGTCATTAAGACATGCATGTATCTTCTGGATTTTTAATCCCAAAGGGCAGACAACCTTTTTTGCTTCGTACGTAGTGGTGGGCAATTCATTTGGCTTTGGAAGCATCTTCTTTATGAGGTTCAATAAATTCCTAAATGCCTTGTCGGATACACCATTCTTTGCCTTCCACTGTAGCAATTCCAGTGTTGTACTCAGCTTTTTTTGCCCCTCTTCGACCGTCGGGTATATCAACTTCCAATGATCCTCAAGCATGCGCTCGAACTTAACTTTCTCTTTTTCACTTTCGCATTCTTATTGTGCATCATGAATGGCATCGCCAAGAGCATCACCGAGATCATCTTCTGCCGCTACATCTTCTTCATCTCCCCCCATTGTAGTATCATCAAAGGCACCATACTGAGCAATAATGTCATCAATGTCTAAATCTTCTCCTTCACCTTCTTCCATCATGACCCCGCTTTCTCCATGCTTAGTCCAACATATATAGTTTGACATGAAACCTGACTTAAGCAAATGTGAATGAAGACTCATTGAGCTTGAATATTCTTTTAAATTCTTACATATGGCACATGGACAGCACATGAAACCATCCTGCTTATTTGCCTCGGCCACACCTAAGAAATAGTGCACGCCCTCAATAAAGTCTTGGGAGCGGCGATCGGCATTGTACATCCAATGGCGTGACATAATCTGTATTACACGACAAATTATGAAAACCTTGAACATAATTAAGTATTTTATTACACAACATAGATGACACACACACGGTTGATTAATTAACTAAGCCTGGCTACAACGTAAGCAATTCCAACTATCACTAAACAAACTAAAACTACAATGCACTTCAGTAACATAATTATTTCGCAATCGTATGCAACTAAAACAGACAAATCATTCTTCTGTTGAATATCAATAAGCTTCTCCTGCTGGCTCACTGCTTCATCATCAGCAGCCGCTACCTCAAGCGCACCCAAATTCTGCACGTATGTAGCATAATCTTCCTCCCAGTACCAACCATCGCATCCATTGTCCTCCCACTGAAATTAAAGCCAAAAAATATTTAGTCAAAAATATTCAAGAAAAGCAGGTCAATTAGCCATAATAATAAAATGCGTAAGAAACTCACATTGCGATCTGGGCACTTGTAGAAAACACGACCCTTGTTGGGTCCCTGTCTCTTGACTCGGTACTCCATCACAATCTTCTGCTTACACTTGCCGCAGATAATGAGAGGGAGTTCTGGCCTCAGTCGTTTCGCAACCGAACGAGAGGCCGAGGATCCGGTACCAGTTGTCATCTACTTTCTATACTTATTTTTGCAAACTAGTGTAAATTTCACATTTTCTAAAATGATATATTTAAACAAAACTAGTACGGATTTCACATGTTTCAATAAATAACCATCCGTACTAGTTGACCTTGCTTACGTGATCATCTCGGCGAGCATTTCTCTACCGGACGGCACCGTACTTGGCCAAGGAAGAGCTCCGATTCTACGAGGAAGGGAACACGGTCTTCCACGACCGTTGCCGCTCTCCCTCGTAGAATCAAAGCTCCTCCTTGACATCTGTTACCGCTCGGCAGAGAACATGCTCGCCGAGATGAACACGGTCCGCAAGTTCAACTAGTACGGATTTTCTACAATTTTCTAACTATTTTCTAAGTTTTTCATTTCATGGAAAATTTAATTCTAAAAAATAAAAGGCATGATTTCTAAGTATTTCATTTCATGGAAAAAATAATTCTAAGTGACCTGCTCGATATTGGCGAGCTCGCGGGCGTTTAGGTTGCCGAGGATAGTAACATTTGTAGATGACATTTGTAGGTCTGAAGTTATCAAATATCCATCAAATTATAGCTCAAAAATATGTTTCAATAAATAACCATCCGTACTAGTTGACCTTGCTTACGTGATCATCTCGGCCAGCATTTCTCCACCGGACAGCACCATACTTGGCCAAGGAAGAGCTCCGATTCTACGAGAAAGGGAAAACGGTCTTCCACGACCATTGCCGCTCTCCCTCGTAGAATCAAAGCTCCTCCTTGACGTCCGTTACCGCTCGGCAGAGAACATGTTGGCCGAGCTGAACACGGTCCGCAAGTTCAACTAGTACGGATTTTCTACAATTTTCTAACTATTTTCTAAGTTTTTCATTTCGTGGAAAAATTAATTCTAAGATCACGTAAGCCGCCGGGGACAGTGATGACGCGTGCTCCAGCGAGGACGAGCGAGGCATGATTTTGATGAACTAATTTAACTTTTGTTTATCCAAACATATATGCAAATCATCATGTGATTTTGAGCAAAAAATGACATATAAAATCATAATAAAGTCCAACATATAAAGTTACACATGCATCTACATCGCAAAATGAGACAAGCTACTGATAAAACATAAGAGGATTAAGTTTGTTACCTCCAAAATCGAAGAGCAACACCAATGGAGGGGGAGAGATCAAGAACAACAGCAAGCTGAAAAACAGAGACAGTGAGTTTGAATGAAATGGCTCGGGTTTGGGGAGGAAGAAATGAGCTGGATTATAGGCCGGGATAATTAGTCCCAGTTAGGGGGCCAAACCGGGACTAAAGATTAATCTTTATTCCCGGAACATCACCCAAACTGAGACTAAAAAATTTAGTCCCGGCTGGTATTACCAACCGGGACTAAAGGTAAACCTTTAGTCCCGATTAGTAATAACAGCCGGGACTAAAGATCCCTGCCCCGTGGATGACCGTTGGGCAGGGACCTTTAGTCCCGGTTAGTATTACGAACCGGGACTAAAAGGTCCTTTAGTCCCGGGGGCAAAAAATGTCGAGGCTAATGTCAAATTGGGACATCGTTCTAAAGTCTGTTCTCTAGTAGTGGTACTAGTTCAGTGAATTTAACATGTTCAGATTTACTGGGAATAGAAACTTTCAGAGATGATGAGTAGCATGCTCCGACTAGGTGTCAAATTCGAGGCTAGCAGTAGCATGCCTGAAACACAGTGTCTCAGCGTGGCAGTTGAAGCTAGCAGCACCATGACGGCAATTTAGCCCGTGAACACCTGATGAGCACGAATGTTGCATGATGATTGGTCAGTCAAAGGGCATGCAAAGTTCTGAACATAGCAGTAAATCCTTGTAAGAAAATGAGCCCAGATACAGGTTGGAAGCAAAGCAGCCCTGCTCATCAGAGATTAGTGTTGGCCCATAAGTTTATTCAGTAATAGTGGCGTAGCAGGAGCATTCAGCAAGAGCAGTTTGGTCATGTGACCTTTAAGAGGTTTTTTAGCTTTACAATATCTTGGGCAGGTAGTATATATGAATTAGTGCAAGAAAAAGGGAGATGATTTGCCCGGGGCTAGCTCATCAGTTTAATGGGCTGTGTACCGATGATGGACAGTGCAAAAGCAATTAGCATATGCCCTTCAAATGGTTCAGAGGTGACAGACAACAGTTTGCAAGTAGTACTAGGCATAGCTGAATGCACATCAGCTTGCTGTAGCTAGCAAAGAGCATGGCAAACAAATTCAGAAATAAGATAGCATCAGTATCAGAAATGTGCAGATTCAGTAGTAAAGAGCAAGGCACATATGTTCAGATCTGTGAAACGGGCAGCCGTAAGGCAGCCTGTCAGAAATTGAATATCTAGTAGTAGTGCACTTGGTGACCAACAAACTCAGGAACACTCCATGCAGTTTTTAAGCAGCAAAACTAGAGGCAAAGAAGCTAGCTGAAGTTGGTGCAATCAGTTTGATGAATTTAGAAGCTGGCTAATTAGTTTAGCATATCAACTGCAAGATGCATGATCACAGGGGCAAGCAGATCATGTTCTCTGAAGGCGTGAAGCTAATCTATGTCAGTGATGAAGCCAATATAATGAAGTGCAGAAACATCCTTTCGTGTGCTTCCCTTGTTGTTGTTCTGCGTCAGATTACATTTCTGTCTTTTGGATGTAGCAGACAATCTGCTGTTCCGATGTTCCATGATCTTTATGCAAATATCACTTTCTGCTCTGTTCTCATTGAAGAACAGCATCATTATTTTGCCATCTTGTAAACTCAATCATATTGCATCGTGTGAATTTCTTTTTTTTCTTTTTTTGAAAGTAATGGCAGGAGCTTTGCCCTTCAATTAAGGTAGGAAATAGAGGTTTTTATGTACAAATTATCATTTCAGGACTCCGCCGTGAATTTGTTGGCAGGTGCTCTCTCTCTCTCACTCTCTCTGTCTCTCTCTCGCTCTCTCCTTGCTTCTCTGCTACTAGTAAGTGGGTCTTCTGACTTCTGAGAGTGACTAATAGCTGTTTCACCCAAAGTTCTACTCCCTCCGTCCTGTAATATAGTGCATTCTAGCATTCAAAATTTGTCCTCAAATACAATGCATTTTAGAGGACAAAAACCAATTTTACATTAAATACTTTCCATTTATCAACCAATCACCCTTAATCACGTTGATGATAGCGTCTGATTAGGAAAAAGAATGAGGGTACATGTGTCTTTTATGTTCTCTCTTAATTTGTCTTAAAATTCCTAGAATGCACTGTATTACGGGACAGAGGGAGTACACATTACAGTCTGTATTTTGCATACCCGGTTATTGATTTACTGTCCATATGAATTGCAGAAAAAACCTCAGCAGATTTTACTGCTACCATTATCCATTTCAAGTTAACAGTGACCCATTCTCCTTGCTTCTGTTACTCAGCTTGTCATATATTTTATTCACAGTTGTTTCAGGTTCATCTATGTTGATGAGAAGCAGCAAATTAAATGAGAAGTGCCATTCAATCATATTTGTACTGGCATCATTCCATGATGGTCCTGCCCTGATGCTAGGATTGATTCGCTGATACAATTGATATTTTTCAGTGTACTGTACCTCGTACGGGTAACAGCTCTGCTGACTGACACTGGATCTGATACTCATATTTACTCATTTGGATCTTGATTCTGAAATCAGAATTTACTGGAGTTCTTAATAATGTATGGTAGAGTATGTTATTAATATGGATGAAATACACTCCAAAGTCCAAACTATAGATGATCCTGATTCTGAATGTACTGGATGTCCTTTTTTTCCTTTCCGTGTTTATTCATCAAGAGTTTGGTGTATTTTCACACTATATGTTCAGTAGGTTTATCATGGTGCCCCTTAAAGTATTTATAATTTAGTACCTACTTTTTACCATGTTGTGCTTCTCTTGTTAAGATTTGATTCTTAGAAAACGCAGCTAACTACTGTAAGCCTGTAACTACATATATGCAGTAAGCCTGTCATGCAAGCCTGTAAATAGTAACTGAACCGAGGGAGCAACATGTTTTTTTTTTCTTGTGGTAAGAGGAATCAACATGATAAGCCCCAGTGGAGATCACCTTGAGGATCTCTGCTCTTTCAGGCAATCATTTTTTTTTTGAAACAATGGCAGGAGCTCTGCCTTTCAATTAAGACGAATGAAGTTTATATACAAGCAAAAGGTAGCCAAGCGTGGCGCCAAACACCACAAAAGGTTACCCAACCGTTTGCCTCAATTTGTCAGGCAATCATTTATCTGAAGGGTGGATACTGCTTTTCGACAAGATTGGAATTTTTGCTTCAAGCGCTGGTCCAGTTCTGAAGCTGCAGCGCATAGGTTTATGGTGATCATGCTCTGTGGGCATGAAGACTCTAGAGTAAGTGACCAAGCAACTAAAAAGAATGGCTCCAGGTGAACATCTCAGCTGCTGATGGCCCTTGGTGTTTGTTGCCACTGTTCCTGTGTTCGTTGCGAAGCCAAGAGTACTTGAAATGTGCAGAACGGGTAGAGAGCAGAATTTGTCAGTCAGTGCTGGGTCCAAAGGCACTGGAGAATCAACCGTTTGCCTCACTTTGCTATCTTTGCTGTAGACCTAGACCCAAGCTGTCATTCATTCTACAATCTACAGGCTTCAGTTCTCGGTAGGGAATCTGTTGTCCAAGCTCTTTCTGCAAATATCTCCTTATTGGAGAGCTGGAGGAATAATAACAGCATCATTTTGCCATCTGTCAGTCTCAATCATTTTTTTATGCTTAAGGTGACATTATTATTTATCATACAGGAGGATGGAGATTGATTTCTTGATTATACGGCCTACTAAGTACGGTGCTTGAGCTGGTTGGTTAAGCAATAAAAAAAGAACAAAGACCAGCACATTATCTCTGAATATGATGCTCCAATAACCACGAATCGGCAATGGTTTCAATGCCACCGTTGCTTTCAGGAAAAGGACATTGGTTTTTATTTTTTTTGTGCGGCAGAAGCATTGTTGTAGTGTCCTTTTAAAACAGGGAGCTAGCACTAGCAGAGTAATCAGGCTTGTGTTTTGGCTAAGGCCGAGTTTATGCAGTTGGAGAAACCACAGATTCTTGATCTCTTTCTGTGTCCTTTGTTTCCTCATGTTACATCATGCATGCCCATGACCCATCAGTGGACCTAAGATTGTTCGTATTAGTTTAGAGAAAATTGACTGCCCAACTACCTAGTTCTTCTTGAAAGCAATGTATCCCAACTTACATCTTTTTATATTATCGGTTTCGAGAAATGAAACTGGGGGAGTTACCGGTTAGTGCTTACTAGTTTTACAAGTTACAATATTGAGCGAACTACATCCCAACTTACATCTTCGTATATATTCTCAAGGATTTGGTGATAAAGGCATCAGATAAGTTTTGCAGCTTAGTCATGGCAACATGATTATTAGTACCCACTACATCACAACCTTAGAACAACCATGGCTTTGGAGTTGCTAAAAGGCCTGTACAGCAATGAACAGTCAGTTGCTAAATCTTCTAGCGATGGACCCCTGTTGTTGCTACTAAAGGCGTCGCTATAAGTAAATAGCGACGGACATGATCTTTAGCAACCAACGGTTCGACGGTGCTACTTATAGCAACCAACAGCTCGTTACAACGTTTAGCGACCAACAGTTCAACAGTATAAAGACCTTTTAGGGCCTGTTTGGAACGAAGGAATCCAAAATGCAGGAATAGGAAAAAACGCAGGAATAAGGTATGATGAAAAGTGAAAAACTATGGGATTTCAAAACACAGGAACATAAATTTTAGGCTGTTTGGAACGCATGAATTCATAACATAGGAATCATAAGATTTAGGCAAATATGAGTACTGACTACAACTCATTTTTTTCCTCCTCTTCTCGCGCTGCCTCGGGCTTCCGCAAAGGAAAACAAAACAATGGATCGGATTGGATTTTTTCTTTCCTGTGAAGTTGCTCGCTGGCTACAGTATTCCAGAGGAAAGGGTTTGAGCGAATCCTTTGTTCCAAACGCTCGAATCAGTTTCCTTTCCTCCGTTTCTTGGTTCCTACGATTTTCCTTTGAAAATCCTCCAATCCAAACAGGCCCTTAGTGACTAACAGTCTAGAGCTTAATTAAACGAGATAAAAAAATAAAACCCTGCGTATCTAAAACTCGTGTACATTGGATCAAACATTCAAGACGAATTCAATGTTGAAAATCTGTACACAGATTTAGGATGACATACAAAAAAGATCGCATTAGCCATACATTGATTCATTTATTTAACAAGTACAATATATGTAATGTCACTTAACATCAAACTAGTCCTAGTTTGAATATATAGCTGCTGCATTGCTAATCCTAGCTGATGAACATAAGGTTAATCCTAGCTTAACATAGCCTAGGCGCTGGGACACCAAGGTGGTGGCGGCGCCAAGTTGGAGGCGGCGGACTTCTGGCCGACAGGCGAGCGGGGTGGCGGGGGCGGACACCGGCGTGTGAGCGGGCATGCGTGCGTGCAGCGGAGCGTGGAGGGGTTTGGGGTGAGCAAAGAGAGGTGCGGATCTGTTCTTTTTATTGAGAACAAGTGCGTATCTGTTTTTGGTAGGGCTGGTGGTTTCTTTAGGGTTTTCACGTGACTTTTGGGCCAAAATTTCGCTGAACATCGCGCCAATAGACAGTTGTATTTAGCGAGTGCTATTAAGGGACTGACGATTCAACGCAAAAGGAAAATATTTATTGCGACGGACCATCCATCGCAGCATTTGGTATTAGCAACTAAGGGTCCGTGGGAAATCTTTAGCAACTAACCGTTCAATGGTAATTGTTAGCTTTTAGCGACCGACGTCTGATTCTATTTTAGTGTTGTGGTGTAGTGATCCTCTCTTTCACGTCACTTTCACAACAGCCTGGAGTGTAGGTCTTCTACATTGATTTGGGCTTCTGTGGTTGGCTATGTGAAAAAGATAAAAAGAAATGTGAAAAGGATAATAAACTGCTGATTCGTGTACAAAGCTGGATCACCTTAGAATTGAATCACAATCCTGAGTACATTTTCGGCTTGTTCACTGGTTGGTTTCTGGACTGGTTTGGGCTGGCTGCTGCTGGTTTGTTGTGAGGGGAAAACACTGTTGGCTGGCTGGTTTGGGCTGGCTGAAACCAACAAGCGAAAAGGGTGTTTATGGTATGTGTGAACAGGATTTATAAAAAGATTCATGGTCCACGGCATCTGTGGACCCCAATAAACTATCTAGGATTTGGAAACAAATGGTCCACGACCTCATGTCTGCGCATCGGTAACGACGGTAACACGCACGTCAAAGAAAGATTTGGGGGGGGGGGGGGGGGGGGGGGGGGGGGGGGGGGGACTTGTCGGTCATGCTGGGGATGGCTGGTGGGTGGCGACGGTTAGGAGCGAGTGGCGGCGACGAGGGCAAATTTGGTAAGACAGAGTTCTGATGCGCTAGGGTTTGATCGGACGAGTGGGCTCCTCCAAAAATAGACACGGATTGAGCCAGCCAAACACGTTGCAAGACCAATTCTAGACCAACAGCATCTCTTAGAGTATTTCTTAAACTCACTCATTAAATCATCATTTGGGGAGTCATTTGCATAAAAAATTGTCTTTATATTTTCACCCTCCAATACTTTCTCCATATATTGTGCGCACTCTAGAGTCTAGAGAGCTAGACCCACTCTCTATCGTCGGCTAGTGGGAAATCTGGAATAGAGAATGTCTATATATGGAGATCTAATTAAAGATGTTGATGCATGGTATTTTTTTTTCACCAAAATCTCTATTTCTATCAATTAGGAAGGATATAAAAGACTCTTGGAGTTGGTCTAAGTATAAGGACTTACTGACCAACCGTCCAACTATGAAGCAAAATAAAAATACCAACTGATGTTTGATTGGGAAAACAAGAAATACAGAAGGGCTGTATGTTAGAAATCTTTACCGACTGGCCATTCATCGATACTTTGGTAATTCTACCTTTTGGATTGTGGTATAATGACATTAGCATACACAATATACTAGTATTTATTAAACACATTAGATTAAAACTAGTAAGGATTAAAATACTCCAAATATTTCTATGAAAATCTTTGACGTACACTTTTCAGGCTGAAGATATGAAAAACTGGAACTTTCATTATTTGAGGATGTCGTAAACGAAGTATCCACCATACAAAAAAAATTGTGAGCGTCAATATGCTTACACGAAACAATCCATTTCTAGGAGTGACAACGATCCCATATATAGAAGACGACATTTTTTATTAAGAAACTATACAGAGCATGCAGTGCAGTATACCAGAAATAAATGATACTTGGCCGCTTGTGAGTTATGACGGTGTATGTTTGTCATCGTAGCAAGCAAGATGTCTCAGTCACACTGATGATGGAACCCGTGGTGGTCGTAGCAACGGAGTTGTCCAACAACGACTGTGGTGGTTCGAATGTCGCCACCGGCATCTTTGCAGGGAGACTTGGCATCGAGGATCCTTCCGCGACTGTAGAATTCCAACACCCAGTGCACCAGGTGGATAGTCGTGCCATTAACATCGGCGATTGTTGCGGGCCGTCCGCAGGCGATCTCGAGGACGACGACACCAAAGCTGTAAACATCGGACTGAATATGCAGGTATTGCCCGTGACCATGCATTCTGGGTCCATGTAACCTATCGTGCCAGCGAGCACAGTCGTGTGCGATCCCCTACCGTGGTCGATGAGCCTCGCAAGCCCAAAATCACCAAGCTTTGCGTTGAACGATGCATCTAGCATAATGTTGCTGGGCTTGATGTCACGGTGCACAACACATTTCTGGCAATCCTGATGAAGGTACAGAAGTGCTGAACCAACTCCAAGCACCATCTCAGGCCTATATAAATAACACAAGAGACAATGTCAAACAAAAAAAAGCAGTTAGTTTCGAGAGAGCACTGGAAGTTGGTATGAAGTGAACTGGGTCAGGAGTAGCTAGATAGTAGTGTGCTACCTGATCGGCCATGACAATACTTTTTTGGGGTTGTGAATATGAGTATCAAGACTTCCAAGAGCTCTTCACCAGCATGGCACCAACCGATGAGCTCCACGAGGTTGCGGTGCCTCAGCCGGCTTATGATCTTCACCTCGGACTCGAATTCCTTCCTACCCTGATTGGAGTTCTTAGATATACCCTTTTTATAGCGACATGAAGATCCATGTCCTTCAAGTAACCATGGTACACTGACCCAAAACCCCCTTCTCCAAGTTTCTCCTCTTGGGAGAAATTCCTGGTGGCGACAGCCAGATCTCTGTAGTGGAACCGTCTGGGCCCTGCACCTTTCTCAAACTCCTCTTCTTGCGGCTCGCCGTCGAACATAGCGCCTAGTTCCTGTTCTGGTGCAGTATCCTTTCTCCTGCGTCGCCAAAAGAGCGCTGCCATGATGCCCAAGGCGACGGCAGCAGCCAATGAACCCAGAGTAGCACCGGCTATGAGCCTTCCGTGTCGAGGCCGTGGTGGGGAGGCGACGTAGCTTTCGCATTAATAAACAAGAACATGCAGACGCCAGATGTTCCAGAATTATTAGGTTTGTTTGCGTGAGACACTGAAAATATATTTGCAGATATCATATTGTCACCGACGCCAAGGTACTGAACAAGGAAGACTCTGAACCTGGGAGCGAGCCTTCTGGGAGCGAGCCTGTTCAAGTTGAGGGCAAGAAAGGGTCGCGGAGCCGCAGGCCCAACTACAACATCTACGGGCCTGACTGGGTGTGAGGCGTTATCGGCCCATCTTCGTTTTTCGCTTTGTTTGCTCGACGGCCCATGTAACGGGCAGGGTGCCGAACGGCTCCTATGTAAGTCTTGCTGGCGAAGACGAACGCGAGCTTGAACACGTTATCGAACCAAGCCGGTTGGCGTCGGCGGCGAGCTCCTGGCGGTGGCCGGAGTCTCGAGTTCAAGTAATCCCCGAGCTAGATTGCCTCACAACTATCTAGTCCGGTTACATCTGCTATCAGAGCTTAGATCCTGGCGCCTCAATCCCACCACCACACGCACCTCACCCGGCAATCATCTAGGATGTCGCCTGAGGAACAATTCGAGCAGATTTTGGCCCTACTGAGCGAGAATTCGAAGGGAATATCTGAGCTGAAGCATTCGATGTCTGAGATCCGGTTGGCGAAGGAGGAGATTGAAGCCTGGAAGCCCGAGGTCAATCTCCGCGTCACCGACCTAGAGAAGGCGGTGAACCATCTGGGCGATCTGGTGGAGAAGCTCTTCTCTGACCAGGCCAAGTCACCAGCGACGACGGGAGAATTCATCAACCCGTCCGCGCTCCCCGAGCTCTACTCATCCAAGGGCGGGGCGAGTTTGGTGTCGGGTTCCGCTCATCTGGAACCGTCCCTGTCCGGGGCGACATCAGGGCCAATTGGCCACCGTGAAGAAATTCATCACCGGGGTGCTGGATTTGGGGTGGTTTATACCACCCTGGATCCGCCTCCGGTCACAGGTGCGATGAACCACACTAAATCTTCTTCTGATGTGTTGAATTATGATGGTTCTATACCTAGTGACTGGCATGCGCGTGCTTTGCTTAGTGCTGCAATGCCCGATTTACCTTTCCCCAAATTTGATGGCACAAACCCTAAGCTCTGGATTAAGAATTGTGAAACCTTCTTCGAAGTTTATCTTGTAGATCCTCGTTTATGGATTCACTATTCCACTATGCACCTCACTGGTTCTGCAGCTCTGTGGTTCCAGACAGTCCAATCCACCGTGAAAACAATGTCCTGGGCAGACTTTGTCGCTACTGTGAGTGCCAAGTTTGATAGGGATGAGCATAACCAACTCATGAGGCAATTTTTCCATATTCGCCAACTCACCAATGTCCATGAGTACATAGAAAACTTCTGTGATATAGTCCACCAACTCCTAGCTCATGATCCCAATTTTCCCAGTTCTGTTATAACTAATAGGTTTATAGATGGACTTAAAAGAGAGATAAAAGCTGTTATTATGGTTCATAGACCCCAAGACTTGGACTCTGCGAGTTCCTTGGCTTTGTTGCAGGAGGAAGCTCTATTGGATCTACCCAACAGCAGCCACAGAAGGGGAGATGCTAATACGATGTACAAGAGATCTTACTCTGAAGGTGTGAGAACCAGTGTGATACCTACTGGCAGTGCACCAAGGTATTCTCCAAGTCCAGGTGATGACAAGAAGATGCTAGACTCTACCAGAAGCAGGCAAGGGGATGATAAATTGTCTGCTCTGAAGAACTATAGAAAGGCCAAGGGGTTATGTTTTAAATGTGGGGAAAAATGGAGTCCGGGCCACAAATGTCAGACGGTGTCTTTACATGCCATGGAAGAAGTATGGGAGTTCCTGACAGATGATCAGTCAGAATTGCAAGTACAAGTTGATGAAGAGAATGACTCTGGGGAAGATTTAATGGAAATCTCTGTTTAGGCTATGAAAGGCACAGAAGGTATGAGGACTGTCAGGCTCAGAGGTTTCTTGGCTGGACAAGAGGTTTTCATGTTAGTAGACTCTGGGAGTACCAACTGCTTCATCAGTGAAGATTTGGCCTCAAGAATTCAGGGGAAACAAGCCTTATCTAACCCTGTCTTGGTCAAGGTTGCAAATGGAAACCTCTTGGAATGCACTCATGAATTGCCAGAACAGCTGTGGAATATTCAGGGCATTACTTTCAAGAACTCATTCAAAATTATACCACTTGGTTGCTACGATGTGATACTTGGAATGGACTAGCTTGAGAGTGTCAGCCCTATGCAGATCCATTGGGCTGAAAAATGGTTACAGTTTGAAAATCAGAGCAGAACAATGAAAATTTTGGGAATCCCACCTGAAACTATTGTGGGACCCCCCATTTCCAACCATCAACTTGATGCCATGGTGAAACATGATGCAATACTACATTTTGTGCAGTTAAGTTCTATGGCAGAGACTAAATCTAGTGAAGCCTCATTGCCAGCAGGCATCCAAGAGCTAATTAAACAATACTCAGATCTCTTCCAACCAATACTAGGTTTACCTCCTAAGAGAGAGGGGGATCATTCTATACCTCTTTTGCCAGGAGCAACACCCTTTAGACTGAGGCCATATAGATACAATCCAAGTCAGAAGGATGAGATTGAGAAACAAATCAAAGAGATGCTAGAAAAGGGTCTTATCAGGCACAGTGTGAGTCCATTCTCCTCTCCAGCTCTATTAGTGAAGAAAAAGACTGGAGACTGGCGGCTTTGTGTTGATTATAGATGCCTAAATGCCATGACAGTTAAGAACAAGTATCCTCTGCCCATTATAGATGAACTATTAGATGAATTGCATGGAGCTTCTTGGTTCTCTTCCTTGGATCTTTGGTCTGGATTTCATCAGATCAGAATGGTTGAAGGTGATGAACATAAGACAGCCTTTGAAACACATAATGGACATTATGAATACCAAGTGATGCCCTACGGAGTGACTGGTGGACCTGCAACTTTTCAAGGGATTATGAACTTTGTTTTGGCACAATTCCTAAGGAAGTTTGTTGTGGTCTTCATAGATGATGTGTTAATCTACAGTGCAACTTGGCAAGAACATTTGCAGCACATTGAGGTTGTTTTCCAAGCTCTACAACAGCACCAATTATATGTGAAGTTGTCTAAGTGTTCCTTTGCTAAGCAAGAATTGAGCTATCTGGGTCGTGTGATTAGTTCCTCAGGGGAGTCTACTGATCCAAAGAAGATACAGATTATATCCGAATGGCCTACACCTTAATGTGTAAAGGATCTTAGGAGTTTCCTAGGAATGGCTGGGTATTACAGGAAGTATGTGAAGAATTTTGGGTTGCTGACTAAACCTTTGACTAATTTGCTGAAGAAAGGTGTTGTGTATGTATGGACTTCGGAAACAGAGGCATCCTTTCAAGCACTCAAGACTGCCTTAGTGACAGCACCTGTCTTAGCCCTACCAGACTTTTCTAAGACATTTGAATTAGAAACAGACGCCTCAGATAAAGGGATAGGAGCAGTGTTGCAGCAAGGAGGTCACCCTCTAGCTTTTGTTAGCAAGGCACTTGGCCCAAAGGCACAGGGTCTCTCTACTTATGAAAAGGAGTACTTGGCCATATTACTTGCAGTTGATCATTGGAGGTCATATCTTCAGCATTCTGAATTTATAATCAGGACAAACTAGAAAAGTCTGGTACATTTGGATGATCAAAGGTTAACAACTCCTTGGCAGCATAAGGCCCTCACAAAGCTGCTTGGTCTCAGTTACAAAATTATTTATAAACAAGGTAAAGAGAATAGAGTTGCTGATGCCTTGTCAAGGACCAGCCATGCCGCTGATTTTGAGATAACTGCAGTGTCAGTTGTTACCACACCTTGGGTTCAAACTTTACAGGAAGCCTATACTCAAGACCCTGACACTGCCAAGCTTTTGCAAGAGTTGTCTATTCAGTCTCCCTCAGGACACTATACTCTAACTAAGGGAATCATATATTTCAAGTCCAGGATATGGGTAGGGAATGTCACATCTATTCAACAACAGATTCTGTCTGCCTTACATGCTAGTGCTGTAGGTGGGCACTCTGGGTATGAGGCTACGTACCACAGAGTCAAAAGGCTCTTTGCTTGGCCTCAGTTGAAGCAGTCTGTTAAAGAGTTTGTGGCTCAATGTACAGTCTATCAACAAGCTAAAACTGAAAGAGTGGCTTCTCCAGGTTTATTGTCTCCTCTCCCTATCCCTGATGGCTCCTGGAAGACAATTACGATGGACTTTATAGAGGGACTTCCCAGATCAAATTCCTTCAACTGCATCATAGTGGTGGTTGATAAGTTTACAAAGTATGCCCACTTTCTTCCATTGTCTCACCCTTATACAGCCCTACAAGTTGCAGTTGTGCTCATGAACAATGTGTTCAAGTTACATGGCCTGCCACAAGCAATAGTTTCAGATAGGGATAAGATCTTTACTAGCAATCTGTGGAGGGAGCTGTTCAAATTACTTAGGACAGAGCTACATATGAGTAGTGCTTACCATCCCTAGACTGATGGGCAGACGGAAAGGGTAAATCAATGTTTGGAGACCTACTTGAGGTGTTTTGTCCACTCTTGTCCCACCAAATGGTCTTCTTGGTTATCCTTAGCAGAGTTCTGGTACAACACCTCATTCCATTTCTCTCTTGGCAACACACCTTTCTTTGTGTTATATGGACACCATCCTCAACAGCTGGGAATAGAGGCGCCATGTGCTAGCAATAATTCTGATCTGAATACTTGGCTCCAAGACAGAGAGTTGATGCAGCAACTAGTTCAGCAACATCTGCTGAGAGCACAGCGTAAAATGAAGTTTCAAGCTGATAAGAAAAGATCCTTTCGCAGCTTTAATGTGGGAGATTCTGTCTACGTCAAGCTACAGCCATATGTGCAAACATCTTTGGCTAACCGGTCTTCTAACAAACTCAGTTTTCGATTTTTCGGACCATTCACAGTGATGGCCAAGATTGGGGATGTCGCTTATCAACTCCAACTGCCTGAGGACTGTTTAATTCACCCAGTCTTTCATGTCTCACAATTGAAGCAAGCTGTTGCCCCTAATGTGGTGGTCAGCCAGGACCTGCCAGACCCATCTTTGCACTTTCAGTTACCTCAAGCTGTTCTGGACCGCCTGCTTCATCTACAAAACAACTCTCCAGTACCACAAATCTTGGTCCAGTGGTCCAACCTTCCTCCAGAGCTGTCTACATGGGGAGACGAAGAAGCACTCAAGCAAGAGTTTCCTCGTGCACCGGCTTGGGGGCAAGCCGTTGCTAAAGGAGGGAGGGATGTCACCGACGCCAAGGTAC
Source organism: Miscanthus floridulus (assembly GCF_019320115.1). Taxonomy (NCBI): domain Eukaryota; kingdom Viridiplantae; phylum Streptophyta; class Magnoliopsida; order Poales; family Poaceae; genus Miscanthus; species Miscanthus floridulus. Next base: position 113,338,215 of record NC_089588.1, on the reverse strand, counting down.
TGAACAAGGAAGACTCTGAACCTGGGAGCGAGCCTTCTGGGAGCGAGCCTGTTCAAGTTGAGGGCAAGAAAGGGGCGCGGAGCCGCAGGCCCAACTACAACATCTACGGGCCTGACTGGGTGTGAGGCGTTATCGGCCCATCTTCGTTTTTCGCTTTGTTTGCTCGACGGCCCATGTAACGGGCAGGGTGCCGAACGGCTCCTATGTAAGTCTTGCTGGCGAAGACGAACGCGAGCTTGAACACGTTATCGAACCGAGCCGGTTGGCGTCGGCAGCGAGCTCCTGGCGGTGGCCGGAGTCTCGAGTTCAAGTAATCCCTGAGCTAGATTGCCTCACAACTATCTAGTCCGGTTACACATATATTAATAAGTTGCTAACCTGCTTCTTGCTGTGGAGTCGTCACCGGTGGCGGTGGTGAGGGCTCCGGCGACTCTGCTGGTGAAGGTGGAAGCATGATGCCCAGGTCTCTCCTGATCTGGTACACCACGTAGCAGCTGTAGCTTTTTACGGCGCCGTAGGAGGTGTTTGGGCGCGAGTTCGACAGCTCCGCCACCAAATACGTGAGGCACCTGGTGCACTCGCTTGAGTTGAGGTCCCTTGTGCACTGCGCGAACCCATACATCAGCTGGGAGATGCCATCAGAGTCTTTGAACACCTCACTCTGGTTGGCCAGCCGTAGTGGCGAACCGGATGCCTCTCCCACAAGCCGGCTCATCAGCGTCCACCTCGTGGCGTTCATGCCTACCATGTCGGTGACATAGGCAGATATCCATCCGTAGTACGCCACGTTAAGATCGGCGACAGAGAAGAACGACTCGTCAGAGTACCTCAGGACGCAGGCGTCGATGTAGCAGGCCTTCATCTCCCGGCTGAACGGGCATGTTTGCTGCACCCCGGCGGTCGCGGCTCGAACGCAGTTCTGGCACTGATCCCAGCTGCGGTGGCATAGCACATGATGAGGCCAAAGACAGTGTCCGGTGAGTTTCCTGCCATGCTCACATTAAACCCACGTTTGTCTATGGCGCCCGCCTGCAGATCAGCCATGAGCTTGACGAGGTTCACCTGGTATGAGCTCGCCATGGTGTAGTTGCCGGTCGTCGAGCAATAGGGCCAAGCAGCTGTGTAGTTCTGGCTAACAGCTACCAGCGCTGTTCTGGCGAACAATGAGATGCCCGTGAGAAGGGCCACCAAGAAGAAGCGCCGTGGAGTCATGGTGGTCGTTGGTGCCAACGGTGATCAACTCTTGCTAGGTTGTGGGGCAGTGAGGGAGAGGCTTCATACATTCTTATCGATTCCTATGAGTGGCGTGCAATCTTATAGTCAATGATCCTGTTCGTCGTTCCTGCAGGCTTTGAGTCGTTCAACGCGCGGTAGTCTCTGCCTCCACTTGCACAGAGTGACACAGATGTGAGTTCGTCACGTATATAGCCAAATGGCGATAGCACACTGCTTACATAGTCCCATTGGCGAACGAATAATCAAGAGAGACCTTTACAATCGTTGACTCTGATGGTACATTGCTACGAAGAACATTAGGTACTGGTGTTGGATCCTTAAATTTGGTTAATTCTTACGTATCCTACATTTGGGTAGTGGAGGCCAGCAGGCTACCTACCAGACTACCCAAATTTGTTGTCCCAAAAAATTCCCTCTCCCACTACCTACGACTATTGGGCCCAACAGATGGCTACCTATTTTTACCCAACCATGCGCCCCTCTCTCTCTCCTTCGTCGAGCACCGTCCACCCCGCACGCGCAATGGTCTGCCCCTGGTGCGGCTGTCAGGCCTAGGCATGAGCTCCTGGCGAGGCGCAGCGCGGTCTTCTTCGCTAGTGCGGCCGCCTGCCCTCGGCGCGGGCACGGCGGATCCGGGCACGCAAGCCTCGCTTGGTTGCCTACCCGGCACGGCGGCGTGCCCCCGTTGTAGCGTGGTCTTCTTCGCCGGCGCGGGCACGAGGGATCTCGGCGAGGCGGGGCTGGCGTGGTGCCCTGCCCGACACAGCGGCCTGCCCTCGGCACGGCACAGTCTTCTTCGCCGGCGTGGCCGCCTGCCCTCGGCACAGTGCGGTCGCCTTTGCCGGAGCAGGCACGGCGGATCCCAGCGTGGCGAACCTCACGCGGGTGCAGGGGCGCAAACCCGTCACGGCCGTGGGCACCTCTGCTCCGGCGAGAAGAACATGAGAGGATGAGATGTGGGACCCACATGTCATTCTCTACTAGAATTAGTTTGAGTAGCCTGTTTAAGGTAGTACTGCTGGAGTTGGGAGCAAAATATGGGTAGTATGAAAATGGGTGGCTACCCAAAGAGACAAATAGGTAATCTGTTTTAGATAGTAGTAATGGAGATGCTCTTATACTTGGTCGCTACCTACGTCATAAAAAGGTATATTCTTCCAGTAACTTGTTTGCTTACTATATATTACAAAATAGTTAAAGTACTTGACTAGAGTTAAGAGTCCATAGCGCTTGAAATACTCAACAGTCGTGAACATTGAATTTTTCTAGGCATTGGCTTTGTACTCAGAGTTTATCAAGGTCCTTGTGAGAGAGGCTAGCTAGGGTTGTCGTCTAGATTTTTGTATGCCCCTAGCTATAGCATTTATACTCCCATTCCTAAAATTATATCTATACAGTAGTATTAAAAGAATCCTTCATGTTTATCGAGATGGTCTAAAATTAAAAGATTAATTAGAAAAAGAAAAAGAATATGCCTTGTTGAATTTTATGATAATCTAATTGTATAGAATACATTTTTTTGAAGGAGATTTACTCTGCTTTTAAGAAAGCAATTAAGAGTTTACATACTAGGGATACCAGTTTACGATAGAACGAAACACACAACGCAACCTCACGAAAAGCTAACACCAAGTTCAAAACACCTGATGTTACAGAGAGACTATATCGGTATAAGCAGTAGGGCGATCGACTCTCTCATTAACCCAGGACTCCAAGCGCGACACCATCTGCAGCTGCTTGTGCTTGTCGGCGTCCTTTAGCTCATCTCGATCCCCACATCAGCATAGAGTTCATGGCAGTGTGAATAACCACATCGGGGTTAGAAGGAAAAGATCTTTCATGGCCATCTTATTACACGGTTCTTCCATATTGCCCAGGTAAAACCTGCAAAGAAAAGGATAACTAGTCTTTTAGGAACCCCCAGCCTCCTTGGCATCCATCCAGTCATAAAGTCTTGGCGGGATGTTGGAAATTCAGCCCACCCAAAAGCATCTCTAACACAGCACCACAAGTATTGAGCAAAAACACATTCAAATGAGATGTGATTAACTGTTTCAGGTTTGGTGCACACACAGCAGAGAGGGCTTCCATGCCATCTTCCCCTCTTAAAAGTTACAGCAGTTGGTAATTTGTCACGGAACATTTGCCACAGAAAAACTCTAACTTTTAAAGGAGACTTGCTTTTCCACACCAGCTTACTAAGATGATCTATTACTCCCCCATGAGTCATCCCATAGTACAGAGACTTCGTTGTGAATCTATTTGACTTATCAATAACCCACCGAACCTCTTCTTACCTACTGAGGTCCATTTGAATTCACCCTAACAACTGGTTTAAAGACCTCCAATCTTCAACCAAGTTACCATGTCAATTTCTTCTAAAAGATAGTTTTCAATCTTACCCATCACAGACCTCCTGTACTAGAGCATTTTGATCCTCACAAATATCAAACAAAAGGTTGTACTGAACTTTTAGAGGTATGTTGCCCAACCATGAATCATGCCAAAATCTAGCTTTATCACCCTTGTGGATTCATCAGTATTCAGCCCCCCACTGATACACATGTTTCACCTTATGTAACCCCTTCCAAAACTGGGAGGACCCTTTCTGATTAGAGCAAAAGTAGTTATTGGATTGCATATATTTAACTCTTAGAAGTTTACACCACAAATCCTCATAACCTGATTCTATTTTCCAAATCCACTTATTTAAAAGGCATTGGTTCATGATCTCTGTGTTGATGATGCCCAATCCACCATGGATCTTTGATTTACAAATAGCAATCCATTTTGCTATATCATATTTGAACTCATCTCCAGCTCCCCTCCAAAAGAATTTGGATCTGATTGTATCCATCTTAGAGTGTACTCCTTTTGGAAGGAAGTAGAACCCCATAACATACATAGGGAGGTTGCTCAGGCATGAATTGGTAAGGATCAACTTCGCCCATGAAGTCATGAATTTTCCTTTCCATGGATCCAGCCTTTTAATCATCTTATTATAAATCCCTTCAAAGGCACTAATCCCCAGTACCTTGTTAGATATTGGAATTCCCAAGTATTGGCTACTGGTCGGCATTGGGCAAGAGGCATAGACTCATCACAACTCTGGCATGCTCTTGCACCTCAGAGACCCTGAAAACCCCTAAGTTTGCTTTTGGTAATCGAGTGACAACTAGTGACTAGTTCTTTCAATGAGTTGTGATTGAGCTAGGGTGCACATGATGGTGATGAGCAAGCCTAGGATATGGTAAAGATGAAGATCATGTTATATGAACCAAGTGCACACCCATGGAGAGAAGGAGATGAAAACAAGCCTAAAGGTAAAGGTATATGCTAGGGGTTTTCATTTCACCGGCCAAGATGCGATAGAGTGCATGGTCCATTTATGATAGATGGTCGTACTTTTAATAGGGGAAATCTAAAGCAATTCAGTTATCTAGTGCCACCTGGTTTGAACTAATTTTGCATATGCATTGGACCTTATGACATGGTGAGAAGGCAAGTGAAAATGCTTTTGAAATTGTTTTTCAAGAGCTAACTCGACGCTTAAGTGGTGACGTTCATGTTGGAACACATTTGGAGTTAACAATTTGAAAAGTGTTTGAGAGACAGGACTTAGTGCTGATTTTTAGCACTAACCAGAAATATTTGATGCCCTTGTTGGGGGGTCACCGAAAAATAGGGTAGCGCAATACTCCTATTGTGCTAATTGTTGATACTATCGGCTGAGGCACCAGAATTTTAGTGGTGCCCTCACCCACAGAACCGGGCAAAGGGGTTCGGGGGCACGTAGCTAGGGTTAGCTACCGGATTTATCTGGTGACTTCCTGCTACACAGCACCAGAGAATGTGGTCTACTCAGGGACATGTGGAGGCATCTTGTGGTCACGCGGGAATTTCAAACGCTGGCACTACTTGCTCTATGGGTGGGCACTAGACTTATCTAGTGAACCCCCTAGAGCTCTCAGGTAGCCAAATAGATAGGTTTTTCTGTCACCGAATTACTCTATTGATGGGCACCGAAATAGCACCGGAGTAATAGGTATCGGATCGTTGTCTTCCAATAGTCATCTACATGGGGACCGAGCCTCGGGGTGGCCACCGGATCTATCCTATGGTAGTCCTTCATCAGGCATAGAATGTTGTCTACAACAGCTAGATATGTTTAATTTATGGGTATTGCATATTCATGATCCTTTCTCCGGTGGGTGTTTTTCGGTGGTCACTAGAGTTTCCGATGACCTCGAAAATAGCCACTAGTAGCCTTGCCAATGGCTAGTTTTGTGGTGGCTTATTATAGATAGCGGTGTTTGCTCGTCCCTTTGGGCTCTCTTTTCCATTCTAACTGATACGCACACCTTAGAGGAGCTCAAAAACACCTCGTACTCACTTGCTTGTTTGAGTTTTGATCTAGAGTGAGATTGAGTGAGACCTAGTGCATTTGTTTAGAGAGTTTGCATCTAGTGGCACTAGTTCATCGTTGGTGCTGTAGATTTCTTGTTACTCCTGGAGCTTGCCATCAGCTAGACGGTTTGAAGCAGCGGTAGATCATTAAGCACATTGTTGATGATTATTTGTTGCGAGTGGTTTTGTGCTCACCCTACGGGAAATCACGAAGGGCAACTCTAGTGGAATGCTCGAGGTTAGTTGGAGTACTATTAATTGATTGGCTTCTTGCGGCACTCACATTGAGAGTCAGGCTTGGATAGCTTGCTTAGCGCACGAAGCAATCATCAAAGGACTCACCCCAACAAGGATGTAGGTAGTCGGTAAGAACCCGAACCTTAGGAATAAATCTTTGTCTCTCACTTGCCCCGGTGATTTCAAATTCTACACTTGTGCTTTACATTCTTGTTCTAAATATTGCGTAGTTGTAGTTCTAGCAGTCAAGTAATTTAGCCCGGTTAGTTGCTTTTCTTGTGTAGTTCAACTAGCTAGTTAGCTTGCCTTAGTAGCCTTTGTGTGTGATCTAGTTGCTTAGGATTCTTGCTACTACAATTGTTTAGGGGGTTTGCTTTGTGGTGGTATAGGCTAGGCAAAGTAGTGGCTATTAGGGTTGTATTTTGGTCTAACCACATTGCCTAAGTACTGTGCTTTGCACAAATTTTAATAGGCCACCCCTCTAGCCATCTAGATCTTTTTAGGTAGTATCAGTATCACGTTAGCAATCAATTTAAGGTTTAACCACCTTTGGTGTAAAGGATGGCTACACATCATTCTAGTGGCCGACCCCCGTCCCTCAAAGTACGATCCTTCCCATCCTTCCCATAGGATCGTCTTTGGCTCGGAACATGGAGGAGCGCCTAACATCTCTTGAGGAATTGACTCTTGAGATGTGCGATAATATCCTGTTACTACCAATATTACCTGAATCCCGGCCTGAGGACACAGATTTTTGGGAGGATCCTCTTTGCCTGAGGGCATGGCATGCCTTGAGGCACTCGCTCTCCGCAACTGCGACAATATCCATTCACTGCCAAGTTTGCCTCTGTCCTTCCAGAAACATGAAATTTACAACTGCAACAGCTCGCTCGCAGAGTCCTGTCTGACAGAACGGCATCCAAATTGCCACAAGTTTGCTCATATCAAAGGGAAATGCATTTCAGATTTTTAGCTTTGCCTTGCCATAGAGCAGTCTGCATGTAACTTTGTTTTCTCTCTGTTTTCTTCCCATCCTCGTTCTAAAAGGCTCTCTGACACAGAACTGGGCCTCCTCTATCAAGTGCTCATATTCACTCGTAAGTGAAGCTCTTTCCTGAACAAACAATCTGTTAATCACATGTAATATTTTGTGGAGCTGCAGCCTGCAGGCCTGCCTGTTAAGTTCCTGCAATTTTTATGTAAGAGCTGGTTACTTTGTACTGTTACTCTATTTGCTTCAAACACCCAATGCGTCGAGATGGTGGATACAATAACTCTCCAATTATGTATGAGCACCAATAGGGTTCTAGTTTGGTCTCTGCTCTTTCAGGCGAGCATTTACCTGCAGTAACTCATGTTCTCCGCGGACTCCATGCACAAAATGATACAGTTCTCCCTAACCAGACGCCACATGAATTCTAGTACTGAGTATTGCAAAGCAGGGATTTTTTTTAAAAAAAAATGGACTAATTTTGGAGGAATTGCTAGACGGCTCTGTATTCAAAACTAGTAGGAACCGAAATTTGCCTTGATGACGACCAAAACTTGGTTGCGTCAGCATACAACCACACCGTAAACCAATTTAGCTTCAGTTTTACTCTCACAAAAATTGAACATAGTTCCTCGACAGAGCACACTATGGAGATCATGTCCTCTGAAAGGCGTGAAGCTAATCTTTGTCAGTGATGAAGCCAATATAATGATGTGAAGAAACATCCTTTGGTGTGCTTCCCTTGCTGTTGTTCTGCGTCTATATATTACATTTCTGTCTTTCGGAGGTAGCAGACAACCTGCTGTTCCATGATCTTTATGCAAACATCACTTTCTGCCATCTTGCAAGCTCAGTCATATTGCATTGTGGGAATTTGTTGACAGGTGCTCTCTCTCTCTCCCCTTGGCTCTCTGCTAGTAGTAAGTGGGTCTTATGATTTCTGATTTCTCAGATTAACTAATAGCTGTTTCACCCCCAAGTATTACACGTTACAGCCTGTATTTCGCATACCCGGTTATTGAGTTACTGTCCATATGAATTGCAGAACAAAACCTCAGCAGATTTTACTGCTACCATTTTCCATTTCAAGTTAACCGTGGCCCATTCTCCTTGCTTCTGTTACTCAGCGTGTCATATTTTCTATTCACAGTTGTTTCAGGTTCATCTTTGTCGATGAGAAGCAGCAAATTAAATGCGCAGTTCCATTCAATCATATTTGTACTGGCATCATTCCATGATGCTGGATTGATTCGCTGAAACAATTGATATTTTTCAGTGTACTGTATCTCGTACGGGTAACAGCTCTGCTGGTACTGACATTGGATCTGATACTCATATTTACTCACTTGGATCTTGATTCTGAAATCAGAATTTACTGGAGTTCTTAACAATGGATGGTAGAGTATGTTATTAATATGGATGAAATGCACTCCAAACTATAGATGATCCTGATTCTGAATGTACTGGATGTCTGTTTTTCTCTTTCCGTGTTTATTCATGAAGAGTTTGGTGTATTTTCACACTATGTTTAGTAGGTTTATTATGATGCCCCTTAAAGTATCTATAATTTAGTGCTGTACCTACTTTTTACAAATGTTGCGCTATTCTTGTTATGATTTTATTCTTAGAAAACACAGCTAACTACATATATATATGCTGCAACTCTGTAATTAGTAACTGAACCAAGGAAGCAACATGTTCTTTTTTTTCTTTTGATAAGAGGAAGCAACATGTTGAGCCTGTAAGAGGATTGGAGAGAACGCACAGTTGTTGTTCATTGACAGTATGCTCGTACAAATACACAAGTGCCAAAGCGCTACAGCCATACACCACTAACTAAGCACCCTGAAGACTAGGATCGGCTGAAGGACCAGGTACATGGTGACCACGCAATGGTCAGCTACCTATACAACAAACTAACAGCCGATCCATATCTATCTAGCATGTGCATGAAGTGATGGTCGCTGACAGAGCCCAGTGGAGCTCACTTTGAGGATCTGCTCTATCAGGCAATCATTTATCTGCAAGGTGGATGCTGCTTTTCGACAAGATGGAAATGTTTGATTCAAGCGCTGGTCCAGTTCTGAAGTTGCATTCTTTCGAAAAAAAGTTCTGAAGTTGCATGAAGACTCTAGAGTAAGTGACCAAGCAACTAAAAAGAATGGCTCCAGGTGAACATCTCAGACTCTGATGGCCCCTGCATGGTGTTTGTTACCACTGTTCCTGTGTTCATTGTGAAGCCAAGAGTACTAGGAATGTGCAGAACGGATAGAGAGGAGAATTTGTCAGTCAGTGCTCGGTCCAAAGGCACTGGAAAATCAACTGCTTGCCTGACTTTGTTGCCTTTTCTGTACTCCTATTAACACTTGCTGTCATTCATTCTACAAGGTACAGGCTTTTTCTTCAAAAAAAAAAAACAAGGTACAGGCTTCAGTTCTCGGTACATCTATCAAAGAATCTGTTGTCCAAGCTCTTTCTGTAAATATCTCCTTAAGCTTTGCGGCTGGAGTGCTGGAGGAATAAAATAACAGCATCATTTTGCCATCTCTCAAGCTCAAAATCATTTTTTTTTTTTTTGCTTAAGGTGACATTGTTATTTATCATACAGGAGGATGGGGATTGATTTCTTGATTATATGGCATACTAAATACGATACTTGAGATGATTGGTTAAGCAATAAAAAATGAACAAAGACCAGCACATTATCTCTGAATATGATGCTCCAATAACCGCGAATCGGCAATGGTTTCAATGCCACCGTTGCTTTCAGGAAAAGGACATTGGTATTTTTCTTTTTGTGTGGCATAAGCATTTGTTGTAGTGTTCTTTTAAAACAGGGAGCTAGCAGAGCAATCAAGCTTGTGTTTTGGCTAAGGCCGAGTTTATGCAGTTGGAGAAACTGATAGCTAAATTGTTGCGTCGTTCAGTTAAGATTATGTTCATCGAGTCTATTAGTCAGGTAGCGGGTTGGGCGTGGCCAGAGGCGTGCTTGGTCCACGACACAGCCCGGTTGGTCCATTGTGTCAGCGCCATAGGATATGCTGCAGCACGTGGTGCGTGTCGCGATGCAACGGCGTAGCGCACGGTGTATGCTATGGCGCGGGAGACTCGGAGGTCTGTTCCGTGATCCCGATCGTGTACTGAATAAATAAGAAACAAAGAGGGGCCGAGAAAGTTGCGACGGTTGGCAGCACATACCATTCTTGTTGTTGTGTTTTACATCTATCTCACGCTCGCCGTGGTGACCACGTTCACCGCCGCTCCACCATAACCAGCGCAAGGTCCTGGGTATCACCTGGTTCCAACACGTGGTATCAGAGCCGAGGAGAGTCGATAAGGAGGCGCGTGGTGGCGGTGAGAAGGTACTGAAGATGCCGGGTGGAAAGCTCCACCGGATCGGAGAAGAAGGTGCCGTGAACTGCCGTCGACAGTGATGGGAACGTCGGGCGAGAAGGGGTCGATGGACCGGGCGTTCAATCAGGCCGCCGGCAACCTGGTGTGGCCGATGCTCACCCGGACAAACTACCAGGAGTGGTCCTCGCATATCCAATGCAATCTAGAGGGTATGTACCTTTGGGACGCCATTGAATCTGATAAGCCGGAAATACGTCGGGATAGACTGGCTCTTGGAGCCATGCTCCGCGGCGTACCAACGGAGATGCACTCGATGCTCCTCAACAAGAAGTCTGTGAAGGAGGCATGGGAGGCGATCAAGACGATGCGTCTTGGTGCAGATCGCGTCAAGGAGGTAAATGCTCAGAAGTTGTTGGGCGAGTTTGAATCGATCTTGTTCAAGGCAGGAGAGTCGATAGATGATTTTGCCATTCGGATCACGAAGTTGGCAACAGATTTGAAAGGCCTTGGAGAAACGAGTGTTGATGACTCAAGGGTGGTGAAGAAATTCCTTCGAGTAGTGCCATCACGCTACAATCAGGTAGCGGTGGCAATTGAGATGTTCAGCGACTTGAAAACCCTCACGATCGAGGAGCTTGTGGGGAGGCTGAGGGCGGCGGAGGATAGATTCGAGCCCTCGGTGGAGCAGGTCATGGAGAAGATGCCGAAACTCCTGTTGACTGAAGAAGAATGGGCGGCGAAGCAGAAAGGCCGTGCTGATCTGGACTCGTCGTTGGGGTCTGGAGGAGGCAAGGGTCGTGGCCGCTATGTCAAGAAGGAGAGGTCTGGGGCACGCGCCGGCGGCGAAGGGCGTGACTCCGGGACGAGGCTGACGTCGATGGGCACACCTCGACGGAAGGGTAGGTGTCGCAAGTGCAACATCTACGGGCACTTCGAGAAGGAGTGCAAGACAAAGCCAAAGGGTGAGGAGAGGCAGGAGGCCGATCACCATGCCGCTGGTGATCACGAAGGCGCCCTGCTGGTGACGCAGGTCTGCAATGTCGTGCAGACGGTCACGCCGGGGACGCAGCATGTGTTCCTCAACCAAGAACGCGTGTTCCCGGCGGAATATGGCGAAGGCGTGTGGGTCCTCGACACGGACGCCATGAATCATATGACGGGGTGTCGTGCCGCCTTGGTGACTCTGGACGAGACGGTCCGGGGTGCGATGCGGTTCGGCGACGGATCGATGGTAGAGATCCAGGGCTTAGGCGATGTGGCGCTTGCCGGAAGGAACAACGATCATCGAGTGCTCACCGAGGTATACTAATCCCATCTCTCAAATGCAATATTGTTAGTCTCGGTCAGTTAGAGGAAGGAGGGTGCAGAGTTGAAATCGACCATGGTGTGATGACTGTGTTCGAGAGACGATAGAAAGATGCCGAGAGGCTTGGTGTGCTGATCCGAGCTGAGAGGAGAAACCGGCTGTATGTCATGAAGGTGAATCTGGCGGCTCCTGTTTGTCTACTGACCAAGATGGGTGAGGAGGCTTGGCTATGGCATGCTCGCTACGGTCATCTGAACTTTAGATCGCTCCATGATTTGGGTGCACAGCAGATGGTGGAGGGAATGCCATTGATTCAGCGGGCTGAGCAAGTTTGTGATGGGTGTGCATTGGGGAAGCAGCACAGGACACCGTTCCCCAAAGCTTCTGCATATCGTGCAACTGTTGGACTGGAGTTAGTCCATGGTGATCTCTGTGGACAGATCACACCACCGACCCCGGGTGGTAAATCATTTTTCTTGCTAATCGTGGATGACTACAGTCGCTTTATGTGGCTGGAATTACTGGCGTCGAAAGATGAGGCACTGAAGTTCTTTAAGAAGACCCAGGTGGCAGCAGAAGTCGAGTCTGGACATCGCCTAAAGGCGTTCAGAACCAACCGCGGTGGGGAGTTTAACTCTGGAGCTTTTCAGGCATACTGTATTGATCGTGGGATCAGGCGCAACACCACAATGGCCTACACCCCACAACAAAATGGGGTCATTGAACGGCGCAATCAGTCCGTTGTTGAGATGGCGAGGTGTTTGCTTAAAAGCATGGCTGTGCCGGGAAAATTCTAGGGAGAAGCCGTTCAAACAGCAGTGTATTTGCTGAACCGATCACCAACAAAAAGTCTGAAAGGTCAGACTCCGTTTGAGGCTTGGTACGGGAGAAAACCGAGCATCCGGCACCTGCGTACTTTTGGGTGTATGGCATTTGCAAAGCGCACAGGGCCGGGGATAAACAAGCTGGCAGATCGCTCGACGCCAGGTGTTTTTCTGGGATTTGAACCAGGAACGAAAGGTTATCGAGTATATGATCCCATCAATGACAAGTTGATCGTGACTAGGGACATGATCTTTGATGAGAAAAGAGGATGGAATTGGGTGGAGAAGGCAGGCAGCGAGACAGCGTGGGCACCGCAGTTTTCAGTAGAAGATGAGTTTACTGACAGCACTGTTTATTATCCGACAACATAGCCGGGATCGCCGTCAGCTTTCAGTCCTGAACCAGCTGATCAAGCTGAGCCAGTTTTGCCTGCATCTGCAATTCCATCCGGTGGGGGTGCACCTGGGACACCACCACACACGCCACTTGGGTCGGTAGTGGGATCAGCACCACACATTCATTGGGCCACACCACCGTCAGATGCATCTGAAGATTCAGATGGTGCACCGAGGAGATACTGGACTATTCCCGATTTGCTTGACATTACCGATGAACTCACAAATTATGAGTATAGTGGGATTTGTCTTTCGGCTGCTGAGGAGCCTGCCTCGGTAGAAGATGCAATGTCTGAGGATTGTTGGCGTGAAGCAATGAGAACCGAGATGCAAGCCATCGAGGAGAATGGAACCTGGGTGGTGTGTGATCTGCCAGCCAAACAAAGAGCCATTGGGCTCAAATGGGTTTTCAAGCTGAAAAAGGATCCAGAGGGGAGAGTTGTCAAACACAAGGCAAGTTTAGTGGCGAAGGGCTATGCACAACGCCAAGGAGTGGACTTTGAGGAAGTTTTTGCACCGGTTGCTAGAATCGAAACAGTGAGGTTGTTGTTGGCACTTGCAGTGCAGTGTGGATGGGCGGTACACCATATGGATGTCAAATCGACATTCCTGAATGGAGACTTAACTGAAACTGTATACGTTCAAGAACCTCCTGGTTTCAGTGTGGGCAGCAAGGGTAAAGTGCTTAGACTGAAGAAGGCACTCTATGGGCTTAAGCAAGCACCTAGGGCCTGGAACGCCAAACTTGACAGAGAACTCGTTGCTCTGGGTTTTGTCAGAAGTAAGCTTGAGCATGCAGTGTATAGAAGAGGCAACAAGAACTCCTTCTTGCTTGTTGGAGTGTATGTCGATGACTTGATCATCTCAGGACCGAGTGCCAGTGATATTGGCAAGTTCAAGGTGGAGATGAAAAAGAAGTTTTCGATGAGTGATCTTGGGCTCCTTAGCTACTATCTGGGGATCGAGGTGAAACAAGGAGATGAAGGAATCACTCTGAGCCAAAGTGCCTATGCAGTAAAGATACTGGAGACAGCCGGGATGTTGAATTGTAACCCATGTGCAACACCCATGGAAGCAAGGCTTAAACTCAGCAAGAAGATGGAGGATGAGGTTGTGAATCCCACTGCATACAGAAGCTTGATAGGAAGTCTCAGGTACATTGTGAACACAAGGCCCGATTTGGCGTTCGCTGTTGGGGTCGTGAGCAGGTACATGGAGGCTCCTAGTAAAGATCATTGGGCGGCTGTTAAACACATACTCAGATACCTGAAGGGAATGATCAAGTATGGCTGAAAGTATGCGCGAGGCACTGACCTGAAACCTTTCTTGGTCGGGTTCAGCGACAGTGACTTCGCGGGAGATGCAGAAGACAGGAAGAGTACTACGGGGGTGGTGTATTTTCTTGGCAAGAACTTGGTCACTTGGGCGTCACAGAAGCAGAAGATTGTAGCTCTTTCATCCTGTGAAGCCGAGTATGTGGCAGGGGAAGCTGCGGCTTGTCAAGGCATTTGGTTAAGCCGACTAATGGGAGACTTGATGGGAACGAAGGAGACGCCAGTAAAGCTCCTCATGGACAATATGTCCGCCATCGCACTGAGCAAGAATCCAATGCATCACGACACGAGCAAACATATTGATACTAAGTATCACTTCCTGCGTGAGTGCATTGAGGAGGGAAAGGTGGAGGTGGAACATGTAGGCACTGCAAACCAGTTGGCCGACATCTTCACAAAGTCGCTTGGGCGAGTCAGGTTTCAGGAACTGAGGAAGGCATTGGGCGTCGTTGAGCTGCAACAAGTTTAGGGGGGGTGTCTTGATAGCTAAATTGTTGCGTCATTCAGTTAAGATTATGTTCATCGAGTCTGTTAGTCAGGTAGCGGGTTGGGCGTGGCCAGAGGCGTGCTTGGTCCACGACACAGCCCGGTTGGTCCATCGTGTCAGCGCCATAGGATATGCTGCAGCACGTGGTGCGCGTCGAGATGCAACGGCGTAGCGCATGGTGTATGCTATGGCGCGGGAGACTCGGAGGTCTGTTCCGTGATCCCGATCGTGTACTAAATAAATAAGAAACAAAGAGGGGCCGAGAAAGTTGCGACGGTTGGCAGCACATACCATTCTTGTTGTTGCGTTTTACATCTATCTCACGCTTGCCGCGGTGACCACGTTCACCGCCGCTCCACCATAACCAGCGCAAGCTCCTGGGTATCACCTGGTTCCAACAGAAACCACAGATTCTTGACTTCTTTCTGTGTCCTTTGTTT
Source organism: Miscanthus floridulus (assembly GCF_019320115.1). Classification (NCBI taxonomy): domain Eukaryota; kingdom Viridiplantae; phylum Streptophyta; class Magnoliopsida; order Poales; family Poaceae; genus Miscanthus; species Miscanthus floridulus. Next base: position 113,323,203 of record NC_089588.1, on the reverse strand, counting down.
CCTCATGTTACATCATGCATGCCCATGACCCATCAATGGTCCTAAGATTGTTAGTATTAGTTTAGAGAAAATTGACTGCCCAACTACCTAGTTCTTCTTGAAAGCAACTCATTCCAACTGGTTAGGTTAGTGCTGACGGTTCAGTCGTCCAACTGGTTCAAATTTTTTCCATTGTCTAAAAAAATTGCAAGTTAAAACATTGAGCGAACTACACTGCATCCCCAACTTACATCTTTGTATATACTCTAAAGGATTTGACGATAAAGGCATCAGATAAGTGTTGCAGCTTAGGCATGGCAACATGATTATTAGTACCCTCTCTTTCATGTCACTTTCACAACAGCCTGGAATCCAGGTCTTGACCATTGATTTGGGCTTGTGTGGTTGGCCATGTGAAAAGATAACAAAAAAAAAAAGGTGAAAAGGATAAACTGCTGATTCGTGTACTAAGCTGGATCACCTGAAAATTAAATCACAATCCTGAGTACAGAAGGGGAAGATCTTTTCCATACAGTGACACATTTTGGAATAGTGCTGGCAGTTTTTTTCAATAAAAATCTTACTTTTATGATGTGTGTGAACAGGAGTTATAAAAAGATACATGGTCCACGATGTCTGTGGACCCCAATAAACTATCTGGGATTTGGAAACAAAAGGTGCACCAAAGTGTTAAAATAACTGTAGCCACCACAAAGTACAAACAAGGTCAGCTCAAATATTTTACATTATCAGCCTTAAACATATATAATTAAGGCCGACTAGAATCATTTTGTGTAATCCAACATCTGGAAAACATTCAAATATATGTAAGGCTGATTACAACTATTCCTTCAAACTATCTTACAGTATCATTCTGAATTAAATATAGTAGGCACATCAGTTTTCTTCACGAAATGCAACAATACAAAACCGTAAAGGCCACTGCTAGGACAAGCATCCTCAGGGTATACTTTTAAGGAAAAGGAAAAGGAGAGTCCTTTCACTAGATTTTTGGATAGAAATGGATACTTCCAATGCACAAAAGCACATAAGTTAATGCCTCAATGGTACAAGATAAGCCTGATTAACATAACTATCATTGCACTAATCAGTGGTCCTGCCAAACGTGAAACACTTTGCCCCAATATGAGGTGTGGTCCTGTCCCAAACCCAACAGCTCCATGTACCTACTACAAGGGTATAACATAATTGCTGGTGGTGTATCAGATTTCAGTGTAGTGGAGTCAATCAGCTGATGGGGTATCAGGTCTGATCTGCTGGACGCCTGTACCTAATCCTCCACAGGTTTCAGTAGTGACGGCATTGATTATTAGTGTATATATAGAAACATTTGTCATCCACATATATTATAAGACTGGCTCATTTTTATTGTTTTGAAGGCTTCATCTGTTCATCACTTAATGATTTTCTTCTCTACCCATCGAATCATTGATTCAACTGAAAAATAAGTTATATGTGAACCACCTTATTTCCTTTGTTGATTTAACTACTTGTAACTCCGAGGATTCCAAATGTTCAGATGAAGGTTGCAATTATGAAAAAAAGAACAGTAATCACAAAAAAGGACAGAAATGGAACTTTTTAAACAGAAGTAAACCCGTTTTGCTGTGTTTTCTTTTTTGTGCGAGATGCAGACGCCTACATACATGTACATGCACACCTCTATAAGCACTTCCAAAAAAAATAGGCCTACAGATCATGTCAACTACTTTTGAAAGAATAATATTGTTAAATCTTGTAATAAATCCATAAAAATATAAGCACCTGTGGAATAAATATAGGATAATATGAGCATTTGCGTTAAGTTGAATATTAGAACCTAGATGGACAGATTCCGCCACAAGAAACCTAACTAATTGAACTAAACCCAATGTGCTTTTGCTTTTGTTATTATGCAGAAATGCCTAAAATTAATTCATTAATTTGTAGTTTGGAAGGACAAACTGAAGGTACAATCACAACTAAATAGTATTATTGGAATGAAACCATTATTGTTTTCGTTTAAGAGGACTTCTAAAATAGACTTAACATATTTTCTGAAAAGAAGTTATTTTGAAGAAATAATAATTACAACAGATAAACTGCATCATGGACCATGTGGTATTTCCTTAGACGTTAAGCAACCAAGGAACATTTTTTTTTGACCAATCAAGTCTAGCTATTAACGTGGAATTATTGTGGGACCCCAAAATTTGGCAAGTTCCCATCAGTATGATCCAAAAACTTGTGTTTTGTGTCACTGGGTGTAGCTCAGCTGTGGGCCCCACCAAGTGCAGTGTCATTTTCCTGCATTCATATCTATAGCTGTTTCATGCAGAAAGAATACTACAAAAGATCCTCTCAAGTTCTAGAGAGAGACTGGGACTCTGGGACTGGGAGGGGATAAGCATTTGGGCAGTGTTCACTAGGAAACAGCCTCTACTGCTGGGTGGGCCTACCCCAGCTTGTCCTGCCAGCTAGGGGAACCTGGTGCTTTTGCTAGTACATCTTTCCTGTTATATTTATTTGTGATGTCCAGGTATATTTAATGGAAATAGTGAGTATCAGTACTTACAAAGATTAGGATCAAGGCAACACATGGAGGGATCAAAGTAGAAATTTGTGGAAAGGAAAGAAAACTGATAATACTAGCATTTCCTTCTTCTTTTTCAGGAAGAGGCTCAACACACCTAATGTCATTATAACTGTACCTTCAGAACTCTGCTAGCCAAAAGATTTACATCTTATCAACTTATTTGTTTTAAAAAAATTGCCAAGTTTAAAAGGCACAATATAGAATTAAAGGATGCAGAACTTACAAATTTCAAATTGCCTACTGACTACTGTCATGAACTGTTAATCACTAACATAGAATCTGCCTACATGCCTTGTGTGTGTGTGTTTTAATTTGTTGGAACAGTGTTGCCACTGTAGTCAGAGAGCAAAGGGGACCAATGACACTGTCCACCGGGCCAAATCAGTGGTCAAAAGTTTCACACACTTGTATCAGAAAAGAGGGCCAGATTTGAGACATACTCCCTACACACCACTCTTTCGAATAGGAGTAAGATTCTGGCCATGCCATGGTGTCGCACGCCATGATTGGCAACCAAAAAATTATTGAAGCTTTTTCCTGTCCTGCCCTGCTCCTGGTGATGCTGCCCAGCATCCTGCAGATAGACGCCCACTAGAGAGACCTTGCTTTTCTTTCACCGCTTTGGCATTCAGAAAAGGAGAGCCTGCCCTTATCTAAATACTAGTTCAGTTCAGGAGAGTAGTAGTAGTGGGAACAGAACAGGGGAGGAAAAGCTAGGAATTTTCAGGGTACAAGCAGTTTGGCCATCTTGAGCTTTTTCATGATAACTCATCAGGACAAGAAGGAAAGACATGGCAGGGGTGAGCAAGCAAGCAAGGAGGAGCAGGTTGGTAAAGCTGTAAAGGTTTGCAGTTTGCGTTGCCAGGACTACAGGGCAGCCACCATTTTGCACACAACTCAATCATCAGATTCAGAGTTGGGAGATCGATCTCCAAAGTGCCGGCCGATGCACTCATCAGATTCAGAACTCAGGTACCCCTAGGTGGTAAAGATGAGTGAAAAGGATGAGGGCAGTGTCAGATGGGTAACGTTGCTCTCAAGATCTGTCCTGTTGAACTGAACATGAACTGCCTACCTGAGCTGACCCATCTGCAGTGACATTTGCTCCATGTCGTCCTAGTACTGTAGTATACTTGAAACTGTGCTGCAAATAATTTCCATTCCAGATGCTTGCTAAGAGTAACAAACAGCAAGGCTGCCAAAAATGAACATTGATTGATTTCTGTCAAGAACATAAACATACTACTACGGTACTACCGTGTGCCGCTTCTCTGTTTCTCATCATAATCATAGGAACAACATCCACATAGCAGCAGCTTTCTGTTTGTCACTAAATTACCATACACTAATCACTGACGCACGCATAAGAATTTTCAGTGTAGCTAGCGAGGACAAACAAAGAAGACGACCAACAAGAACTGCAAGCAAAAAAGACTAATAAGCCTAGTGGCAACGGCGACACATATGCTAGGATTGCCATGCCATGCCAAGAACCAAGAAAGGTAGCTGCTAGCTAGGCGGGGCGAACGCGCTTGTGGCCGGCGGCGGCGGCGGAGGAGCGGATGCCGGTGCCGGAGGAGTCGCCCTCGGAGGAGGCGTCCATGGTGCGGGCGAAGGAGGCGGAGAGGTCGGCGTAGAGGCCGACGACGCGGCGGATGTTGTTGTTGAGCTCCCGGATGAGGCCGACGTTGCGGGTGAGGTTGTCGGGCGCCCGGGACTCGTGGTTCTGGTTGATCTCGCTGATTAGCATCCGGTTCTGGTCCAGCAGGCTCTGCACCTGCACGAAGCCCTTGTGGAACGTCTGGATCAGCTTCCCGTCCACCACCTGCCCGCCGCCGCCGCCGTTCGCCATGGCGCCCGAGAAGCTGTCCCCCTCCATGCCTCTCCTCCTCCTCCTCCTCTGCTTTCTCTCCTCTGCTTCTACTCTGCTAGTACAACCAGAAAGCAAACGAGGAGGCTACGGTCCTGCACTGAACATACACAAAACAAACCGAATCAAAACCATTGATTTAGCTGGGGCCAGAAAGATTTGAACTTGAGAGTTTTTATATGGCGGGATTGGTTTGTTTAATCTGTACTAGAAGAAGCAAATAAAGGCTCATCAAGGCCACCACGGCAGTGCGAGGATTCAACTGGTACATACAGTACAAATGTATAATATCCCAGCATCAGAGAGAGGTAAAAAGAAACAAGAAGCAAATCCAGAGCAGGAAACGCCATGATGGTGGTGGTGAAATCCAGCAGCTGGATGAAACAAACAAGCAAGCAAAGACATGGGCTTTCAGGAGGGTTCACCTGGTAGGAAGAATATCTCAGTAGCCTATCCTTATTACTTCCTCTGAAGTAAAATCCAAGCAAGTATCAGGGGCAAGAAAGAAACTGGATGCTGACAAGCAATTTGAAGAATGTTAAATAGGAGGTGAGGTGAGGAGGAAAAGGAAAGCAACATGAAAAGGAGGGGAGGCAGGCAGGATTCTATAGGGCTCACCCCCACAGGCCACAAATGTTATCCCTGCAGAAACCTTTGGGATGCCGAGGATGATAGACAGGGGATGGAATCTATCGGGAAGTGTTCGGGGGGCAGAGTCTAGCACGGGATGGGATGAGGGACTAGCTAGCCTGCCTGACCCCTGCCTGCCTCACTGAGCCTGACCTGTGTGATGCTGAGGTGAAATCATGGCACGTGGCCCACACTTTTTATTCTCTCTCAATCTCCCTCTGCTAGCACAAACACATGCTTCTAGTGCCATTAAGAATGTGTTTGGTTATTGTAAGAAGCTTAGAGGAGCATGTCCATTGTCCAACAAATTACTTAAATCGTCTTCAATACTAAAAATATGCAATATAAAAGATTGGTAAGAAACCAACAGATTATTTATCATGTGACCAATACCTAAATTTTCTAGGTAATTACTTAGGTTGCACATCGCTCTCCCTCAAACGTAGGAGATGTCGAGGTTTTGCCTATCGGCGGTTGGTTGTGGCGAGATGATGTTTCTGCCACCTGGAAGAGATGGGGCACGGAAGAGGAGCATTTGGCCACCAATGTCCTTACCAGTCGGTGGCGATGGGAGGAGGCGAGATCCCGTTGGTGTACCAGTCGCTGCGGAGAGAGGAGAGTCGATCTAGTCGGAGGAACAGCCATCGATAGAGGGAGGGAGGAGGCGAGATCCCGTCTAAGGAGGAAGGATGGCGGCGGTCGAAGGAGAAACCGTATTTCAGAAAAGTATGTATTTATTAGTGAGGTTGCATTAGGGGATGAAAAATGGATAGTGTTTGGTTACTTGTTGCATGAGTGGATATAACCCGTCTAGCATATATGACTGATGTGTGGGTTCACCGTCCTCATCCTTCATCCACCGAACCAGGCCCGGGAGTGAAGCTCAATTAAAGAGTGATTCTGTCAGCCTATATTTATGCCCATGCAATTACATTCGCTCCTGCAAGCACCGCACTGCATGCAACCAATCAAACACCCTGCTCAGACAACTTGTCTTGTTCGCTTGAACTACTTCAGCCATACTTTTCAGCGAACGAACAATGTTTTCCTCCCACGTCAAATCAGCATAAGCATCAGATATATGACTCCACTCATACGGGCCAGACATAACAAGATAACCAAGCAAACACTAACATGTTCTCTCTGTTCCAAAATAATTACATGTCTCACTTTTCAATGAACTATGTTTTTTAATTTAACCAAATATATAATAGAAATACTAACAATCTTAGCATTTATTTTGTAATAAATTTTGTTTAATGGTAAATATTTGTTTTTAATGAAATAGCTCCACAACAAATAATCTGTGTGTGTGTGTGTGTGTATATATATATATATATATATATATATATATATATATATATATATATATATAGTTATTGAAGTACAAAGGGAGTAAAGTAGTTGTAGTACACATTGAGAGAAAGAGGCCTTTATGCGTGGAAGAGGAGGAGCGGATGAAGAGGACACAGGCCGGCGTTTTGTAATGGGGGAAAAAAGCTGCCCCCAATTCAACAAAGAGATGGGCCTCCCTATGTTGCTTTCTGCCCACATTTGCATGCAGCAAAACAAGATTTTGTTAACTAATGACCCCATAATCCAGCCCTGCCAGGGGCCCCTTTTGTGTTGTGGGAGAAGATGCCAAGAACCGGAGCTGAAGCAGCGCCCCCATAAAGAATTGGCGCTTGTTTGTCCCTGCGACAGCACCAAAAGCGTGGTTTCGTTCCTTCTGATGGCATGTAAGAAAAAAAAATGTCAATTATTCTCCCTTCTGATTGTTTGTCAGATACTCAGATAGAGAATGCTCTGTTTCCTAACGGTGAACCCCCCCCCCCCCCCCTATTTCGTGAAACGAAGCTGGTGGCACAAATGTCGCTCTGTTTCCTAACGGTGAATCCCCCCCCCCCCCCCCCCCCCCCCCCCCCCCCGCTCTTATTTCGTGAAACGAAGCTGGTGGCACAACTGTCTTTTCCTCCTCCAATGTCGTATGGACAAAACCATGGAAATTGTCGTGAAAAAACACGTTACTTGGGAACCCATAAGCAGGGGAGAGTTCGTTTAGAGAACCAAGGGTATGGCTCCTCGCTTACACTTAGCAAAATCCGTGAAATTAACCATGAATTTCCACAGCATAAATGGTGTTGGGGACTGGATTTGAGAAACGACGACATCCTCTTCGTTTCTAGCGACCACTCTATCGGCAGGGGGGAGTGACCACTTGATGTAGACTACGCCCGATCTTTCGAAAGGTATGATAGCGTCGATTGGTGGAGACTCGACGTTCACGATCTAGGCTTCGAACCAAGACTGATTCGAACCCCCACAACCGTTACACCACTGCTCCGTTGGTTATCAACCACGCGAACGCGATTGACCTCACCGAGAAGGCTTTCCTGCAAGCAAATCGAGAACACAAGCAAGAACGAGATAAACGCAATCTGAAATTGCAAATAAATATGAGGCTTATGATAATGAGAAAGAGTTCAAGTCTTTATTCGAAAGGACTAATCGCCACAGGTGAACAAGATCAAGAACTGGGGCCCTGGTTCACAGCAAGCAGCCTTGGCGGCACAGTTGCAGCAAAACGATGTTTGTTTCACGAGGAAATCAAGAACTAAACAAAACACAAACCCTAAGAAGAGCAACGGCTGCTATTTATAGAGTCTTGGGCGTCACCCCCCTGGTTGCGCCCCCTAATGGGCCCAAACACGATACATGGTCCAACGGACCAAAAGACGGCGTCGCAACACCCTGACAGATTCTGGACGCTGACTTGTTTCGACGATTCCCGTTGATTCCAAAGGTCTTTTGACGTGAAACCACTTGGATTGGCTTCCTTATCATATTAGATTTCCAACCATATATGGATCGTCGAAAACAGAGTCCGGATGCGTCCTAGGTGACCAGTTTAAGGCAGACTGGTCCTGGAGGTCGAGATGGACTCGAACTTGATTTGGGCCTCCACCTTGGTGACTCGAACCGGATGAGCTTCGGGCCTCCTTCTTGCTTAGGACACCCTCGGTGATCTCCTTGGTCTCTATATGATTCTCCAAGCATGGTCATATGTATAGAGGTCATGTCCTCATCATCCTCCCTTTCTTGACGAAAAGCCGTCCTCGGCGTCGATTTTGTTTGAAGTCGATCCTGCACAACATGAGGACAAACGAGGTTTCCAAAATAATGGGAATGGACAATGTTGTGAGAAAGAATATGACCACATGTCTAGGTTTGTAGCATGTCTTGTCCTACAAACATGTAGTCTGCTCGATTGAAATACACATGTTGTTTGCCAATACTATCCTGCAAAAGATTAGTACTAACAAGAAATATATGCTCCCTTTCTTTGGATTCCACTTGTGTTCGAAAAGCAAAACTAGAGGAATATGGCATAACAACAGTGTTGATTTTACTGTCCTCTAGTTGATCATTAATTTGCACAACTAAAGGAGAATTTGGATTTGTACAAATATAAACTCGTTGTATCAAATATTGCCCTTTGTTGTTATATTTACCAAAAACATGATATGTATGTCTAGAGAACCATGGCAAATCAGCATATGCATAAAGTTTCTCCTCTAAAGAACTAAGATTACACGGAACATGAAATTCAATGTAACCCAAAGTATTTAAAGAAGACAACAATTTTAGCTCATCAACTTCACTAGCATTATGAATAACAAGTCTATTTTCAGCACAAGCGCTCATTTTCAGCACACATATAGCGTGATCATTCTTCAATGATTGCATGGGTATAACATAAATATCATCATGCAAGTCATCTTCGTCACAAGAAACATCAAGCAAATCATCTTGTGAGAAAGGTAAATCAAGCGAATGCTCCACTAAAATTTGCTCTATCATAGCATGATTGGTGGAAAAATTCAGCACATCAAGAGAACTCTCACCTTCTGTGAGTTTAGCATCATGGGCATTACCTTTGCTCTCATGTTCAGCAGGGGTAATAGTTGATGGTTCTAAATTTTCACATTAGGCTGTGAGCTTCTCATTTTCTGTCACATCATCCTCGCTCTTTTCTACATTGTCCTGCAAAAGGTTAGGCATAACAGGAGGAATAACAATAGACTCTTCCTCTAAATGTTGCGCCTCTGAAAGCTCTAGTTTGGTTTTGGTAAATTGATGAAACCCTAAGTGCTAACCTAATTTATCAAGTGATCATGATATAGGTAGCACACTCCAAGTGGTGAAGCAAATGAAGATCACGATATAAAGATGGCGAAGCCATGGTGATGATTAAGTGCTTGGACTTGGAAAGAAGAAAGAGAAAAACAAAAAGCTCAAGGCAAAAGTATAAACCATAGAAGCTATTTTATTTTGGTGATCAAAACACTTAGAGAGTGTGATCACATTTAGGATTGATAGCCGTACTATTAAGAGGGGTGAAACTCATATCGGAATGCGGTTATCAAAGTGCCACTAGATGCTCTAACTCATTGCATATGCATTTAGGATCTAGTGGAGTGCTCACACCCTTGAAAAAGTTTGTGAAAATATGCTAACACATGTGCACAAGGTGATACACTTGGTGGTTGGCACATTTGATCAAGGGTGGTGAAGTTTGGGAGCAAGGGTAAGAAACTCCACCGGCGCTGGGAGTGACTGGACGCTGGCCACGGAGGTCACTGGGAGTGACCGGATGCTAGCCACGGTTGGATCGGCGCGTCCGGTCAGATGTATCAGCGAAGACGCTGGCGTCGGTCAAACGACCGGACACTGGGTCGCTATGCGATCGGACCTGGCTGGGTGCGTCTGGTCAATGCTGACGTACGCTGACATGAGGTGCACAGAGGAGACGTTGAATGACCGGACGCTGGGTGAGTCCGATCGGGCATGACTGGACGCGTCTGGTCGTGAAAATTCGTGTTTGGAACCTTACTAGAAACGACCGGACGCTGAGGTCCAGCATCCGGTCACTTTCTAACTGACGCGTTCGGTCAATTGATGACCGTTGAAATCTGATGAACAATATTTGAAGCAGGGGACACGTGGCGTGAATCACGTGACCGAACGCTGAGGGCCAGCGTCCGGTCGATCAGACCGGAGCGTCCGGTCACCCCGCGCTGTACCCAGTGAAGGGGTACAATGGCTCTATTTCATGGGGGCTTCTATTTAAGCCCCATGGCCGGTTCAAGCTCACTCTCTTGGCTATTTGCATTGACATAGCAACCTTGTGAGCTTAGCCAAAGCCCTCCCACTCATCTTCATCTTTGATTCATCATCTTTGTGAGATTGGGAGAGAATCCAAGTGCATTGCTTGAGTGTTTGCATCTAGAGGCACTTGTTGTTCGTGTTTTGCTGTGGGTTATGCTTGTTACTCTTGGTGGTTGCCGCCACCTAGACGGCTTGGAGCAGCAAGGATCGTTGAGCGGAGGGTGGTGATTGTCTCCGGCTCCAATCATGGTGATTATGAGGGGATTTGTACCTTCCTCGACAGAGAGCCAAAAGGTACTCTAGTGGATTGCTCATGGCTTGTGTGATCCTCATCTTGTGTTGGTTGTGCGGCACCCTATTGAGGGTTTAGCGTGTGAAGCCAATTAGCGCGTGAACCTCCAAGTGAGTGAATCGCCACAACGAGGACTAGCTTGCCGGTAAGCAAGTGAACCTCGGTAAAAAAATCATCGTGTTCATCATTGATTCCGAGGTGATTGGTCTTCATTGTTATTCATCCTTGTGATTGATTGGTTCCTTCATCTACGCGGCGGTATAATCTTCTTGATCACTCTCTTTACTTTACCGCAAACTAGTGGTCAAGCTCTTTAGTGTAGCTAGTTGTGAGAGATTGCATGCTTGGTTGGTGTGGCTCTTTAGTTAGCCTTTGATAGCACACTAACATAGAGTAGTGTCATAGCTATTGTGTGAATAGATACTATCTAAACTAGAATTGTGGTAGGTGGCTTGCATTTTGAGTAAGCTAGCGCAACACTTGCTTCGCCTTATAACTATCTAACCATTTTGTTAAGTGTTGTTGTAGAAATTTTTATTAGGCTATTCAACCCCCCTCTAGCCATTAGGACCTTTCAAGTGGTATTGAAGCTAAGGTCACTGTGATTTGAGGCTTAACAACCTTCGGTGTAAAAATGGCTCAAATTAACAATACCAAGAAGCCACCCCAATTTGATAGAACAAATTATCCTTATTGGAAGTCAAAGATGACCACACACATCAAGTCAATCAATAGAAAGGTGTGGAAGGTGGTAGAAACCAAAATTGAGATTGGTGATCCAGAGAATCCCACCGCGGCCGAAGTAGTGCTTCTCCAAAACAATGACATTGCTCTAAGTGCTATTTATGATGCAATTGATGAGAGAACATTTGAGTAAATCAAGAATATTGAGATGGCTCATGAGGCTTGGAAGAAGTTGGAAGAATCATTTGAGGGCACTCAAGCCGTGAAAGGTGCAAAGGCTTACATTCTCAAGGAGAAGTTTGCAAGCTTCAAGATGAAGGAGGATGAGAGTGTGCCGGAGATGTTTCATAGGCTTCAAGTGCTTATCAATGATCTCAAAGCACTTGGAGAAGAGGTGAAGGACAAGGACTTCTCCCACAAGTTCTTGAGATGCTTACCTTCAAGATTTGGCACATTGGTCACTATTCTAGTAAGGAGTGGTTTGGACACCATGACACCAAACCAAGTATTGGGAGACATCATGACCGATGATACATATAGAGATGAAGATGAGAAGGAAGAAAAGAAGGAGAAGAAAGATGAGAAGAAGGATGAGAAGAAGAAGAAGAGTGTGGCATTCAAGGCCACATCATCCAAGGGCAAAGCTAAGCAAGAAACATCAAGTGAAGAAGATGAATCATGGGATGACGATGATGATGAGAAGATGGCTCTATTTGTCAAGAGATTTGGCAAGTTCATGGTGAAGAAGGGCTACCGTGCTAGAAGAAAGAAATCTTCATCCAAGAACAAAGAAGAGTCAAGAAGGTGCTTCAAGTGTGGAAGCAAAGATTATCTTGTTGCTCAATGCCCATACAATAGTGACAATAATGATGACAACAAGAAGAACAAGAAGAAGGACAAGAAGGAAAAGAAAGAGAAGAAGGACAAGATGGCATTCAAGAAGAAGAATGGTGGTTCATATGTAGTCACTTGGGATAGTAATGCTTCCTCAAGTGATGATGATGATGATAGTGATGATAACATGACCACCAAGAAGAAGGTTCTTGCAAGCATTGCTATCAATGAGAAGCCTTCTCTCTTCAAATCTTCATCGTGCTTCATGGCTAAGGCCACTAAGGTACAAACTAGTGATGATGAAAGCAATGAAGAACATGATGATGAAAATGAAAATAAAAATAACCATGATAGTGATAGTGATGATGAACCCACCAAAGATGAGTTATTTGACATGCTAGAGGATGCTAGAGAACACTTTGACATCAAGAGAAGGGAATGCAAAAGCTTGCGTAAGGAACTAAAAGCCCTTAAGCAAGCCTTTGATGAGCTAAATGCATCTCATGAGAGGTTAGAGGAAGCCAATGAGAAGCTTGGCAAAGCTCACAAAAAGCTTGAAAAGGCTCATTCCTCTTTGCTTGATGAGCAAAATAAAAAGAAGCATGTTGAAACTTGCAATGTAGGTTTAACGTGTGATATAATTGATGAATCACTATCTATGCCTATCATTGTTGCTTCTACTAACCCTTCTTGTAGCACTTCCACTTCTACCTCATCTAGTAGTGATGGTCTCACTTGTGATGCCTCACTAGTGGTTGAGAATGAGAACCTCAAGAAGGAGGTCAATAAGCTCACTCACACCTTGGCTAAGGCTTATGGTGGTGAGGGCCGCTTGCTTATGTGCTTGGGTAGCCAAAGAGCTTCTCTCTATAAAGAGGGATTGGGCTATACCCCCAAGAAAGGCAAGGCGGCCTTTGCTCCTCACAAGACTAGTTTTGTGAAGAACAATGGTCGGTTTTGCAATAGTTGCAAGCAAGTGGGTCATAAAGAGCAAGAATACAACAACAAGAGTAGAAATGCTAATGTATCCTTCATAAAGCTTGATTCATGCTATATGCTTACTAAGGGTACAAATGGTGTGAAGGCTAAGTTCATCGGTAAACCATGGATGGGCTCAAAGAAGAAAGTCATTTAGGTACCAAAGAGCTTAGTGACTAACCTTCAAGGACCCAAGCAAATTTGAGTACCTAAAAAGAATTGATCTTCTCTTGTAGGTCAATTACAAAGCCAGAGGAAGGCATTGGGTTCTTGATAGTGGGTGCACTCAACACATGACTAGTGATGCAAGAATGTTCAACTCAATCAACACCAATGGCAATGATGGTTATGATAGTATCACATTTGGTGACAATGGCAATGGCAAGGTCAAAGGCTTGGTAAGATTGCAATATCAAATGACATGAGCATATCCAATGTGTTGCTAGTAGAGAGCTTAAACTTCAATTTGCTATCCATGGCACAATTGTGTGATATTGGATTCAAATGCATATTTAGGGTAGATGATGTAGAAATCATAAGTGTAGATGGCTCTAATTTGATCTTCAAAGGTTTTAGATATGAGAATCTATACTTTGTTGATTTCAATGCTAGTGAAGCTAGATTATCTACATGCTTGTTCACTAAGTTTAGCATGGGTTGGTTATGGCATAGAAGGCTTGGTCATGTTGGAATGAAATAATTGAATAGATTGGTTAAGCATGACTTAGTTAAAGGCTTGAAAGATGTTGTGTTTTAAAAGGATAAGCTTTGTAGCTCTTGTCAAGCCGACAAACAAGTTGGAAACACCCATCCTAAGAAAAGCATGATGAGCACTAGTAAAGCATTTGAGTTATTGCACATGGATTTGTTTGGGCCAACACAATACACTAGTATCGGTGGAAACAAATATGGCTTTGTAATAGTGGATGACTACACAAGATACACATGGGTATTCTTTCTAGTGGACAAAAGTGATGTGTTTGCAACATTCAAATCATTTATCAAGGGCATTCACAATGAGTTTAAAACAACCATCAAGAGAGTTAGAAGTGACAATGGTAGTGAGTTCAAGAACACTAGAATTGATGAGTTGTGTGATGAATTTGGAATTAGACATCAATTCTCGGCCAAGTACACACCTCAATCAAATGGCCTTGTTGAGAGGAAGAATAGAACACTTATTGATATGGCAAGGTCTATGCTTAGTGAGTACAATATGAGTCAATCTTTTTGGGCCGAAGCTATCAACACAGCTTGCTATTGTAGTAACCGCCTCTATTGTCACCGATTGAAAGAGAAGACACCATATGAGCTCTTGAATGGTAGAAAGCCCAACATTGCATATTTTCGGGTCTTTGGTTGCAAATGCTATATCTTGAAGAAAGGCATAAGATTGGGCAAGTTTGACAAGAAATGTGATGAATGATTCCTACTTGGTTATTCCACTACAAGCAAAGCATATAGAGTTTGGAATTTGGATAGTGGTACTCTTGAGGAAGTTCATGATGTTGAATTTGATGAAACCAAGGGTTCACAAGTAGAGAATGAGAACTTGGAAGATGTTAGAGGCATTCAACTTTCAAATGCCATGAAGAACATGGATATTGGTGAATTGAGGCCTAGGCAAGTGAATGATGACGAAGATGATCAAGTGCAAGTGCTCTCTAACTCAAATGTGCAAGATGATACAAATCAAGTTAGTACAAGTGGCTCTCATGACAATGAACAAGATCAAGTGGCTAGTACATCATCTCAACCCAATGATCAAGTAAGTGCAAGCAATCAAGTTCTAATCCTCCAACCAACCAATATTGCAAGAGATCATCCATTGAATACTATCATTGGTGATATTTCAAGAGGTGTACAAACAAGATCAAGATTGGCATCATTTTGTGAGCATTTCTCATTTGTGTCATCCATTGAACCAAAGAAGATAGATGAAGCTTTGAAGGATGTTGATTAGGTAAATGCTATGCATGAAGAATTGAATAACTTCACAAGAAATCAAGTATGGGAGTTGGTAGAAAGACCAAAGGGACACAATGTGATTGGAACCAAATGGGTCTTTAGAAACAAGCAAGATCAAGATGGGATAGTAGTAAGGAACAAAGCAAGATTGGTAGCACAAGGCTATACACAAGTTAAAGGTCTTGACTTTGAAGAAACATATGCCCCGGTTGCTAGATGAGAATCAATAAGAATCTTGCTAGCCTATGCTTGTGCCCACAACATCAAGCTCTATCAAATGAATGTTAAGAGTGCATTTCTCAATGGCTACATCAATGAAGAAGTATATGTTGAGCAACCTCCCGGTTTTGAAGATGACAAGAAGCCCAACCATGTGTACAAGTTAAAGAAAGCATTGTATGGCTTGAAGCAAGCACCTAGAGCATAGTATGAGAGATTGAGGGATTTCCTACTCTCTAAAGGGTTCACAATGGGCAAGGTTGACACCACTCTTTTTATCAAGAAGATTGGAAAAAAGATCTATTTGTGCTGCAAATCTATGTTGATGACATCATATTTGGATCAACAAATCAAGACTTTTGTAATGAGTTTGGAAAGATGATGGCTAATGAGTTTGAGATGTCCATGATTGGAGAGTTGAGTTACTTCCTTGGTCTTCAAATCAAGCAATTGAAGAATGGTATATTTGTAAGTCAAGGCAAGTATATCACGGACATGATCAAGAAGTTTGGAATGAGTGATAGCAAAGTCATTAGCACACCAATGGGAACAAATGGCAACTTGGATAGTGATGCAAGTGGAAATATGGTGAATCAAAAGTTGTATCGGTCTATGATTGGAAGCCTACTCTATGTGACCGCATCAAGGCCGGATGTCATGTTTAGTGTATGCATGTGTGCAAGATTTCAAGCCTCACCAAGAGAAAGTCATTTGAAGGCTACAAAAAGAATATTGAGGTACTTGAAGCATACACCAAATGTTGGTTTGTTGTATCCCAAAGTAGCAAAGTTTGAGCTAGTTGGTTACTCCGACTCGGATTATGCGGGGTGCAAGGTTGAATGGAAGAGCACCTCGGGCACATGTCAATTGTTGGGAAGATCACTTGTTTCATGGTCATCAAAGAAACAAAATAGTGTTGCATTATCAACTGCCGAAGCTGAATACATATCCACCGGTAGTTGTTGTGCACAAGTACTTTGGATGAAGGCCACTTTGAGTGACTTTGGAATCAAGTTCAAGAAAGTGCCAGTGCTATGTGACAATGAGAGTGCAATCAAGTTGACCAACAATCTGGTTCAACATGCAAGAACAAAGCACATTGATGTTCGCCACCATTTCATAAGAGATCACCAAGAAAATAGGGACATTTGTATTGAGAGTATAGGCACCGAAGATCAACTTGCCGATATATTCACCAAGCCATTGGATGAGAAAAGGTTTTGCAAGCTAAGGAATGAGTTGAACATATTGGATTTCTCTAATATGTGTTGATGCACCTCCCCACTTATATGGCGTGCCTCTCCTTCGAGCAATCCAAGGTAAAAGTTGATTGGCATGGCATACATCCTTGCTAAGGACTTGTTTAGTGCATCTAGACATCTTTCATGTTTATAGGCTCATTCATGAAAATCAAATGAATTTGATGATTGTATGGTGCCACTATAGCTTCTATGCTTGACTTAATCTAGTGGTAGCATATAATATGTTTATGGGCTTGTAAACCTAGTGTTTGATCTAGAAAATGAGCTCTAAGTGTTTAACTCAACATGGTACAAGATAACCCTTATTTGGAGGTGTGAAGAAGCTTGTCCTTGGATCAAACCGAGTTAGATATCTTTGGCAAATGATCTAGATTGGACAAAATTTGGAAAAATTATCCTCACCCCATTGATTGACATTGATAATCCTAACCTATCTACTTTTTGAACCTTTGTGGTCATTGATGACAAAGGGGAGAGAAACAAAAATATAAGTGATAGGGGGAGAAATAACAAAGATGGGGAGAAAAGACATCAAAGCGGGAGAGATATGACAAAGAAAATGAATCAATTAAAATTTTGAGCAAACAAGTAGGGGGAGCAAGCTCATGAACTTGTATGGTGCATTTGAATGTGCATGTCATATGTTTGCTTGCATGGCACAAGTTTTAAATTTCAACATACATGCTTGTGTGGCGTATGCTAGTTGTAAGGTTGAATGATGAAATGAAATCATTAGATAACTTTCATTTGCAAGCAAGTTTTTACAAGTGGTATCTTTTCAAAGTATGTTTCCAAGTGATATAGAACTAACCATGGTGCTAAGGATGGTATAATGGTGCACTCCGATTGGTATCACGCTTCCAAGGTCCATCTTTTATACCTTAGCATCATTTGGTAGACATTGTCTCCTATAATTCCTATCTAAGCATATGTGCAAGCTACAATCAAAACTCTTAGCACATATATAGGGGGAGCAATTGCTACCATATAGAGTTCATGAAACTTGTCCATATCCTTTTAGACATGGTAACAATGCTTGGACAAGCAATATGGATTCAATTGAATTTCAATTCATATCTTTGTGAAAGGGTTGTCATCAATTACCAAAAAGGGGGAGATTAAAAGCTCTAGTTTGGTTTTGGTGAATTGATGAAACCCTAAGTGCTAACCTAGTTTATCAAGTGATCATGATATAGGTAGCACACTCCAAGTGGTGAAGCAAATGAAGATCATGACATAAAGATGGCGATGCCATGGTGATGATCAAGTGCTTGGACTTGGAAAGAAGAAAGAGAAAAACAAAAAGCTCAAGGCAAAAGTATAAACCATAGGAGCTATTTTATTTTGGTGATCAAGACACTTAGAGAGTGTGATCATATTTAGGATTGATAGCTGTACTATTAAGAGGGGTGAAACTCATATCGGAATGTGGTTATCAAAGTGCCACTAGATGCTCTAACTCATTGCATATGCATTTAGGATCTAGTGGAGTGCTAACACCCATGAAAATGTTTGTGAAAATATGCTAACACATGTGCACAAGGTGATACACTTGGTGGTTGGCACATTTGATCAAGGGTGGTGAAGTTTGGGAGCAAGGGTAAGAAACTCCACCGGCGGATTGTCACTGGGAGTGACCGAACGCTGGCCACGGTTGGACCGGCGCGTCCGGTCAGATATATCAGCGAAGACGCTGGCATCGGTCAAACGACCGAACGCTGGGTCGCTATGCGATCGGACCTGGCTGGGTGCATCCAGTCAGTGCTGACATACGCTGACGTGAGGTGCACAGAGGAGACGTTGAATGACCAGACATTGGGTGAGTCCGATCGGGCATGACCGGACGCGTCCGGTCGTGAAAATTCATGTTTGGAACCTTACTAGAAACGACCGGACGCTGAGGTCCAGCGTCCGGTCACTTTCTAACTGACGCGTCCGGTCAATTTATGACTGTTGAAATCTGACGAACAATATTTGAAGCAGGGAACACATTGCGTGAATCACGTGACCGGACGCTGAGGGCCAGCGTCTGGTCGATCAGACCGGAGCGTCCGGTCACCCCGCGCTGTACCCAATGAAGGAGTACAATGGCTCTATTTCGTGGGGGGCTTCTATTTAAGCCCCATGGCCGGTTCAAGCTCACTCTCTTGGCCATTTGCATTGACATAGCAACCTTGTGAGCTTAGCCAAAGCCCTCCCACTCATCTCCATCTTTGATTCATCATCTTTGTGAGATTAGGAGAGAATACAAGTGCATTGCTTGAGTGTTTGCATCTAGAGGCACTTGCTGTTCGTGTTTCGCTGTGGGTTACGCTTGTTACTCTTGATGGTTGCCGCCACCTAGACGGCTTGGAGCAACAAGGATCGTTGAGCGGAGGGCGGTGATTGTCTCCGGCTCCGATCGTGGTGATTGTGAGGGGTTCTTGACCTTTCTCCGGCGGAGAGCCAAAAGGTACTCTAGTGGATTGCTCGTGGCTTGTGTGATCCTCATCTTGTGTTGGTTGTGCGGCACCCTATTGTGAGGGTTTGGCGTGTGAAGCCAATTAGCGCATGAACCTCCAAGTGAGTGAATCGCCACAACGAGGACTAGCTTGCCGACAAGCAAGTGAACCTCGGTAAAAAAATCATTGTGTTCATCATTGATTTCGAGGTGATTGGTCTTCATTGTTATTCATCCTTGTGATTGATTGGTTCATTCATCTACGCGGTGGTATAATCTTCTTGATCACTCTCTTTACTTTACCGCAAACTAGTTGTCAAGCTTTTTAGTGTAGCTAGTTGTGAGAGCTTGTATGCTTGGTTGGTGTGGCTCTTTAGTTAGCCTTTGAGAGCACACTAACATAGAGTAGTGTCATAGCTATTGTGTGAATAGATACTATCTAAACTAGAATTGTGGTAGGTGGCTTGCATTTTGAGTAGGCTAGCGCAACACTTATTTCGCCTCATAATTATCTAACCATTTTGTTAAGTGTTGTTGTAGAAATTTTTATTAGGCTATTCACCCCCCTCTCTAGCCATTAGGACCTTTCAACCTCATCATATGAAGTCAAAACAGGAGGTAGATTAACAAAGGTTTCTCGCATAAGAAGTTTTATATCATTCCAAGTTTGAGGCTTATCAGAAGGATCTAAAGACTCCCACCAAGATAAAGCAGAATGTCGCAAAACACTAACTGTATTTTTTACCTTCCTCCTTAGCAAATATGTTATCGATGGTAATTTCTCACTCTATGTACTCATCAGCACCTATACCATTATAAGTCGGTGGATACGAACAACCTGTTATTGTTAGAAGACAACAAAAGACAACACAAAAGTATTATCCCTACCAACTATTTAGGTTGTGGACAAGGAAAAACAAGGCACTTAACTCTCAAGCGTCTTACCACGGTCTTACAAGTGTTCTTACCAAAGCAACAGGCGGTGCAATCGGTCGGTGACTGTGATACCGTTGTAGCTTGAGTGTAACAGTTGCAAGGCGAACCTGTACTTGGTTAGAAGAAAGTGGAGCTTAGACAGGCACAATATAGTAGCAAGGAATAGCAAAATTCGCAACCGAATAGCAAAGCTGAATAAGTATCCCAAGTACTTGTCTTAGTTGCTGGCCTACTCACCTTCCAAGTACCAGATGTATCAAGTGATGTGAACAGCAAGAATATGATTATGAACAAGGTAGAAATCAGCACACGCAAACACAACTCAAAAGGCGCTCTCTATGTGCTCCTCTAGATATTGTTCCTCTTTTGCCCCTCTTTTTCTCTATTTTTGGGCTGTCGTTGTTTTTTTGAGAAATTTTGACTTTTTCTTTTTATTCTTTTGATATTTTTCTTCACTTAGGAGCACAAAAGAAGTAACCACATAAAATATAAGCTTAAACAAGTGAAAGACGTGGCCTGTGGAATTTCCAGAAGACATGCTTGAAATCAACAAAAACCTTGTGACCACGAAAACAGAATCTTATGACCACTTTTTGACCAAAATAAAAATCTCCAAACCCAGCAAAGCTAGGGATAGACGGATCCAAAAAAAAATTCTGGTCGATTTTGATATATGGAACGTCAAAATCCGAGTTCGTATGTAAAAACTTGACCAGTTTTAAGAACGCACTCCGAATTAGAAGATAAAACAGGAACAATGTGCATAAAATTGGTCACGGCAGCAAGGATTTGATGAAAACAGTGAAGACAAGTGTAACAAATAAGCTGGCGTGGACTAGGGTTTAATGGATACAAAGGAAACTCAACAAGACTTGGAGATATTCAAGGATTATGATGAAAACAAAGGAAAAAACATAAACTGAACTAAAAAACGATTTAAAACCAGCAAACAGAACTTGACCTAGGGCACAAACTCAACAACGCAAAACAGAGACGAAATTGCACGGCACAATGAGGCTATAGGATAGAGAATATGTGACGATGTATATTTTTTTGGCTTTTTGTGGACTATAGGTAATGCAAAAACAGTAACAATCTAAAGAGGAAAATAAAGTTATACCTAACGGGCAACAAGGTCTCTGATACCACTTGACGTAGACTAGGCCCGATCTTCCGAAGGTATGATAGCGTCGATTGGTGGAGACTTGACGTTCATGATCTAGGCTTCGAACTAAGACTGATTCGGACCCCGTAACCGTTACACCACTGCTCCGTTGGTTATCAACCACGCGAACGCAATTGACCTCGTCGAGAAGGCTTTCCTGCAAGCGAATCGAGAACACAAGCAAGAACGAAATAAACGCAATCTGAAATTGCAAATAAATATGAGGCTTATGATAATGAGAAAGAGTTCAAGTCTTTATTCGAAAGGACTAATCGCCATAGGCGAACAAAATCAAGAACTGGGGCCCTGGTTCACAGTAAGCAGCATTGACGGCACAGTTGCAGCAAAACGATGTCTGTTTCACGGGGGAATCAAGAACTAAACAAAACCCAAACCCTAAGGAGAGTGACGGCTGCTATTTATAGAGTCTTGGGCGTCACCCCTGGTCGCGCCCCCTAATAGGCCCAAACACGATACACGGTCCAACGGACCAAAAGACGGTGTCGCAGCACCCTGACAGATTCTGGACGCTGATTTATTTCGACGATTCCCGTTGATTCCGAAGGTCTTTTGACGTGAAACCACTTGGATTGACTTTCTTATCAAATTAGCTTTCCAACCATATATGGATCGTCGAAAACGGAGTCCGGATGTGTCCTGAGTGACCAGTTTAAGGCAGACTAGTCCTGGAGGCCGAGATGGACTCGAACTTGATTTGGGCCTCCACCTTGGTGACTCGAACCGGATGAGTTTCGGACCTCCTTCTTACTTAGGACACCCTCGCTGATCTCATTGGTCTTCGTATGGTTCTCTAAATATGATCATATGTATAGAAGTTGTCATCGTCACCGATCATGTTGTGTCGCTGGATATATATGGATGTCATGTGTGCATGTGGTTGACAAAGCGTGCACAGTGGCAACAGTTGCCCACAGAGGCGCACACACACAAGGGATCAGCAGCCATGACCATGAGGATCAACATCTGCCGCCGTGTTGTTCCATCCTGCACCTAATTACTAAAGCTAATAAAGAGGAGGCAAAATTTCTGCCACCATTTTTTTTTCGTCCGCTTATTATTACCGTATTTACTTCTTTACTAATAATAACAATAACTCCCGTATTCACTTGGGAGTCAGCCAATCAGGTGTAAGGAGTCTCTATCCCACACGAATGCAAGTAATCCATAGCATGGACACGATGGCCCATGGGCGGTTGGTCCTTGAATATCCAGCGCTGGTAGTCCGTTTCCATTAAACCTGACCGACACTACTACAGGAATGAATTTGCGCAGCGTGGCCAAAACACGCTCCGTGGCGGGCACCTTTTTTTCCCGCCACGGTTAACCGGTGGCCGGCCAGCGAGGCCGGTCACCGGGGCGCCCGCTGCGGGAAATTGGTTTACCGCGGCGGGCCACCTTACCTGCCCGCCGCAGAAAATCGTTATTTACCGCGGCGGGCGGTATGAATAGCCCGCCGCGGTTAATACGGTTTACCATAGCGGGCGCTTTAAACTGCCCGCCGCGGTAAAGACTTGATTTACCGAGGCGGGCGTTTTATGTTGCCCGCCGCGGTAAAGCCTGTACATATACAGACCTCAGACCCTCCTTCTTCTCCACGGGTCTTCCTCTCTCAAAACTCATGGGGGGAGGCTTTGCCCTAAAATTTGAGAAAACTTTTGATTTGAGTTGAAGGGCTTGGATTTGAGGGAGGAGGACATCATAAGAGGTTCATAAAGGCTCTCCCTCTCTCCTTCCATCCTCTCTCTTTATTTCCATCACCTAGAGTTCTCTTTAGATCTAGATCTAGATCTAGATCAATTTTAATGGAAAAAATGATGTCATGTATTTCTTTAACTTTAGATTCATCATAGATGCATGCTTCATCTTTCACATCGTCATTTCCTCTCTTTTTCATGATTTTGGACGTAAAAATCATCAATTTCTCCTAATTCTTCTTTATTTAATGTTGATTGTGATGGATAATGTTCGCAGATACGATAGATAGATCGGAATGGATGTACCGGATCGATAGAGTGAATGATCCGCGGTACCTCTTTGAATTAAGGAAGTTTATTGCGGCTGGTAAAGCTCACCGTGAGAGACTGAAGCGGATGACAACCATATGTCCATGTTCTCGTTGCAAGAACCTGAAAGCCCACCGAGACAGCGAGGTGCAAACTCATTTGATCATGTATGGTTTCATCGAGGGCTACACAGTCTGGACATTTCACGGCGAAAGAGTTGGTGCGAGTGGTGCTACATCTGGAGTTACCTCTTCGACGCCGACGACGACAGCACCACCGGTGAATAAAGATCCTTCCGCAGCAGCTGCGCCAGCCGACAGTGACAACAGTTGTCGTGATTACATCACGGTGGATGATGTAATGCAAGACATGGCCGATGAAGCCGGCGACGGTGTTGATGGTCAGGATACTGTGAGCCAACCCGAGGATGTGCAGCTTGTTGAAGATCTAGTCAAACACTTCGATGAAGACGACGTTGTGTTGGGTTGCCCAAAGTGGTTGGAGAATTTTAGAGAGTTGAAACAGGCGGCAGTTGATCCTCTCTATAAGGACGGCGGCGATTGTCCAAAGGACTGCACGGCGCTCCGTTTTAACCTCCATATGTTGATGTTGAAGGCTCGTCATGGTTGGTCTGACACTAGCTTCAATGAGTTGTTAAGCTACCTTGCCACCACGTACCCAACGGCTAACAAGGTGCCCGCCAATACTTATCGGGCCAAGAAGCTGATCCGGCCAGTGGCAATGAAGCTTAGAAAGTTTGATGCATGCCCTAACCACTGCATCCTGTATCGGGGCAATGAGTATGAGAATTTGACGAGTTGTCCGCACTGCGGCTTTAGTCGGTACAAGAAAAATGCTGGTTGTCGCGTGGATGCAGAAGACGAGGGAGGCTTGCGGGGTGGTCGGAAGAAGAACAAGAAGGGGGCAAAGAAGAGCAGTGTGGCCAAACAGATCTCGGCTCAGCAGGACGATGAAGAAGAGGGTTACACGCACAGGAAAAGTCCAGCACTGTCGGTGTGGTACCTGCCCGTGACCGATCGCCTGCGTGCAATATTCGGGAACCCGGACGATGCCAAGCTCATGTCCTGGCATGCATCTGCTGACCGCCTGAATGACGATGGCAAGCTACGGCACCCATCCGATGGCAAGCAGTGGAAGGATTTCGATGAGGCCTACCCGGAGTTTGGCAAGGAGCCCAGGCATGTTAGGTTCGCGCTAAGTACCGACGGGATGAACCCGTTCGGTGAGCTTAGCAGCTCGCACAGCACTTGGCCCGTCGTGCTCACCATGTACAACCTACCTCCCCATCTATGTCAGAAGCGTAGGTACCTTATGCTGACCATGCTTATCTCCGGACCGAAGCAGCCCGGCAACGATATAGATGTGTTCCTGGAGCCGTTCATGGAGGAAATGAAGATACTATTTGATGTTGGGGTCCAGATGGTGGATGCATCCCGCAAGGAGAAGTTCACACTAAAAGCAATCATCTTTGTCACCATCACCGATTACCCCGGTCTCTTCTCACTATCGGGGCAGATCAAAGGGAAGACCGGCTGCGTAATTTGTATCGACGAGACCTGCTACACTTACCTTAAGGGATCCAATAAGATGGTGTACACGAGGCACAGACGGTTCCTCACCAAAAATCATAGGTATAGAAGAAGTATTATGAACAAATACTTTGACAATCAAGACGAGCCGCAGCGTGATCAAATGACGCAGACTAGTTGGGGAACAAAGGTGTATGAGATGGTCAAGGACATGGATCAGGTGGAGTTTGGAAAGAAGAAGAAGCCGCCTAAAGAGGGGCCCAAGCAGACAAGGAAGCGAAAGTGGGACCAGACGGAGGAAGTCCCCGCCGCCGTTCCTTTCAAGAAGATGTCAATTTTCTTCAAGTACCTGTCGTATTGGAAAACACTGAATACACCCCATGCCATCGACTGCATGCACCTGGAGAAAAATGTCTTCGAAAGCACGATCGGTGTCCTGCTGGACATCAAGGGCAAGACAAAGGATGGTATTAAGTCACGGACGGATCTTGTCAATCTGGGCATCAGGCCGGACCTTCACCCGGGACCGCCTCAGAATGGTAAAGTCGATATCCTGGGTGCGGCCTGCAACCTAACGCAAGACGAGAGGACGGCTTTTCTTAAGTTGCTTAGGGGTATCAAGGTGCCGACTGGTTTCTCTTCCAACATCAAGAGCCTGGTCTCCATGAAAGACCTCATAATGACCGGCTACAACTCACACGACTGCCACGTCATGCTGACGGTGTTCCTACCAATTGCGATTAGGGCTATCCGTCCAGAGTACGTGAAGATGGTCATCACACGGATGTCATACTTCTTTAATCGCATCACTCAGAAGGTCATTGATAAGGCTGAGCTGCCTGCCCTGAAGGAGTTCATCGCGGAGACCCTTTGCCAGCTCGAGATGTGCTTTCCACCATCTTACTTTGATATTATGCCACACCTAATGATGCATATGGTCGATCAGATCCATCAACTAGGCCCCGTGTACCTACACCAGATGTGGACGTACGAGCGGTTCATGTCCACCCTCAACAGATACGTCCATAACCGCGCTTACCCGGAGGGCTCTATGATCGAGGCATACACAACGGAGGAGGCCGTGAACTGGTGTATGAGGTACATAAGAGATGGGAGGGTGATTGGGTTGCCTGTCCATCACCACGAAGGCAAAACCTCAGGAATGGGGTGCACAGGCCGAAAAGTGCGCACCGATGTGCCAAACCGAATGGTGCAAGAAGCTCATTACAGCATCCTTCATCAGTTAGTGAGCATGGAGAAATATATTGAAAAGAACCTGGAAGAGATCCACGCCGCTAATGATGGACAACGCACGGAGGCATGGGTCCAGAACCATCACAAGAGCAATTTAGAAACTTCAAGTCCATGCTGACCAGGTACTACCTGAAGCTAGGCAAGTCACCCTGTGTCAAATACACTATGGTGAAGGAACATCACTGGGAAGAGTTCTGCAAACAAAGAACAACAGAAGAAGCAAAGGCAAAGAGCGCCAAGTTCAGCGCACTCGCGAAGAAGAACCTGCACCCCCACCACTTGGGCATGACTGGGTTTGCTGGTAAGAGGCCCTAGTGGCGGGAGGAAGAAAGGGCTAGAGCTGCCGCCGGGCTTCCCGATCCGTATGACGGTGTAGACTTGAGGGCTAAGGACTTCATTTATGCCCGCAAGCCGAAGAAGCTCAAGGAGGGCGCGAGCAAGTTCAATGAGCCGAAGTTCGAGGAGGTGGAGAGGGCTCTCATCCAGGCCGCTAAATCCAAGGACAGCTTCGAGGTTCGCAGGGGCCAGGACTTGCTGACCCTAGCGCTGGGAACCCCCGAGCACCGTGGCCGCGTCCGTGGCATGTCGTCGAAGATGAGCTGGAACTCAGTGGAGTCATGGCAATCCGACGCTGCCACATACCGGTCAAGGCAGAGGTACAAGGAGGGCATCTTTCAGAAGGGCTATGATCAAGGCGTGGCCGAAATGATCAGTCGGTCCATAAAAGAAGCCTTCACGAGCAATGACCCAGATATGGTGTCGATGAGGTCACAGATGCTTCGCCAGGCAGGCGTGGCCGTGCCACAAGTTCCACAAGGGCAGACACAAGGGCAGCCACTGCCGATGATCGAGGATCGCCCAAGGCACCCCGTCGACGACATCCGGCAACCCATGCGCGTCAACCTCAACATCCCGTTCGGCAGGGCGAAAAAGTTGACCGTGGGTGAGGGTTACATGCACCCCAAAGAAGATATCAAAGATTTCAACCAAGACCAGATCCCTGCCAACTATGCTGCCGTGATACTTACATGGTATGCGACCCAATACGAAGAATTTGAAATGGAATATCCAACTGCACAAGGGGTAACGATCCTTGGAGCTGCCATTGGTTCCGAAGTCCTATGGAACAAGGACGACATAGAGATCATTCTCTCGACGCCGACTTCTACGCCGATGGCGACACCAGCATCACAACCATCCGTTGCCGGATCTTGTCCCCCCGATGATCCGGATCACGGCGACGGCGATGACGAAGGCAATGGCGGGGATGACAAGGGAAGGAAGTCACCCCGAGGCACAAGCCCTCACCCTCGTTCTCCTCCTCCAACAACAAGTCCACCCGCACCTCCCGATAGTCCGTCTAAGGGCACAAGCAAAGGACCGGGAGGCACGGAGGAACTAGGGGCAAAGACATCGCCTGCTGCCATTGCGAGCACAAGCCACTGTCCTCCACCACCGGCGAAGACTAAAGGCGACCAAGGGCATCTCACATACTCACTTGAGTTCGAAAGGTATGGTAGCGGCGAGCATAATTTGCTAATAACTTTTCTTTGCCATAATATGGTACTAACATTTCTATCCCAGGCCAAGATCACCTTTCCATCTATTTCCTAAATCGGATGACTGCCCCGGCCATTACGAGCATGGGAAGTTCATGATAACCAAGGCCCAGCTCGTCGACGAAGAAAGGTGGGAGACAAGGAGGTTTCATCTCTGGTACATGGAAGCGGCAAAAGCTGGCCTACATGGTTTTCTAGTCAAGGTTGTGGCGGAGTACTTCCACTTGCCCGGCAACGATGTAGAACTCCCCGTGGACTTCCACGACATGTACAGACTACTATGGGAACAAGACCTTGACATCGCCCAAGTCACCTTGTTCTCTATGTAAGTGATGAATTGCGAGTTTCACATATCACCTGCCTTTGAATCGGTCAAGACTACTTATATATGCCACGATGGCTTGTCCTTGCAGGTTGATGGCCTATATATCCAAGGAACTAAAACTTGATGTTATCTATCTATCTCCAATGCATATTGCTCAAAGAGTCATCATTGGTTACCACCTAGATGACAATCATCCAACCATGAAAGACTTGACCAAGCGACAGAGAGAGGCGCACAGGAAGAAACTGATGGACAATGAGAAGTTGAACATTTCAAGGTACATACTAGGAGCAATGAAGAAGATCAGGAGAAATGGGTGTATCGTAGCTGCCTACCACTTTGGGTAAGTCAAAGACATGCCTGTAGAGATAAGTGGGTAGCTAGCTAGTATTATTATTTCTCATTGTAACCTGTATTTTGTTTCAATGGCGCAGCCAAGGCCTCGAGGGTCACTGGGTTGCATTTATCATCTACCCTCAGGATGGCAGGGCCTGCGTATTTGATTCGTTGAGAATGCCAAACTTAAAAGGGTACAAGGCCTTTGAAGATTGCCTCAGAGTGTAAGTGACTGAACTGTCTTCTCATATGCGTTCTAATGCCCTGCCTAATACTAGTACATTTCATATAGCGCTTATAAGGAGTACGTGAAGGATCCTGAATGCTATGATCGAAGAACAGAGAATTTTAAGGCTAAGCATAAGAACCGCATCAAAATCAGACGCAACTTTCCGGTAAGTATTTGAAAGGTTTAATTGTGCGTTCTGTTCATAAGCGTTCTAATGCCTGTATTCTAATGCTTGTGTATCGATCATGCAGTGTGCCAAACAACCGGTAGGATCACAAACCTGTGGCTTCTACGTCTGTGAGTACCTGAGGGAGTGCAAGCAGTACAGCAGCAGTTGGAGGGTGCTCAAGAATGGATTGAACTGGTGGAGAGACGTGCAGAGCACCCAACACTCCTTCAAGCAGACAAAGGCGGACATATGTAAGTTTGTCTTAGACAAATGCGTGCTTGAAGGGAGCACGTTCTTCAATGAGAACAGCCAGCTAGCGATTTTACCGGAGTACGAGAGGCTGAGAAAATAGCCCACGATGATGCGTCCGCAAGATTACTCCTTAGGGCATGTATAACGACTTTAATATGTAAATGTAATGAATTAACAATGACAAGAACGACTAAGTGAATGTATATATATGTATATTATCTCATGTGTAATGCCTGCATACTTTTTAAGTTTAATTTGTGAAATCTGGATGTGATTTAAATTTGAATTTGAATTTGAATTTAATTATATGGCTGCTGTATTTTTTTTAATTCAGGAAATAATTTACCGAGGCGGGCAAATAATAATGCCCGCCACGGCTAACGAACATAACCGCGGCGGGCTTTGTACCGTGTCCGCCGCGGTAAAATAATTTACCGCGGCGGGCGGTTCAACGTGACCGCCGTGGTAAAAGTATGTTTACCGCGGCGGGCACGTTACACCGCCCGCCGTGGTAAATCGGTTAACCGCGGCGGGCAAAGCCGCCCGCCGCGGTTAAGCCACGATTTACCGTGGCCTCTAGGCCGCGGCGGACGGCTTTGCCCGCCGCGGAAAACAAAAAATGCCCGCCTCCAGTAAAGTTTGTGTAGTAGTGCGAGCAAGACTTCAAAATCCCAAACAAACAAAAAAAAATCCCATCGCTTGAACCAAAAAGACAAATCGGTCTACCTTCATGTATTTGGATGGGTTAAATCACGGATGCGTGGTCGGTGAGCTAGACGGCGGGGACGCTCGCCGGGCTCGATGGCTAGGATGCTTTGCCAGCGAGCTCGATGCCCGGCACACAGATGAGGAGATCAACGTCCTCCGCCCCTTCACCATGGTCGACTTACTCGTGCTTGAGCTTGGTGGCCATAGCGCCAGCCATGGCGAGGAGCAGGGGCCCTTACCCACGCCACAAGGCCATGCTAAGCTCGGTGCTGGACGGCACAGGCTGAGTAGTCATGGTAGGAGATGAGAAAGGAGTAAAACAACTGTAGGGGAAGGAAAGTATGCGGTGCAGAAGATGAGCTGTCAGATCGCCAGCGAACGTGAAATTTAGTGACGTGCTGCCTCCGAATGCAATTGTTGTGTCACGTCTTAGTACCTCGAGTTTAACTAATTATAGATAAAAAAATATTAATATTTATAATATTAAATAAATATCATTAGATTAATTACGAAATATACTTTCATAAAAAATTGATTCGGAGCCATAAATATGAACACTATTTATTAGAAATCTGGTCAAATATGAACTATTTTTCCGGGTACGCAGCCCGTAGTTGCATTCTTTTCTCGACCGACGGAGTACAATGTAAAAAGAGGAATTCAAATCCGCTACCTACACATTAAGACTAGGGTTCAATATTTTAACTTGCTTAGCACCAGATCGTTTCATATTTTGCTTCACACGTTTTCAATCTATATATATAGATTCTATATGAGACCGTCTAAAGCTATTGTAATCCAAAACTAGCATGAGACTTGATTTTCAGATGTGGCGGCTCAATCCAACTTTAATCAGATACGAGGATTTACACATTTTTATGGATCTCCAAGAATGTCACTGAGCTCAATATTTAAGTGTAGCACCACATGAATAGTATGAAAATTAAAGCTATCATATACTTGTGTCTAAATATTTTTATACTTTGCAATGTTTGGGGTAGTTTTTTTCCTCCGGTTGCAACGCACGGGCATATTTTACTAGTATTAATAAATGCTTTCATTTTAAAGCTAGAACAACTTTCTCCCCAAGCTGGAGTACTTTTTTATTTAAGTTTGAATAAATTCCTCGTCAATTTGAGACATATTTCGCAATATTAGCTATTTCTATGCTTTTATCAACATGTTTTCCTTTACAAAGTGGTCTTTTTCCATTGATGATTTTTCCCTTCTTTATACATTTTTTTGCTTTTGAAATAGGAATTTTACCACTTATTTGTTACTCTTCCCAGTAAGTGAAACAGCAAGTGATGAACTGATGAAGGAGTGAGAACTGCCCGAATCAAGTAGAATCAAGACATTCTTCCCTTGGATCTCACCTTGAAACTGAATGGTGCGTGGTGCGTGAACGCCCTGAGTTGCAGCAACAGAAATGGTAACACAGCACAGCGGCTCAGCCGCATTGTCAACGGCGGCATCATCACACTCTGAATCATCACTCTGGCAGAGCTCCCAGGTCTCTTGCAACACATGGAGCGGAATCTGCTCCGGGCAGCGATGGTCGCGAGACCATTTTTCGCCGCAACGAAAGCACAAACCACGGGCACGTCTGTAGTTGCGCAACGTGGCGAGCTTGTCCTCCACCCCGCGCCCACGCCGATCATCAGTCACGGGCGGTGGTGCTGGGAATGCCGGCTTGTCTGGACCCGAGATGCGATCCGAGAGTGAAACTTGCAGACCCGAGACGTCTCCGCGAATCTGGTCATTCATGTCGCTGCGGAGGGACTTCAACTCGTCCAAAACGATTACGCCTTCTGGATGGACTGGACCCAGGATGGGCCGGACGTCTTCGGGTTGGCCTTCCTTTGCGCGACGTGGTCTGGACGCGGACGGCCTTGCTCGTGCTCCCGCCATCATCATCATCAGGTGCAGCGGCTTCTTCAGGTGTAACACCATGATCATCTGCGCTTGTTTACAGTCCTTGGGCCCAGTCTCGGTTTCCAAACGGGCCTGTTCAAGGCGGGCCGAACAAGCTACATGGACAGCTCCTCCAGCCCACCACGTAAAGCAATATGGAATTTTCTCGGATAAGGGTGTCTTGCAGTTCTTCCAGACTGCCACGTCGGCCAGCCGACGGCCACTCACTTCGCCTGGCTCCTGCGCTTCCACCCACCCTTGCAGACAAAAACGCGAGCACGACGACGAGCTGAGGATTCATTGAAGACCAGAGGAGGAGGAAGCTTGCAAGCAGTCCGGTCTCATGGCGCCCTTCTCCGTCCTCCGCTCGTCTCCGGTGGTGGCCGCCGCCGCCGCGGCGCCATCGTTCAGCGGCATGTCCAGCCACGGTACGTGTCAGCAGGTCGATCTGCATTATTCCAGTCCATCTTGTGCAACATCGTGAATGTGAATCTAGCTAGCTGCAGAGTTCAGTCAAAGCTTTCTGTCGTTAGTCTCTGTGCATGTCCATGTCCGATGCCAGTGCTGTGTGCTCATGGCGGATTATGATGAGGGCATTCAGTCGTCCTAGTTGTACGGTCGTAGGGTTTTTTAGATCTCGTTACTCAGTCATTGTTTGTTCATTTGTTGATTCTTGAGATTTTTCGATAAGAAAATGTGTTCTTTGAATTCCTATATCAAGGCTAACATTATGGACGATGAGCATGGCTACTGAATGTTGGCTGTCCTATATTTACTTGTGTGTTCTGAGAAGCACTGTGTCGAATGCAGCATCTGCACTGCGCATCACCTCCAGCAAGAGCCGCGTCGCCTGCAGGGCCGCCAGCAGGTCGCTGTCCATCAGGTGCGAGCAGAGTGCGAAGCAGAGCAGCGGCGGCGGCGGCGGACCCGACGTATGGCTGGGCCGCGCGGCCATGGTCGGCTTCGCCTCCGCGATCGCCGTCGAGGTGGCCACCGGCAAAGGCTTCCTCCAGGTACGATACGAGTAACACTGACAGCAGCAGCAGCAGTCCGCGCGGTCATTGCAATTGCAATGCTAACATGAAAAGTGCCGCTCGATCGCCTTTAATTTGGTGGGTGCAGAACTTGGGCGTGGCTTCTCCGGCGCCGACGCTGGCGCTCGTCGTGTCGGGGCTCGTCGTCGGCCTCGCCGTCTTCTTCCTGCTCCAGTCAGGAGGCTCGCAAGACTGAGCGAGCATGCATCGAACACCACAGGGTTCAGTGCCTGCCATTGTGACAATTTTTCCTGTACCATGTAATGTAGCAACTGACGCTCGATCATCTGCAAAGTACTCCTCGTGTTACGTTCAAACTCTGATGTGTTGGCCGGCAGCCAGAGCAGCTGACTTTGTTGCCTGGTGCGCTATATACAGTCCGCAGTTGTACGACGAGCCAGGGTTTCTGATTTTCTGTACTACACGGTGCTTGTACGACCGTACTGCATCTGCCGAGTGAGGAGGGGGCGTTAGGTGCGAGTGCGACCAACCCGGGCGGTGGCTATGGATATCCCAGGCGTTAAGTCCTCTTCCGTTTGTGAAAAAAAAAAATCAGATGTTACTGTTTTCAAAAAATCAAATCCGAGACAGATAGAGGTAGACGCACTGTTCATACTCCGTATAAAAAAATCCAACCTTTTTTTCACCTCTGAAATACCAAAGTCAAACGGTCCCGAGCAAGAAACCGTGTCGCGGATTCTTTCTTGCCGCCGCAGTGCGGAAGCAACAAATCAACAACCCGTTGGTCCGCCCTGATCGCGCCTCGCGAATAGCCACCCTGCCGTCTGACCTTGTGGTGACAGGTTCCGCAGGCGGCGAGGGGAGGAGGAGATGGACGGGGAGCAGGCGGCGCGGTGGGCGGCGGCGCAGGAGGGGGTCCCCGTCGGGGCGGACCTTGTCGCGGCCGCGCTGCGGCAGCTGCAGTTCCTCGCGGCGGTGGACCGCCGCCGCTGGCTCTACGACGAGGGCCCGCTGCTCGACAGGGCCATACGCAGGTACGGATGATTGTTTTTTGCGGAAAAAAAAAAGGTTCTTTGTTTTTCTTCCCCTTGGCTCAGCTGTTTGGCTCTTGGAGAAAGCAAGGGACGTTTTTAGTGCTTGCTTCATGATTGGTCGTCGACTGTTCATCTTTGCCGGCTCCGGAGCATGATCCATTTAGTGAATCTTTAGGAAACTCATGAGATTGAAAATGCTGGTACATTAATCTTGACTGCAAATTCCTCTTTATTTCTGTAAAGCAACCATCTAGATGAAAATCAATCGAAGAAATCTCTAGTTGGATAGTGGATAGTAAGGGACTAAGGGCTGCAGGGGGGCAGGTGCCTGAACTTCAGTTTTGGGGGCAGAATTCAGCAGAAGGCTTGAACCAATTGCGTGAATAGTCTTTCTATTTTTTGGCCTTACCAGGAGATATTTACTTGAAAATGATGTGCATGTCACCTAAGAAGTCACTGTCATGTTCAATTACTGATGGTTCCATGATTTTTTTTTTCTTGTGCTGGGATACACTCCTGTACTTACCAATACAGAAAGATTGTGATCTCATTCATGTCCTGAGATATAATACCCATTGACTTTTTTTTGTTTGGTTTTGTTGCTATATGCTAGGTACAAAGCATGCTGGCTTCCCCTTCTTGATAAGCACAGTAAGGCTGCGGTTGTAGATGGGCCATTGGTTGTTCCTCTTGATTGTGAGTGGATTTGGCACTGCCATCGGCTTAACCCGGTACACATCCTTACCACGATGATCCTCTGTAATTCACGTGCCCTTCCTGTGCTATGAATGATCTGAACACTGCACCAGACACTGATATATATTATGACTCTACATGGAAATGATTTATAAGAAAACAGCTTGTATGCCTGTACTCTTGTTGATGATGCTATTCACAGAACTGAGGTAACAAATTATTCAAGCACACATCTTTCAGGTTCAGTACATAAGGGACTGCAAGAAAGTATATGGTAGAATACTGAACAATAACAATGTTGAGTCATCCACTCAAACAAAATCAACACTTCAGTCAGAAAAGATTTGGAAAGAGTTGTATCCTGAGGAGCCTTTCGAATTGGCGTTCACAAGAACCTCTGACATTGCCATGGATGTGAACCTTGGAGCTGCAGAGGACATCACCTATGATCTGGTCTCTGCTGTTAAGAGACAATCCTCTTTCTATTATCAGGTACTTGTACAATCTTTGTTCCAGTATATATGCTGCATACCTATGTGATACAAAATTATCGTTTGACTTATAAATAGTAAATTTTACAATTTTAAGTTATACTTTATATCATTGTACACTGAAAGGCCAACCATTATTTTTGAACAACACACTACAGATGTCCACCTAGATTAATTGACCTAGTTAGTGCAGGTGACAGCTATTGATTTTTTCCATTAGTGGTCCTTACAATAGATAAAATGATGATATGTACAGAAAATCAGAAAGTTTCACTTTCTGGCAGGTTGGAACACCAACAATGCATGATCCACGGTTTCTCCAAGAAGCTCTAGCTCGATACAAGGCATTTCTGTACCTGATCAAGATGAATCAAGAAAAAGGATTGCAACGCTTCCATGTACCGACCTACGACGTGGATCTCTTGTGGCACACTCACCAGCTGCATCCTGTTACCTACCGCAACGACATGGTGAAGCTTCTTGGAAAAGTTCTGGAACATGATGACACCGATGCTGATCGATCTGAAGGAAAGAAACTCGATGTTGGATTCACCGAGACTACTGAACAGTTTGAGAGTACCTTTGGTGTAAGATACTGGAAGGCTGGATGTATGTACAGTGGCAACATGCCATCTCCTGTGACATCCACTCCTCAGATATTAAGTACTGAGGTTGGTACGGGGTCTGACATCTGCAAAGCTCAGAAGGATCTTAATGCCCTTGATATAACAGCTGTAGAGGTATGATTCTCTCTTCTTTATGTAACAGTTATTACAAAAGAAGTACATATCTAGCTTGAATGATCTGATATGATAGTGAGTTCAAAATGATGCATGTCATACTAGTAATGAACGATGACTAAACAGTTGTTTCTGGATACATAACTGATATGATAATTTCGTAAATTCTGAAGCAAGCAATTCTTCTGCTAAAGTGTCTCTACTAAATTAAGACTTGAACATCTCCTCCTTTGCAGTTATATTTACAAATTGTGGACATCAAGAATTTGCCGTCTGCTGTTCGAAAAGAAAATGTGTATGTACGGTTCACCAAGAATCAATCAGATATGTTTATCAGTGACGGCGGCAGGTTGGATATTTCAACAGTTACAGGGAAGAACACCGGAGTTTGTTTACAGTGTGAACCTACCGGAGAACTCATTCTTGCAGTAATGGTTGATCAGGCATCAAAGAAACCAGAACCAATAGGGAAGGTTTCTTTCCCACTGCACGATTTGATAGGGCCTGATTCTAAGCTCTCCTTCGAGAAGTGGTTTGAACTGAAAACTCATGGTGGGCATGCCACTTCCCCTCCTGTCAGTCTTCGTGTTGCAGCTTCTGCTACTGTCCCAAGCAGCGCTCAGAAGGTGTTCAGCATGGTCAGGATGGAACCTTTCTCTCTCAAGTCGTGTCTTCTGCCACATTCCATCAAGGATCAGAACATGAGCAGCTGGACTCGTTTTGTATATGATTGTGGTACCGAGCTTATCCGTCTTCAGATAAGGTAATTTTCTTCATTTATTATGAAATGAATGGATACTTTATCTGCAACTGAACAGATAGGTAGAACTGTAGGTTAAACAATGTGTTTGATGCTGACTAGTAAGACACATTGTAGTCTACACTGCTGCCGCTATGGCTTTGTCGTCTATTACATCTTCCAAATGAGGTTGAGTATGCAAATATGGAAATCGGTAGTTGCAGTTGGAGGTGATGTTGTTCCTCTTATGAAGAAATATATAACTATTCATTCAGATCAGCCTACAGTTCATTTGACTAGTGGAGGGACTTTAGTTACTGGTATATATTGAACAGTTTGTTTTTATTTCCCAGGTTAAGCAGGATGAGAAAATTTTCCGTTCCTGTAAAAAAAAGAACATTTTTTGTCAATTACTACTAATCTGAATCATGCTAGCAAAAATGAGACTAATGACTCCACTGTATCTCAGAGAGCACAAGGCAAAGAATGGCATGGCTTCTGTTCGAGAATTGGTTGGAGTATTGAAGTCACCAAAAAAGCAATTTCAGCTTGCAGAATTCAAGGAAAATAAGTGGACCCTAAAAGACTCCAACTTGTCAATTAGTCATGGCACTGATGGCAGTCTACTCGATCTCAAAGGTTTCAACCAACTGGTAAGCATGCATAATTCAAGCTCAGTTCACTGTAATGACCACTAGCTAGTATTCATGTAGCAAGCTTAAATTTTTTGTACGTGTTTGAAAAAACCAGATCAAGCTCTATCGAGGAACGAGACTGGAATACGAGCGCAAATGCTGCAGCGCTCATTCTGAGGATGTTACAGCTGTTACTGCTGTAAAGTTCTGTGCTGAACATCCATATGGCAAAGCTGTTGCCTTGCTAGACACTGAATCTCAGCTTATCATGGTACACTTCTATTTGTCTTGTCATTTGAAACCTGAATTTTCTTTTCTTTTCTTACATTTTTTTTTGCACCAACATAATCATGCTCGTCATTCTTATAGGTGAATGAGGATTGGTTCCTACTTCCATGGATCACGATATCAGTCCTGTTCATGGACGCTGATGACAAGGACAGCGTGAAACTTATCGGTGGTGCCGTGGTTCAGAAGGATGCAGTGTTTGGATCTGACACTAGCATGGTGCTAGACACACAGACCGTCGGAGCAGGGAGCGTGGCAACGGCTCCTGCACAATGTGGCACTTGCAGCACGGCATTCAGTGGTGACAAAGTCATGACAGCCAGCAAGGCTGAACATGCTAGCTCTGGTGCTTCTCGCACAGTCGTTGCAGGTGGTGAGAACGGCCACACTGAGTCTGCTGCTGGCTGTGGAAGCGGCTGTGGTGGCAGCTGTGGACCCATGGTGGCTGAGGACTCCAAGGCCGACAATGCCAAGTCCAGAGGCTGTGGTTCCGGGTGTGGTGGTGGCTGCGGTGGCGGGGGAGGCTGTGGGACCATGCTGAAGGCCAGCACCATGGCCAGCGAGGGCCAGTCCAGGTCTGGAGGCTGCGGTGGTGGCTGTGGTTCCGGCTGTGGTGGTGGCTGTGGCAGCAGCATGGTCATCAAAGGCTCCAAGACCAACACAACCAACTCCGGCGGCTGTGGCTCCGGCTGCGGTGGTGGTGGATGCGGCACTCTGTTCAACGCTAGCACTGCTGCTGGCCAGGGCCTGCCCAATAAGTCAGCTGGCTGCGGCTCTGGGTGCGGCGGCGGCGGCGGCTGTGGTAGCGGCATGGCCACCGAAGGCTCGAAGACGGCCAGCCACACTAAGTCTGGTGGCTGCAGCTCCGGCTGCGGTAGCGGTTGTGGAGGAGGCTGCGGCACCCTGTTCAGCTCCAGCACTGCGGCCGACCAAGGCCAGTCCAGATCCGGCGGCGGCTGTGGCTCCGGCTGTGGCGGTGGAGGCTGCGGCAGTGGCAGCATGGTCGCCGAAGGCTCCAACGGCAGGCACGCCAAGTCCTGAGGCTGTGGCTCTGGCTGTGGTGGCGGTTGTGGCGGCGGGGGTGGCTGCGGCACCATATTCAACGCGAGTACCAAGGCCGGCGCAGGCGAGGGCCAGACCTCCGTGTCTGGCGGCTGCGGCGGTGGAGGCTGTGGTGGCAGTTGCGGCACCGCGTTCAACGCATGATCATCCCGGTGTGCCTTGGGAATTGACGTTGTGGCTTGAGCATCCCTCTATAATCAGATATGTAAATAATCAATCAATCAAGTAAATAAATGAAAAACCAATGGATCGGCTGCCTCCGTGGCCTTTCGTCTAGAAAGAAAAACCTTGGTGGTTTTCCCTGCTGCTGCTTAGGTGGAAGTCAGGACTATGGGAAAAGGGAACGGCCCCAACCATGCGTGCATCCTACACTGTTTTTAGTTTTTACTCTCTTGCTCCTCCACTATATGAGATTTAAATTTGTTTCAAGTCAAACTATGCAATGTTTCATCAAATTTATAAAAAATATATATTTTTGAAATCAAATTAGTGTTATTAATATATTATGAAATATATTTTTTATTTTAGATAATGGAAATAGATCTGGCTTCTTCTCTTGTCAACAAGAGAATCATACCACTTATTACAAAAAAATGTTTAACCACACAAATGTCCCACTCAAATGTTAATTCTAACATTATTAGGCCATCCAAAGGAAGAAAAAAAAATCAGTGTCATCGTCTCTGGCACTTAACAAACTTGGAGAATGTGTTCTTTATTGGCTTCACCCCATTAAAATCGTGTCTATTAGCATAGCCTCTAAATATAACCTACAAAAATGTTTTAGGTCGACACTTGTTAAAAACCACTTTGTTCCTTGTAAGTCGTATCATCCAGCAAATGACCGCACATCCTATCATCAACAAGGATTGATTTGAAACTGCCCCTTGTTTGTACCACCAGTAAAAAGGATAATGGACATTTTTGGGGGTTTTAAACCTAGTACAAAGAGCACAAGGATTGATTTGAATCTCCCTCTTGTTTGTACCACGTGTACAAAAGATAATGGACATCTTTTGGGGTTTCAAACCCAATACATAGAGCAACAAGGATTAATTTGAAAAAACTCCTTGTTTGTACCACCTGTAACAAAGATCATGAACATCTTTTAGGGTTTCAAATCTAGTACAAAGTGCACCGCTCTCTAGAGAAATTTAACATATAAGCAATCAAACAAGATATGTTCAATTGTTTCTCTTGATTATAATATGACATTTTGATGTGGTGACAAGTTTCGGTCCTCTAGACTGAGGCCACCAGGGAGGGCTGGGAAAATCTGATTTGGGCCATAGAACACTGGGCCTAATGAGATGTGGGATAGACGGATGTGGGCCATAGAACACTGGGCCTAATTCAACTTACTAATGATAATAATAGTACTAATATTAATGTTGTCATCGAGGAGCTTAGAAATTCCCTTCAAACCCAGAGGTATGAATTCATCACTCTACCTATCAATTATATATAATGCTTTTTTCTTTCTTGGATAACTTGGTGTATGTATGCAGGTACTTCATTGTCATTGATGATATATGGGATATCTCGGTTTGGAAAATGATTAGGTGTGCTTTGCCTGAAAATAATAGAGGATGCAAAATTATCACTACTACCCGTATTCTCAATGTTGCAGAACATATTGGAGGTTCTTACAAGCTAAGGCCCCTCTCCCTTGAAAACTCCAGAATATTATTGTATGGAAGAATATTTGGCAATGAGGACAAAAATAGTCCTGACGAGGAGCTTGTCAAAGTATCAGATAGGATACTAAAAAAGTGTGCTGGCATACCCTTAGGCCTTAGCTATCATTACAATGGCTAGTTTGTTGGCTAGTAAAGGAAGGAACAAAATGGAGTGGTATGAAGTGCACAACAATATTGGTACGGGAATGGAGAATAGTCAAGATGTGGAGAATATGAGAAAGATTTTGCTTCTTAGCTATTATTATCTGCCATCCTACCTAAAAAGTTGCTTATTATACTTGAGTGTGTTCCAAGAAGATTCTATAATTCGCAAAAATCGGCTTATATGGATGTGGATAGCAGAAGGTTTTATCCAATGCGGAAAACAAAGCCCATTCCAACATGGAGAGAGTTACTTCAATGAGCTTGTAAACAAAAGTTTGATCCAACCAGTGTATGACAAGTACAATGGCACAATAGAATCGTGCCGTGTGCATGATATGATTCTTGATCTTCTCCGCTCATTATCAAGTGAAGATAATTTTGTTACTATATTAGACGATGTGTATCACACATCTCCATCAAAAAAGGTTCGAAGGTTGTCTCTTGGAAACAACAAGGTAGATCATGATAAGCATCAGGTTACTATGAGCATGCAACAAGTGAGGTCAGTTATTGTGTTTCCATCCGGTATAAATCTATTTCTGACTCTCCATGGCTTCAGAGTGTTACGTGTTCTTGATTTGGAATGTTGTCGTATCTCAAAAGATTGCAGTCTTAGTTATATTGGAATTTTGTTTCACTTAAGATTCCTAGGGCTAAGTGACTCATGCATGTCGAAGCTTCACGAAGAAATAGGAAATCTGCAATATCTACAAACATTGTGCATAGGCAGGGGAAGTTCTAGCATGGGGGTTTGGGATGCTCAGTTGAAAGTGTATGTGAACAATAGGCGGAGGAGGTTGGTAAGATTGGAAGGAGGAGGAGAAGTAAAAGTGGAAAAAGAGATGAAGGTGGAGGAGGAAAAAGAGATGAAGGTGGAGGAGAAGAAGTATCGGCCACTGCGCATACAATCTGACGAAGATGACAGGGGAATTTGTACTTTGCCTGCAACTATTGTTCAACTGAGAAATCTGACATGCTTACGCATTACTATCAGGTATAAAGGAGCGCCGAACATGATTGGGAGCCTCACTTCCCTTGAAGAGTTGTCACTGTTTAGAATCCACAGCTCCAGAGACATAGAAGAGCTGGGCCATCTAGTGAAGCTGAGGGTGTTGAGTATTAGGTTAGAAACTCAATGGAACCAAAGCCTGGAGAAATCTCTGGTGGAGTCCCTAAACAAGCTGCAAAAGATTCAGAGTTTAGACATTGCTTCACTTGCTGGATGCAACTTGGATGCTTGGGTGGCCCCTCCAAGTCTCCGTAGACTGGAACTGCAGGGATGCTGGTTCTCCAAGTTGCCAGCTTGGATGAATCCATCGCATCTTCCAGACCTCTCATTTCTATGGATTTACGCTGAAGAGTTTATGCACAAGGACCTTAAAATCCTTGGGAGGTTACCTGCACTCCGCTTTCTTAAACTAACCGTGGGCCGGAATAATAATAACCTCGGAATCCCTGGAAGATACACCATAGGTGCTTGTTCGTTCCCATGCCTTGTAGGGTGCAAGTTGACTGGATTTGGTGGACCAGTTGTTTTCCTGTCAGGAGCTATGCCTAGGCTCACAAGCCTTAGTTTCAATTTCCTTGTGACGGATGTGACGAGAGAAATCGCTGGAAGCAATGGTGGGTTCGACCTGGGCCTTAGGAATCTGGTGTCGCTCGAGGATGCCACCTTTTACTTCGATTGTGTATGCGGTAGCAAGGAAGCGGGGGACGAATTAAGGAGTTATCTGAAGCATGATGCTGAAATGCATCCAAATCATCCCACACTTCGGATAAACGGCTTTCAAGATGAAGGTGCTTGCTCTAGTTTCTTATTCATGCTGCTCTCTTTTCTTCTAACTTCACTTTCCTTCCTTCTCTCTCAATTCCAGATAAAGAGATACGGTCTGGGGGAAACATTTTATCGGAAATCCAATCACTATGCCAGAACAGGTAATCACTGCCATTGTGTTGGAGACGACAATTATTGCTTTTCATGCTGGTTCGTAGGACTAGGATCTAGAAAATTCTGAGGAAGATATTCACCCAATGGTGAAGTCACCTATCACTAACGGTTCAAGCAGTAAACCATCAATGATAAGTGTGATATCACTGCCACCCAACAGGGATATATCAATCAACTGGTAAGCATAACTCAAGCTCAGTTCACTGTAATAACCATAGCTAGTATCCATGTAGCAACCTCAATTTTTTTGTGCTGTGTTGGAACAGATCAAGCTCTATCGGGGAAGGAAACTGGAATACGACTATACGAGCACAAATGCTGCAGCGCTCATTCTGAGGACGTTTCAGCTGTTACTGCTGTAAAGTTCTGTGCTGAACATCCATATATATGGCAAAGCTGTTGCCTTGCTAGACACTGAATCTCAGCTTATCATGGTACACTGCTTCTATTTGTCTTATCATTTGAAACCTGGATTTTCTTTTCCTTTCTTTTCTTAACATTTTTTGCGCTAACATAATCATGCTCGTCGTTCTTATAGGTGAATGAGGATTGGTTCCTACTTCCATGGATCATGACATCGGTCCTGTTCATGGACGCTGATGACAAGGACAGTGTAAAACTTATCGGTGGTGCCGTGGTTCAGAAGGATGCAGTGTTTGGATCCGACATTAGCATGGTGCTAGAGACACAGACCGTCGGAGCAGGGAGCGTGGCAACGGCTCCTGCACAATGTGGCACTTGCAGCACGGCATTCAGTGGTGACGAAATCATGGCAGCTAGCAAGGCTGAACATGCTAGCTCTGGTGCTTCTCGCACAGTCGTTGCAAGGGGTGAGAATGGCCACGCTGAGTCTGCTGCTGGCTGTGGAGGCGGCTGCGGTAGAAGCTGTGGACCCATGGTGGCTGAGGACTCCAGGGCCGACAATGCCAAGTCCGGAGGCTGTGGTTCTGGGTGTGGTGGTGGTGACGGTGGCGGGGGAAGCTGTGGGACCATGCTGAAGGCCAGCACCATGGCCAGTCGCCCAGTCCAGGTCTGGAGGCTGCGGTGGTGGCTGTGGTTCCGGCTGTGGTGGTGGCTGTGGCAGCGGCATGGTCATCGAAGGTTCCAAGACCAACACCGCCAAGTCCGATGGCTGTGGCTCCGGTTGTGGGGGTGGTGGTTGTGGCGATGGTGGCTGTGGCACCCTGTTGAACGCCAACGCTATGGTTGTTGAGGGCCAGCAGGCCGATTCAGCTGGCTGTGGCTCCGGTTGTGGTGGTGGCTGCGGCAGCGGCATGGTCATCGAGGGCTCCAAGACCAACACTACCAAGTCAGGCGGCTGTGGCTCTGGGTGCGGCGGTGGTGGTGGCTGTGGCAGCGGCATGGGCCATCGAAGGCTCGAAGACCAACCACGCCAAGTCTGGTGGCTGCGGTAGCAGTTGTGGAGGAGGCTGCGGCACCCTGTTCAGCTCCAGCACTGCGGCCGACCAAGGCCAGTCCAGGTCCGGCGGCAGCTGCGGCTCTGGCTGTGGCGGTGGAGGCTGTGGCAGTGGCAGCATGGTCGCCGAAGGCTCCAACGGCAGGCACGCCAAGTCCGGAGGCTGTGGTGGCGGTTGTGGCAGTGGGGGTGGCTGCGGCACCATATTCAACGCGAGTACCAAGGCCGGCGCCGGCGAGGGCCAGACCTCCGTGTCCGGCGGCTGCGGCGGTGGAGGCTGTGGTGGTGGTTGCGGCACCGTGTTCAACGCATGATCATCCCGGTGTGCCTTGGGAATTGACGTTGTGGCTTGAGCTTCCCTCTATAATCAGATATGTAAATAATCAATCAAGTAAATAAATGAAAAACCAATGGATCGGCTGCCTCCGTGGCCTTTCGTCTAGGAAGAAAAACCTTGGTGGTTTGTCAGGACTATGGGAATAGGGAACGCCCCCAACCATGCGTGCATCCTACACTGTTTTTAGTTTTTACTCTCTTGCTCCTCCACTATATGAGATTTAAATTTATTTCAGGTCAAACTATGCAATGTTTCATCAAATTTATAAAAAAATATATATTTTTGAAATCAAATTAGTGTTATTAATATATTATGAAATATATTTTTTATTTTAGATAATGGAAATAGATCAGGCTTCATCTCTTGTCAACAAGAGAATCATACCACTTATTACAAAAAAAATGTTTATAACCACACAAATGTCCCACTCAAATGTCAATTCTAACATTATTAGGCCATGCAAAGGAAGAAAAAAAATCAGTTTCATCGTCTCTAGCACTTAACAAACTTGGAGAATGTGTTCTTTATTGGCTTCACCCCACTAAAATTGTGTCTATTAGCATAGCCAGTACGTTTCTCTAAATATAACCTACAAAAAAATTTTAGGTCGACACTTGTTAAAAACAACTTCATTCCTTGTAAGTCATATTATCCAGCAAATGGTTGCACATCCTATCATCAACAAGGATTGATTTGAAACTGCCCCTTGTTTGTACCACCTGTAAAAAGGATAATGGACATTTTTGGGGGGTTTAAACTTAGTACAAAGAGCACAAGGATTGATTTGAATCTCCCCCTTGTTTGTACCACGTGTAAAAAAGATAATGGACATCTTTTGGGGTTTCAAAACCAATACAAAGAGCAACAAGGATTAATTTGAAAAAACTCCTTTTTTGTACCACCTGTAACAAAGATCATGAACATCTTTTAGGGTTTCAAATCTAGTACAAAGTGCACCGCTCTCTAGAGAAATTTAGCATATAAGCAATCAAACAAGATATGTTCAATTGTTTCTCTTGATTATAATATGACATCTTTGATGTGGTGACAAGT
This sequence comes from Miscanthus floridulus, assembly GCF_019320115.1. Classification (NCBI taxonomy): domain Eukaryota; kingdom Viridiplantae; phylum Streptophyta; class Magnoliopsida; order Poales; family Poaceae; genus Miscanthus; species Miscanthus floridulus. The sequence goes on along the minus strand of NC_089588.1, from coordinate 113,278,582 downwards.
TTCGGTCCTCTAGGGCTGGGAAATCTGATTTGGGCCATACAACACTGGGCCTAATGAGATGTGGGATAGAAACCAGGCAGGGTGGGCCGCCGCATGCCCACACGAGGCCCTCCCCGAGAGCAGCGGCGGCCGATCCAGCCCTTGTCGCCTTGTCGGTCACCCCCCTTCATTTCTTTAGGAAACAATAATATTGACTAGGTAGACTCGCAAACACGAATATTTGTATTTTTATGCAACTCATAAACACCAATGTTTGTATTTTTCTGCAATATCGATATATTATTATGGTTTCTTATTTGTTTACTATATTTTTTATTTTCTTAAATTCTCGTATTGAAATATGTTTGTATTTTTATCATATATAATCTTCTATACCCAAAAATACTTGATATTTTAGAACTCAACCATACAATACATCATTCTAGATTTTGGACCGTCAGTGGGGCCCATGGTCACATGCGTTAAATCAACACCTCTCTCGTCCAACTGTTAGGCTTTGCAACCCTTGAAAATTAGAATAACCACTAGTTAATATGGGCATCCATAGTCATTTCACATCTTTCTTAGTCTGTCCTAAAAATCCTTAAACGATAACGTATTTTTGGATAGAGGTAGCAATATATCATTTGAATACACATGCGGTTGCCTTTTATGTTTATCTTTTTACATTGTTTTGTGTTTTTCTGAATAACTGCACGAGTTTGTAATAGCATAGTGTGTATGTATGCGGGGGATATTTTTTGTGTAATGAAAGTGATGGGTAACTTTATAAAGATGTGTATTAGCACTTCAAATTTATTTCCTTCAATTAATATGGTTATTTGTAGCTAGGCGGCCTTTCAAAAATAGTGTGGAGACTCGTTTCATTGGCCAATTAATAAGCTAATAAGTTGGAATAAATATTAAAAATTCACACCAAGTGTAATTAATAGAAAGACCCGGCAAAAAAGGTGGATTCAGAAAACTTTCACTTAAAGATCTAGTTTATACCAAAAAAAAACCCTTTCACAAACACAGTATCTTTATAAAACTTAACATTAAAAATTTGGGAATGAAGATTAAAAAAAACTATGTTGTTTCTTTAGAAAATGGTCGAAGTAAAACTAGGAATTTGTTTAGGGAAAGTGGCGTGTAAAGTTTAGTAAGGGGAAAAATGTTTTTAAAAGCTTTGACAAAGAGGTGACCAGAACACCTACCTTCATATAAAACTGTGCACTTTCTTTTATCTAAAAAAAAGGCTATATGTAACAATTAACACCGGCAAAAAAAAAGGTTGTATAGAAATTCTCAGAAAAGTTACAGAAAACTAAACAGAAACTCGAGTGATCGGTTTTCTCAGAGATATTAAGTTGAAGTGTACGGAGTATATATCTAGAAATTGCGCGGGAGCACCGCGGGTGGAGGCTTGGCAAGCTCCCTGTTTCGCACATGTGAGATGAGCAGTGTCGAACGTGCGTCGTACCGCATCGATGCTGTCCTGTTTAAAAAACTTGCACTGCATGCATGTGGCGGAGTAGGACGTCGACGTGTGAGGCTGGGGCCTGGCCGCCTGATCCAGGGCACATCACATCGTTGGGAAGTGCCTGCCCATCCCGGACCCGGGCTCCCTGCCATGCATGACTGTTCACCGGGGCGGCGCTTCCCTGTGCTCGGCTCCCATGATCAGTCCATCAGTAGTCCCGTCGATCGTTTGCGTCGACTCGTGTGTTCCCACGGGAAGAGATAGAGAAGAGGGAGGAAAATGGTGGATGTGGCGGTGGTGCCTAATATTAATAAAATATATGGTGAAAATGTTAACTGTCGGGACAGAAAGTGATCAACTAGTGAATATTTGTAATTTTGCTGTATGTTGTGATCGGAGGTGGCCTAGCACTCAATGACACATGATTTATACTGGTTCAGGCAACGTGCCCTACGTCCAGTTTGGGTTGGTCAGTGACTTTATTCCTGAGACCAGATGCTCGAAGTTTGCAGTGGGGTTACAAATGAGAAGGAAGAAGAAGGGGTATACAAGAGGTCCGACCGGCTCCGGTCGGAAGGGCCAAAAGTGACAGGAGCTACGCTATGAGCTAAGTGTTCAAGCGTGTGCTTAGAGTCTGAACCCGGTGGTTCTGTGGTCGTGAGCTAGTGAATTTGATCGGTGCTTGTTATCTTCAAGAAGGGCTCTCCCTTTGTTGGAGGGGGCGCGTCCCCTTTTATAGATAAAGGGGACGACTTTACAAGTGAGAGGGTAAGGGTACGTATGCTACCGAGCCTTGTTGCCCACGCCTACCGAGCCTTGTTGCCCACACCGATGGGTATAAGATAATGGTAGGCGTCTACAACACTATTGATGTCACTGTAGAATATTAGATGCATACGGGAGGTCGTGCTGCCTTTTTCAGGGATGGTGGACGTCGGTACCTGTAAATATTGTTTGATGCCTAGAGGCATGTGAGGAGTCTCGCTATGTTCACCCGGTACGGTAAATCCTGCCGCCCATACCGCTATCGATGCCAGAGGCACGTGGGGGGCCTTACCGTATGGGAGTTTTAGCGGCCCCTACAATATTGTAGAGGGAGATATCGGCGCCTAAAATACTGTTTATGTCAGGGTGACTGCAGAGTACTATTCCGTGCAGGGTATGGTCTCTGGTACAGTGATTTTGACTTGTGAGCCTTGCCTTGCTTTTCTCCGCACGTCTTCTGGTTCCTACCGAGCGGGCGTCTCCGGTCGGATGGCTTCAGTCGGCTCTAAGTGCGCCGGTCAGAGAAGAGCGGTGAGCAAGGTTCCTGCGATCCCCGGTGGAAGACGCGGGTTTGGAGTCGGAAGTAGTGTTTTGGGCCAGGCCTTTCGATCGGAGAGGCCATCCGGTGGTGGCTGGAGTCGAAGCGAACGCTCCGGTCGGAGAGGTGGGCTGAAGCAGCCGACGAGAGGGCATTGTTCCTCTTCGGCCAGATCTTCCGATCGGTGACTGGGCCGCCCTTCCGGCCTGTCGTTTTAGACTCTTGGGCCGGCCCATGAGTTACGTATTGTCTGCTCGAGCCGAGCCTTGGCGTGGAAGCCGGTCCCTGAGGGACCCCGAATTTATGAACCCGACAGGAGCCCCCGAGCCCCAGGGTGATTCAGGCAGAATCGTCCAGGGGATTTTTGCTGGGGGTTTCCTGTGTTATCAGTGGGGGAGTTTCTATTTTGAGACGGAGTTTTGTCGCCCAAGGCGTCGTTGTGCAGCCGAGGCGGTTTTTTAGTTTGTTTTGAGAGATTGGGTGAGAGGGAGCTTGTGGATCTGGGCGTCGGTGCATGCCGTGGATCGAGCGAGGGAGGCAGTCAAGGGGGTTGGACGAGACAGAGCTTCACTGATCCTAGCGTCGATGCGCACCGTGGAATCGGGTGAGGCAGTTAGTTTTGGACGAGACAGAGCTTCACTGATCCTGGCGTCGATGCGCGCCGTGGGATCGAGCGAGGGAGTCAGTCTTGGACGAGACAGAGCTCATTGATGCTGGCGTCGATGCGCGCCGTGGGATCGAGCGAGGGAGTCAGTCTTGGACAAGGTAGAGCTCACTGATGCTGGCGTCGATGCGTGCCGTGGGATCGAGCGAGTTGGAGTCATGTTTTGGACAAGACAGAGCTCACTGATCCTAGCGTCGATGCGCGCCGTGGGATCGAGCGAGGGAGTCAGTCTTGGATGAGACAGAGCTCACTGATGCTGGCGTCGATGCACGCCATGGGATCGAGCGAGTCGGAGTCGTGTTTTGGACGAGATAGAGCTCACTAATCCTGGCGTCGATGCGCACTGTGGGATCGAGCGAGGGAGTCAGTCTTGGATAAAACAGAACTCACTGATGCCAGCGTCGATGTGTGCTGTGGGATCGAGCGAGTCGGAGTCGTGTTTTGGACGAGACAGAGCTCACTGATCCTGGTGTCGATGCGCACCGTGGGATCGAGTGAGGGAGTTAGTCTTGGACGAGATAGAGCTCACTGATGCTGGCGTCGATGCGCGTCGTGGGATCGAGCGAGTCTAAGTCGTGTTTTGGACAAGACAGAGCTCACTAATGCTGGCGTCGATGCGTGTCGTGGGATTGAGCGAGGGAGTCAGTCTTGGACGAGACAGAGCTCACTGATGCTGGTGTCGATGCGCGCCATGGGATCGAGCGAGTCAGAGTTGTGTTTTGGATGAGACAGAGCTCACTGATCCTAGCGTCGATGCGTGCCGTGGGATCGAGTGAGGGAGTCAGTCTTGGACGAGACAGAGCTCACTGATGCTGGCGTCGATGCGCGCCGTGGGATCGAGTGAGTCGGAGTCGTGGGGTAAGATCGGGGTCGTGGCCCCGGATGTTTGGAGCGTAGTCGGAAGCGTAGCCAGATGACGTGAGTTTAGAGTCGACGCGAGTTCGGAGTCGCGGTCCCTGGTTTTTTGGAGCGCAGTCGGAAGTGTAGTTAGTTGGTTAGTTTATAGCTCAGACAAGGCGGTGCTCGCGGATCCTGGCATCGGTGCGCGCCGTGGGACCGGGCGAGTCAGAGTCGTGGATCCTAGCGAGTTCGGGGTCGTAGTCCCTAGCGTTTGTCTTGAGCCCCCGAGCCCTGTTGGGCCTTTGTAGGGGGTCGATGTGAGTTATGTGCGTTATCCCATCCTTGGTTCCTCACAACCAGAGGGGTTGAGTCTTGTCGCTTGTCCCGATCGCTCGGGCTCAAATGACGTCGCTCGGTGAGTTCGCTAACGGATATGATCGAGTGGAATCCGGGTCCATCGTTCGTGACGGGGTTGGCATAGCCCTCTTGTGACATTCCACTACTCCTTTACCTATAACCTGGCAGATGCCTAGGTTGTTCCGGAGACCGACCCGGGTGGCCTAACGGCCTCCCCTCGATGGAGATTCTGTGGGCTTGGCGAGAGGTTCAGGATCGAACGAGAAGGTTGAGGTGATCCGGTCTACCTGACCGGGCGAGGGCCGCATGGGGCTCATCTACGTTTTTCTCCCCTGGCTCTGTTGGTTTCTCATGTCGAATGAGGCAACCGCCGCTTCATGACGCAACACGAAACGTTGTGATGCATTTTGCTACACATGCGATGCTTAGTTCCCGAGCCCCCGGGTGGTTCAGGGTCCGAATCGTCCGGGAGGTTTGGGCATATGGAATGAATGCACGTATGGATGTATGAAATGATTGTAAGGAAATAGAGGGGATTGGTAGTGCTCACCTTGATGGCTTTGAGTGACGGGGTTCGGAGAGCTTCAGTCGAAAATATCCGACCGGGACCTACGCTCATCAATCGTGGGTGAGTCCTTGTGTGAACAGTTTTTGTATTAATGAACACATGCTCACCTTGATGACCTGAGTGACGGGGTTCAGAGAGCTTCAGTTAGAAATGTCTGACCGGGACCTTGATGACCTGAGTGACGGGGTTCGGAGAGCTTTAGTCGGAAATGTCTAACCGGGACCCATGCTCGTCGTTCGTGACGGAGTCGGCACGGCCTACATGGGGCACCCCTTCGCTTCCTTACCTGTCTCTTGGTGTCTATCCTAAGTGATTCGATCGACTCACGGGGCCCGGTGATCTCCCTCGGTGGAGATTTTGTTTAGGTTTCTCGAGGCCTGGCCTAGGGAAGCGGGGTGCCGCCTGCGTGTGGTGGCGCTTCGGTTTTCGTGCCCGGCATGCGGTAGTGGTTGGTCGTGCGGTAGTGGTGGGTCTGTCCTAGGCCATGTCCTGTCTGATCAGGAGCCATTCCATCGGGCATGGCATGTCTCATCGGTCAGGGTGCGTCTTATCTACATTAAATGGGAAAGAGAGAGAGTTCCTCGCTCCACCGTTTTGCCTTCTCCTGATCGGCGCGCCCTTCCCTAACTGATGTTCCCTTTTCCTTAAGTAGGAGAGGGGAAAGGGTTTTTGACTCGTTCTTTTGCCTGTTCCTCATCTACCACCGTGTTTCCTCTTCCTTCTTGTCGTGAGCGTTCCTGAGAGCCACGGTGGTTCCTAGGAAAGAAAGGGGAGAGAGCGACGGAGAAGAAGAACTCACTGATCCTTCTGCGATCCCAGAGCGAAATGTCAGACTAGAAGTCATCCACCGTGAGGGAGTCAGTGTTGAAGGCCTTTGTTGCGAAGGGATTTCTGCCACCGAAGGAGGTGGCGCACTGGAGGGTTCCCGGGCAGAAGGAGTCCCTGCAACCTCGGCCCGACGAGGTGGTTTCCTTCCTCGCCTTCCATGAGCATGGGCTGGGATACCCCACACACTGGTTCCTGCACGGCCTCCTCAATGAGTGGGGTCTGGAGCTATAGCATCTTAGTCCGACGGGGGTGCTGCACATCGCCGGTTTCGTCACCATTTGTGAGGCTTTCCTCAGGATGGAGCCACACACGGATTTCTTTCGGTGGCTCTTCTCCCCGAGAGCCTTGATGGTGGGGGACCCAGTCGAGGTCGCGCCGGTGGGGGGTTTTACCCTGCATAAAAAACCAGGCGTGGGAGACTCGTATCTCGCATACCTCCCCTATGACTCCAACTGGGGGTGGCATGGGGAGTGGTTCTATATTAGGAATCCAGCGGCGACACCGTTCCCAGCGTTCACCGGTGGGAGGCCGGAGAAGCAGGATAGTTGGACATGGGGTTGTGCCAAAAAGGAGAAGCATAAGGTGGGGGTCATCGAGGAGGAGCTCTAGAAGCTCATAAAGCGCGGCCTTAATGGGGTGCGGGTGTTCCACACCGTGTACTATCGCTGGGTCGTGCCATTGGCGGAGAGGATGCGGCCGATGTGGCTGTACAGTGGCCTATCGGACCTGGACCACGTGTCGCTGGAGTATCTGCCGGACGATGAGGTCTAGAGTCGCATTGGTTGGGTGCTGCAGCTAAAGCCCAAAGAGAGGGTCGAAGGGAGGCCCGCGCCTTTCAACTCCTCGATCATGTCCACCCTGGTATGCTCCCTTCTTTTTAGCCCGCATGTCTTCCTCTGCTTTTCCTATGTGTATTTTTTCTTTTTTGATTGGGAGTCACACGTTTCGTAGGGGCTTAGAAATTACAAGTCCCGGCCGCACCTTCCCAAGGGTCCGGAGGGCACGGTGAAGCAGGCCGCTCAGAAGGAGGAGGCGGACGCCAGGAAGAAGAAGAAGGCCGAGGTCGCCCACCAGAAGTACAAGGAGAAGGAGGTTGCCCGGCGCGTGAAGGCCGGGGAGAGGAAGAGCGACGTCGAGTCCGAGCTCGAGTCGGAGGACCCCACGGATGTGGACGACATGGTTTTCTCCGAGGAGGAGGGAAGTCGGGACGTCGTTGTGACCTCGGCGGAGCATCGAAACCCTGCGGTGACGTCCGCCGGTGATGAGCAAGAGGCCACACGGCGCACAGTGGCCTCCGCGCCTAGGAAGCGCGTGGCGAGCACGGATGCCATCGGTGAATGGGTGGCAAAGCGGACGCGGTCGGCGTGCCCTTTGGTGGCGTCGTTGGTCTCGTCGCCGCCTGTGGCGGACGTGGCCGAGCAAGCCAGTCGTTCCGCGGAGCGGACTGGCACTTGTGTGTCGCCAGGACCGACGATGGCGCACGACTCACAGCCGGGGGTGGCCCCGCCTGTCATGGACGCGATCAAGCAAGCCGAGCGGCCCGAGGAGCAGACTGGCACCCATGCATCGCATGACTCACAGTCGGAGGATGCCCCACCCCTGCTCCAGTCGGGGAGTCCCAAGCCGAGGGCCGGGGTGACCCACAGGTCGGGAAGGATCCGGTTGGGACGACTCCACCCTCGGCCAAAGCGAGGGGGCGCGGGTCATTGCCCAGGAGCGGCCCGTGCCCTATGAGCTCATCGACGTCGTGTCTTGCCTTTAGAGTCGTACTGCTCACCACCTGGTATGTTCTCTTTTGTTTCTTTCTAATCTTTTGCCGTTGAGTTTTTCTCTGTAATGTGATTCACCTGCGCCCTCCGTCAGTGGTCGAGGGATGATGGGGTTGAGCATCACCCCAACTCCCATGTGGGAGGCATGTAGGCCCACCCTACAGCATGCTACGATGAGCGGTGGGGGGAGCAGGATGGCGGCGACGAGCCCTTCCCTTTCAGGGCGATTGCTGCCATAGTGACGGTGGCGGCATCGACGTTGGCGGCGATTCTGGTGCCGACGGCGGGGGCTGTGTCAGAAGTAACCCTCGCGGCCCCTCCTCCCTCGGTCACGACGGAAGAGGAGAGGGGGACCGAGCTCCCTGCCTCGCCGGGCAGAGGGCCGCACGGCTCACCCGCGTGTTCAGAGCCAAAGGCACTGGGGGAGAGCGTGGTCGGGACAGAGTCTGAACGCTTGATGGCGGTCCACGCAACTAAGGTGGTGGACATCCCATCTAATGATGAGGCAGATGATACGACGGAGCCACCGGTGTCGTCGCGGGAGCTGGCGGTGGTCTGGTCAGAGGCTGGGCCCTCCGGTGACCTACCGAAGGGTGACCTAGAGTGGCCCTACCCTAAGGACCCAATGAAGGCATGGTTCATCCTTTGGGATTCCCAGGAGTGTTAACTCTGGGACATCCTCGGGGAGCAGGGGCAGCCGTGGTGTCTGAACTCACCAATTTGTTTGCGAAGCTTGGAGATGCCTAGGAGCAGGTTAAGTTCGCTCAACAATTGATTGAGGTTGACCTACAGCTGGCTGCGGAGGTGAGTTTCGTGGACTTGTCTTCGACCTCTAAATCTTTTGTTGGTTGCCTTAGCATGTTTGTTTTTTCGTAGAGACTAAAGGGGATGTCATCCCGTAAGTTCCGCTTTCTCTGAACGGAGCACGCCCGGATGGCCGAGCTCGAGCATCAGTTAGCGTCCGCCCATCACAAGTCCCAGGACCAGGCAACCGCGGCGTGGGCGGAGGGGCAGCGTGTAGCCAAGCGGGCGACTACCGCTGAGCAAGGGCTCAAGGCGGCGAAGGCCTGTCAGGCGGAGACCAAGGCGGGGTTGCGGACATCCTTGGCAAACACCAAGGCGGCATTGTGAGAGTCCTTGGCGGCCCTTGAGCCAGAGCGGGCCGCTTTGGTGTCAGCGCAGAACACCCTGGAGTCGCCACGGAAGGCCCTAGAGGCAGAGCGGAAGGCCCGGTCGGAGGCGGAGCAGGAGGTGCTCACGCTCTGAGGCCGGGTGATGGGGACGGAAGATGCAAGTGCCTAGCTGTGCGAGCAGGCGGCTCAGCAGGCGAAGAATCTCTCCATCCTTGAGAACTTCCATGTCGGTACGTGCTTTTTCTGTTCTTCGTTGTTGGTTTTTTTTCCTTCAGCCTGTTTCTAAGCTTGTCGCTCTTCTCTTAGAGCTGGGTGGAAAGGTGAAGACGCTAGAGCAGGACCTAGAAATGATCAAGGCAACCCTCAGCCGGAATGCGGAGGAACTGGCCCAGTCCCATGAAGAGCGACGTGCTCTCGAGGGGGATCTTGACCAGATCCGCAACATTGCCCAACTTGTCGTCTCGGACATCCTCGAGTCGATGGCCAGCACTAGCGCACCCGCGGTCCAGCTGGCGGAGGTCCCGAATGCGGTTCGGGACCTTATCAGGAGTGGGCTGTTCTACGAGGCGTCGGGGGTGCTGACATTAGTGGCGACGCACCATCCGAACCTAGACTTCGCCGCCATCGGCAGCGGGTATGCTGAAGGATTGAGCATGGAGGACATCTAGTTGATTGTGGAGGGCTTGCTGCCGCACGCAAGGTCGGTGGCGGAGCAAGTCTCTGCCTAGTGGGTGATGGACGTCCGTCGTGAAGATATGGCCAGAAGCATGCGTAGAGAAGACACTGCCCCATTTGTAGACGGCGCGGAGCCTGGGTCGGAGGTGAACGTTGCCCCGGCTCCGACCAAGACGAATGTCATGCCGCCGAGGAGTGAGCAGCCTGCGCCCCTGTTAGTCGCTCCGACAGCAGATGCCGCCGGGCTGGTCCAATAGCTTGCAAAATATAAGTAGTTTAGTGAAGGTAGAAGTTTAAGTTTGTGGGGGAGCCCCCATGTAAATATTACTGTGTGCTTAATGACTACCGTCGGTTTTGTTTTCTGTGATGGAATTGCTCCATTCGGGGGAGCCTGTTCCCTTTCGTTTCTTAGTTTTCCCTTAGCATAATTTTGTTTTTTATTCTTTCTTTCTCGTACCTGCCCGTTTGTACCATAGGCCGCGACCTTGGGATCCCGGGGTGTGGCCCACGAGGCTCGGCTGCTCGTAACCGTAGGGAAAGGCGGGGTGCGATCGGTTGGAATGTTTTTAAAGCAAAGCTACGTAAAGCAAAACTAAGGAACGAACTATCCCGTTGGTTGGGTAGGAAGGAATTCCATCATATGTAAACAAAACAGGGAGGTAGTCATTGCGCATAATGATAGTAGTGTACCCTAGTGGAGCCCCCGAGTGCCCCAGGCCAAAAAGTGTTCGGGTCGGGGCGCTTTTGTAGGAGCATATACTAAGTAAACAATGGTAAGATTGAAGCTTAGGAAAAATGACATAGCTATTCCAGTAGTTCAGAGAGATGGGCGTCGTTGTCGTCCTTTGGTCGGTACGTGTCTGGTCAGATCACTTCACCCTTCAGTCTTCCGGATCCTAACCCGCTACGCCCCCTTTCTTGGTTGCTGCTTCCTTGCCTTTTTCTTCCTTTGGCCTGCCGGCCTGCTGTAGAAGGTGCTTGAGGAGTTGGCAGTCCTTGTAGAGGTGTTTTACAGGGTAGTCGTGGTTGGTGCATGGGCTCTCCATGAGCTCGTGGCAGTGACCAGAAGGGCCCTGCTAGGGCTACGTGCCCGCATGATCAGTCGTGGCGACCAACGCGGAGTTGGCCGGTCGGCGGAGAGATTTTCTGTTCTTTTTCCCCCTCTGCGTGGAGGTGCCTTCATCCTGATCCCGGCGCTTGGCCTTGGCCTTGCCCTTGCCCCAGCCTCCGTCGAAGTGTGGCGGGAGCGGTGTTTGTTGGGGGTTTTGGACAAAGGTCCGTGGTCCCGGGCCATCAGGGCTAGGAATCTAGTCGCTGCTGCGTGTGTCTTGGTTCGGTCCGAGTCGCACGAATATAGGCGGTCGGTGCGGAGCAGTCGCTGGGTCAAGATGAGGTGCCAGTGCGGCCTCCTGTGCTGCACTCGGCGATTGTAGCAGCGATCGGGTGGAGCGACCCATCTGCCGCGTCTTCGTTCCCCTAGCGGAAAGCGAGGATGCGAGTCAACATCGTGATATGGAGCACTCCGCTTGTTGAACGGCAGTGGTCTCCACTAGTGCCCGGAGGTTCTAGTGGATCGCCTGTTCATGAGGGTCGTTCGGCTCGGATAGGCCGCACAGAAGCATTGCCGCGACGACGATGTTCTGGTTCGCCCGAGCGAAGTGCGGGGGATCATTCCCCCTGTCCATGGTGTTGTGCTGGACCTAACGGGTGCGCCCCCGGGCGCTGCTCGCCGGTCCATGCGCGCGGGGCGCAGTGTGGTGCGCCGGGCGTGCCGGCGCAGTTTGTGGCTGATGCAGCCAACGTTGTCGTAGTTCCTCCCCATTCTCGAGTGTGAGCTCGGGGGTCTCCGTGTGAGGGTCCGAAGAGGTGTGAGTCCGTGAGGACTCCGCTTCCGTCGGTGGGTGTCCCGGAGGGTCCTCCATGGTGCACTCTCGGGACAGACGATGGCTAGGTGCCATGTCGCCGATGCTGCAGCCGTCACTCTCGCCATCGTCATCCATGAGGTCGAGGAAACAGGTGGGAGCATAGCTCGTCATTCCCATGAATTCGGATGCGAGAGGGGGCGGCGTAGGCATCCTTCGGAGCCCCCGGGCGTATGCGTCCGTGGAAGACGCGAGGCCATAGGGGAACCGGTCGTACGGCAGTTGCGTTGGGGACAACAGGGTTCCGCCGGGTAATCAGCGGAAGATAAAGAATAGTAAGTAAATAACAGCGTGTATATTACTCACAGTGGGGTTTGAGCAGAGAGTTTGCTCGGAAAGAAGCGCAGATGCCGCGTCGTCGAACCCATGCATCCTGGAGTAGATGGAGGGCGCTCCTCCGACGGATGCCGGGACGTGAGCCTCCTTGTGGAGATGTAGCATGCCGAGCCGGTCGGCGACGAAGTTCAGGCTTCTGAAGATGAAGGCCTAGGATGGCTCGAAGACGGGTGGAACCCGCATCCCAGCGGGTGAGAGTGTGGAAACTCCAGCGAGCTGAAGCGAATCGTATCGCCCGAGCCCGCCACGGCGAGGGTGGCGGAAAAGTGGGCCATCCGATGACCAAAAAAGTGTTGAACATACATCGTCTTCCTCACGGACGGTGCCAACTATTGGTGCAGAAAGTGACCAACTAGTGAATATTTGTAGTTTTGATGCACCTTGTGATCGGAGGTGGCCTAGCACTCAATGACATAGGATTTATACTGGTTCAGGTAACGTGCCCTACGTCCTGTTTGGGTTGGTTAGTGACTTTATTCCTGAGCCCAGGTGCTCGAAGTTTGCAGCGGGGTTACAAACGAGAAGGAAGAAGAAGGGGTATACAGGAGGTCCGGTCGGCCCCGGTCGGAAGGGCCAAGAGTGACAGGAGCTACGCTATGAGCTAAGTGTTCAAGCGTGTGCTTAGAGTCTGAACCCGGTGGTTCTGTGGTCGTGAGCTAGTGAACTTGATCGGTGCTTATTGTCTTCAAGAAGGGCTCTCCCTTTGTTGGAGGGGGCGCGTCCCTTTTATAGATGAAGGGGACAACTTTACAAGTGAGAGGGTGATGGTACGTATGCTACCGAGCCTTGTTGCCCACGCCTACCGAGCCTTGTTGCCCACACTGATGGGTACAGGATAATGATAGGCGCCTACAACACTGTTGATGTCACTGGAGAATGTCAGATGCATACGGGAGGTCGTGCTGCCTTTTTCAGGGATGGTGGACGTCGGTACCTGCAAATAATGTTTGATGCCTAGAGGCATGTGAGGAGTCTCGCTATGTTCATCCGGTACGGTAAATCCTGGCGCCCATACCGCTATCAATGCTAGAGGCACGTGGGGGGCCTTACCGTATGGGAGTTTTAGCGGCCCCTACAATACTATAGAGGGAGATGTTGGCGTTTATAATACTGATTGTGTCAGGGTGGCTGCAGTGTACTGTTCCGTGCAGGATATGATCCCTGGTACATTGGTTTTGACTTATGAGCCTTGCCTTGCTTTTCTCCGCACGTCTTCTGGTTCCTACCGAGCGGGCGTCCCCGGTCGGATGGCTCCAGTCGGCTCTGAGTGCGCCGGTCGGAGAAGAGCGGTGAGCAGGGTTCCTGCGATCACCGGTGGGAGACGCGGGGTCGGAGTCGGAAGTAGTGTTTTGGGCTAGGCCTTTCGATCGGAGAGGCCGTCCGGTGGTGGCCGGAGTCGAAGCGAACGCTCCGGTCGGAGAGGTGGGCCGAAGCAGCTGACGAGAGGGCGCTGTTCCTCTTCGGCCAGACCTTCCGGTCGGTGACTGGGCCACCCTTCCGGCCTGTCGTTTTAGACTCTTGGGCCGGCCCATGAGTTACGTACTGTCTGCTCGAGTCGAGCCTTGGCGTGGAAGCCGGTCCCCAAGAGACCCCGGGTTTATGAATCCGACACCAACTGTTATACGAATGGACTATTAAGCTAGTCTCTAAATGATATGGCTTGGCTATAAGGGTTTGGCCTTGGCGCCTTGCTCTTAGGTGGTGGCAGATTGTCCATGTCCTGCTACGGTAGGCACATGCACAGGAAGCGTGAACGGAGCGTGCCGTTATGCTGCATGACCGGGCCGGCCGGGGCGCGCCACCCGAAAACACTTGGGTCAGGTAGCTTTTTTTTGAAAGAAAACCACGGAGGGGAGAGCTTTCCCGCCTGAATTTGTATTAACGAACTCAGAGGTTCAGGTACAGCATAGAAGTTACAGTTACAGCACAGGGGACTATTGGCGTCCCTGGTTTACATATACACACGATCAAAGAAAGGTACATCATCGTCGTAGCCCGGGGATCATGGAGGAAGCAGAAAATCTTCCTTCCCAAATGGTGAGGTCGTCGCAGATACGGCCAATCACTTCTCGCGCCAAATGTCTTTCACTTCTGAAGATCGTGCCGTTCCTAGCTTCCCATAAGCGCCATAGAATTGTAAGCAGGATTGAGGGCCAGGTAGCAGGGTCCAGTTGCACGGCCGTTGGCAATGTCCAAAAATCAGTATCATCCACGGTAGACATTAGACCAAGCCCAATTGTGTTCCAAGTGTCGCGGCTGAGCGGACAGCCAAAGAAGGTACGATGCCTATCTTCCATGGGATGTTCACAACGGCTGCAAATGGTATCTTCCTTCACGTTTTTGTAGAACAGATTTGCCTTTGTACTGAGTCTATCTTTGAAGTATAGCCATGCAAATTTTTTTCACTTTGTTTGGCACTTTCGTCTGCCAAATCCAGCGCCCGTGGAAGTCTTGTATGGAGGGTGAAGGCGATAGAGCATCGTAGGCGTCCCTGTAATTGAATGGCCGTTGTGTTGTTGTAAGGCGCCGGGCATCCTGAAGGTGGATATTCTGCAAGACAGCTAGGAGAGAGTCGAGCTCGGCAATCGCCGCTCGCGTTAGCCTGGGTCTTAAGCATAAATCAAACCCGCCCTGGAAAACTTGCTGCACCGAAATGTTAGGCCGCAAGGTGTGAGAAAAACAGTCCGGGGGACAGCCAGTGATCATGCCAGAACGAAGTAGAAGAACCATCCCAGATTTCCATGGAACGGTAGGCTGAGAGCACATCACCCATGATCTTCCTTGGGTCAAGTAGGGTGGTGTGGGTGTGGACGTCTCGCACCGAAAAACACTTGGGTACAGGTCCCCCATCCCGGGGATCCGAGAGAGAGCGACGCGATCCCAGAGCAGAGCTGCCGTGGACACAGCAGGTGGCGCAGCGGCACGGATCGTTGCCGTCGCGCACGCACCACACCCCACCCCAGGGATGGGCACACACGGAGGACGGGTCACGGGTAGGGGGTACCACTTCCTCCCCCTCACCATGGAGTTTGAGAGCCGTGCCGTGCGTGTGTTCTCGGAGGCGCGGAATTGCCAGCGCCGGCAGGGCGGCGAGACACGTGACCAGACCTCTCACCTCACCGTCGACCATTTCAATTCCATGCATGGGCCGGGGGCGGTCGGGCGGATGATGCAGTCGTACGTCTTCTTGTATCTGTTGCAGTTTTGCCCTCGGCCGTCGCAGCCAACGCCCGCTGTTTCCTCCCGTTCCACGCACACGTACGTGTCGCGTCGTGTCAGGCCGTTCCGCCGTTTTTTCTTTTTACAGGAATTTAGATTTTGGGGCTACTGTAGCACGTTCGTTTTTATTTGGTAAATAGTGTTCAAACATGGACTAATTAGGTTCAAAACGTTCGTCTCGCAATTTCCCACCAAACTGTGTAATTAGTTTTTCTTTTCGTCTACATTTAATGCTCCATGCACAGACCGCAAATATTCGATATGATAAGTACTGTAGCAACTTTTTAAAAGTTGGGGTGAAACTAAACAAAGCCTTATACTACTAATAACGAACATGTGCTGCTGACGTGCACCGTTCACGTGAACGGTCCAAAACCCGAGGCGGCCGGGACTATAGCAAGCAACGCAGCACGTCTTCGGCGCAGGCATGCAGCACGTGTCACCCTCAGGCCGGCCGCATGCATCCGCCACCGCCATCCCGGGCCTCCCCGTACGCGCAGGGGCCCGGTGCCGGCTGCCGCTGTACTATGTGCGTCCATCGCCCTGTTTACTGACGCTGAAATTTAACTTCTGAGATTTATACTAAAATATTATTAAAAAAACATTGTTTTATAACAAAAAATAATTTTAAATAAGCTCAAACGAATAGGGCCTATATATTCGGCAGCCGTCTGCAACGGCTGCACTGCTCAGGGCCCCGACGTAGCGCAGGCGATGCGATGAAACAAATTGGGGGACCCCTCACGTCGCGCACCAACTCCAACCTCTCCACCTTCTTCTCACCTTTTCTCGTCGTACCTTATATTCTCTCTATCTCTAATTAATTGTGACCGAAGTTTAACTTTGATTTATAGAAAATAGTAAACATTAATATCTTAAAACAAATTTATTAAAAAACTAAAGTCAAATATCTATCTAATAATATTAATTATGTATCATAAATATTATTTTTTATTTATATTTAGTCAAAGTTATTTCTTGAAAAGTGAAAACGACAAATATGTAGAGAGAGGGAATATACGTACTCCAGTACTTATATACACGTTGCACGCACGGACGCCCAACCGCTCTGGCAGCTCTGCACTGCTCTGATTTAAGGTGTGAATTGTTTGATGCAGGCGTGCAATGGATGGACCAATATATATAATGGTGCCTGGCCACAGCCAAACACGAACCCGGGCTAGAGTGTGCTGCAGCCCAACACGTAATGTCTTGTGTATACAATGTGTTTTCATTAGTCCGGTAATAAGAATCAGCCCAGTTGAAATGGTAATGACTTCTATAAAGGTACTATATCAAACCTACTGTTGAATATCCAGTTGAGGTCCCTTTTAGAACGTAGGAATTTTACTAGGGTTTTACAGAAACCAGTTTATTTTTATAGGAAGAACGCATGAAACGGACAAAAATCCCACAACCCAAAGTGCCCTAATTCATCGTGTTTGCTTTGTGCCCTGGGAGGTACTACGAGCTATTTGCTTTACAGCCTCACCAAGCAAAAAGCACCTTTAGGCACGGACGGACCCAACCGTCCAAAATCGGACGTTTGTTAGAGCTCGTACCACCGACCGAATTTTTTACATTTTATTTTTTTTAAGCTTCTCATAAATAAACTACTGGAGGAAAGATTTCAGAAAATAGACCCTTAGCTCGGCGCCGAGCTCCTGGACTCGGTAGGTGACATGGCAGGGAGCTCGGTGCCGGCTACTCTGGCGCCGAGCTCGGCGCCGTAGATCTTGACGCCAAGTTCGGCGTCAGAGTGGCTGTCGCCGAGCCTTCATTATCTATGGGCCCCGCTCCTCTCTTCCTCTCGCCCTAGCAGAGTAGAGCCGAGCTTCGCCGCCGCCTGCGCCCGCGCCTCCACCGGCCGCCCTTGCGCGCGCTCGCGCCACCGCGCCGCGCCCTCGACCGCGCCCGCCGAGCGCCACCGCACCCGCCGCGCCTCGGCGTGGCAGGAGCGCCGCGTCCCCCCCCCCCCCCCCCCCCCCCCCCCCCCCCCCCCCCCCCCCCCCCCCGCCGCGCCGTTGCCCATGGCTGGCCGCCGCCGCCAAGCCACGGTACCACCGACAGCTCTGCCAGAAACATAAGCAAATAGGCCCATAGTGTTTGGCTGGCAAATAATCCTAGTCCCAGCCGGCTAAAATCGGACACCTGTGAGCACTACCTGATCAGGGCAGCTTCAACTGGGAGCCAACAAAATAGGCCCTCACTGCTGCCGCAGCCTACAATTGTAGACCTACACAAGTCCACGCACATCAGCTTCTGTTGTAATCCGTTTTTTTTTAGCTTATTTTTTCAATCCAACATTGTTTTTCTCTGTTTGGCATAGAGTATCTCTTCAATGGCAGTGCATCGGTCTGCTCGGCAGCCGACTGCCGTGGAAAGGCCCAGGCCTTGCTTCTCTGAAAAGCTATGGCTTAAAATATTGTTTATTAAATTAATGTAAAAGAAAAATACTGTTTATTTACTGAAATAATACAGCTCATATAACAAGCGAATATGTCAAAGGAAATTGGCACGGGTCATAACTCAGAACAGTAGCAGCCATCGAGAAAGAAAATAAAAAAGTTTCTACTCTTACACTAGGAGGCTTGCAAAGGTTATTTTAGTCTTGTTAGAGGCAGCGGAGAAGCTTCACGGTGCCTCTTTTTTAACATCGAAAGTCAAGGAGGAACTATGGCTTTGTTCGCTGGAACTTATAAGCTAGAATAAACTTGACGTCCCTGTATAAAAAAAACCTAACATCTCCAAAATTACATATACCAAAATCTAAAATAAAAAGAACCAATATCCTATTCAGATTTTTCTATTACCTTTTTTCCTATTGACTTTGCCTGACGTAGAATAGAGCTTTGTTGAACACGATACTAAAGTGCAGTTATTACGCTACATCCAACTATCATCCGCAAAACATTGGACATGCCGCGCCGCAAGATCCAACATTTCGTAACCAATTCAAAACACATCTGAAACGATTAAAGAACATTAGCCGATACAACATAAGCTGGAGGTTCATCACCTCCCACCCTTGATTTATCAT
This sequence comes from Miscanthus floridulus, assembly GCF_019320115.1. Taxonomy (NCBI): domain Eukaryota; kingdom Viridiplantae; phylum Streptophyta; class Magnoliopsida; order Poales; family Poaceae; genus Miscanthus; species Miscanthus floridulus. The sequence continues at coordinate 113,260,466 of NC_089588.1, read as the reverse complement.
GCATGCCTAATTTTCTCTATGTGACCATTGACAATGAAAATCGATGTCCAAGAGTTACTTTCCTCATGGGGACTCCCTAAGAGCACCCTTTCCCTTGCAAATAATGGCACAAATTGGTCTCCTGCCGGTGAAGCCAACATCTGCAACTACATCTTCATCGTGGCAATCGTGGAAGTCATCACAGGTTACGAGGTCCTAACCGAAAATAAGTTTTCAGGTGATCTGATCGTCACGACTATGAAGTAGATTGATGTCCCAAAGGAGATTCTAGAGTTGCTTGGATGAACTCGCACTACATAAAAACGATTTTTTTAGGGGCGGCTGGTGATAGAGCCGCCCCTACAGTGGCGTGCTCGGGTGCCCAGACACCAGCTGCCCCTACAAATGAAACAACAGGGGCGGCTCAATCACCAGCCGCCCCTGGCGTTGCTATTTGTAGGGGCGGCTGGTGATTGAGCCGCTCCTACAAATGCCCCCGTATACATAGCTACGATTTGTAGGGGCGGCTCAATCACCAGCCGCCCCTACAAATGACCCCCCGTATACATAGCTATGATTTGTAGGGGCAGCTCAATCACCAGCCGCCCCTACAAATGACCCACATATAAAACAGCTGCAACACCTTCTTTCTCCTCGGGTCACTCACTCCAACCCGTGAAACAAAGGTGAGGAGGCCTTGGTCTCAAATCCTTTGGTGGAGAGGTTGTAGAAGGTAAGAAAATGTTATTCCACACTTTTTTTGTAGTTTTAATGGTTGGTTAGTGAGTAATTAGAGTTTTATTTTTCTTTCTCTTCTATGGTGCTTGAGCTACTCATGAAGCAAATTAGACCCAAGTTTTAAATGTACTAGGGTAAATTAGGGATGGGAACAAGATCATACCCATGTTTCTTGATTTTAGTAAACAATTAGTTAGTTTTATGGATGTTTCATGTGCATGTAGATCTAGATCTAGGGTTTGGTTTTTTATTAATTTCGTTTTTGTAAATTTATGTTGGATGAAATTGGACTAGGGTTTGTATGAAAGATATTGGATAAAGTATAATTGTTGCTAATTGTTGTATTTAAAATTGTTTATTGTAATTAATAAATATGTATTTTAATTATTTATGGATAAATGGGTCATTAATTAATTTTCCTCTATCATGGTGTGTTTGTATGCTTCATGTAATTATATTAGATTTATATTCATATATATCTGAAGTATATACAATTATTCTCAGGTAATTATTAATTTGATTCATTTTTATATATATCTGAATAAGTAGTCCTTTAATGTTTGTTTTGTTGTTGTTGTAAAAGATGGAGTACATGAACTCTTGGATGTATGGTTTGTTAAGGTTCAAGACAGGTTTCCATGAAGATGTGGATACATTTATTGAAGCCACAAAGAAGTATGCAACGACATTGAAAGAGAATAAAGATACAATTATTTGCCCTTGTAAAGATTGCAAGAACCGTATGGCATGGGCAGATGTGACTATCATCAGATCACATTTGATTATGCGAGGATTTGTTGAGGACTACACAGTGTGGATTCATCATGGTGAAACGGTTATTGTTAGCGACGAGGATGAGGAGGAATACGACGATGAAACCATAGAATCCCTGTCCCAATATTCAGCAGAGCTTGATGCACGAATGGATTTCGAGTTTGGCAATCAACAAGGTGGTGATGCTGGTGGTTGGGATGGTAACGACGAAGGTGGTGCCAATAATGATGGTGGAGCACGTGTCGGGGATGAAGATGATTTGGAGGACATGATTCGAGCCCTTGGACCAGAGATTTTACTAAATAGCCCGAAAGGTCTAGAAAATTTGGAAAGGGTGACAAAATCATCGAGGGAGACTGTGTATGGTGTTGAAAAGGGTTGTCCGACACATTGAACATTACTACGTTTTGTGCTTGAGGTGCTCATCCTAAAGGCTAAGTACGGCTGGTCAGACTGTAGTTTTAATGATCTATTGCATCTCCTGTCATGGGTGCTGCCACAACCAAACTCAGTTCCTGCCAACACATACCAAGCGAAGAAGGTCATAAGTCCATTGACAATGGGGGTTGAAAAAAATCCATGCATGCCCTAACCACTATATACTTTTTCATGGTGAAACGTTCAAGTCACTAGATAAATGTCCCCGGTGTGGGGCCAGCCGATACAAGAACAATGACCTTTACGGTGGGGACGAACCATCCACGAGGAAAAAGAGGAATAAGAAGGGTACAAAAAAGGTGGTACAAGAATCTCAGCCCCTAGAGGACACTTCATTAGGCAACGATGCAAAGCAGAGAAGAATTCCTGCCTTGGTAATGTGGTACCTGCCAGTGACCGACCGCTTGAGACATATCTTCCTAAATCCTAAAGAAGCCACACTCATGACATGGTGGGATGATGAGCGCAAGGTGGATCATGATAAGATTGCACACCCGACTGATTGTAGTCAGTGGCAAAGGTTTGATGAGAAGCACAAAGAATTTAGCGATGACCCAAGAAATGTACGGTTTGGCTTGAGCACCGATGGAATGAATCCCTTCAATGAGAGGATGAGCAACCACAGCACATGGCCAGCGATCTTGACCATGTACAACATCCCAACATGGTTGTGTCAGAAGAGAAAGCACCTTCTCCTCACTATTCTTATTTCTGGCCCTAAACAACCAGGCATTGATATAGATGTGTTCCTCGAGCCTTTGATGCAAGAAATGGAGAGGCTATAGAGGCATGGGGAGCAGATGTACGATGCGTTCTGAAAGGAGGACTTCATATGTAGAGCAATAATATTTGTTACTACCAATGATTACACCGCGCTGTTTGCTTTGTCTAGATAGATCAAAGGGAAGACGGGATGCTTGGTTTGCTTGGATGGTACTACATGGGTGTACCTGGATGCATCCAAGAAGATAGTTGTCGGGTTCATAAACCTAGGGTCCCTCAGGGACCGGCTTCCACGCCCGGGCTCGGCCCAGGAGAACGGCCTTTCTTTCTTCTAGACCCGCCCGAGAGTCTAAACTCAATAGACCAGAGCACTCGCTTCAGGCCCTAGCCGCCTTCGGCCCATCTTTCCGACCGGAGCACTAGCTCAGGCTCAGGCCAACTCCGAACGGCCTCTTCGATCGGAGCGCTAGCGTCAGGCCCCGGCTGCCTTCACACGACATCCAATCGGAAAGCCTGACCCGAGGACCGCCTCTGACTCTGACCCCGTGTCTCCAACCGGGGTTCATAGAAAAACCCTGCCCATCGCTATTCTTCGACTAGCGCGCCAGAGCCAACTAGGGCCATCCGACCGGGGACGCCCGCTCGGAATGAACTAGAAGGCGTATGAAGGAAGGCAAGACAGGGCTCGCAAGTCAAACCACAACACCAGGGACCATACCCTGTGGAATAGTACTTTACAGCCGCCCTACCATAAATAGTATTGTAGGCGCCAACAATTACCTCGACAGTATTGTAGGCGCCGGTCAAAACACCTGTATGGTAAGACCCCCCATGTGCCTCTGGGCATCAACAGTATTATGGGCGTCGGAATTCATCGTACCAGGTGAACATGGTAAAGTCATGCCTCCAGTCGGTGAGACAACATTTTTGTAGGTACCGATGTCCTCCAGTCTAGAAGAAAGCAGCTCAACCTCCGACATATACCTGACATTCTGTAGTGACATCAACAGTATTGCGGGCGCCCACCATTATCCCATCCCCATCGGCGTGGGCAGCAAGGCTTAGAAACATTCGTATTCACTCTCCCTCTCGCTTGTAAAGCCATCCCCTTCTTCTATAAAAGGGGATGTGCTCCCTCCAAACACAGTAGGTTAACCCAAGTCAACCCCTTCAAGTTCAGGTTCATTAGGTCGATAGCTGGAAACCCCTCAAGCACACACTAGGACGCTTCGTTCGTAGCATAGCTCCTGTCAATCTCGGCCCTTCCGACTAGACCGACCAGACACCCTATCTCTCTCTCTCTCTCGTTTGTAACCCCACTACAGACTTCGAGCACCTGGGCTCAGGAATAAAGTCACCGACCGACCCACACTGAACGTAGGGCACGTTGCCTGAACCAGTATAAATCCTATGTCATTGAGTGCTAGGCCACATCCAATCACAACATACAACAAAACTACAAATATTTACTAGTTGGTCACTTTCTGTACCGACAGTTGGCACCGTCCGTGGGGAAGACGCTGTACGTTCAACACTTTTTTGGTAATTGGATGGCCCATTTTTCCGCCACCCCTGCCGTGGCGGGCTCGGGCGATACGATTTGCTTCGGCTCGATGGAATTTCCCGCACTCTTGCCTGCCAGGATGCGGGTTCCACCCATCTTCGAGCCTTCCCAAGCCTTTCGCTTCAGAAGCCTGGACTTCACCGTTGACCGGCTTGGCGTACTCCACCTCCGCGAGGAGACTCGCGACCCGACACCCATCAGAGGGACGTCCTCCATCGACTCTGGGACACGCGACTCCAACGGCTCGGCATCTGCGCTTCATTCCGAGCAAACTCTCTGGTCAAACCCCACTGTGAGTAATATACATGCTTTTATTTACTTACTATGTTCTATCTTCCGCCGAATACCTGGTGGGTTACCGTTGTCCCCGTCATAGCCGCCATACAGCCGGTCCCCCTATGGCCTCGTGTCTCCCACAGACGTGTACGCCCGGGGGCTCCAGCGGATGCCGGTGTCGCCCCCTCTCACGTCTGAACTCGTGGGGATGGCGGACTACAGTCCTAGCTATCTCGACTTCATGGACGATGACATCGGGAGTGACAACTCCAGCATTAGCGACGTGGCACCAAGCCACTGTCCATCCTATGAGTGCGCTATGACAGACGCTCTAGAATGGCCGCTAGGGGTAACGGAGTCTGCACGGACTCACGCCCTCCGGGCCCTCATGCGGAGACCCCCGAGCTCACGCGCGAGCACGGGGAGGATCTACAGCGACAGTGGCCACATCGGCCACCAATTGCGCCAGCGCGCTCGATGCACCACGCTGCGCCCCATGCACATAGACCAGCGAACGACGCCTGGGGTCGCGCCCGTCGGGTCCAGTGCAACACCCCGAATAGGGGAACTGATCCCCCGTAGTTCGCTCGGGCTAGCCAGAACATTGCCGCCGCAGTAATGCTCCTGCGTATCTTGTCCGAGCCGAACGACCCTCGCGAATAGGCGATCCACCAGAACCTTCGGGCACTAGTGGTGACCGCCGCCGTTCAACAAGCAGAGAGCTCCGTATCACGACACCGAGTCACGACCTCGCTCCCCATTCGGGGAATAGAGACGCATCAGATGGGGCACTACGCCCTATCACTGCCACAACCACCAAGTATGGCATAGGAAGCCGCAATGACACCTCGTCTTGACTTGACGACCGCTCTGTGCCGACTGCCCATCTACGCATGCCTTGGACCGAACCAAGGCACATGCGGCGTCGACCGGAGTCCTAGCCCTGATAGCCTGGGGCCACCGACCTTCGCCCAACACCTCCAACAAGCGTCGTTCCCACCGCGCTTCAACGGAGGCCATGGCAAAGGAAAGGCCAAGCGCTAGGATCAAAATGAGGGCCCTTCCACTCAGAGGGGAAAAAGAATAGAAAGAATCACCGCAAACCGACCAACTCCGCGTTGGTCGCCATGGCTGATCGCGCGGGCACGCCGCCCCAGCAGGCCCCCTCCGGCCACTTCCACGAGCTCATGGAGAGTCCATGCACCAACCACAACTACCCCATGAACCACCTCTACAAGGACTACCTGCTCCTCAAGCGCCTGCTGAGGTAGGCTGGCAGGCCAAGAAAAAGGAGAAGAGGCAGCGACCGAAGAAGGGGGCGCAGCGGACAAGGCGCCAGACGACTGAAGTGATCCGACTGGACGCCTACCAACTGAAGGATAATGACGACGACACTCTCACCAAGCACCTTGGAACAGCTAGGTTGTTTTCTTTTCCCCTAAGTTTCAGCCTTACCATTATTTACTTAACGTATGCTCCTATAAGAGCACCCCGACCCGAACGTTTTTCGGCTCGAGGCGCTCGGGGGCTCCACTAGGGGCACCACTACCTCTCTGTTTTGTTTACTGTTGTATGGAGAAATTCCTTCCTACCCTAACCAAGGGGTAGTTCATTCCTTTAGTTTACCTTACGTAGCTTTGCTTTAAAAATTCCGACTGATCGCACCCCGCTCTTTCCTACGGTTACGAATAGCTGAGCCTCACGGGCCACGCCCCGGGCTCACAGGCTCGCAATCTATGGAACAAATGGGCAGATACGAGAAAGAAAGACCTAAAAAACAAAATTATGCTAAGGGAAAAACTAAGGAATGAAGGGGAACAAGCTTCCTCGAACGGAGTGACTCCATCACAGAAAAAATTCCATTATAACTGTTAAGCACACAAACATTTTATATGGGGGCTTCCCCCACAAACTTAAAACTATCTACTTCCACTAAACTACTATTATTTTTACATGACTACTGGGCTGGCCCGGCGACATCCGACGATGGTGCAACCGATGAAGGCGTGAGCTGCTCACTTCCCGACGGCATGACATCCGGCTCGGCCAAGACCGGGGCCACATTCACCTCTGACCCAGGCTCTTCACCATCCGAAAGCTCTGCAGCATCCTCTCCACACGCGCTTTTGGCCAGGTCTTCATGGCGGATGTCCATCACCCACTCGGTGGAGACTTGGTCCACCACCGACCGCACGTACGGCAGCAAGCTCTCCTCGATGGACTGGATGTCTACCATACTCATGCCTTTAGTGTATCCGCTACAAATGGTGGGGAACTCTAGGTGCGGATTGTGCGTCCCCACCGCGGTCAGCACCCTTGAGGCTCCGTAGAACAGCCCAGACCTGATAAGGTCCCGGACCTCCCCTAGGACCTCAGCCAGCTAGACAGCGGGTGCGCTGGTGCTCGGCACCGACCCAAAGATCTCTAAAACAACGTGCTGGGCAACATTGCGGATCTGGTCAAGATCCCCCTCAAGAGCACGACGCTCCTCACAGGACTTGGCCAGCTCCTCCGTATTCCGGCCAAGTGTCGCCTTGGTCATCTCTAGGTCCCGCTCCAGCATCTCCACTTTTTCACCTAGCTCTGTGAGAAGAGCGACGAGCTTAGAAATAGGCTGAGGGAAAAGCCAACACAACAAAAAACAAAAAGGGTATGTACCGACGTGAGAAGCCTCAAGGGTGGAGAGATCTTCCGCTTGCCGAGCCACCTGCTCGCGCAGCTGAGACACCTGCTCACGCAGCCGGGCACTCGCGTCCTCCGTCTCCATCACCCGGCCCCGGAGCATGAGCACCTCTTGATCCGCCTTTGACCGGGCCCTCCGCTCCACCTGTAGGGCCTTCTCCGCTGACTCTAGGGCAGCGCACTCTAGATCAAGGGCCACCAAAGCCTCCTAAAGCGCCACCTCGGTGTTCGCCGGGGACGCCCGCAACTCCACCTCAGTCTCCGCCTGGCGGGCCCTTGACGCCTCGAGCCCTTGCTCGGCCACAGTCGCCCGCTCCTCCGCACGCTGCCCCTCCGCCCGCGCCGTGGCCACCTCAGCCACCTGGTCCCAGGACTCGCGGCAAGCGGACTCCGCCCGACGCTCGAGCTCGGCCATCCGGGCGTACTCCGATCGGAGGAAGTGGGACTTGCAGGACGATGTCTTCCTTATCTCCTATGAAAGGTAAGCACGCTAAAAACAACCGACAAGGGATTCAAAGGGTAAATGTCAAGTACCAGAAACTCACCTTCGCCGCAAGCTGCATGTTGCCCTCAACCAACTGCCGAGCAAACAGAGCCTACTTTCAAGAGCTTTCAAGCTGTGCGGTCAGCTTGGAGAGTTCTGATACCGCGACGTGCCCTTGCCCCCCAAAGATGTCCTAGAGCTGACGCTCCCGGGAGTCCTGAAGGACGAACCACGCGCTCGCTGGGTGCTTAGGGCAGGGCCACTCCAGGTGACCCTCCAGCACCTCACCGGAGGGCCCAACCTCCAACCGTGCCACCGCAAGGTCCTGCGGTGACACCACCAGCCCCAGCCACCGACTGGACCACCGCCAGGCCCTGCGACGGCACCAACGGCTCCGCCGTGACATCACCGGCGGGTTGCCGCAACGGCACCGATGGCTCCGCTAGGACATCCGTCTCGTCAGCAGATGGGATCTCCACCACCTCATTGACCTAGGCCACCGCCGGCCCAGCCACGTCTTCCCCCGGTGCCTTTGGCTCCGACGACAAGGGCGAGCCGCGCGACCCTCTACCCGGCAAGGCAGGAAGCTCGGTATCCCTTGCCTCCACCGTGAGAGTCACCTTCGACACCACCATCGCCATCGGCACTGGGATCACCGCTAACACCGATGCCACAGCCGCCGCCTCATCAGCAGCCGAACCGGAGGGCACCGTCCCCAGAACGGAAGGTCTCGCCGCCGCGACACACTACAGAATGGGCTTCCAAGTCTCCTGCACGGCAGTTGGGGCAATGCTCATCCCCAGCTTCCCCAAGCCACAACGGAAGGTATGGGTCAGTCACACTCCAACAAAAAGCTCAACCAGCAAAAAAACAAAAGAAAACGGAGAAAGACATACCGGGTGGTGAGTGTCACAACTCTGAAGGCTGACGCCGACCTCGACGCGCGACCGCTCCTGGACCATGACCCATGCTCCTTTACTTCGGCCGGGGGCAAAGTCGTCCCTACTGGCTCCTGCCCGACCTACAGGTAATCCCGACCCTTGGCTCAGGAATCCTCGACCGGAGCAATAGGCATAGTATCCTCCGACTACGACTCACGCGACACACGTGCTCCGGTCCGCTCCTCAGATCGCCTGGCATGCTCGACCACGCCTACAGCAGGCAGGTCCTCCCCGCGCCACGAGTCATGCGTTGGCACTGGTTCGAGCGATGCGTGGGTGTCAGTCCGCCCCTCAGTAGACTGCCCGCCTTGCTCCGCCACGTCCACGACTGGTGGGGATGGGGCCGGCGACGCTGCAAAGGGGCACGGTGACCGCGTCCGCTTCGACGCTCGCTCACCGACGACGTCCGCGCTCGCCGCGCGCTTCCTGGACGAGGGATCCACCACACGATGCGCGGCCACCAGCTCGTCACCAGTGGACGACGTCGCGGTATCGCGACGCTCCACCGAGGTCGCAACGCCCCCCCGCTCTCCTCCTCACCGAAGAAGACCATATCATCTAGATCCGTAGGATCGTCCGACGCAAGTTCCGACTTGACGTCGCTCCTATGTTCCCCGGCCATCGTGCGCCAAATGATCTCCCACTCCTTCTCCTGCTTCTATAGGATCTCCTTATTCTTTTTCTTCTTCCGAGCCTCGGCCGCCTTCTTCTGAGTAGTCTGCCGAGCCACACCCTCCGATCCCTTAGAAAGGTGCATCGGGACTTATACCTCCCAAGCCCCTATGGAACGAATGAACCAGATCAAAGAAATAGGAAAGAGCAGAGAAGAAGCATGAACAAAAACAAAGGAACGCACCAATGTGGACGCGATCGAGGCATTGAGCGGTATGGGTTTTCCCGCAACCGTCTCCCCGGGCCTCAGCTGCAGCACCCAACCAACGCAACTCTAGACCTCATCATCCGGCAACTCCTCCAGCGACGCACGGTTCGGGTCCGATCGGCCGCCGTACTCCCACATCAGCCGCGTCCTCTCCGCCAACGGCGCAATCCGGTGGCGGTAGATGGTGTAGAACACCCGCACTCCATCAAGGTCGCGCCTCATGAGCTTCTGAAGCTCCTCTTCGATGGCCTCCACCTTGTGCCTCTCCTTACGACCGCAGCCCCATGACCAGCTTTCCTTCTCCTCCGACCTCCTGCCGGTAAACGCCGAGAACAACACAGCCTCCAGGTTCCTGATGTAGAATCACTCCCCGTGCCACCCCCGGTTGGAACTACAAGGGGTGTACACAGGGTACGAACCCCTGCGCTTGGCTTCCTCTGAAGGGCGAAACCCCCCACCGACGTGACCTCAACCGAGCTCCCCACCGTTAAGGTCCTCCCAGAGAAGAACCGCTGGAAGAGATCCACGTGTGGCTCCATCCCGAGGAAAGCCTTGTAGACGGTGACGAAACTGGCGATATGCAGCACCCCCGTCAGATTGAGGTGTTGCAGCTCCAAATCCCACTCATGAAGGAGCCCACGCAGAAACCAGTGCGTGGGGTATCCTAGCCCGCGCTCATGAAAGGTAAGGAAAAACACCACCTCGCCGGGGCGAGGTCGTGGGAACTCCTCTCCCCTAGGGACCCTCTAGTGCGCCACCTCCTGCGGCGGCAGAAAACCCTTCTCGACGAAAGACTCCAGCACTGACTTGCTCATGGTGGACGACCTCCAGTTCGACATCTTGCTCCGGCTTGCAAAAAGGATCAGTGAGTTCTCCTCTTCTCCCTCACTCTCTCTCCCTTCCTTTCCTAGAGACCTCCATAGCTCTCAGGGACGCTCTCGATGAGGAGGAAAAAGAAAGGCGGTAGCAGCAGACGATGAATAGGCAAAAGAATGAGGCGTACACCCTCTCTCTTCTCCTACTTAAAGGAAGGGGAGTAGCAGTTAGGAAAGGACATGCTGATCGGGAAGGCAAAGTAACAGGGCGAGAAACTCTCTCTCTCTCTCTCTCTCTCTCTCTCTCTCTCTCTTTCCATTTAATGCAGATGGGATGCCCCCTAACTGATGGGACGTGCCCAGTGCGATGAAATGGCTCCGGATCAGGCGGGACGTGACCGGGACATGACCCACCACTACCACACGACCAACCACTACCGCATGTTGGGCACGAAAATCGAAGCGCCACTACACGCGGACGACTCCTCGTCTCCCCAGGCCAGACCTAGAGAGATCCAACAGTGAAATCTCCGCCGGGAGAAATCAACTAGCCTCCTGAGTCAATCGATTCACTCAGGATAAGCACCTGAGATACAGGTCCCGGTCAGACATTTCTAAACTGAAGCTATCCAAACCTTGTCTCTAAGGTCACCAAGGTGAGCATGTGTTCATTAAAACAAAATTGTTCACACAAGGGCTAACCCACGATTGACAAGCACAGATCCCAGTTGGACATCTCCGACTGGAGCTCTCCAAACCTCATCACTCCAGTCGTCAAGGCCAGACCTGGAAAGATCCAACAGCAAGATCTCCACCAAGATAGATCAACCGGCCTCCTGAGTCGATCGATTCACTCAGGATAAGCACTCGGACATAGGTAGGAAGCGAAGGGACGCCCCATGTGTGCCACGCTGACTCCATCTCGAATGACAAGCTCGGGTCCTGGTCGGACATTTCCGACTAAAGCTCTCCGAGCCCTGTCACTCAAAACTATCAAAGGTAAACACTGTAAAACCCCCTCTATTTCAATTAAAAACATTCATACATCCATACGCGTATTTCATTCCATACGCCTGAACCCCCCGGACGGTTAGGGCATGAACCGCCCAGGGGCTCAGGAACTAAGCATCGCACATGCAGCGAATGCATCAGAACGCTCTATGTTGCGCGACGAAGCGGTGGCTTGCCTCATTCGATATGAGCAACCGAACAGAGTCAGGGGAGAAAACCATAGATGAGCATCATGCGGCCTTTGCCTGGACTGGCAAACCAGGTCATCTCAACCTTCTCGTTTGATCCTAAACCTCTCGCCAAGCCCATAGAATCTCCATCGAGGGGACGCCATTAGGCCACCCGGGCCAGTCTCCGGAACGACCTAGGCATCTGCCGGGCTACAGGTAAAGGAGTAGTGGAATGCCACAAGAGGGCTATGCTGACCCCATCACGAATGACGGACCCAGATTCCGCTCGTCACACCCTTTAGCGAGCTCACCGAGCTAGTCTTCGAGCCTGAGCGATCAGGACAGGCGACGAAACTCAGCCCCTTCGGTTGTGCGGAACCAGATGGGGTAGCGTAAAACAACTCACACCAACCCCCACAAAGGCCCGATAGGGCTCGGGGGCTCAAATGCCAAGGGATCGTGACTCCAAACTCACATCGACAGGATCGGCGACATCCGGCTACGACTCTTGGGACCGTGACTCCTAAACTCGCATCGACAGGATCGGTGACATCCGGCTACGGCTCTTGGGACCATGACTCCTAAACTCACGTTGATAGGATCGGTGACATCCGGCTACGGCTCCTGGGACTGTGACTCCTAAACTCGTGTAACGGCTTCCTGAACTAACTAAACTAACTCTCTCGATCCTCGGCGTGCATCGACGCCAGGGTCCGTTCATGACTCCGACTCACCCAGTCCCACGGCGCGCATCAACGCCAAAAGATCAATGAGCTCTAACACAACCGAACCGAGCTATCTCCACCCATGGTGCACACCGACGCCAAGCAAGGCTTAGAAACGTCCGTATTCACTCTCCCTCTCACTTGTAAAGCCATCCCCTTCTTCTATAAAAGGGGATGTGCTCCCTCCAAACACAGCAGGTTGACCCAAGTCGACCCCTTCAAGTTCAGGTTCATTAGGTCGATAGCTAGAAATCCCTAAAGCACACGCTAGGACGCTTCGTTCGTAGCATAGCTCCTATCGATCTTGGCCCTTCCAACTAGACCGACCGGACACCCCGTCTCTCTCTCTCTCTCGTTTGTAACCCCACTACAGACTTCGAGCACCTAGGCTTGGGAATAAAGTCACCGACCGACCCACACTGGACATAGGGCACGTTGCCTGAACCAGTATAAATCCAATGTCATTGAGTGCTAGGCCACATCCGATCACAACGTACAACAAAACTACAAATATTTACTAGTTGGTCACTTTCTGTACCGACAATAGTTTACCTAAGGAGCCGACGCTTCTTAAAGACAAGTCACAAGTACCGCAACAAATTGTTCTTTAGATTTTATGACAACGCCCCAAAGATTGAACCCCCTCCGGAGAGACGTCATAACGGAGAACACGAGTATAGAATGGTGAAAAACATATGCATCGTCTATGGAGAGAAGAATCCAGATGGGACGAATAGAGATAGAAGCACACCTCCTGTCGAAGGCGTACCTTTCAAGAAACAATCGATCTTCTTTTATATCTGCCTTATTGGCCAGACTTGGAGGTCCCCCATGCCATTGATGCTATGCATGTGCAGAAGAATATCTTTGAGAGTCTCATTGCTACCTTGATGGACACAGGCAAGTCAAAGGATGGTCTGAAAGCACGGAAAGACATGGTGTAGCTAAACGTGATGCCACAGCTTCACCCGGTACCTGAGGCTAATGGAAAATACACTCTACCCGCGGCGTGCTTCAACCTAACACCAGATGAGAAGAGAGCTATATGCACTTTCCTGAGGGGGATCAAAGTCCTGACTAGGTTTTCAGCAAATATGAAGAAGCTAGTGTTGATGAAGGACTTGTCAATAACACACTGCAAGGCTCATGATTGCCATGTGATGCTGATAGTGTTTCTACCTATTGCAATCAAGGCTATAAAGCTAGAGTTCTGAAAATGGCCATCACCCGCATGTGCTACTTCTTTTTGAAGATCTCACAGAAGACGATTGGCAAGCAAGAGCTGAGTGACCTACATGAATTTGTGGTGGAGACACAAAACCAACTGGAGATGTGTTTACCTCTTGCTTTTTTTGATATAATGCCACATCTCATGATTCACATGGTTCATCAAATACAGGCGCTAGGCCCTTGCTACTTGCATGAAATGTGGTCCTATGAGCGGTTCATGTCGGTTCTAAGTCGATACGTGCATAATCGAGCATACCTAGATGGCTCTATGATAGAGGGTTACAGTACTAAAGAAGTCGTCGAGTGCTGTTAAGAGTACCTAAAAGTATAGAAAGGAATTGGTAAACCAATTCTCGTCACAAGGGTAGGCTGGCTGGTAAGGGCACTAGTGGTAGAAAAGTGTTCATCGACCATGATTACAAAGAGGTGAGTCAAGCGCATTACAGTGTCTTGCAGAGTACACAACTGATGCAACCGTACATTGATGAACACTTAGCTATCATTATGGCGGAGAGAAATGGTCGTTCAGATGATTGGGTCATGAAACAACACAAGCAACGACTAACTACATGGTTGAAGGACCAAAATATACCGCCTGGAGAAACCATAGACTCTATTACCATCAGTAGGTTGGTGGAGGGGCCATCGAGACAAGTGACATCTTGGAATGCTTATGACATCAATGGGTATACGTACTATACCCACGCAAAGGATAGTAAATATGTGAACCAAAATAGTGGCATTCGAATAGAGGCTCTCGATGGATTAGGGCGAAAGATCCAATACTTTGGCATCATTGAAGAGATATGGGAACTTGACTATGGAAGGGATATAACGGTGGCCCTATTTCGTTGCCGTTGGATCAAACAACACCAACTAAACGAGATCGGATTTAGAGTCCTGGACCTCGAGAATCTAGGCTACCAAGATGACCCTTGGGTGCTCACTTCACGTGTCGCACAAGTTTTCTATATGTCTGACCCACAAAGGAACCTCCCCCTGAAGAAGAAGACAAAGCATGTGGTTGCCTTCGGGAAACAACACATTATTGGAGTTGATGGCGTGGACGATGTTGAAGCTTACAATAACTATGATGAGATGCCGCTATTCACAGACTTTCCTAAGAAGATCAGTGTTGTGGAAAAGAACCTCCCCAAAGACATAATGCCATGGGAACAAAAATGTGTCAAAGGGAAAGTCGTTACAACGGGCTAGCTAGTTGTTGAACGTGGAGTGTTTGTGTAAGTTTGTGTTTGTAAGACTTCATTTATGCATGCGTGTGAGACTATATATTTATGTACGTATATAAGACTACATATTTTTGTATGTGTGTGAGACTACATTTTATGCATGTATGTGAGACTACCCTTTGCAACATCTGGATGACTCTATTTGAACATCCACTCTATTACTACAAAATTTCATTTGTCGAAGTTTGAGCACTTCAAATTTTCAAATTTAAAAAATGACAAGTTCGAACGAGATTTTCAACCATTAAATGATTTCAGCTGAAAAAGTGATGAATACCAAAGTTGTATAACTCATCAAGATCTATAACTTTTATTTTGATCATTTCTTCATCTGACAAAATGATAGTAAACATTGTTCACAAATCAACATGTTTCTTGTATAGTTCACAAAACTATGAGTCATATGTGAATTTATGAAATATGTTTACTAATACTTTATCACATGAAGAAGTGACCAAAATAAAAGTTGTAGACAGTGAGGAGTTCAACAACTTTTATGTTCACGACTTTTATTGTTGAAATCATTTAATGTTTCAAAATCTTGTTTGAAGTTGCCATTTAGTGAAATTCAAAATTTCAACTATTCAAATTTGGTCAAATGAAAATATAATCAAAATAAAAGTTATACATATTGATGAGTTCTACAACTTTGGTATTCATGATTTTTTCATCCGAAATCATTTACTCTTTCAAAATATTGTTTCAAGTTGAAATTGTTTGAATTTCAAAATTTGAATCGTTCAAACAAAGTCACATGACAAGATGACCAAAATAAAGTTGTACATGTTGATGAGTTATACAACTTTTATGTTTACAATATTTTCATTTTATTTCATATAATGTCATAAAATTATAGTCGAAGTTTTAAAATTTAAATTTTTAATTTTTGTTTTTTTGTTTTCTATATTGTTTTGACTATAATTGTTTTTATATATATTTCTTAATATATAGAATAATACAAAATATTATATTTGTGCATATACACAATTATTTTTATAGCACTTTTATTTTGGTCACAATTGTTTTATATATACACAATTGTTTTTATAATACAGAATTAATTATTTAAAAAAATAAAAATATTTGTAGGGGCGGTTGGATCAGGAACTGCCCCTAGAAATGCATTTGTAGGGGGTGGCTGGATCAGGAACCGCCCCTACAAATCTCCCCGACTATAAAAGAAAGGGACGCCGCCTCTTCTCCTCCGACGCCGCGCGTCTGCTGTTGTTGGTCTTCTCCTCCGATGCTGTCAGGGGTTTCCACCGACGTCGCCTCCTGGACCCGCACCCCCTCCCGGCACCGGCATGCCTCTATCCTCCCCACACCTGCGCCCCCTCTCGCCTGCTCCTCCCTGCCCTAGGGTTTCCACGCGTGCCTGCTCCTCCCCGCACCCGCGCGCCTCCCTAGGGTTTCCACCGGCGGGCGGCCTCCGCGCACCTGCGCCCCTCCCGCCTATTCCTCCCTACCCTAGGGTTTTTTGGTGCACGCCTACTCCTCCCCGCACCGCGCTCCTCCCTAGGGTTTCCACCGCGGGCGGCCTCCATGCACCTCGACCGGTCCCCACACCCGCGCCCCCTCCCGTCTACTCCTCCCCACCCTAGGGTTTCCGCACGCGCCTGCTCCTCCCCGCACCTGCGCGCCTCCCTAGGGTTTCCACTGGCGGGCAGCATCCGCGCACCTCGACCGGTGGGTGGCCTCCGCGCACCTCCACCGGCTATACGTGCGCCTGTGTGGTGCCGTACTGCTTTGTTCTGGTGCTGTCAACTGTGGCCTGGTTCCTGGGCTCCCTGCTGCGCGGTGTACCTCTGCTTCTCGGGTTGGTGCAATCTACGTGCTGTGAGTTACCCATTGCCCCTCTTGGTTTTCAGTTCAGATATTTACATTTGTGCAATCTGGTAGTACTGTGTTACTTTGGTGTGATTGCAATTGCGTGGGCGGATTAAATTGCTCGATGATACAATGCGGTGTAGATCTGACTAGGTTTACTTATTGATTGTTCCCACTAATGTTTTATTGGTTATATACCGCTGGTGTGTAGTGGCTGCTGCTGACTACTACTGCTGCTACTACTACTACTACCACTACTCCTACTCCTCCTCCTCCTCCTCCTACTCTCCCTTACTACTCCTACTCCTACCCTACTACTACTCCTCTTACTAATTGCTACTCCTAAGTGGTTGCTGCTCTTACTCTACTACTACCACTCTACTTGCTACACTTACTCTACTCTACTACTTTCTACTTACTACTACTACTTGCTACTCCTAAGTGGCTGCTGCTCTTACTCTACTACTACCACTCCATCTCTGTTTTTTCTTATATACTGCTGGTGTGTAGTGGCTGTTGCTACTACTACTACTTAACTACTACTACTACTACCACTACTCCTACTAGTACTCCTCCTGCTCCTACTACTACTCCTCTATTTTTTCCTTATATACTGCTGGTGTGTAGTGGGCTGCTGCTGCTGCTGCTACTACTCCTCCTCCTCCTACCACTACTCCTACTACTACATCCTCCTCCTACTACTACTCCTCCTCTTACTACTCCTATTACTCCTCCTCCCTGTACTTGCTACTCCTACTGCTGCTATTCTTTTAGTGATGCTCGTACTACTACTCCTAAGTGGCTGCTGCTCTTACTCTACTACTACCACTCTACTGCTACACTTACTCTACTCAACAACTTTCTACTTACTACTCCTAAGTGGCTACTTCTAGCTACTAACTGTTGGCTGCTGTTGCTTTTTTTGCCAAATCTCCTAGGACTCGCCCAGGACTTGTTGTCCTGTCTTTTGCTATCAGCTGCTGCACTATGTTTGCTAAGCAGCTGTTGGTTTTTTTTTGCCAAATCTCCCCTCTCCTCTCCTCTCCTTTGTTTTTGTCGATGATGAAATTGTCCAAGTCCATACATTATATGGAATATGAGTTGATGATCAAGAACTTATGAGGAACTTGGCATCATTAGCAGCCACCCCTACATTACCTTCTCCTCTCTTCTCTGTTATGATGCCTTGATGCTCCAAGTTCAAGATCAGATGATGATTGACATGTTTCTGAGGCCTCTACCACTGCTACTACTCTTTTTTTCATATATTGTTGTTTTATAGGACTACTTTGGTTTATAGCCCTTTTTGATTTCTTATACCTTCTCACGTACCTAAAGCACACTTTCTTGCATCTATTAGAACAAAGCGCGAAATAATGCCGCGGACACCAGACAGTGCAGCCTGATGCCCCAAGCATGATGAGCACCCAACCAATGAGAAGCAAGCACTAGAGGACCAGCTAACTCAGAAGCAGTTCGATAACGAGTTAGAAAAGGATCTAGAAGTGATGCTTACTCAGGAGCAGTGTGACGAGGAGGAAGGGGAGCAGAAGGAAGAGCAGGAGAGGCTGCTGAAGGCGAAGAAGAAGAGGATGATGATGATGATGACTCAGAAGAGGGATATGAAAGTCCCAAGGATCCTTTCCCATGTGAAGCCAGAAGGAGGCCAACGGAGGAAGATTTGAACAAGGATTTTGACCTAAACGAGGAGGTAGGGAAAAAGCCTTAGCTTGTAAATTTTGTTAAAGCTTTGGCTGTGTTACCTCTACGAACACTTTGACCTATCATATATATAGGTCCCTCCTAAAACTTGGAAAAGACAACATCGATGTCCGTGACATCTCGCTGGACAAGACGGAGTAGAGGAAAGGAGAGCAGAGGCAATAGCCACAGAGACGGATCACGATGCCTCTACTCCACAACCTCAAGACACAACCACGACTACCAAGCCTAAGAGGAAACGTGGGGATAGAAAAGGAAATCTATATCCAGATAAGGCATGCTATGTGATAACGAAGGTCGAGCCAGTAGGGGAGATCCTTGAGCCAAAGGAATTAAGAGGATGATTCCGTAATGCAATCAGGGCCCTAGTAAGAGATAAATTGAACCCAGCAATCCCTAACTAGAAAGAGGTACTAGAGAACACAAAGAATGCACTATGAGATAGGAAGCTGAAGCTCAATTTTAGATTTCCAGAGGGTAAGCACGAATTGGTAAAAAAAATGCTATCAGGATGATGGGAGAGTCATTCCAACGTTGGAGGTTGGAGCTCAACACGAAGTATATCCAAAAGGGGTTAACTCCCTTCAACAAGTTCAGCAAAATAACTCCTAGTCAATGGGAGGAGCTCGTGGCTTAGAAGACTTCACCTGAGGCATTGGAGCTTAGTGCCCGTAACTCCGAGCTGGCGAAGAGGAACAAACACCACCATCATCTAGGCCCTGGTGGCTACTATGCCAAGGAAGAATAGTTTAGGAAGATGGACGAAGAGGCCACAACTGCTGGGAATATCGATGTGACGAATTTGAAGGTACGCTCAAGGAATTGGATATATGCGAGGGGTACAGAATCATCTGACAGTAATCTTAAGTTTGATAAGCCGGAGACCCAAGAGGCGGTATCAAGGATACTGAAATATACTGAAGACAAGGAGAAGGGCTCATTCAATCCTTCCAGAGAGAGGGACGAGCTTAGCCTTGGCTTGGGAAACAAGGAGCACACAGGCCGCACCAGAGGGCTAGGGAAAAGGACGACCTGGAAGCAAGGATTCAAAGAGGACAGGCACATGTACAAGAAACATGGCTGAGACTAGGAGACTAGTCTTGAGCTCCAAGTGAAGGCTCTAGTTACGAAGGCGCTGGAGGAGCAAGGACTATCTATGGAGCCACGGATATTAGTGACGCCGTCGGGAGAACTGGCATTAGTTGGTAGCCCTCCGAAAGTTCCTAGCAGCCAAGGTTCCACTGCAGCCACAACCCCAGTCGATCACATACGGGAACCAACTAGTTGCACCTTAGTGTTTCTCAGCGGCCGGCAGAACACTGTGATGGAGGTGGCAACGGGTGTGGCACATCCTCCCGGTGCTTACACCACAATAATAATATACCACCGGACTACACTAGGGTCGAGGTGCATAGAGTGAAGCCCGAGTTCATGTAGTGGAGGATAGACTACGCAACTCCCGAGGGGCTGGTGTTACCCGGAGATGTTATGGGGCAGTTCATCCTCTGGCATAAACGGGACATTATATTGACTGCTTCTTCGCCACCTCCCCCTCTCCCAACTTTGGAGCGAGTTGTTGAGGTCGGGGAGATATTTTCACCGTCTCGTGACCCCCACATTCCTGAGATGCCACATTCTTCCCGGCCTCCTAGCGAGCATGTGCCTAATGAGATGCCACAACCTTCTCCAGCTCATACCTAGCAAGTGCATGATGAGATGCCACAGTCTTCTCAACAAGCACAACCGATACATGAACAACGAGTGCCTCCTAAAGAAGGTGATGCACAAGAAGATGAGGACGTTCCTGAATGGGAACTCCGAAAGAAGATTCCAATCAACATAAGGCCAGTTTATGTTCTGATCAAAGACGTCTCGTCGGTGTCCAAGTGTTATTCCCATGACCAGTTCAAGCCTGAGAACCAAGTTAAAAAAGTCCCATCACGGGGTTTTGAGGAGGCCGTCACTAGCAAACTCCACCAAAGTTCAAAGCAGTATCCAAATGTTGATGCCATCGAATGGTCAAAGGATTGCCCGAAAACATATGAAAGAGGCAAGCCCTTCCTACCAAACCGGGACATCCAGCGCCTACCACTTGGAATAAGAAGGTTCCATGATTGGTACTTGCGTGTTCTCCCAACGAGCATAGATATCATACAAGCATGCTTCCCCACCGGCACATTTGGAAGCCTAGCTGGGAAAATTGTCTTTGACTTCAATGACATGCACACATGCTTTCAGCTGGGAGAAATGGAGATGAATCTAATTCGCACGTGGTGCCTGTAAGTCCTTGTCCTCCTGATATGATATGAATGTAATCTTTGAATTTTGTTGTAACTAACCCACGCCGTGATTTGTAGAATGTAAGTGCACATTGTCAAACAAATGCCAAGTGTGAAAGCCGGATATGTAGACCCTCAAGCTATAGCCCAAACAAATTTTAATTACCCTAAACAGTGGACACTGGATGCCAAAGAGCTAGCTGCTGCAAAGACTCTTTGGGAGAAAGAGTGCATCCGTACGGCAAAACTAAGGGAAGAGTCCCTTAAGGTTGCAGCATACATTGCCATTGTGACAGAACCGCCCAATTTATACAAGATCAAGTACGGTAGTCCCCGCTAACACGTTGACACACCCATACTTTCACTCATATAAACCCGGTAGTCCGCCGAGTGTCCCGAAAGACCTCGGTAAATCAACATCACAACCAAGATCGCGTGATTAAGCAAATACACATCACATACATCGGGTTGCAGCGGAATTAATATTACAAAGGGGTTAACAAATAATAGTACAAGTTTGGGTTTCAAAACCGCTTAGTGAAAACAACATAGCTTTCAAATGATTACATTAATATAAGTTCCAAATATATTGCTAGCATAGTGACATCATCCGACAAAAGCATATAGATGAGAAGTAAGTATAGAATCACCGAGCCCACCGGTGGTTAGCCACCATCATCAACAGGTCGAGAACATCACCTGCAACAAGGTGGGATAAACCCTGAGTACTCGAATGTACTCAGCCAGACTTACCCGTCGTAAACCAGAAATAAAGTGACACCAAGGATTATGCAAGTCTTTCTTTAGTGGGCTAGCTGACTTATTTGCGAAAAGCATAAGCTATCATGAAGAAACCATTTTAAGTACTTTGCATCATCTTTATTATGACCTATCCATCTAGGTAAGCACCTGTACTATAGCAATCACTTGATTAACCAATAACATCCGGTTACCAATTTAGATTTAGCATATCCCATACCATCCAGATAACCATCATTGTTCCATAATAATTACTACGATGAAGTAACTCGAGTCAAGTGCTCACTATCCAGGAGCGATGGCGATTCGAATCGATTCCTAACCAGCTGGTGATTTATTCCTTACACAAACCTCACTCACCCGCTAAAGTGAGATATTGATCACCGAGTCAACTTTCCAAGAATCTTGAGTTTGCCAGGAACCACATGTACCCGGGGGCCGACCGACTGCACTTTGGTCTTATCATCTCGCCCCCATGTCCTACCACACCTGCTCCGGCACAGTGCGTTGCGGGCAATCTACTCGGCCCGAAAAATCTCCCAGCTTCGCGGTCGGAAGGTACTTTATCTGGCCAGCTAAATGTAAGGCATGCGTTCAACATGACTCGAGGCCCAACAACGGTCGGTCCTTAATCGACACAGACGGAAACTAACAGCACCCCAGAACCCTGTTTGGTTGCCTCCAACTTTTTCCGTCCGGTCTCCAATTCTCCATCACACATGGTTAATTCTAGGATATCATTCTTTCCATAGCTAAATTCTTCCAGTAACCACCTATCAATGTAGGTGACCGGATATCACCAATCGCTACCGGTCTAAGCAAGGCTAAGCAGTTATTCGATCCTGACCTAACAGGGTAAAAAGGTAATAAGGTAGGCAAGGATAGTAATAAATGCATCAACGGTTTCAATCAACTCCTACAACTTAATGCAACAATATATAACTCATATATAGAAAGAATTGCTTTTATAAATTAGGAGACTTATAATGCTCCGGAGCTTGCCTGGGATCCGACACAAGTCAGTTCAGTTAGCTTGCACCATCCTGGTGACATCTCAGATCCTAGCACTCGCTTAGTCCTTCCATCTTCGGGACAGATCCATCAAACACTGTCTTCGGGTTTGGCTCCAACATCACGTCCTTCACGTGGTTCATCTAGCGTACCTAAATGAGATGCAATATGCAAGTGCATAAATATGAAGAATAGTACCATGAGACACATCATAAAATAGCAAGCAGACAAGCATAGTTTACACTAACACACTTAAGTACTTTGCGATGCTTAACTTAAACATCACACAATCTATTATGTTAAGATGGCAAAGAAGACGACAACACCAATCATGACACAAGTTTTCCCAAGATCTCAAGTGCTCTAACTCAGTCATCATTCAAGGCATACGTCACACTTAACAATATACAAGCAAGCACTATAATTGGAATCTGCCAATTTCTGGACATGCAAACAGCAGCTACAAGATTTAGCTATAACTGGAGTTACACAAATCCAAATGACTTGAAAGAAGACATTATGGAAAGCTTATGAAATTTTCTATAATTCATCTTTAATCATCTTAGCATGATTCTCAAGTTAACTAAGTCAAATATATCCATTTACAGAAACTGGTCCACAATTGACAGAAAACAGCCATTTCTGAAACCCAACTTTAAACAGCTGTAACTCTTAAACTACTTGGCCAAATGACACCAAATTTTAATAGAAGCTAGATACATGAATTATCTACAACTTTTGTATAAACAAGTTTCACAACAAAGCACATTATCATGAAGAACTTTGCTAAGTTCCCAGATCTGTCCATAAACCACATCGGCAAGAAAATAATTATTAACTTATGTTGCAAATACATAATTGGGCAAAACCAACTTTACCAACATTTCACACATGACTAAAGAACACCAGAAAATCTAGTGTCCATGACCAAATAAATTCTTTTAATGCATTTCTTAATTTATTTTAGATAACAAGGTGACTTAATGAACATATACCAAAAGTGCACAATAACTTCTACAAAAATTACAGTGGCTCACATATCCTCTCAATAGTCTACTGTACAAATTTCACTCCATTTGGATATGTATAGCAACCTCTATGAAAAAGACAAGTTGCTAAAGCAAGAATTCATGTGAGAGAAAGATAAACCAATAACTCACTCATACTTCATCCAATACTCATGAAATTTTTACCACACATCAACTATCACATGAGTAGCATGCCACAAAAATTTCACTTCATTTAGAGCCCTAGATCTACAGTTATGAAAAATAACAAATTCAACTAGCATTACAACCTTACTGCACAAATCTATTTTTACCGCAAAATATTTAAACTAAAACATGCCATATTATAGATCCACTACATAGACAATTTCACAAGGATTCCAAAAAGTCCTCATTTACTATTTTACGAATTTTCTACGATTTACTATGAATTTCCAAAGTTCCTGCAAAATAATTATAAACCAGTCCTTACGGCACTATTCACATGAGTCTATGACATTGCAGCTAGGCCCTTGACTTTCGTCGAATTGTCGCGCGAGGTCCCTGACGCGAATTTGAAGCAGAGGATCGCCGGGGATCGCTGCTCCGACCGAAGGAGGCCATGTCGTCGATGGCTGAGGGGTGGGGGAGCACCAGTGGGTCCACGCGCACCCGTAGGTGGCCGCAGCTTGCTCTGAGGAGGCCCGACGCGGCCTAGCCACGCACGTCGACGGCCGGGGCGACAGTGAGAGGTGGCAGCTTACTGGCGGCGGTGCTCCGGTGGCTGATGGCTTGGGCGAGCGTGCGCGTGAGGTGCAGCACGACGAGGCAAAGGCGGTGGTGCACGTGGCTGCGGCCGTGGGGGCTTGGAGCGGCGAGGACGCGGCGGCGGCGAGCTCGGCCATGGCGGCCATGGCTGCAGCTCCGAGCGAGAGGGAGAGGCAGCGCGAGAGAGTGCCAAAGGGAGTGAGGGCGAGTGGGAGAGAAGCTCAGCGAGTGCTCTGGTGCTCCACTACGTCGAGCAAGGCACAGGGGCGCGTGGCAGCAGGGCAGCAATGGTGGGGGCGCGAACTGCTGCATGGCGACCACGTTGGCGTTCCGTCGAACAGGTGGCAGGCGCTGGAGTGGGCGAGGTGGACGCCGGATTTGGGCCAGATCTGGGCCGATTTAGACCTCGGGCCCAAAACAAAGTTTGAAGCCCGCGAGCTGCTCTACATTTTTCATTTAGAGACCAAGGTCATTAGAGCTCTTCAACAGCGGGTAATTAAGCCACAAACTGTCAGTGTCAGCGCCTTGATAACGGTCACGGAAATTCACTTTCGGAGGTCAAAACTCAGTCAAACTCAGTGCAACTTTTTGCATGCTCTTCTCCATAGTATAACCTTCAACTTTTATTTTTGGACTAACTCAAGTTGCTTAGCAAAATTTGGAGAACGCGGAATGCCAACGTCATTGCTTAGCGAAACTGACTTAGAATAATTCTAAGTGTTGAAGACTGCAGCAAAATCAATCTTGTGCCCTTTGTTTGTCAAGCTTAGAGATAGATTTAGACTTAGGTCCTTCAATAAAGTTTGTAGTACACAAACTTTTCTTCAACTTTCATTTTTGGTCAAACCTCATATCTGGTCCAGAAGTCGACTTTATTTCTCGGTCAACGCAAAGTCCTTTCTGCTACAAAATATAGGGTTTCCATTATTTTCGGACATTTTCACCACCTTCGCTCAACACGAACCCTTCATAACTTTTGTTGTAGAGTTCAATTAGAGTTGTTTGAGCAAGGTTACAAGGTTTGGTTGACTTCATATGTTTCCATTCACTTGATAAAGCAATTCATGCAAAGATATGACTTATCATTTCATGTGACTTTTTGATTCCAAACTTCATGAAACTTTTCCACGGGTCTAGATGGATGCATGTGGATGTAATGTACATGGAAGAAGCATGTTTAGAATTACTCTTGCATAATCTTAACAAGGGTCCATATGTAAGCAAGGGTGCAATATCCGAGTTTAGGTTGGGGCTTATTTCCATAGGTTTGATCTTGACATCTCCATCGTCTCTTAATCTGTCATGTTTAAGCTTAAACCCATTGCTTAACTGGTGACAAACACCCGAGGTGTTACAGCCATGGCTTTCAAAAATCTCCAACAACACTCTACTATATGGCTACCATACAACTTCGAGTAAGTTCAACTCTATACTTAAAGCTTTGTTCGATATATTTTATTCGATGCAAAAGAGCTTATCTAGTTCTATGATTAAATCAATGCAGCAACCACTGGATTTGTATAGCCGTCGATGTCGGGAGGAGCATGGCATGGGTCTTTGATTCATTAGATAGGGACACGGTGACATACAAAGACTTCATATCGATTCTCAAGACGTATACATATCGACAATCCTCATTAGCTTATATGTTTGTATACATACTTGTAACATTCACTTTTGGACACTAACAAGTTATATTTGCTAAAATAATTCGAACAGGGCATTTAGGTTCTATGTCACTAATCATCATGGAAGGCATGATCCAGCAAGAAAGGAAAAGCTGGCTATAAAAACACTATGTGCGGTAAGTGTAACTTACTTCTTCAGTACTCCGTTATATGGCTGTCAAAAGCATTACTTAACATTTTCATATGTAAAACACACAGTGCCCCAAGCAGAGGTCTGAGAGTGTACATTGTGGATACTATATATGTTCTATGATGAGTAACACCGGTGCCTACAGGAGACACCCCTTAAGGGTAAGTTTGAACCTCTTCACCCGTAGTATAAAAACTCCGTACATGGTATCAAATACTAAACCGAAACTTGTTCTCTTGTAGTGGAGAGAAGAGAAAGAAATGAAAAGAGACCCATACAAGGATGACCAACTCTTAGAGCTCATCGACGACTTTTGCAACTTCATATTGGACCAGATTGTACACGTCAGAGGCGCCTACCATGACCGAGAGTCTGAGTTAGGTACAAATCCTCAGTACCAACACCTTCGTGAGACTGAAATGCTAGCTCTAGGACGTTGATAAGAATGTGTATGGAATTTGTATATTTAATGATGGGTTGTATTTATTCTTATGAATTGGACTTGTAATTACAGTTTATAGAATACTCTTGTGCTTGTAGTCGCAGTAGCGGGCCGTTCGGCAACGCGAACGCGGTTTAGAATGTTGGTCGCGGGGCGTTCGGCAACGCGAACGCGGTTCGAAACGTTGGTCGCGGGAGGTTCGGCAACGTGATTTTGAATTGTAAATTTGAATTTTTTGTGGCGGGAAAACGTACTGTAGGGGCGGTTCTAGATTGAACCGCCCCTACAAATACCTGTTTGTAGGGGCGGCTGGTAATACGAGCCGCCCCTACAAATTGATTTGTAGGGGCGACTGGAAACACCAGCCGCCCCTATAAATCGATTTGTAGGGGCGGCCTGGGAACCGCCCCTACAAATGCATGATTTGTAGAGACGGTTCAGTAGGGGCGGCTGGCCAAACCGTCCCTACAAATGGTTACGAGCCGTCCCTAAAAATCGATTCTGTAGTAGTGTCGGATAGATGGGTTTCGTTGATGCCGCTCTGGAAGTTTAAGTCTCTTATCCAGCTGTTGTTGTTTGAGGGCATCAGTCACCGTGCTTCACTTTGCTTCCATAAATTTGAATAGGTTTGGTGTTGAGTCTTTGAGTCTCTTATTATCCGGTTATTGTTGTTGGGGTCATCAGTCACCGTTCTTCACCTTGCTTTCATAAATTTGAATATGTCTGGTGTTATGTCTTTCGGTTTTGCTAGTAAAAAAAAGTCTCTTTCGGTTTGTTGCCTTTTGATGGCTAGGTCTGGTGCCATTTGAGTGCGGGTCATGGCACAGTCTTTTTTATGTCCCGAAGCGTGGCACGACATGAAATATTTTGGACCGTGCCGGCACGACACGAACACGAAGGTCGTGCCGTGTCTAGGATCTCAGTATAGCGGGCTACCAGGCATGACCCGTATTTTGGGCTGTGCATGGGCCGGCACGATATGAAAATGACACGTAGACACATCTACAACTCTACAATGCAATTCTCTAGCATTTACTGTACTACTCTTCTAATTATTGAATAGATTATGAAAATCGTTAAAACTTTCACGGGCCATGCTTGGCCCGAAGAAAAGATTTACCGTACCATATCGGCACGGCCTGACGTGTCTAGATGGCACCGTGGGGCCCAAGTGCCAAAAGCCTTTGACCTACCACGTGGCCATCCAAGTTCTCACCACCAAAATGGTGAGGTTCTCCGAGTGTTTTAAGTAGTAATAAGAACACTACATGTTTCCTAGCACATGAGAATTCTTTCTGGAAGGCATTTGGTGATGAAAAGCTCATACGAAATGTTAAATGCTAAATACTATGATAACCCCACGTCACTAGGAGAACCTGTAGATTCTAGTTGTGTCTTCATTGAATATATATATTATTTTTGTCTTGGTGGACTTTGCTTTTCTATAAAACTCAACTTCCACAGAAATTCTTCGTTCCTTGGCCCCTCTTGTTAATTTTTTTTATCATACAATTCTCTTGTAACATTCGTAGTTTTCATTTTTTGCCCTAAAATATGCTAAATCCAACACAAAATTACACTGCTCATGTCTGATGAAGGTCATGTTCACTCATGTAGCCGCCAACATCAATTGGCGCTTACAGATCCTTTCCAAACACATTCTAGAATCATCACCATTGGTCAGTGTGCTGCTACTACTCCGCCCACCGATCATGACCATGCTATGACCATGTTGGTTTCAGCTAGTGAACAACTTTCCACGGGGAAAAGCGGACACTTTGTTGCTCTTGTATCTTTTTTTTTCTTGTCGAATACGCAAGAGCGCTGCGTATCATTTGTATTAAGAAGAAGGATTTTATAGTACAAGTGGCCTGAGCCAGCACGGCTTTGCGCTAAGGATTACATTTTTGAAGAAAAACAGCCGCAGCTCTTGACACCGATTGCACTAGCCTTGCTGCTGCGCTCTCAGGCTCGCCATTCCTGCTGCACCCGCCCGCATCCATCTGTCGGCGGATGATCGGGGTGAGCTCAATCGGTTGCAGCGTAGCATCCCCGAAGCATCGCGCGTTCCTTTGCTTCCAAACCTCCCAGGAAACCAGCGCGAACAACGAGTCCATGCCGGAGCGCTGGGTGCCGGTCCAATCAAGAGCGCAGTCGGCGCCACCAGTCGATGATTGTTGCTGAACCTTGCGGGAGCTGACGACCGAAGGCTTGGTAGATTAGGCTCCATACTCCCCTGGTATATGGGCATGTGACCACTATGTACGTGATCGATGGTTTCCGGCGCCTGATCACAGAGATAGCAATGCTCCGTGGCGTCTGCGGCGATCCCCCCTCCAGTGTCTTCGACGGAACGCCAACCACAGTCTGTTGCTCTTGTATCTGGCAAAGGTCCCGTTCGGCTTGTTGAACTGAATTGGCTAAAAAACACTGTTTTGGTTGAATTGTTATGAGAGAAAAACACTGTTCCGACTGAAAAAACAAGATAAATAGTGCAGATTATAAGGTAAGTCGAACGGGGCCAAAGCTTTTTTTTTTCTCATCGTACCTCTTCTTGTGGATCTATATTTGTCCTTTTTTCCACTAAAAACATTGTTAAATTCATCAGAAAAATGCACTGCTTTTGTTTACCGAAGTCATTGCTGCCTCAGGTAGTCGTCGACACCTATAGGCGCATTGCTACTATTTTTTTATTTATCTAGGTACATATGTATGTTACTTTCCTACTCGTGGGAAAATGAGATTACTATCTTATTTTAATTTATTATTTGAATGTACTATTGATGTATATATTATTAGATATGCTATTTTGGTTTAATCAATGGTAGACCATCATGAAATCTAACTATATCATGGGTCCATTTTTCAACAATCAATTTTGTGACTTGTACTAGTAGTTTGTAGATTCTCCAGCTCGCATGACTTTATTTAAAATTATATATATACTAGTAAATATTATCAATGCACTAATATATGGACAGATATAATACCGGCTCTATCTGTTTGGCCGGCCCCTGCCGCTGTGCTGTG
This sequence comes from Miscanthus floridulus, assembly GCF_019320115.1. Lineage (NCBI taxonomy): Eukaryota > Viridiplantae > Streptophyta > Magnoliopsida > Poales > Poaceae > Miscanthus > Miscanthus floridulus. The sequence goes on along the minus strand of NC_089588.1, from coordinate 113,231,144 downwards.
CGTCCATCGGCAGCACCGTCGACGAAACAAGGCCCCATTCGTTTGGAGGAATTCTGAAGGAATGTGAATGAATCTGAAGGAATTTATGAGAGAAAAACACTGTTCCGAATGAAAAAAAATGGATCAAGCCAGGTTTAAGGGCACGCGAACGGGGCCAAAACATGGGGGGAGCAGCAGCGTAGCGGAGCAGAGCAGGCGGCAGAAGCGAACAGCAGCATCCACGGACGGGCCCGTCACGCACCAACTCCAACGCCTCTTCCTCCTCTGTTCCTCTGCCCCCCCCCCCCCCCCCCCGTTTCCCACCTGTCCACGTGCGCGTCCGGCTGGTCGGCTGCAGCCTAGTCGGAGTACTAGAGGTGAGGACGGAGACAAATTCACGGTGAGAGTGTCGTAGCTTTATAATCAGAGACGTTTTTTCTCTACTCGGATATAAGTGTCGGAGTCTCGAAGACATCGAGAAGAAGGAGCTAGGTTGCGAGGAGGACAAGCAAAGGTGACAGAGAGACCGAACTAAGAAAGCGAGGCAGACGTGCTTGTGCTGCTGGCGGAGATGATGAGGAAAAATTGAACTATGGTTCCTAGAACACACAAACTATATATATGATTGTTCAGATTTGGGTCAAAATACCTATGTTGAACTTCTTTGGGCCTAATACTCGTATGACAGCTCAAATAGTCGGGTTTCCCAACGAGTAATGGAGACGGATAAACAGGGAACGTTCTCGTACCCGCTATACCCGTCGGGGATAGATTCTTGTCCATTTAGATGCCCGCGGGTAAAGATATGATTCTATCCCTGTTTCTTAATGGATCAAATCACTACTAGAGAACAGACTTTAGAACGATGTCCCAGTTTGGCATTAGCCTCGGCATTTTTTACCCCCTACGAACCGGGACTAAAGGTCCCTGCCCAACGGTCGTTCGCGGGGCAGGGGCCTTTAGTCCCAGCTGGTATTACCAACCGGGACTAAAGGTAAACCTTTAGTCCCGGCTGGTAATACCAGCCGGGACTAAAGATTTTAGTCCCGGTTTAGGTGATGCCCCGGGAATAAAGATTAATCTTTAGTCCCGGTTTGGACCCCTAACCGGGACTAATAATCCCGGCCTATAATTCAGCTCATTTCTTCCTCCCCGAGCCCGAACCATTCCATTCAAACTCACTGCCTCTGTTTTTCAGCTTGCTGTTGTTCTTGCTCTCTCCCCCTCCATTGGTGTTGCTCTTCGATTTTGGAGGTAACAAACTTAATCCTCTTATGTTTTATCAGTAGCTTATCTCATTTTGCGATGTAGATGCATGTGTAACTTTATATGTTGGACTTTATTATGATTTTATATGTAAACTTAGAAAATTGTAGAAAATCCGTACTAGTTGAACTTGCGGACCGTGTTCAAGTCGGCGAGCATGTTCTCTGCCAAGCGGTAACGGACGTCAAGGAGGAGCTTTGATTCTACGAGGGAGAGCGGCAACGGTCGTGGAAGACCGTGTTCACTTTCTCGTAGAATCGGAGCTCTTCCTTGGCCTAGTACGGTGCCGTCCGGTGGAGAAATGCTCGCCGAGTTGATCACGTAAGCAAGGTCAACTAGTACGGATGGTTATTTATTGAAACATGTTTTTGAGCTATAATTTGATGGATATTTGATAACTTCAGACCTACAAATGTCATCTACAAATGTTACTATCCTCGGCAACCTAAACGTCCGCGAGCTCGCCGATATCGAGCAGGTCACTTAGAATTATTTTTTCCATGAAATGAACTACTTAGAAATCATGCCTTTTTTTAGAATTAAATTTTCCATGAAATGAAAAACTTAGTAAATAGTTAGAAAATTATAGAAAATCCGTACTAGTTGAACTTGCGGACCGTGTTCAGCTCGGCCAACATGTTCTCTGCCGAGCGGTAACGGACGTCAAGGAGGAACTTTGATGCTACGAGGGAGAGCTGCAACGGTCAGTGGAAGACCGTAGTTCCCTTTCTCGTAGAATCGGAGCTCTTCCTTGGCCAAGTACGGTGTCCGTCCGGTGGAGAAATGCTGGCCGAGATGATCACGTAAGCAAGGTCAACTAGTACGGGTGGTTATTTATTGAAACATGTGAAATCCGTACTAGTTTTGTTTAAATATATCATTTTAGAAAATATAAAATTTACACTAGTTTGCAAAAATAAGTATAGAAAGTAGATGACAACTGGTACCGGATCATCGGCCTCTTGTTCGGTTGCGAAACGACTGAGGCCAGAACTCCCTCTCATTATCTGCGGCAAGTGTAAGCAGAAGATTGTGATGGAGTACCGAGTCAAGAGACAGGGACCCAACAAGGGCCGTGTTTTCTACAAGTGCCCGGATCGCGATGTGAGTTTCTTACGCATTTTATCTTTATGGCTAATTGACCTGCTTTTCTTGAATATTTTTGACTAAATATTTTTTGGCTTTAATTACAGTGGGAGGGCAATGGATGCGATGGTTGGTACTGGGAGGAAGATTATGCTACATACGTGTAGAATTTGGGTGCGCTTGAGGTAGCGGCTGCTGCTGATGAGGCAGTGAGCCAGCAGGAGAAGCTTATTGATATTCAATAGAAGAATGATTTGTCTGTTTTAGTTGCGTACGATCACGAAATAATTATGTTACTGAAGTGCATTGTAGTTTTAGTTTGTTTAGTGATAGTTGGGATTGCTTACGTTGTAGCCAGACTTAGTTAATTAATCAACCGTGTGTGTGTCATTTATGTTGTGTAATAAAATACTAAATTATGTTCAAGGTTTTCATAATTTGTCGTGTAATACAGATTATGTCACGCCATTGGATGTACAATGCCGATCGCCGCTCCCAAGACTTTATTGAGGGCTTGCACTATTTCTTAGGTGTGGCCGAGGCAAATAAGCGGGATGGTTTCATGTGCTGTCCATGTGCCCTATGTAAGAATTTAAAGGAATATTCAAGCTCAATGAGTCTTCATTCACATTTGCTTAAGTCAGGGTTTCATGTCAAACTATATATGTTGGACTAAGCATGGAGAAAGCGGGGTCATGATGGAAGAAGGTGAAGGAGAAGATTTAGACATTGATGACATTATTGCTCAGTATGGTGCCTTTGATGATACTACAATGGGGGGAGATGAAGAAGAGGTAGCGGTAGAAGATGATCTCGGTGATGCTCTTGGCGATGCCATTCGTGATGCACAACAAGAATGGGAAAGTGAAAAAGAGAAAGTTAAGTTCGAGCGCATGCTTGAGGATCATAGGAAGTTGCTATACCCGACGGCCGAAGAGGGGCAAAAAAAGCTGGGTACAACACTGGAATTGCTACAATGGAAGGCAAAGAATGGTATATCCGACAAGGCATTTGGGAATTTATTGAACCTCATAAAGAAGATGCTTCCGAAGCCAAATGAATTGCCCACCACTACGTACGAAGCAAAAAAGGTTGTCTGCCCATTGGGATTAAAAATCCAGAAGATACATGCATGTCCTAATGACTGCATCCTCTACCATGGCAATGAATACGAGAATTTGGATGAATGCCCGGTATGTAAAGCATCGCGGTATAAGATCAGGCGCGATGATCCTGGTGACGTCGAGGGTGAACAACGTCCTAGAAAGAAAATCCCTGCCAAGGTTATGTGGTATGCTCCTATAATACCACGCTTAAAACGTTTGTTCAGAAATAAAGACCATGCAAAGTTGTTGCGGTGGTATAAAGAAGACCGTAAGGTAGACAATATGCTGAGACACCCAGCTGATGGGTCCCAGTGGAGAGCGATAGACAGGGAATTTCCAGAGTTTGCAAATGAGGCTAGAAACTTAAGGTTCGCCTTAAGTACAGATGGTATGAATCCTTTTGGAGAGCAGAGCACTAGTCATAGCACTTGGCCAGTTACTCTATGTATCTACAACCTTCCTCCATGGTTATGTATGAAGCGGAAGTTCATTATGATGCCGATCCTCATCCAAGGTCCGAGGCAACCTGGCAACGATATTGATGTCTATCTGAAGCCATTAGTTGAAGAACTTCTAGTTTTATGGAACAAACCAGGTGTACGTGTCTGGGATGAGTACAAACAAGAACACTTTGACCTACGAGCAATGTTGTTCGTAACAATCAATGATTGGCCTGCTTTAAGTAATCTTTCAGGTCAGACAAACAAAGGATATAATGCATGCACACATTGTTTTGATGACCTTGACAGTATATATTTGAAAAGATGTCGAAAGGTCGTGTACCTTGGCCATCGTCGATTCCTTCCGTTGAATCACCAAGTAAGAAAGAAAGGGAAGCATTTTAAAGGTAAGCCAGACCATCGGAAGAAGCCTTATAACCGAACCGGGGAAGATGTACTCGCAATGGTCAAGGATGTGAAAGTAGTATTTGGAAAGGGACAAGGCAGTGAATCTGTTCCCAAAGATGCTAAGGGACACGCACCCATGTGGAAGAAGAAGTCCATCTTTTGGGAGCTACCCTATTGGCAAGTCCTAGAGGTCCGCCACGCAATCGACGTGATGCACCTAACAAAGAATCTTTGTGTGAACCTGTTAGGATTCATGGGTGTGTACGGGAAGCCAAAGGATTCACTTGAAGCACGCCAGGACTTGCAGGGCATGAAAGAACGAGACAATCTTCATCCAGAGAAGACAGATGATGGACGTCATTACTTAAGTCCTGCTAGCTACACGCTTAGCAAAGAAGAGAGGGACAACATGTTCGAATGTCTAAGCAGCATCAAGGTCCCATCGGGATTCTCCTCCAATATAAAGGGTATAATAAATGTGCCAGATAAGAAATTCCTAAACTTAAAGTCCCATGACTGCCACGTGCTTATGACGCAATTGCTTCCAGTTGCTTTAAGAGGAATTCTACCTCCACATGTACGTCTAGCCACCGTGAAGCTATGTGCATTCCTCAATGCAATTTCTCAGAAGGCAATCAATCCAGTGGAACTAGCTACTCTACAGAATGATGTGGTTCAATGTCTTGTCAGCTTTGAGTTGGTGTTCCCTCCATCCTTCTTTAATATCATGACACACATCCTAGTTCATTTGGTGAAGGAGATTAGTATTCTTGGACCTGTGTTCTTACATAACATGTTCCCCTTCGAGAGGTTTATGGGAGTCTTGAAGAAATATGTGAAAGTCCGTTCTAAGCCTGAAGGAAGCATCGCCCAGGGCTATGGAACAGAGGAGGTCATTGAGTTCTGTGTTGACTTTATTCCTGACCTTGCCCCGATTGGTGTTCCCGAATCACGACACGAGGGGCGACTCAGTGGTAAAGGAACTTTAGGGAAGAAAACATATATCGGCATGGAAGACGATTATTTCAATAAAGCACACTACACAGTTCTTCAGAACTCGTCATTGGTGCATCCGTACATCGAGATACATAAGGAGTTCTTACGATCCAAATTTTCAGGGAAGACTGAAGCTTGGATTAGGCGTCAGCACATGGAAAGTTTCAGTGGTTGGTTGCGAAAAGAATGTCAAGGCGATGACAATATTGATGAGCAACTGTATTTGTTGGCTAGGCAGCCATCGTGGCATATCCTCACGTACCAAGGGTACGAGATAAATGGGAATACATTTTACACAGTTGCCCAAGATAAAAGGAGCACCAATCAAAATAGTGGTGTTCGCATAGATGGAACAGATCCAAATGGGAATATACAAACATATTATGGCCGCATAGAAGAGATATGGGAACTAGACTACGCACCTAATTTTAAAGTCCCTTTGTTCCGGTGCCAATGGGTGAAGCTGACCGGAGGAGGGGTAACAGTCGACAAAGAGTATGGAATGACAACAGTGGACCTCAACAATATTGGGTACAAAGAGGAACCATTCGTCCTTGCTGCCGATGTGAGTCAGGTGTTCTATGTGAAAGACATGTCTACAAAATCAAAGAGAGGAAAAAACGAAGACATCAACTCAATGATCAATGAGCCAAAGCGCCACATAATTCTTTCTGGGAAAATAAATATAGTGGGAATTGAAGACAAGTCAGACATGTCAGAAGATTACGAAAGAAATGTCCGAATTCCACCCTTCATAGTGAAGAAAGATCCAAGCATCATGTTAAATGATGAAGACACTCCATGGTTACGACAAGATCATAACCAAGGGTCATACGTCAAGAAGAAATTCACTGTTGTGCCCGCATGATACAACGATGCATGTTTAATATATTATGTTTTAGAGACGGATATTATGTAATATGTTATGACTTTGACTCTAGTATTATGAACTCTAAATGACTTCAAATTGAAAAGTTTTGAATACCAAGTTTGTTAAACTCAAAAAGATCTACAATTGTTGTTTTGGTCAACTTTCCATTTGAGAAAGTTTGGACGGTTCAAATTTGTGATTTTTAAATTTCGACGCCTACAAACTAGTTTTCGGGACCCTAGATTGTCTCAAATTGAAAAGTTTTGAATACCGAGTTTGTTAAGCTCATCAATATATACAATCCTTATATAGGCCATTTTTTCATTTGAGAAAGCTTGAACAAAATGTAGTTCAAATTTCACAAGTGTGTGACATAGTTTTAGAAAGTATATATGAGATTCAAGAAGTTGTGACTAGTGTTTGATAAAAATTTCTCAAATGGGAAAATGAGCTATGTAACAATTGTAGATCTTTCTGAGATGATCAAACTTGGTATTCAGAGTTTTTTCATCTGAGGTCATTTAGTGTCTCATTTGAGCAAGTTTGACCAAGTCAAATTTGGTCAAATAAAAAAACAACACTTTGACTCTAGTATTATGAACTCTAAATGACTTCAAATTGAAAAGTTTTGAATACCAAGTTTGTTAAACTCAAAAAGATCTACAATTGTTGTTTTGGTCAACTTTCCATTTGAGAAAGTTTGGATGGTTCAAATTTGTGATTTTTAAATTTCGACGCCTACAAACTAGTTTTCGGGACCCTAGATTGTCTCAAATTGAAAAGTTTTGAATACCGAGTTTGTTAAGCTCATCAATATATACAATCCTTATATAGGCCATTTTTTCATTTGAGAAAGCTGTAGAACAAAAAATACTACATTTTCTCTATTTTTATAGGTTCAACAAAAAATTCCTGTCAATTTTGGTCAAAAACCGAGAAAAAATTGAAACATTGACGTTACAATAATGTGATAATAAATTTCCTATCGAATAATATTAGTTTTATTAATTTTAAGTTAGAAATATATTTTTGCATTAACAAAATACTTAGTATTAGTAACATTTATATTCTATATTCATAAAAGAAATTAAAAACTTTAGGTTACAAAATTTTCCTATTTACAATAAATAATTAGTTAATCAATAGTATTTTTTAAAATAAATATTGCAAAGTATTGAAGTTGCTATGGAATTAATTGATTAACCTAGTATTAAACAAAAACAAAATCCCAGGCCTTTCCAATTACGCTGGCGGGTTGGCAAATTTTTCAGGGCTTCAGTCCCGGCCCAGACCAAGAACCGGGACTAAAGGGTGGGCGGCAATTTAGGTGCCCGCCAAAAAATACCTTTAGTCCCGGCTGGCAACACGAGCCGGGACTAAAGGACATTTAGTCCCGGCTGGTAAGACCAACCGGGACTAAAGGGTTGGACCTTTAGTCCCGGTTGGTATTACCAGCCGGGACTAAATGTCCTTTAGTCCCGGCTCGGTGTTACCAGCCGGGACTAAAGGGTCGCAGGCTATATATATCGAACGTCTGTTCTGTTCATCTTCGATCTCGCCTCCGTCGCTCAGCCGCCCGCCTGGCCGCGCCATCCGCCGTCGTCGAGCTCGTCTCTGCCGCGCCGCCGTCGTCGTCTACCCCCGCCCGGCCGCGCCATTCTCCAGGCCTGCATCGCCGCATCCCGTCTCCGCCGCCGCACCGTACCCGACCCCACCATCCGTCGCCGACGCTTCCCGCGCGCCCACGCCGTACGGCCTCCGTCGATCGAACTCGATATGATCTGCTGCTCTCGATCGGCTTTTTTTTTAGATTTTTTTTACAAAGTCTCGGCTGTATGTTAGATTAAAATAAGTACATGTAGTTTATTGTTAGTTTTTTAGTTATTTTTAGATAGTTTTTGATATATTAGATTTAAATGTATTAAAATTTAATTAGTATTTTATTTAGATAGTTTTTTTAGATAGTTTTTTATTATAGTTTTTGATATATGTTAGATTAAAATGTATTATCTTACTAGTTTATCTAATTTCATGTTAGATTTATTTAATTGGATTTAGTAATTATATATTCTATCTCTCTATATATATTATATCTAGATAGATTCTATATGTATACATATGTACTTAATTATTTCTATATGTATATATACATGTACTTATTTTCATGTGTTGAGAGAGAGAAAATTGTATCTAGAGAGACATTCTATGTGTATCACATGCATATCTAGAGATATAGATCGACATATGCACTTATTTCTATGTGTTGAGAGAGAGAGAAAATATATTGTATCATTCTATGTGTATATATATACATGTACTTATTTCCATGTTGATGAAATATTATGTGTTATTATATTTAATTGGATTTAGTAATTCTATATGTGTTATCACATGTACTTATATTATGTACCATAGTAATTCTATCTATGTGTTATCTTGAAGATACAAATGGCTGCTCCGAATGATAACTTGAGTGATGACATAATGGCGGATATTATCAACGCCGGCACCAATGTGGATGTAGATGACACGAGTCAGTACTTTGCTGATTATGAGGATATCCTGAATATGCCGGTGGTTGAAGATCAACAAATTGTCGCGCAAGAAAATACTGGCGAGGTATATTCGATTATCTATCATCTCTTATAGATGCATGCGTACGTATATTTGTTGTTAATCGTTGTGTTTGTACTCATGTAGCCGGTCTCTGGATCTACATCAACCACCAACAAAAGTAGGAAAGTCCGAGGGCCAAAAAAGCCATTAGAGGGCCGTTTCATAATATCAGAATTCGACACCGACACCGGCAAACCATTGGGACCACATGCTCAGACATATGTCAATCAATGTGGGTTCGTTGTAAGGGATAGGATCCCAGTTAGTGCTCGTGAATGGAAGCAGAAGATATCCGCTCCTAATGTTAGTTTTGTATCTGATCGTGACAAGAACCTAGCTTGGAGTGATATCACTCAACATTTCACATTACAAGCAGATGATGCTTTGAAGGAGCTAGTGAGGGATTGGACAATGAAGAAGATGGCAACATTGTTCCAGAGTTGGAAGAAGACATTGTATAAAAAGTTTATCTTGAAGAATGCTACGCCGAATTTCAATGCTAAGGCGTTTGTCAAGTTGGAGTCCCATTGGGATGCCTTCGTAGAATACAAGACATCCCAAGACAGTGAGGAACGTGTGATGAGGAATCGGCAGAATGCCCGACAGAAGCAATACCATCATCGCATGGGATCAGGTGGTTATAAGAGTGCTATTCCCAAGTGGCAGAACCTAGAAGCAGAGATTACTGCCAAGGGAATCATACCTGAAAACAATAGAGAAGAACTGGCCTCAACGCGCGAAGAATTGGTTCTACGCTCATGGGGGAAGCCTAGACCTAGACACTGGCAAGCTAATTTTCGGCCAAAAAATTGAGAGAGCAACACAGAGACTAGCTCGTGCTAGGGAAGAAGCTGATAGTGGTGTTTTCAAGCCCAACAGAGAGAAGGATGAATTGACATATGCACTAGAGAATCCCGAACACGGTGGTCGAACAAGAGGCTATGGGGCGGTTCCGTGGCTACACGCATTCCCAGCAGACAAGGATACCTACAGAAGCCGCCAAAGAAAGAAGGATGAGGAGGCAGAACGAATCCGTGCATTGGAGCAATTTGTTGACGAGTCACGACAAGCATTGCTTGAATCACGTGAACGAGAAAAATCTCTTGAGGCAAGAATGCAGGAGGAGATCAAGAGGCAAGTGCAGCTAGCAATGAGTCAAATGCAATCGCAATCAACGCCGGGAGTCACCATTAGCCCCGTTGGTCAGATGAAAAGTAGTTGTGCTTCTACGGAGCTGCCAGTTATTCAAGACGACGCTGGGTTGCGCTTCCCTGTTGATGACATTACCGAGCCTCTAACAACATGTGAGCTGCACATTCCAGATGGTAATAATGCATCAATCATGGTGGCTGTCGGGGTTGTATCTCCAATAGACCGAACGAAGACACCAAGAATCCATGGGTCAGTTATTCAACCTGGATATGCTAGCGTCTCGGTCGATAGAGTGCTCAAAGGTTACAGCAATGTTCCTCTTGACATTGAAGGCGGTGATGGGGAGAAGACACTAGGAGAAGCAGAAAAGACATTTATTCAATGGCGCAAACGCTTCATCATCATTCCTGGGGCGCCACCGCTTCCCCTACCTCACCCTAGGTACGAATGAAAGTGAATGAAATATTATTTTCCATTAATTTTCTATTGGCTTAAAAAATAATTGACACACAACTTGTTTTTGTAGCAGGGTCTCCCCCCAGCCTAGCCTAATCATTCATTCCCCATCTCATCACAGCGTCGCGGGGGGCGAGACGACTTCATCCCCACGGCGATCGCCAACTCCTACACCGGCCCCATCGCCTCCACGACGATCTCCAACTCCTACACCGGCCCCACCGCCTCCACAACGATCTCCAACGCCTCCACGCCGGTCTCCACCAACACCGGCCACATCGCCTCCACGCCGGTCTCCAACACCGCCCCCACCCCCTCCACAGCGACGCACTACAAAGACGTCTAAGGTCCCGGCGGCAAAGAAGACCCCGAGAAAAAGAGTTATTTCTCAAGAAATACTTTCTGAAAAAACTGATGAGCAAATAGCAGCTGAAGAAGACAAAAAAGTGAAAGATTTTTTTATAGATACCAAAAAGAAGAGTCAAGCGAAGCTTAAGGAGAAGCCGTACTTTTACCTACCACGAGAGGTAGCTGAGGCAGAAGGTCGATGCTCACAAGAAAAAGATGATTGAACTTCGTAAGCCTTCGCCACTATCAGACTATGACCGCTCCCTCGTGAAGTCACATGATGCAGATAAGAAAAGGAAAAGAGCATCAGGGAAGGATGTCCCACAGCTCGGACAACAGAAGCAACCAATGCAAAATCTTGTTGTTGCTAATCAATATGGTTCCAACATAGAAGTCTATCGACCAGACAACTCTGGAGAAGTGTCGGTTCAAGCCCTTAATGCTTTTTTTCAAGATACTGGTTTAACCTTGGATCAATTGACGGGCAAAGCTCCAATCCAGAACCTGGAAGTTGATACCTGGAAGACTTATAAATATGGCAAAAGTCTGTACAACCCTGCGGCTCTGAATGAATTGGGTACGCAAATGTACTTGCTCAACAAGTGGTACATGCAGGCGTGTGGCAGGGGTGAGCAGTGGATCTTTGTCAGATTTAGAGACCATCATTACTTCCGTGGCGATGACATCTTACATATTAGTTTCGAAGAATTGCATCAACTATACCACATGGACGCTCTGGACAAATCAATCATTAGCTCCTTTTGTTTGTAAGTGATTCTTACTTTTATTTAATAAACTCACTTCCATGCGTACGTGTATATAATTATCCTCACATGTAACTTATATTTATATACAGATTCCAGATGTCAGAGCTCCAAAGAATACAAGACACCAGTGTTGGCTTCATTGATCCTTATATCGTATTCAAAACCGGTATTATTGTCAAGGAGCGATGGGTATCTGAAGCACAGGAGAATATCATGATGTTCTTCGTGAAGCAGCACGACAAGACAACAATACTTTTCCCGTACAACTTTGAGTAAGTGTTAATAATAATGTAGTCTACACATTTTATGTAATATCAATACAACTTATATGCATGTACGTGTGTGTATAAACCAATGCAGTTTTCACTGGATACTCATTGTCATTGAGTTAAACTCAAGTCGGTTACTAATCTTTGACTCGTTGAGAAAAGAACGGGCACTATACCAAGATATGATAGACATTATCCAGGGGTAATTTCGATCTCTCGCGCACAACTATTATTGAATAGACTTTGCCATAATTTATTAACGATCGTACATTATTGGTCGCACAGGGTTTGGAAAGAGTTTATTCGGCAACATCGTAAGGATTGCAAGGCACCACTTAATGTAGTTGAAATACCAGTAAGTTGTACTATATACACTTCCCCACGTGTTTAATTACTATATCGTACTTCAATTTACGTGTGAGATGATGAGAATAATCTTCTTCTCGTACAGTGGTGTTTGCGGCAGGAACCAGGTAATAACTTGTGTGGATACTACGTTTGTGAATTTATCACTGCGCACATAAGAAGAACTCCTAAAGATGTCCTCAGAGTACGTATATATCAATTTTTATTTATTTTTAAATGAATATATATACATATATGTGTATTAATACTTTTCCTTTTATTTCAAATGCAAGACTGAATGGTTGAAACGAAGGGTCATGCAAAAAGACCATCTGAAAGCAGTTCAAGAGTCAATAGCAGGATATCTTCTAGAAAAAGTGCTAAATCCCAACGGCGAGTTCTACTTTGATCTTAAGGAATAAATGATGTAAATTAAATATTTATTGATATCGTTATTTTCGAGAACAAGATTATGAAAGTGTTGTATATATACATATATATATATATCTATAATATATATAGTTTCATACTTTATTCGAATATAATAATGCTCAAGATGAGAATTAGATGTAATTATACGCATGCGTGTATTTATATTAGCAGCGTAGAATACGTACATAAAAACATATTATATATTAAACAAATACGTGTAACTGAACTGAAAACAAATTAAACAAAAAAAAAGAAAAAGAAAAGGAACCTTTAGTCTCGGTTGGGGTTACCAATCGGGACTAAAGGGTGAACCGTTAGTCCCGGTTGGTGTTACCAACCGGGACTAAAGGATGCGCCAGGTTCGCTCGGCTGGAGGGCCTTTAGTCCCGGTTGGTTAACACCAACCGGGACTAAAGATCCCTCTTTAGTCCCGGCTCGATGACCCGGGACTGAAGGTTACACCTTTAGTCCCGGGATCGTTGTCCCGGCGCGGTAACCGAGACTAAAGGCTGTTACCGCCCAGGACAATAAGTCCATTCTGTAGTAGTGAATACCCGTCGGGTATGGGATATCGGGGGCGTTGCCATCTTTAAATCCACCACGTCCATCCAACGAGACCAGATACAGAGACGGGTAGCAGGCCGCCATCCGGAAAGGAAAGGCGAGCAGGGCCGGAGGCCGGAAGTAAGCAACCAACCAACCAATCAAACATGGGGTCGTTCAAGGGCCACGTGCTCCCGGGCACCCTGTTCCTGCTGGTGGGGCTATGGCGGGTCTGGTCCTCGGCAGCGCGCCACGCCGCGTCGCCCTCGACGTTCCGCGTCCGCGCCTGGAACCCCGTCCCGTCGTCCTCGCCGCTGCGGCTGCTGGAGCTCTACGTGATCGCCGGCGGCGCGTTCGCGGACATGTGCGTGGAGGTGCTCTACTCCACGCACCTCCGGATCTTCGTCGACGGCGGGGAGGTCAACCCGGCGCACCTCAACGACCTCGAGCACGGCGGGATGCTCCTCATGTTCTTCCTCTTCGGCGCCCTCGCGCTCGCCTCCCAGCTCTGGCCCAGGTCAGTCCCAGTCGTCGTCGTCGGTCACCGCCCTCCTCTGACCATGTTTCCGTTTCACATGCTACATGCTCGTCCGCTCGGATCGATCAGCGTCAACGTCGGCGGCACGGCCGGCGTGATCAAGATCCGATTTTCTTTTTTTGCCAAAAACCTCGCCTTTTTTTCTTTCTTCCTCGTCAAAACATGGGGATGAGCAAAGTTTAGTCATTAATAGTAAAACTTTGGATGCTTCTAAAAGCAAGAATAGGATTTGTTGGGTTCACTATGAACACGATGATGATGAAGAAGAAGGGGTAGTAGCATTTACTAGTAGCTAACTGCCACACGGGCGTCGTACATCGATCGGTACATGGGGATTTTTTATGCCGGCATTGTTAGCCCGGGTTTAGTTCGCGAAAAGTTTTTTCAGGAAATGCTACAGTATTTATCACATCGAATCTTGTGATACGTGCATGGAGCATTAAATATAGATGAAAAAAAACTAATTGCACAGTTTGGTTGGAAATTGCGAGACGAACGTTTTGAGCCTAATTAATCCATGATTGAACACTAATTATCAAATAAAAACAAAAGTACTACAGTAGCCAAATTTTCAAATTTTCACCAACTAAACACGGGCTTATTACCACCATGATCTGCAGCGGCGTACCAGAAAATATTTCAGCGAACTGAATGCTGGATTAGTTGGGAGGCGGGGCGTACGAATCTTCTTCCTTGCGGCGGATGGTTTTTGACTATCACAGCGTCCGTATCTGGATTCTTGACGGGCCAACTCCGCATCAGCCATGTGGTCCATCCAGATCCAGCTCACAAGAGCTGCTGGTCCAACTTGCCTGATGCGGTGATGCCTACTTGCAAATCCATCCACGACCTTTTGAGAATTGCTAGTAGTGATGTTCCGGTGAAAGAAATCAATGTTTTGGCGAAAGGAATTTCGTGGTGCCGTTGCTTTTTGAATGCACATAGCCACACTGACTTTGCAGTCCAAAAAAATGAACACAGAAAAAAGGTTTAGGTTTACTGTTAGTACTCCTAGCTAACAGCTACAGTAACAGTGAATAGACTCTCCATTCTTCACTACTTTTAGGTAGGCTCACATCACAGCAGAATCTAACCGGTCCTATGAGTCAATGATGAATGAAAAGCTTTTGGTATCTGACGTTACATAGTTGAGCCGGACAGAAAGAGGGCGTTTGTGACCTTGGCTCGACGGCCGGGCTGCGTCCTCCGCATGCAACTCCCCATGTTTGCGAGCTAGGGCCCACCAGCGAGCCGGGCTGTCGCCGTGCAATTTGCCTTCTCTCTCATGGCTCCCGAGAAACGAGGTGGAGGTTCGTTTCCTGGCGGCACGGCTCGCTCGAGCGCAGAAGCGGCTCGCTCGAACGCTGGAGGCACGCTCTAAGTTCACCGCATTCAATTTTACAAGCACAACAAACACGATCTCAATCGAGCTCGGCTCTGTTGAGCCACGATGACAAACACGAGCACTTGCACCATTTGGACCGGACTAAGGGTGGCCAGGCCGGCGAGGTACACCCTCGCAAACGCGCCCAAAGATTCTTATTTCACCTTTACTGCTGCAAGTGTGCGAGGTGGGGCCACTGTGTTACTGGCTTATTGCTGGGCACTACCTATCATATGGACTAGAAAATATTGAGACTACTATTCAGTGCCTGTTTAGTTCCCAAAATTTTGCAAAATTTTTCAAGAATCTCCGTCATATTGAATCTTTGGACGCATGCATGAAGCATTAAATATAAATAAAAAATAGAACTTATTACACAGTTTAGACGAAATTCACGAGACGAATCTTTTAAGCCTAATTAGACTATGATTGAACACTAATTGCTAAATAACAACGAAAGTGCTACAATACTATTTCCCAAAAAATTTCACCAACTAAACAAGGCCTCACATAATGCAAACTATTATTACTAGTGATTTGCAAAGAAACTTTTTTTTTCATTATACCTCACCTTTATTTACTCCCTTTTTCTTTTTTAGCATGGACCATCTTCTCTCTTTCCAGCATATAGGTACCTTCTGGCCTTCTACAAGACACTGTAACAAGTGCAGAGAACCTATTTTTTTTATCTGATCCTACGTGGCACAGCAAGTGCAGTCTGAGTCTGTTTTGCAGTTGAGTGCTGTTGGGGGGCCAGATTGATCTCAACCGAACCAACAAGTCCCTGCGCAGCTTTTGTTTATCCTGCAATCATTAGCATGTTCGCGGGCTCGTATACGATTATAGATTATAAGCTGGGAACATTATTTTTTTCTCATACCAAACTAGCCAGCAGTAAGTAATCTACGATCGTTTACGATGAAACGAACAGGATTTGCCCTTTTGATTCATCTTGACATCTTGGAATCTTTGTCCTGCCAGGGCAGCAACCATTTGTTAGTTAACAAGAGTAGTAGTACGACGCAGCAATCATGCACTCGTACCCCATTACGCAGCAATCATCAGCCTGTTCATGACCCTATCAATAGTTTTGAGTGCAAGGAACAAGTTTTGAGATCCTAATGGTCTACTGAGGCTTATTTATTACTTACTGTTTTGTGTGTGTGTGTCATTGATTCATATCTTCAGAAGATAGTAAGGCCATGTTTAGTTCTAAAAAGTTTTCTCAAAAAGTGCTACAGTAGCTATCACATCGAATTTTGCGATACGTGCATGGAGCATTAAATGTAGACGAAAAAAAACTAATTGCACAGTTTGGTTGGAAATCGCGAGACGAACGTTTTGAGCCTAATTAGTCTATGATTGAATACTAATTACCAAATAAAAACGAAAATGCTACAGTAGCTAAATTCCCAAATTTTGCCGAACTAAACACAGACTAAATCACCGGTCCGAATTCATGTTTTCCCTCCCTATACTTTTAATTGTTTCTTCAGTAGTACTGCCAGACCAGTAAAGCTGATAACTTTCATTTGCTTGCAACGGCGACCAACACACACACACACACGACACAGGTACTGCCCGCTGACGGACGGCGCGCTCTGCCTCGTGGCGGCGACGGCGTTCACGGCGGAGTTGGTGCTCTTCTACTTCCACTCCACGACGCACATGGGGCTAGAGGGCTACTACCACTACCTCCTCGTCGTCCTCGTGGAGCTCTGCGTCGCCGCCACCGTCCTGGGGGCGCTCCTGCCGGAGAGCTTCCCCGTGGACCTCGCCTCAGGCGTGCTCATTGCGCTGCAGGGGCTCTGGTTCTACCAGACGGCGTTCACGCTCTACGGGCCCATGCTTCCCGCCGGGTGCGCCCGCGACGCCGACGGCCACATCGAGTGCCGCGCGCGCGCCGCGCAGGAGCGCGCCGAGCAGCTCGCTAACTTCCAGTTTTTCGGGCTTGTGTTCCTCGCGTTCTGTTATGTTCTTGGGTGCTATGCCGTTGCTGCGGCCAGGTATGGCCACCCGGAGCTCGCCGCGATGCATGACAGGCACGTCGCGGCGATGGAGTGCCTGGGTGGAGACGGCGGTGAGCGCCGGGAGGAGTGCGCGATCTAGTTGCTAATGGTGCTGCTCTGGACCTGGTTCTTGGATTTGATATAGCTGTATAGCAAATTCAGAGTACATGCATGATCAGAGGTAGCTTGGCCATTCAGAGTTTTCAGACTTTCGGTATCAGGGCAGGGAGTGTTACCAAAGCTTTTTTCTCATCAAATTTATACATGGTTTCACGAGTTGCTTATGCTGTAATTGCTACTGATTTTAGATGAGCGATTTATAGAAAGAGAGGAATACTTGTTAGCGCAAAGGTGTTCTTGCAAATTGTGTCGTAGATGACCCAATAATGTTTGTTTCATTCATTCATGGAGCGATTACATAAACCAAATTGTGTTATGCCTCTCCTTTCATACATCAATCGAGACTCGCGTTGTCTTCCATTCTTCCACGATAATCTATGGATTACTTAGGAATGCTGTAACCAGTCAAACTCTTCTTCTGCTTAATAAAATATGTGTCACAAGGACATGAAAAAAATATTTATTACAAAAACCAAAGTTAATAAAATAACCAAATTAAACGAAGAAAAATGATTACAGAAACCAAAATTATGATATCAGTAATGCTTTACACAGACATGTGAGCTGTTCTCATGTCGGCATTCGCAATGTGAAAGCCGGACTGTCAGACCTGCAAAGCTGCAACAGCTACCTGTCAGAGTACCTGGCTACGTCCAGCGGGACATGCAATTTTTTTTAGATAAAGGAAGTCTTTGTATTAATTTTAAGATAAGAATACCGAGTTTATACAATGTAATCTTGAAATTGCTTCTCACCTATGCATATCTAGATTCAACGAGGTAATTTTTTTTAAAAAATTATAGACACACTTAGGCTTCTCAAAAAAATGGAGAAGCCAAAGAAAGCTATATTTCTATGGCTTTGGTTTTTTTTTTTTTTTGCTCCAAAACGGCTTTGGTTTTATTGTTCTTGGCTGTAGAAGCCCTTCTTATGTGTGCTCGTTTGATAGGGTTTTTAATTGAATCCGTAGAGAGGCTCCAACAAAAAGTCATGCCAAAGAGAGCCTAATAACTATCAATCCTTAGGATAAAGCGGACTAAGTATGCACACCTTTATTTTCTTGACATATAATACTAGGATATATGAGAAAGTCTAAAACATATAATTCACAGCTATCAAACCAAATCTTATTGAACAGAAAATTATCTAGGCTCCCAAAAACCCTTAAGTAACGAACTAAAGCCCCCGCGGTTGTTCAGCTAAAATGTAAGCAAAAATGGAATTTCTAGCTTACCTTCAAATACTGTTTAGCTAAGATGTTTGATGTTCCTGCGCATTGACAATCGTACAAGGGCACTAAAAGGGATTAGTAACCTAACATCCCATGAATAAACCAATATATGTGTTCAAAGTTGTCCACACAAAGTCTTACCTCTTAATTATTGTTTTTTAGTAAATGTTTGGTGGATATGTTTATATCTAGAAGCAAAATTGTGCAAGCCGCCATAGACATATAAGTAAACCTTTGCAGCCCATGAACTTAACAACACCAAGGTCATTAAATCAGCTGGACCCTATCAGTAACAATTTTGATGTTGGTAGCAACAAAGTACAAAACTTCTTGGCCAAAAAAATTATGATGATTATGAAGTTTAAATTATTATCACATGAATAAATTAATGAAAATTTTGCGGAGGGACACCAAATTTGTGTGGAATTTGCAGCTCAACACGCTAGCTCACTTTTTAGCTAGGTAGCATTACCAAAGATGGGATCCTTGCTAATGGACACCACACCCACTAAAATAATATTTTGATTTGGGCTATTTAAATCCAAAAGTAAAGCCCTAAGATTGAAGTACCAACCGGCCACTGCCATCCAACAGTTTTGTAGAGAGAACCCACATGGAGTGTGCCATTCTGACTCCTAGCTTAGTCCAATGGATTGCAATTTCCTTCTATGTTTAGCTTGTGACAAAGGGCATGCTCTGAAATGTTAAATGTAAAAAATTAAGAAGTTCATTACTAACATGACGGTTTACTAGGCGTAGCTCAAAACACTAGAACCAACGTAGCCTGCACTCCCATGTCATATAAAAACAGAAGGAATATCTTATCACATCTATATGAGCACCCATGACACAAATTATACAGACTCATGCAATTCCACGGTAAATAAAAAAGGAACAGTAAAGGAAGCCATCATCAAGAGTTTTTCCCCTCATTTCGATTAGGTGTTAATTGAAGTTATTCTTTTTAAATATTTTTATCCATATTGGATTTCCCTTGCCCAAAATGGGTGCCCAGTCCAAGCGATTAAGCTTACTAGCCCAATGTTCTCGATCTTCGATTCTTTGGGACAAGATTCAACTCGTGTGTAACCAAAGCCAAAATCTCTTTATGTAGACTCTAAGGAATTAAGTATGTGTACCAATGGCACATTATTCTAGCAAAAAAGAATACGAAGGAGTGTCTTGTCATGGAACTTCAAGTTTGCATGTTGTAGTTTTTCGATACAAAAATCAATGCTGAGCCCCATCTTAGTCTCTTTTTTCTTGAGTTTTTGTAGCATTCCTGAGTAAGGTTTACATTAGTCATCATGTTGTCTTTTTTCATGAATGGATCTATGCCTATGAGCCCTAACTTATGTTTCAGATAGCTCGGAGGTTGGCCATGGTCCTCTTCATCTTTATATTAAAGGTTAGACTCATATTGTAGCTAGTGCAAGGAACAAAAGTTCCATAAAATTTGTCCTTCTCCATTATATATGGAAACAAGTTAACTTTGACATTTGCAAAAGCTAGATGTACACCTATTTGAATCAAGAGCTAAAGTTCAACATATACTCCCTCCACTCTGGTTTATTACATGCTCTAGCTTTTCCCAAAGTTAATTTTCCCTAATTTTGACAAACTTCCTAGAAAATTTATCCAAAATTTTGAACATAAAGTTTGTTTTGGTGCATTATTTATGATAGATGCCTTGACAGTGCTTTTTTGTCGTCAAAGTTGATTTAAAACTTTGTCAAAGTGATACAATATGGGGTTTAGACAATACTAAAGTAAATTGTAATCAAGAACACAGGGACTATGTGGCAATTGCCATGTTTAGCTACAAGCATTCTAATTTTGTACATTCTATGTGTGTGCATGCATCTGTACAAACTGGGATTTCAATTAGTGTCGATCTTGTAGCATTTGTTCATTCATTGATGAATAAATTCTCACCTAACCACTATGCAAGCTTTAACCATGAGTACAACACTACAATGAAGTCCGTTGATAACGGCTTTGATACACGTGAGCAAGTCATAACTTTACATACTCGTCTTGTTTATAAAGTGGAACATTTATGATATGGCTAAGGCTGTAACATGTGTAAAGGTGAAGTGATCATGCATGTCATTCCTCGTGTATAAAAATATTCCAATAGAAAAAGACATTTTTTCCTTGTATGTAGTGGAAATTGTCTTTCCTACACAGACCATATAATCCAATGAAATTGATAACTAAATGTTGAAATCGACTAGGTGCCATGTCATCTATAGCTTATTGTTGTTTGACAAAAGACAAAATCTAAACTGATATACATGTGCTCTCACTTGTATAAATAGGCCCCAAATCAGTAGTTAATCCATCACCCATTGCATTGAGAGCAATCAGAATCATACCAAGTCACTACTATAGAAAGCTAATCACCGCCGGCTCTAGAACCCCCATTACCGACCTTTATCTCCGCCGGTTGCGCGCCGGCGGTGATGGTACTTTACCACCGTTGGTCTGGCGTACTATGCGGCGGTGACGGTGTCTTACCACCGCCGGCCCGACGTACGATCCAGTGGTGAGGGTCTAACCATCGATGCCGTGTCAACATATGATATGGTGGTGATGCTGTATCCATTAACGCCGGTCCGGTATACCATCTGGCGGTGATGGTGTAACCATTGATGCCGGTTCGGCGTACGATTCGGTGGTGATAATGTAACCATCGATGTCGGCCCAGCATACCATCCGGTGGTGACGATGTACCTATCATCGCCGGGGCAACATACCAACCGGTGGTGATGATGAACATGTCAACGCCGGGCCATCCTACCATCCGGCAGCAATGATGAGAACATCAACACTGGACGGGCTTACCATCTGACTATGATGACGAGAACATCAATGCCGGTCCATCGTACCATCCGGCTATGATGACGAGAATATCAACGCTGGTCCAAAGTACCATCCGACGGTAATGTAGGTGCCAGTGCATGCGGTCGGTGGTCCCTCTAGCGGCAATGAGGGGCAGCGTCACTGTCGCCATTGTGTTTGTTCCGGCAACAATATTTTGTCCATTACCATTGGCATTACCACTGTGCATCATTATTGTTCACAATACATTATAGCACCAACAATACAGAAATTTCGTGGCTTACGCATCGTCAGCAACATATATATTTTTCAGAACACCACCAAGACAAATATCCATACAAATGACAACAACATACATAGTTTTAAACCACAGCGACATAACGTCCAAATCCAACCACAACGAATGTTGACGGTAGTTATCATCCATCATAAACCTTCAACTTAACATGAATAAATGCATAAATAGGTTCACCAACATAGATTTAAGGGTTTAAACTAAAAATTTCCACAAGTTTTGGTGAATTTGTGTTTTCAACAGGGTTTATCCAGAAAACTATAAAGAGGGATCAAATCATTAGTTAAAAACACGTTTATCCACAGCTAAAACTACCTAGAAGGTCCTAGAAGACTCGGGAAGACACCACACCGAAGCGGAGGTCGAGACGCTGACATGTGGGGACGGCCGACACCACATGCAGGCCACCCGGCCCCCCTGTCCCCACCTAGCAGCCCCTCCTTCGTACATCGGTTCTCCACCGCCTTAAGGATTGCATAAACGCCGTTCTTTCAAGTTGGTTTGATCCGAGGGCTCATGATTGACATTCTGGCCTATATAACCAGCCCCTACCCCCCTCCAGAGCATGCTGCCATAAGTCAAGATCAGACCAGAAATTAGGGTTTTCAGAGAGAAGAGAATAGAGCTCCAATTCTTCAAGTTTCTTGTATAGGCTAGCTAGCAAGGTTAAAGTAGAGTGTGGGCTATTGCTTAGGATTTTAGATCTGCCGTCTAGAGACTGGTATAGCCATTGTATCTCTAAGTTTGACTTTGTGCCACTTCAATATTATGTTGCTATTTATTATGTTCCTAGTTTGCTCTAGTTATATGCTTGATATAGTTATGATTGATGATGAATTTATGCATATGTTCGCAAAGCTCTTAGCTCAGTACTCAAGTGAGTTAAGTGGTCCACACTATGTAAGCATGGTGCTTAGATATTGTTTCTACACTCTGGGTCATGCGGTAGATCATGGATGTGACACTCCCGTTGAGTTGTCAATTGATGACACTACTATCTGCATAGTTAAGATAGGCTTTGCTGCATAGTCTAAGTAGGTCGCTAGGTTGTCAATTGATTGAAGGGCTTTAGGGGCCAACCTCTGAGCTAGAGGAGAGATCATAGATGAGGCTGCATGCGCATCAGATTCATCCCACACACGAAATCACTCCATAATGAAACCGCCAAGAGGTTGTAACCCAGATATCTCCAAATTGTTCTGCCGAAAACAGGAGAGTGCATTCCTGTAAGATGATGTCAAAATGGACATGTATAATGGTTCCTGCATTCACAATGTCCTCATGGAAAGTAGCTGGGCTAAACCACTCAACATGTAATGTGTACTAAAAATGAGTCATTCGCAACAAACTTACATGGCTACAAGTATGGAGGATATCTAACTTGTTAAACAGCAAGCCCTTTGTAAATTCATCAAAAACTACAATCAAATGTGTAGTTAGACACATTCACCTTGGTGTTCACATAAATGCATTTATATATACTAACAAAACTAAAATGGTCGATCCACCACCTGACATGCCTGCCAAGGGCAAACTTTTTTTGTAAAACTGATACAACTTCTACTCGATCCATGACACCAATTGCCTCCATGGGTTGTCTGACATTGTGTTCACTAACCATGGGTGCCTGCATAATACTTAGGCTATAAGATTGTTCCTAGAAACAGCTGCTACGGATATGCACATGGATTACCATCCTTGTCGTTTGACTCCAGGTTGAGTGTGATGATTCCAGCAAATGCATCAGTCGCTACTACTTCATTCGTAGTGTACATCATCCCCTAATTTGGTAGAAAAAGTCCTAACAAAAAACAATGTGCATGGGGTCAACATATTCCGTGTATGAACTCTCTCTGTCAATGAACAAGCTAAGAGCCTGATTGGTTGGCTTCCAAAATTTGCCAAACCAAAGATTTGGTAAGTCATGATTTTGGCTATTATTTGGTTGGCTACCAAAACTTGCCAACCCCTCACATTTGGCTTGCCAAATCCATGCAACTTTTTTACCTAACTTTGGCTTGCCAAATCTTTTGCATGGCATTTATACAGTTTTAGAATACACCACCTACATGTACTGAAGTTTTTAACCCAAAATTAACAACAATTCGAGAACATCCACATCATTCAAAAGGGAAATTAAAATAAAATCTACAATTCTAAAGCTAATTAATTTTGATTACCTTAGAGGTACTGTGCGGGACGACGGGCGGGTAGCCGGACACGACAGCCATGAGGTCACGCTGGTGGATGGGAGGACCCCCAGCGAGAGGCGATGTCTATGCCCTGTGGCCTCAGGTTCTAGATGCTCTTGTCCACCCCTCGCCGTCGAGGTGCCTCTCCACCCCGCCCGCTCTTCGCCATCCCTCGCGCTCACAGCACCGTTCGCTGGAGGCCCTTCTGGCAGCAGATGGGAGGACCCCTAGAGAGAGAAGACATCAATGCCCCGCGTCATCAGGTTCTAGATGCTCCTGTCCATCGCTCACCATCGAGTTGCCCGTCCATCCTCCCCGTTCTCCACCATCCCTTGCGCTCGCAGCACCGTTCGCCGGAGGCCCTTGCGCCGCCAGATGGGTGGACCCGCCACGAGAGCCGAGGTTGACTCCCCATGGCCTCAGGGGTAGCTCGACGGCGAGCAGGGACGGGAGCATCTCGAACCTGAGGAGAGCATTTCGCCTGAGGGGAGGGCGGGGAAAGGAAATTTTTGGGGGAGGCATTTCCCCCTCCTGCCTAGCTCTATTTTATAGTTGTGGAATATCACCATTGGTGCGTCAGAGGAGCCGATGTAGATACTTTATCATCACTGCCATTTCGTGGCTGCTCTCGGTGGTGTTGCTTCATTTCCATGGCCACCGAACACGGACATATAATTGCATCAAGAACCCTATGATACGACAAATACGGTAGACATGGAAGAGCATACACCATGGCATAGACATTGTGCCAGATCTGTTTTGACTTTGGGGCATGAGCAAAGACAAAAATGTCCTTCCAATTTGCAACGGTACAATATAACGGTAAAATCAGCCATTGGCTGTTGTTCTATAACAGCCATGGCTTTCTTCCCCCTTTGTGCTAGGTTTTATTGCCCCTGATGCCAACCACTCCTCTCTTCACCTAGCTCCTCTCCTCTTCATTCCCCCTGCTTCTGGCAAGACCATGCCTTGTTGGATGGATTGCTCGTCGTCACGGAGCAGACAACCTCGAAGGCCACTGTATGTAGAAGAAGACGATGTTGGGGAAGAGATGGGCCTCCCTCTAATTATTTGTGATGAGTGCGGCATGGAGAGGGTGATTGAGATTCAGTCGAAGATTGACACTAATCCTGGTCGTATGTTCTTCAAATGCCCAAGGAACAATCCTTGGGTAAGCATATGCTCATCTCTTGTTTTTGTTGGATGCAGTCACATATTGGATTTGGTCTTTTGAGTGCATCTATTGTTTCATCTCCCTTGATTATGTACAAGTCTGACTGAAATGTAAGTTTTATGAATGGTAATGAGATTATCTAAAAAAACTGGTGAAAATGGGTAGGGTTGTGATTCACCCTTAACCTGGATAAGCAGATTCTCCAGATTCTCATGCACGAGTTGGGGAAAATGAAGAAGTAGATTCAACAACACAGAGATTGGTGCCCTACTGAGGCAAATGTAGGGCAATCCTTGCTTACAATTGTTAGGCTTTTCACACTAGTGGTTGGTGCTGCTGTTGCGGTTGCAGTAATGTATCTTTTCAAATAGTGTTGTATTTGTACTTGCTATGATCTTCATCTCTGGTTATAGAGGAGCAGAACTTATTAGTTGAGCCATGTTTATTCATGATTAATGTACAGTTTCTGGGTCTAGGCTAATTAACTCAACCTTGTTTGTTGATGTTCAATTTGTCGTGCTCAAGGATTGATGTAATCTCAAGGCATGTTGTCTATTGATGTTCATTGTGTTGTGCCCAAGGATTGATGTAATCTCAGGGCGTGCTGTTTGTTGATGTTCAATGTGTTGCATTGAAGGATTGATGTAAGAGATCTCATGGCCAAATAGTGTGTTGAAGGATATATGGATCCTGTGGACCGATAGCTTCCAAGAGAGGTTTGCTTGTTTGTTTTTTAGTAAACAGGAGGGGCTTGCGCCCCTACTGAATTTTCTTGTTTGGTTGCTAGCCACACTTTGTCACACTTCACCTTAGCCAAGTTTGACCAGGTTGGCAATTGTTGGTTTTGAGCTAAGTTAGGCGTGATTCTTTTGGGCTCCACATGTCCTAGAGTAAATAAGTGTGGCAAGATTCCCTTAGGCATGGCAAAGTGTGGCAACCAATTTGCTAGCCACACTTTTGTGGCTTGCCACACTTGGCTATGGTTAGTTGTGGTAGACTATGGATAGGAACCAAACATGCCTAATTACAAAAAGTGGAAAATTAGGGGGTTAAGAGACAAAGAAGCAAACAAAAAAGGTCAGTTCAATTACAATCTTTGCTCTATCCATTACACTAAACTTGCTAGATTGAGGATTTTTCCCCTTCTAGTAACTACATTAAGGTCTTTCCAAAATGCTCAAGCCACTGATCCATGAAGTTAAGACACTGATTGGGGTTTTGTTTTTTCCCTCCTAGCTTACTAGATTAGACTGCATTTCGATCTAACTTACTAGATTAGACTGCACAAAAGTACCAAACATAACTACTTCATTTTGAACTAATTAAAACTAACTTACTTGATTAGACTGCACAGTAGGACTCCCTATACCAAAGCAATACGAATCCTTGGTGCCAGAGGATCCGCATTCCTTCTTGTGCCTCTTTGCTAGAGGCGTAGCCTCATCACCGTTGTCCCCACTACAGCCATTGTCCCCAATGCCACCATTGTCGTCGCCACCGCCGTTGTAGCCACTACCGCTGTTGTTGTCGCCACTATTGTCATCGCCGTCATCCTTGTCCTCTTCATCTTCGTCTTCCTCCTCTTCATTGTCCTCCCTCCATCGGCTCCGGCTCTTCCCCAAAGAGGGCATAGAGTTTGTCATACGACCACCCCTCGTCGGGGTCATAGTAGCTGCATATGTCGCTCCAACGAGAGGAGTGGCGGCGGCTAGTGTTCCTCACTAGAAGAGTCATCCCACAGCGGCAAAAGTTGGCCATCGCTAGAGGATCGGAGTCGCTGGAGGAGTGTCGGTGAAGCAGATTGTGGTGGAGGAGATTGGGGTTTCCTCTACAGTATGATGGAGGAGTTTGGGGGTTTTCATAGTGGTGTGCGATGGAAGAGTGGTGTGGCTGATTAAATAATCCGGCAAACATTGAAGGGAAGTGTTGCGCCTCGAGGACTGCAACCACCGCCTCCTTGGCTAGTGTTGCTTGCGAAACCCAAGCGGCGTCCATTTGGGCTCCACCGTTGAGATTGAATTGAACATACCACACACAGAGTGGTATAGTGCGCTTACAAACCGCATTCTATGTCTCTCACTGTATAGCAGCACCAGATCACTTTGTCAAAGCAATCTGAAGCAGGACGACACGATCATCGGATGATACGCACTGGGAAAGTGAAATGGTGAATACAATGGGGAATGCAACGTTGAATGTTCTAAGGACGTTTTGCATACAATCCCTGGTAAATTCAACTTATTGCACCATCTTTGGATCAAAACATATTCCATGGTGTACAATGATTTTTATTCGTCCATTAATGTGAATGTACAATGGTTGTTCTTCGTCATGTAACGAGCAGTGGGACACGACCAATTCAACTTGCATGTACAATTCAACTTGGAGTGAACTCTTATTCTCCACGTTGATATTTGTGCATTCAAACAAGGCCTCCAGTGGGAATTGAGTGAAGCTCATACCGAATAATACTCCGATGAGTTAGCACTTCATCACCATATCATACTACAGAGAAAGCCTTTGTATTTCTCTAGGAACACATGTAGGTAGGAACTAGCGAGGAGGCGTGGAGTATTGCAAGCACCGTGCCGTACTGCATGCACATGCTCATAGCGACCACTGTTGATATTTGTATGAATTTTTCAAAAATAAGTTTCCATGTTTCCAGCTAGTAGGTGGTTTCCACCACATATTTCTTCGTACTTATGATGTTTATATTGCTTATATTTCTATAACTAAATTATTAATTCCATAGGACTTGTAATATATGTATACCGCTGAATTATGTACTCTCATGCTTAGATGTAATCTTGCAATTCATTTTGCCATCTCTTTGTTTTTTATTTTCCACCACCGAGGGGTAGTTAGTCACCATTAGTACAAGGATACGCATATTGACATGCGCTACTTGCCTTAGCTGCTAGCTAGTGCGTTCGTCATTCACCTTGGGTATTCCTCAACTTGAGTCAACCAATTTAGTGCATTACTAAGTACAAATCCATCAGCCAATTCAGTATGAAATAGACTCGAACTAAGTCAAACATCACACAATAATATCAATAAATTGCATTACATTTGAAGATTATGAGATGTACAATAACAAAGACCTATCGAGTTAGGGATTTCCCCATACCCGACTGCAACTCAACCCTATGGTGGGGAGCATCCTCATGAAGCTTCCACTAACATCCCACTAGGGAGCAGAAGGGGCCATGAAGAGACCAATCCCACATCAAAAACCAAGCGAAAGAGAGGAACAGGCAGTGCAAAATGATGTCCAAGCCTTAGAATTGATACGCTAAGCTGAGCAGGGCACATTTTGGTTCTGTGACATCCACTTGTCATAGGAACACCATTGTAGAATACCCCACTCGCCGAGGTCCAATGCCGGTGCACTCCATGGTTATGACCCCACAAGCTCAATTCGTAGACTACGGTCAGCAGTGGTGATAGACCATGGAAGCATTCCTCCCTATCTTCGTGAAACTTCCACTAACACCGAGGATGAGCGGACATAGCCGTGCCTAGGTGTTGGTACAAGCTGATCTTGAAGGCTTTCTCTCAGCGGTGCCGGAGTCGAAGGAGGACGAGCGAAGCCATGGCGATGCGATACTATACGTGCAACTCAAGGTTTTCTCTAGTTTGTCTGATGCTAAGGGAGGAAGAAGGTTTCGAGTGAGCTTGAGAGGCTGCCCTTAGCTTGCCTTAAAAAGCCCCACGTCTCGCGAGCGGGGAAGGAAACAGTGAACTCCATGACTTGAGCGGTCATCACCTATGCGGGTCTCGGGCGACACAGCGGGTAAGACAAGGCGGGGCATCCATTTGATTCCCTAGCACATTTGATTCCCTGGCACATTTCATCCTCATCCATAGCGGGATGCGCAATATCTGGCAGACCAAAGGAGGCGCGCATGAGTACATGGGAAGATTCTATTACCCGAATACCCTCGCATAGGTAAACGTATGATACGCCCAATGTTCGAAACAAGTAACCATTAGTTAGGGCGTCTCCAATGGGGTTTTAAATAGCTAGCGAGAAGGATTGTTTATATTATTTATAGGAGAGAGATTGCATAAAACAAACTCGCTAGCGCTAGGCTCGCATAGCTCCCCATAAGACCTGTGTCTACCTCTCTTGTTTATTCCCAGCCACACTTGTTTATTCCCTAGCACATTTGATTCCCTGGCAAACTAGATTCCCTGGCACAATTGGTTTTTTAGACCAAAGGCTTTGCTCCTAGCTTTGTATTGAAAGCATAACAAGAGTTTTTACCGGGGATACCGACTTACAATGAAACGCGTTCGACATTTCAAAACAAGATTACCAACATCATGGCTAACTGCGATAACCAATGCTATTTTAATTTTGATCTAATTGCACATAGGTTCACCATTTGATAAGGCTGTTTACCTAGACCGACCACCGTTCGATCCTGCTGAAACCAGTGTGATATGATCTAATTGCGCACAAGTAAACCGTCATCCATTTTACCCGATTGTAACTGAAAAATGTTACATTAAGTACGAAATAAACTAGAACTGAGTCGAACATTCAATAATAAAGTCATTAAAGGAACTTTTTATTAATAAATTCAACAATACTACCAGATGTCCAATAACAAAGACCTAATGCGTTTGGGGGTAACCCATACCTGATGACATAGGAGAATCGAAATGGGGAACAACCTCGCGAAACTTCCTCTAACATCGCCCTGGGAGCAGTGGGAGGATGAGGAGAAGCAGAACCGGGAGGCCATCTATTCCCTTAGCCGATTACTCCACAGACCATAGGAGAGAGGAACACCCATGCCGATGGACGACCAAGCCACCAAATGGATACACGGGGCCCAGAGTCGATGGCAAGATTTTGCGCTGAAGCCCTTCGATTGCCCAACTCGTCGACAAAGATCGATGAGGTCTTCGGCAGCTCTGGCTAGGCCCTCCATGATATTGATTCTGCATGCTCTAACCACGGACTGCGATCAGTAGCGAGACCATACCATGGAGGCGTTCCTCCCTATCTTCATGAAGCATCCTCTAACACCTAGGATGAGCGAACATAGCCGCGCCCAGGTGATGGCAGAAGCTGATCTTGAAGGCCTTCTCCTAGTGGCACCGGTGTCAATGGAGGACTAGGGTAGCCGTGGCGATGGGAGAGTAGGAGCAACTGAAGGGTTTCTCTAGTTTTTCTGATGGTAAGGGATGAAGAAGGTTGGGATCGGAGTGCGCCTCAAAGGCTCACCTTACCTTTGCTTAAATAGCCCAACCTCAAGACACGAGCGGGGAAGGAACCGTCAAGATGCGTGATTTGCGCGGTCATCCTCATGGGTCATGAGTGACGGCGCGGCGAAGATGATGGGTTGTGGAAAATGAGGTGGTTTACATTCACTTGCACATTTCATACTCATCTATAAAAGGCCAATCTCGGTGGGACTTTCATTTTCATTTAATAGGCATGATTACCAACTATATATGAGTCATGAAAGTATGGAATGAACATTCAACAATAAAGTCGCTTGAATTTGTTTGCTGACCCCAGACTGTTTGATACGGCTGCTTAGACCGATTACTGTTAGATATGGCGGAAACCAGTGTCATCTGATCTATTTGCATGCATAATTGTTTATAAAACTAAAATGTTTATAGATGGGGTGTCTCGGTGGTAAGTGTAACAAGTTTAGAAAGGAATCGTATTTGCTACCCTGCCCATTAGATTTTCCATACGATTGCACCGAGCGAGAGAAGGAGTTAAGGTGAGGCCACATCTCCCACGATCTTAGTGGAGCACGCTTATCCAGGAATAGTGTTGGAAGTTGGATGAAGAAAACTGACTGCACCACGTGGCTCGTTGTGAGTTCCCACGCTTCGCAGAGGTTATTTCAAAAACTCATGCAGTAGCCCCTGCTCAGCCACCTCCCCCGCCTCCTCCTCAATCAACCTATGTTGATCGCATTGCTCTGCCTCTCCAACCCTCTGGCTCGCTACCATCCACACATCGTAGCTCCATCCACAACCCTCAGTGCGGGAGGCAGCACCCCACATCGCTGGTGCCGGTGCTCCCTACCGATCTGGCCATTGAGATCACCGACCAC
Source organism: Miscanthus floridulus (assembly GCF_019320115.1). Taxonomy (NCBI): domain Eukaryota; kingdom Viridiplantae; phylum Streptophyta; class Magnoliopsida; order Poales; family Poaceae; genus Miscanthus; species Miscanthus floridulus. The sequence continues at coordinate 113,200,185 of NC_089588.1, read as the reverse complement.
CTCGCTGAAACCTCAAAGTGGCCCATGGACGACCTCCGCTGCCTATGGGTGACCTGCTCATTCATGCACCGCTTCTACGGTGACCCTGCCGTCAGGTCGTCGTGTGGCAATAGGACTGGTGCAAACAGCGGGGTGATGTCGTGGAACTGATCTCGCTAACTACTATGCCCTCCTTGCTAGCCTCACCCAACTCAGCAACCCATAGGCTTGCTTCCTCACTAGGATACCAATGGTATTCGTGGATAACCACAACCCCTGGATATGCCTCGATGATCTCTCCCATGCCGCCGATGGCTGGCACAATGTGGCAGCCTATCTGGTCACCATATTGCTCTATAACTGCAATGATGATGCAAGCGATGATGACACTATGCGGTGGTACATAAGACTGGTTCGAGGGTGAGGAAGAATCATAGGCGACTGATGGCGGGCGGTGGGCCAACTGAGTAGGTGGCTTCAGCAACAAGGGGTGTGTGCTGTGCCACCTAGGCGGCCGCCAAGGTGATCATCCAAACTGACGTGGGGAAAGATAACGCTACCGCCGTCGGCACAAGTGCATAGTGATCTTCCGCTGCACATGCGGTGTTTGCGGCCATGCAAGTAGATGGGAAGGAAGGGCTATGTTTTGCAGTGAGGACTATAGGTTTTCTCGAGAATTTGAGTTGTTTGCATGGGAAATGAGAATAAGAAACTATATGTTGTTAGCTATTGATTTTCTATGTATTTTGTTTCAATATTATTTGTAGTGCCTCGTAACTTAAGATGAATTAATAATAGACAATATGTACATAGTTTTCTCTGTGTTGCTTTGCCAGCCATGTGTCTGACCTTGTCACTGCGCTAATGAGTGCTGTTTGAGCTAATAGCACATATGTTCACTGTTTGATACGGATGTTTACCTAGACCGCTCACCGTTACATACTACTGAAAACCAGTGTCATCTGATCTATTGCGCACATGTAAACCGTCACTCAGTTCTACCCGATTGTAATAACTAGGAAATGTTAGAATAAGTATGAAATAAAATAGAACTGAGTCAAAATCTTTCATTAATATCTTATACCATACATACAATCTACGGGTCCTAAGAAAAGCGGCAGCCACGCAGGGCACATCCACACCGTATGACATGGCCAGGCCACAAACTGAAATGTGCACCGTATGATATGCATCAGAACACTCAGCGCATGTACATCGTATGATATGTAGATTGACTAAACCATGTGCGAGAACCAGTGACATGTGATCAAATTGTACGCATAATTGTTTAAAACTGAAATGTTTCAAACTGCAGGTACAATACATTTACTTGACATAGGCAACTTTGTTATGATCGCTTCTCACGTACGCTGGTTCGTCGCCCTCCACAAATAGGGGGAGATCCACATCTGAACCAAGAGCCGGACATGTCTCAATAGCCATTCCCTTCTTCCTCGTTTGTATCTTTGACACTAACGATCTTACTTTTACTTTAAAGCACCACATTCCCACTGCCTCCATCACCTAGGTTTTTTCCATAGAATACTTGGACTACATCTTTCACAAAAACTGAAAGTCTCATCCAGGTTGGCAAGATGTTTGAAATCAATGGTACGCATATCATACTTGTCTATCATGACGCCCTTTGGTAGTCTTACCCACTTGCACCGAAAAAGAGGGTCCTTCAGTTCTTCTAATCCATAGTCTAGCTCCCAGATCTCTTCTATGAATCCATAGTATCTATGCGCATGATTTTTGCTATCATAAGCTTCGATTTGGACACCGCTATTTTGGTTGGCGCTCTTGGCATCTTGTTTTCTCGTGTAGAATGTGTACGCATTTATATCATATCCTTCGTACATCAACACTGTCGAGGATGGTCCCATCGCCAAGTAATAAAGCTCCTTTGAATTAGTTTGCTGACCCAAAAATTCTCCTTTAACCATTGACCAAAATTTTCTATGTGTTGCTTTGCCAGCCATGTGTCTGACCTGCCACTGTTTGCAGCTCGTAGTTCTGCCTTGTGCTCTTCGATATAGGGAGAAACTATGCTTCCTTGGCGAAGGACGGTGAACTGAGGACTTGCTAGAAAGCATCAACCTCAACACGTATTGACCCTTCCCCAATGACCCCCTGCCTTGTAGCCTTCCCTCATGCCGAGACATAGGAACACCAATTCGATTTAGACCCAAATAGTTTGTGCAGAACTCGATTGCCTCCTCTGTCGACCATCCTTCCACCATGCACCCTTCGGGCCTGTACCTGTTCAGGACATACTTAATCATGACGCTCATTAACCTCTTAAAAGAAAACATCTGATGCAAGAACAGTAGACCAAGTGCTCTTATTTGCTGAATGAGATGCGATATGAGATGTACAGCCATATAAAAAAATGTTGGTGGCAAATGCATCTCCAACCTACTCATAGTATGGTGCATGTCTTTCTCTAGCTTGTCAAGTTTAGCTAGATCTATAACCTTGTGTGAGATTGTGTTGAAGAATGAGCATAGCTTTATGATTGGGTCACGTAGCTTCTCTGGTAGGACGCCCCTAATTGCAACTAGCAATAGTTGTGTCATCATAACATGGCAATCGTGTGCCTTCATTAAGTGAATGTTCAATTTCAAATCTTTCATGTTCGCTAGCCTCCTGATGTTTGAGCAGTAGCCAGTAGGCACTTTGAGTTCATGGAAGAAACTTAAGAACTTCTTTTTCTCCTCTGTTTCTAGGGTCCATGAGGCTACTGGAAGTTTTTGTGTCCCATCAGGTTGAAGTTTAGGATGTAGCTCTGGCCTGACTTTTAATTCTTGTAGGTCCAAATGAGTGTTAAGTGAATCTTTCCCCTTGCCCTTTGCCTCCATTAAGGTGCCGAGCAGGCTTTCGGTCATGTTTTTAGTGATGTGCATCCCATGAAGTGCGTGGTGAACATCCAAGAACCACCAATAAGGCAGATCCCAGAATATCGATTTCTTTTTGAACATAGAGGAACTCAGTGCCTGTTTGCTTCCTTTGCCCACTTTCAGTTTGTTCACTTTTGCTAAGCTATCCTTCACAGTTAGAATCTGAGGAGCCGGGCGATCCTCAGTTTGGCCATAAAAGGATTTCTTGTTCTTGCAATACGGATGCTCCATGCTTAGGAACTGACTGATGATCCATGTACACCATCTCTGCATATTTGCCGCTGGTACAATATGCAATCATTGTAGCACGCATGAATCTTTTGTACTTCCAGCCCTAATGGATAGATCATTTGCTTTGCTTGATATGTGTTCTTCAGCAACTCATTTGGCCGTGGAAGCATCTTGCTCTTCAAATGAGTTAGCAAATCATCGAATCCTTTGTCCTGACAGACCATTCTTTGATGGATGGTTTCATGGACGGTTTGCTACAAGGTTTCATTGCTGTAGTCTCTAGCAAGGGTCCTTGGATGGTTTCCTCAGGTAAGTTGTCACCCTCCTCACCATGCATGTTCCAAACCTTATAGTTTTTCATGAAACCCCTACTTAGCAGATGATATCGTATTTTCTCGACGTCGCGGATCCTAAATGCCTTCTCATTCTTGCAATCAACACATGGGCAGTGTATGTATCCTTTACTACTCGGAACATTACTTCCTGCATACGCCTTGGTGGCTTTCACAAAAGAGTCAATGCCTTCCATGAATGCGACAAGTCATAGTTTCCATGTACATCCATCCATGATTCCATCTCTAAATAACACAACTTTAGTGACATAGGTCAACTATAGTCATTCAATTTAATACAAGCAAACTGGGGGATACAAACTGACCATACCATAGGGTAATCTGGTGTGCACGCAACAATCAACAATAAGAAGAAATCAATAAGCACCCCCTTAGGAAGAAGGATGTTTTTTTGTCACAATTTAACCACAGGGGCTGCATTCACAAAAGGGTCAATGCCTTCCATGAATGGGGCAACAAGTACATCCATCCACATGATCCATCTGAGATTAACACAATGCAACTTGACTGATCGACAAAGGTGGAACTAACTAATGTGTCATTCAATTTAATACAATAAAAAATATAGTATACATAGTGACTGTAGGGTAATTTGGTGCACACGCAACAATCAAGAATCAGAGAAGCTGCCTCCAAATCAAGCACTCTAAAACAAAAAAGGATGATTTTTTGTCACAATTTAACCACATGATCAAACTAAGGTAGCTACACGAAAAGGGTCATTAATTACATACCACCCAATATAGAACATCCTTCGAAAATCAACAGCCTTCACTAGCTTGGCGGTCGCCAAAAATGGTATGGGGAGCCACGGCTGAAGAAAAGTTAACCGAGTGAAGAAGAGGGAAATGGGGTTTCCATTGCTCTTGTAGCCCTTTATCACCGCCAGGTTAATTGGACAGCCGGTGGCTGATTCTAAGTTTTTTCAGCCGGATCGTAGATTATGGTATCCAATGTCCGAAGAAAACGGTGGTAAAACTTTATCACCACTGGCAGGAAAGGGCGGGAAGACGTCTTCAATTATTGTGAATTTCCACTGCCAGACCATACGAGGAACCGATGGTGCTACATAAGCGTCACCGTCGGATCTTACTCTGTTGGGCCCATCAATCTTGGCACTAGCGGTGAAAACTTGTTATCTATGACTGCCTCCTTCATGCGTCGTGCATTGGATCAACGACCGGCGGTGGTAAGCATTGCACAACCGGTTCGGCGTACGATACGGCGGTGAAGCCTAGCATCTTGTTCACCGCCGGATCATACGCCGAGCCGGTGGCGAAAGCGTTCATCACCGCCGGTTATTCGGCCAGGAGGGGCCCCATAGGTCATGAGCCGGCGGCGATACGTATCACCGCCGGTTATCTCAAAACCATTGGTGAAGGTCCCGGCGATGAATTGACTTTCTGTAGTAGTGAGTGAAAACAACTAGCAACGTCCTCGCAACAATGGCTCCCAAGATATTTGCCCACCTTGCGCTCCTTGCTCTTTCAGTGAGTGCTACAACTGCGGTCATTATTCCGCAGTGCTCACTTGCTCCTAATGGTATTATTCTACATCTCCTCCAATCACTTACTCCTATGGGCTTCGAACACCCAGCTGTGCAGGCCTATAGCATACAGCAAGCCCTTGCGACGAGCATCTTACAACAACCAATTGCCCAATTGCAACAGCAATCCTTGGCCCATCTAACCGTACAGACCATCGCAGCGCAGCCAGCACTCAGTCAACTCACCGTGGCGAACCTTGCCGCCTACTCGGAACAGCAGCTGCTTGCATCCAACCCACTGGCTCTGGCAAACGCTGCTATATACCAGCAGCAACAACACCTGCAACAGGTCCTATCAGTGGTCAGTCAACTAGCTATGGCGAACCCTACCGCCTACCTGCAACAACAACAGCTGCATGCATCCAACCCACTGGCTGCGGCCAACGTCGCTGCATACCTGCAACAATAGCAGCTGCAACAAATCCTACCCGTGCTTAGTCAACTAGCCGTCGCAAACCCTGTTGCCTACTTGCCACAGCAACAACTGCTTCCATTCAACCAGCTGGCTGTGGCGAACATCGCCGCATACCTGCAACAACAACAGCTGCTTCCAGTTAACCCACTAGCAGTTGCTAACCCATTGGCTGCCGACTTCCTGCAGCGGCAACAATTGTCGCCATTCAAACATATATCTTTGATGAACACGCCTTGTCATGGCAGCAACCCATTGTTGGAGGTGCCATCTTCTAGATTACATATGAGTTGTACTTGATAAGTGTGCTCTCATACCGGTGTGTGCAACTTCCTAGAAATAATCAATATATTGATTGAGATTTATCTGACTCTATTTCTTAATTGTGTTCTTTGTATATACAACTGAAACCATCAAATCATAATTAAAGACACATGTTTGGTTAATATGTAGACAATACCACATTACTTCATTAATCCAAAGACGTGCCAGCCCGACCTCTTGAATGTTCTCGGTTCGGGTGTGTGTTTATAAGATAGGTGCGACTGTATGTGCTTGCAGCTGAGTACTTACATCTGTGATATATTATTTTGAGAAAGTGATGGGCACATATGCTTTAACTGTGGCCGTTCAAATCAGGTGCACGTATACCAAGGAAAACATAATATAACTTCATGAGCAAACCTATATGTGCCTCCAAAGTTGTTAACGCAAAGTCTTTCCACTTAATTATTGTTTTTAGTCAATATTCAATGCATATGTTTTTAACTAGAACCTAAATTGGACATGCCACCAAAATACTGTAGACATATAAGGAATCTTTGCAGCCCATGAACTTAACAACACCAAGGTTATTAAATCAGCTGGACGCTATTATCAGTAACAATTTCGATGTTGGTAACAACAAAGCATGAAACTTTTTGGCCAAAAAAAAATTATAACGAATAAAAAGTTTAAATTATTATCCCATGAATAAGTTAATGAAAATTTTGCGGAGGGACACCAAACTTGTGTGGAATTTGCTGCTCAACATGCTGGCTCACTTTTTAGCTAGGTAGCATTACCAAAGATGGGATCCTTGCTGAAGCACACCACACCCACTAAAATAATATTTTGATTTGGGCTATCTAAATCCAAAAGTAAAGCCCCAAGATTGAAGTACCAACCGGCCACTGCCATCCTACAGTTTCTAGAGAGAACCCACCTACAGTGCCATTCGGACTCCTAGCTTAGTCGAATGGATTGCAATTTCCTTCTATGTTTAGCATGTGACAAAGGGCATGCTGTGAAATGTTAAATGTAAAAAATTAAGAAGTTCATTACTAACATGACGGTTTACTAGGCGTAGCTCAAAACACTAGAACCAATGTAGCCTGCACTCACATGTCATATAGAAACAGAAGGAATATCTTATCACATCTATATGAGCACCCATGACACAAATTATACAGACTCATGCAATTCCACGGTAAATAAAAAAGGAACAGTAAAGGAAGCCATCATCAAGAGTTTTCCCCTCATTTCGATTAGGTGTTAATTGAAGTTATTCTTGTTAAATATTTTTATCCATATTGGATTTCCCTTGCCCAAAATGGGTGCCCAGTGCAAGTGATTAAGCTTACTAGCCCAATGTTCTTGATCTTCGATTCTTTGGGACAAGATTCAACTCATGTGTATGCAAAGCCAAAATCTCTTTACGTAGACTCTAAGGAATTAAATATGTGTACCAATGGCACATTGTTCTAGCAAAAAAGAATACGAAGGAGTGTCTTGTCATGGAACTTCAAGTTTGCATGTTGTAGTTTTTCGATAGAAAAATCAATGCTGAGCCCCATCTTAGTCTCTTTTTTTCTAGAGTTTTTGCAACATTGCTGAGTAAGGTTTACATTAGTCATCATGTTGTCTTTTTTCATGAATGGATCTATGCCTATGAGCCCTAACTTATGTTTCAGATAGCTAGGAGGTTGGCCATGGTCCTCTTCCTCTATATATTAAAGGTTAGACTCATATTGTAGCTAGGTGCAAGGAACAAAAGTTGCATAAAATTTGTCCTTCTCCATTATATATGGAAACAAGTTAACTTTGACATTTGTAAAAGCTAGATGTACACCTATTTGAATAAAGAGCTAGTGTTCAACATATACTCCCTCCACTCTGGTTTATTACACGCTCTAGCTTTTCCCTAAAGTTAATTTTCCCTAATTTTGACAAACTTCCTAGAAAATCTATCAAATATTTTGAACATAAAGTTTGTTTTGGTGAATTATTTATGATAGATGTCTTGACAGTGCTTTTTTGTCGTCAAAGTTGATTTAAAACTCTGTCAAAGTGATACAATATGGGGTTTAGACAATACTAAAGTAAATTGTAATCAAGAACACAGGGACTATGTGGCAATTGCCATGTTTAGCTATAAGCATTCTAATTTTGTACATTCTATGTGTGTGCATGCATCTATACAAACTGGGATTTCAATTAGTGTCGATCTTGTAGCATTTGTTCATTCATTGCTGAATAAATTCTCACCTAACCACTGTGCAAGCTTTAACCATGAGTACAACACTACAACGAAGTCCGTTGATAAAGGCTTTGATACACGTGAGCAAGTCATAACTTTACATACTCGTCTTGTTTATAAAGTGGAACATTTATGATGTGGCTAAGGCTGTAACATGTGTAAAGGTGAAGTGATCATGCATGTCATTCCTCGTGTATAAAAATATTCCAATAGAAAAAGACATTTTTTCCTTGTATGTAGTGGAAATTGTCTTTCCTACACAGACCATATAATCCAATGAAATTGATAACTAAATGTTGAAATCGACTAGGTGCCATGTCATCTATAGCTTATTGTTGTTTGGCAAAAAGACAAAATCTAAACTGATATACATGTGCTCTCACTTGTATAAATGGGCGCATATGCTTTGAGCATGGCCATTTAAATCAAGTGCACATATACTAAGCAAAACATAATATAAGGTCATGAGTAAATATATATGTGTGTCCAAAGTTACACACGCCGGTTTAATAGTAAACCTACATGAGTAAATATGGCGGACCCAGGATTTGACGAAGTCTAGGGCCACATTTCAGTGACGCATATAGGTCACATATAGAGAAGAACAACACGTAAAAGTTTCCAAATTGAAAATCTTGCTTGAACTAACATGTCTAATAACTTGGTGTGTCCGCGCCCACGCATCTTCCATGTCCTCATCATCATTCTTCATTTTGTATTTTCTATTCGGATACGCTAACTTATGAGCCCATAGGAACTCGTCGCTCGGCGCGCACACTCTCGCTTGTCGTCCGATGCGCGCATCTGACGGCCATGACCACTTCACCGGAGACCACAGGCCGTGCCCGTGCATCTGACGGCACATCTGATGGCCGTAACACAACCGAAGACGAGAAGATGCTACCCCACTCTGACTACTACAACACCGCCGCCCCAACCCTACCTTCTTCTCCAACTCCGGTGACCTGCACCACCGCTGCCCCTAACCCTAACTCCGGCAGGACTTAGAAGAGAAGGGATTCGGGGGAGGAAGGCCTAGCCAGGCGGTGGGGACGGCGGTAGGGCGGTTTAGGGGCCTTGGCGACGGTGGAGGCGGCCAGGCCAGGTCGGGGCGAGGGCACCATGGCCGGAGTTCGCCGTAGGTCACCATGGCCGCATGCGGGACGGGGGAGGGGAGGAGGAGGTCGACCGTGGGTGGTGGGCGGTGGGCGGCGGGCGGTGGGAGGTGGTGGACATGGGGGCGACGACGAGGTCGAGGGCGAGGGCAAGGGCGGCGTTGCCGGATCCAGAGCCGAGCAGGGTGAGGAGGCAGCGGGGGAGGCAACGCCAGAGGCGGGGAAGAGGCGGGGGAGGAGGCGGGGGTGGGGAGGACTGAGGAGGAAGAAGGCAGACCGTGCGGGTGAAGTTTTCTCCGCTGTGCGCGTGCGTGGCAGCATCCTTTTCTATTTTGTATCATTTGAGCAATCTGTAAACTTAGACACTAATTTGAGTTTCCAATCCCTGAGTTTCCAATCCAATTGAATCGTTGAATGTATACAAGTACTGGATGTCTGAGACTAAAGCATACCACTGAATGTCTGAAACTAAAGTGTAGTCCTAAAGGTCTCAATTTTGGAATATATATAGAGTGGAACTTTAGAGCCCAGAAGTGAAAAATACCAGGAGGATGGGGACTTGCTCCACTGCTCCTGCTCTTCTCGTCCTGCTGTTGTTTGCCTGCCTCGCTGCTCGCACCTCGCTAGACGCCGCCTGGACCTGGATGAGTCACTGCCGCCTGCCAACTTGTTGCCTTGCTGGCTCGGACTCGCTGTCGCTGCCGCAGGGCAGCGCGGCCGCGAGGCGCTGGGACAGGGATGGCCTTCCCCCGCAGATGCCAGCGAGCTTCTGTGGCCTGGGCCCTGTCCCATACTCCCATGGATGACGACACGCGGTGCCGAGGCTCTGGGCTCCGGCAGTCGGCAGTCCGACGGTGGGCGCGAGTGGCTGGTTGGCGGCGCTGCCGCGCTGGCGAGTCACGAGGAAGGGCGCGGTAGGCCGAGCCAGGGCGGCGGTCCGGTGGGTAACACAAAGACGGGCGTCCAAGTAAAATGCTTGTTATTTCTATAAAAAAAAGAAAAATGCTTGTTGGGCTGTTGACTGTTGTATTGGGCCAAAATTATGTAGATAGTCCTGGACTCGTTGGGCCATGACTAGGGCCATGGCCCTAGAGGCCCTAGGCCTGGGCCCACCCTCATGTAGACAAAGCTATAGGTCTTCAGTTCGGACAAGTGGCTGACCCAGGATTTAAATCTATAGGTTATGTCTTTCCAAATATCTAATATACTATACAATATAATTCAAGTAAATTCTATAAATGGTTTGGTACAATCACAAAACACTTTTTAAACAGTTGGGTGGATCATTTTCGCCAATGAGATATGTTTTGTTTGCAATGTATTTTTTTTTAATGTAAAGTCAGGAGATCTGCCGCTCAATTAAGAAGGAAAAGGAGGTTTATGTACAATGGCACCCACAGTGGTTAAGAACACTCATAGGACCAAGAAACAACATCCACCGCTCACGCATGTGTTTTACCCCGCAATACACATGGCCCTATGCCTTTGAACAATGTCCTCCTTGGCTAGATAGGCGACTTGCTCTGCCGTTTGGTGCTCATTTTCAAAAATCCTCCTATTCCTTTCCTTCCAAATGTTCCACACAATGTAAATAAGCGCTTCCGTTAAACATTCGGCGTTCTTGCTTCAGTATCATGCTTGCCACGTCCTCCCACCAATCGGCCAGACACTAGGGCTCTTGTTGGGGTAGCTGCACATCAAAATTTTCCCAAGATAATACCTTGCTCCAGATGGCTTTGGCGATGGGGCATAACAAAGAAAGGTGCAGCCCTGTCTCCAGCGGTCCATTGCACAAAACATAGTGCTCGTGATGTGGCCACCCTCTTTTTTGCAGATTATCCTCCGTAAGGATTTTGTCATGCATTAGTATCGAGGCATGCACCTTGGCATTTATTTTCTGCCTTAGCCTTCCAAATGAGGTCCGCCTGGAACTTGCAGTGTGAGCCACGGAATTGTATCCTATATGCCGAACGTGTGGAGTATTTTCCATTGGCTGTCCATCTCCAAACTATGGAGTCCTGCGTATCGGGTGTGAGCTGCACATCGGATTCCTGATCCAGAGGGCGACAAATTCTTGTATGTGAATGGAAGTTGTGATTCGCATCCTGAGCGATCGGATCCAATTGCCGTTTTGCAGTTCCTAGCGCTCCGTCCTGTTCTTACGGCATACAAGCTCAAAAAGATGTGGTGCTAAGTATCTTGGGGCTTCGCCGTCTAGCCAATTATGGTGCCAGAACCGTGTCTTGTTGCCATCCCCAATTGCTACTGTGGTGGAGGCATTGAAGAGTAGACGGTCTAGGTCATTGGACAGCAATGCCGTCCCTGCGTTGGGTTTGGAGACATGAACCCACTCCTGCCACAATCAGCGAAGGCGCAAGCCTCTTCCAATTTTTTCCAAATCTGGCACCCCTAAGCCACCCAACTCTTTTGGCATGCACACTGTCGGCCAATTTACCAAACAATGCCCTCCATTGGCGTTCTCATCTCCTTTCCAAAGGAAGGATCTTTTGATCTTGTTGATTTGTTTTCTTGCCATACTGCCAGTGGGAATATGGTGAGGTGATAGGTAGGCATCGAGGATAGAACTGAGGTGATAGGTTTGCAATGTATCTTCTACAGTCTTACCATCTAATTTTCCAAACCATGCATAAAAGTGGAAAAATTGGCCAATTGACAATTATTTCCAGTAGCTCTTTGCTCTCTCCCTTTTATCGCACAAATGTTACAAATTTGGAGATTTTTATTCTCTGGTCATAGTAATCACGGTCACCACAGCTGCATCCTATATGTGTCTCTACTAAAATCACAGAATATTTAATTGCAAAAGACAGGTGTAAGAAATGTCTTATTTTCCTTGAGGACACCAGCACATGTTTCTACAGCAAACCAGAAATTCATATGGTGAAAAACAAAGAATCATATTTCACAATCACCAATTACTCACCAGAGACGTGAAAAACGGTTTGTAGCAACGAGATAAATTTTTTGTAGGGGCGGCTGGTGATGGAGCCGCCCCTGCAGTGGCGTACTCGGGAGCCCAGATACCAGCTGCCCCTACAAATGGAAAAACAGGGGCGGCTGACGATACGAGCCGCCCCTACAAATGGGTCTGATTTGTAGGGGCGGCTCACTCACCAGACGCCCCTGGAATTGCTATTTGTAGGGGCGGCTGGTGATTGGGCCGCCCCTACAAATTCCAGTGAATAAATACCTCCGATTTGTAGGGGCGGCTGAATCACCAGCCGCCCCTACAAATGACCCACATATAAAGCAAACTGCAGCACCTTCTTCCTCCTCGGGTCACTCACTCTAACCTGTGAAAGAAAGGTGGGGAGGCCTTGGGCACCTCCCATAAATTGCTCTAATAAGGGGGAAAGGTTTTGGTCTCAAATCCTTTGGTGGAGAGGTTGTAGAAGGTAAGAAAAATGTTATTCCACACTTTTTTTGAAGTTTTAATGGTTGGTTAGTGAGTAATTAGAGTTTTGTTTTTCTCTCTCTTCTATGGTGCTTGAGCTACTTATGAAGCAAATTAGACCCAAGTTTTGAATGTACTAGGGCAAATTAGATAGGGGAACAAGATCATACCCTTATTTGGTCCATGTTTCTTGATTTTAGTGAATAATTAGTTAGTTTTATGGATGTTTCATGTGCATGTAGATCTAGATCTAGGGTTTGGTTTTTTTTATTAATTTAGTTTTTGTAAATTTATGTTTGATGAAATTGGACTAGGGTTTGCATAAAAGATATTGGGCAAAATATAATTGTTGCTAATTGTTGTCTTTGAAATTGTCTATTGTAATCAACAAATATGTACTTTCTTGAGGGGGGTCAAAGTCCCGACTGGGTTTTCAGCGAATGTGAAGAAGCTAGTGTCGATGAAGGACTTGTCAATAACACACTGCAAGGCTCACGATTGTCATGTGATGCTGACAATGTTTATACCTATTGCAATCAGGGCTATAAAGCCAGAGTTCTTGAAAATAGCCATCACCCGCATGTGCTACTTCTTTTCGAAGATCTTCCAGAAGACGATTGGCAAGCAAGAGCTGAGTGACCTACATGAATTTGTGGTGGAGACACAAAACCAACTAGAGATGTGTTTACCTCCTGCTTTTTTTGATATAATGCCACATCTCATGATTCACATGGTTCATCAGATACAGGCGCTGGGCCCTTGCTACTTGCATGAAATGTGGTCCTACGAGCGGTTCATGTCGGTTCTAAGTCAATACGTGCATAATCGAGCATACCCAGAGGGCTCCATGATAGAGGGTTACAGTACTGAAGAAGTCGTCGAGTGCTGTCAAGAGTACCTAAAAGTACAGAAAGGGATTGGTAAAACCGATTCTAGTCACAAGGGTAGGCTGGCTGAGAAGGACACCAGTGGTAGAAAAGTGTTCATCGACCATGATTACAATGAGGTGAGTCGGGCGCATTACAATGTCTTGCAGAGTACACAACTGATAAATGGAAGATGCCAACTGCAAAGCCAGTTAGTGGTCTAATCATTTGACAGTTCCAAAGTCTAAGCAAATTAGAGGTATTATTGGCAATATGCGAGATTTGGACACAGAATTCTTCCATAATAGTATTAGCTAAATCTATAAAAACATACAGGATAAAATAGTTGACTCAGAACAAGCAACAATTTTAACTGCTCCATATGGCAACCTGCAGTATAAAATATAAACCATACAAAACAATTAGAAGATCTAATATCAAACTGTTGAAAAGTATGTATATGTACCTAGAAGCCAAAAACATATTGCAAAAGGTCGGAAATGTCTTTTTGTCTTAGCTGGGGTGTATCAAAAGGGAATCGTGGCTGTTGCAGCCCTGACCTGATACAGTTCTGAATTGCTGCTGTTGCAGCCCTGACCTGATACAGTTGCAAGGAATAGTTCTCATCAACACAAAGATATTTCTTTTGTTTGTTAAGCTATAACAAAATAATGAAAGAGCTCTTGAGTCTTTGAGTACCAGCATAGACAACTCTGGACTTTTTACCACCTAAATTTCTGCTCTTCATTAACAACATATAAATCCCAAAAAACATTTTATTGCTCCAGCAATGAGAAAAGGAAACTGAAATATAGGAATGGCATGATGTATGATTATTTTAACCCCTCAAGTAACAAAAAATCAGTTGGTGACTGGCCAACAAGATTTTCCAGAACATCAAGCAAAGCCCTCAATGTAGCAAAAACTTTCTTCATTTCCCTTGCCCTATTTCTCATCCTGATCGTAGCAAGGAAAATAGAATTGCCATGAGATACATAGTAACAAACATAAGGTTTCTAACAAATAAAATAGCAGGGTAAGCCCTGAGAGTGATACAATATTTAGGAGGAAGGTAGTAGATAGATCTGTTTCCATTACATTAAGAAAAGAGTAACAAAAAACATATGGCACATCAGAACTCAGAAGGCAAAACTGGACTAAGCATAGACAAGCCTTTTTATTAACAACTGGGGAATACAACAAATGCTCAGTAAGCATATATCATGTTTAAACAACTAGACTTGGTTTTAGCACCACAAATTACATTCCACTCCAGTGGAACAGATTAGACTTAGATCACCCGATCCCATTTCTTGTTGATGGAAAACCCAAAGAGAGAAGGATGTTATAGCATAGTATCAACTTCAGAGAGCAAAGTTCTAAAAGATGTGGTACATAATATAGTAGCACCACATAGCTTAGTTGTTCAACAATAAGAAGGCAAATGAGCTACTGACTACTGAGTGTGCATGAAAAATGAATTCACAGAGAATAACAAGCAACAAACAGTGTCATGTATCTATCCCTGTCAATTCTAGGATTACCACAAGTTCATTACATTATATAAAGACTGATGACACAAATGTCATTTCTGGGCACATCCAGTAAACAAAACATATGCAGGCAAAACCTTCTGGAGCAAAGTGAACTTGAAAAATACTATTTACAAAAGATCAAATTAATGGTTGCTGATGACTAGTAAAACAGAAATGGATGTATTCCTCACTTTCAGTAGAAGTATGCTAACCTAGAACTAGAAGTTTTATTAGGCAAAAACTGATCAGAGTCACAAAGATTTTTGAGACCAACCCACTAGGGAAACCCAAAAAACAAAATACATCAACCCGACGACGACTCTTGTATTCAAGATAAAAGTTCCACAGGACTTGAATGTCATTCTGTCGGTCTATCGGAGCCCCGTCCTATTTAGCAAGTTTTTGCTGTGGAATGCCATGATTAGAACATGGGAAACTTAGAAATAATTCACTGAGAAGAAAACTGAGCAGAAACAAAAATAACAAGTATGTCTAGTCATGTTTACAGTGAAAGTAAGCATACCTTAATTACAGATGCCAAACCTGTCTTGAACTGAAGAACCCCTCTACCTTCACTGGGATCCAGATTCTAGGCCATCGTGTATGCTTGTTCACAAACTGTGGCAGCAAGCAAATGCAGTTAGCTTAGGTTCCGAACTTTGTCATTTGCATGAATTTTGGTCATATTTTTAGGTTGCAAGTAGTTTTATTTATTTATTAGTTGATTTCACTTGCCTAAGCTATATTGGTAGTAGCAGTTTGCATGCATGTGTGTTGATAGAAACGTAGTAGTTTAGTACCAGTTGTAGTCACTATTTTTCAAATAGTTTTATTTATTTATTAATTGCTATTTCAGCTTTTAGAGTCTGGTAGCTATGTAATCAATTTTAGTTTTAGTTTATGTTTGCTTGTCAATTTTAGTTTCATTTTTTAGTAGCTATCTCCATCTGTACCTCTCTCTCTCTCTCTCGTGTGTGCGTAGCAGCAATAAGGCTGCTCGGCCAAGCCTGCTACTACTACTACTCTACTGAACTACTACTATTACCCTCTACTGAACTACTACTACTCTACTTCCTACTGCTAGCTACTCCTACTCCTACTAGCTATCTGCCATTCTACTCTCTTCCCTAGCTGCTGGCTGCTACTCTACTCACTTTCCTATACTACTAAGTGGCTCACTTCTACTACTCTATCTACGACTACTATTGTATCTAAGTGGCTGCTGCTCTTAACTACTGGCTGCTACACTTCTCTCCTCCTCCTCTACTATTACTCTATCTACTATTACTCCTCCTCTACTCTAATCCATTATTTACCACATCTAAGTTACCAGATTTTGATCTGCAGGGGTCTTCCAACCATGTGGTAGCAGTCAACTGTTTTTTAGCTATTTTTCCTATCCTCTATGTTTGGGAAGCAGCATCTGCTTTTTTTACACCTTTTCCTCTGTATGTTTGTTAAGCAGCGTTTTTTTTGCCAAATCTCCCCTCTCCTCTCCTCTCCTTTGTTTTGCCGATGATGAAATTGTCAAAGTCTATACATTATAGGGAATATGAGCTGATGGTCAAGAACTTGTCAGGAACTTGGCATCATTAGCAGCCGCCCCTTAATTACCTTCTCCTCTCCTCTCTGTTATGATGCCTTGATGCTCCAAGTTCATGATCAAATGATGATTGACATGTTTCCGAGGCCTCTACTACTGCTACTACTCATTTTTCTGATATATTATTGTTTTATAGGACTACTTTGGTTTATAGACCATTTTTATTTCTTATACCTTCTCGCGTACCTAAAGCACACTTTCTTGCATCTATTAGAACAAAGCGCAAAATAATGTCGCGGACACCAAACAGTGCAGCCCGATGCCCTGAGCATGATGAGCAGCCAACCTATGAAGAGCAAGCACTAGAGGGACAGCTTACTCAGGAGCAGTTCAATAACGAGTTAGAAAAGGATCTAGAAGTGATGCTTACTTAGGAGCTGTAACAACCCAAAAATTCACACACCAAAAATCCCAACAACAAATTTTTTCTTTAAAACCCCATGTGATGATGAGTGACATTTGTAGGAGCTAACCCTAGGTGTTGCATTAGTCGTAATCCAACTAAACCTATATGACTTGCACAAGTATCTCACCTCAACACCTTGAATTTATTTTACCACATAGCATACATCAAGTTGCATTATATTCAACATGGTGATCTGGATTTTATTTGGGTTTATGTGTTGATTAATAAAAGCTAAAAAATATTTGTTTATAAATAAATGCACTAACATGGGATTAATATCCCAACATATACTATGACCAATGTTTATCACCATGGGACATTATACCAAAGGAGAAATATGCCACTTTGATTTATATACATGAAAGAAGTGTAACATAATACAAAAAGAAATAGAAAAAGAAAAGGAAATAGGAAAAAAGAGGGAACAACAGCAGCCCAGGCCTGCTCGGCCTTGCGAGCCAGCCCGGCCGAGCCCGCCTGCCCTCCCACTCGCGCACGTGGCCCACGAAGCCAGCCTAGCTTCGTCTCGCCACCCGCGCGCACGCAGACGTCAACCGCTGGGTCCCACCTGCCAGCCCGTACCGCTTCACCGTGTCACGACGCGCCTGAGCCGCACCCGCTGCCAACCGGACCCCACGCGTCAGCCACCCCCAGCAACAGGGTCTTCTTCCTCCCCATGCCAGCCTCTCCTCCTAAACCGAGCCCCGACTACAAAGCAGGCGCAGGCCCAGGGTCACGCACATCGCATGGCCCTATTCCCCCCTTGCGCCGCGCTTACGCTACCGCACGTGGGCCGTCGGATGCACCGCACGCATCACCACCGCCCGATCGCCGTCCGCCATTGGAGCCCTTGGAGCTCGGCTATAAAAGCCAACGTCCGTGAGCCCTAACCCTCAGCCCATTCGCCGCCGCCGCTGGTGGCACAGCACCACACAGCGTCAAGCCGAGAGAGAGGGAGGAGGGAGAAGCAAGGAGGAGAAGGAAGCCGCTGCGGGGAGGAGCTCGCTGGAGCCGAAGTGAGCGACGCCGCACTACACTGCTTCCAGAGCTACACGACCACACCGTCTCGCTGCACCGCCGCACCACACCGTCAAGAACACCGCGGTAATCCTCTCGCTGCTGAGATCTCCTCCTAGAACCATGGACGCCAACGCACACGCACATGCACGAACACGCTCACCATGGCCGAGAGCACAACCATGGCGAGACCACCGCGTCTTCTACGTCGCAGTAAAGGCGATGTTGACACCCCGACTGGCTCCACCATGACGAGAGACACACCGCGCTCACCTTAGCCGAGAAAGAAGCACACCGGAGCCCTGCGTTGCCGCACCGCACCTCATCGGAGCGCCACCGCCACTGTTTGCCCCCACCACCATGGCCGAAGCCACTGGGAGCACCAGGAGCTCCTTCAACATGCCCACCATGGCCGTAGAAGCACCGTGGAGCTCACACGCTCCTCCAACTGGGCTCTCGCTACCACTATAGCCCTGTCCATGCATGCCAACGAACCCACGCCGCCGTTCACTGTGGCCGGAACCCTAGGAAGCCCCAACCGCCACCTTGACCCCACCACTGCACTCGCCGAGGCTTGGCGACGCTTTTGCCTATCTTAATTGAACACCAGCGCCGTGGGTGAGGCTCGCCGAGGAGCTCACCACCGGCGGGAGCACGCCGGGGAAGAAGATGGGGATTTTCCCCTCGCCGACCACATGTCTGTGCACTTGGTGCACGTGAACCGAGCCCTGGAAAGGAGTAAGTGGACCAAGTCCTTCATAGACCGGCTCTACAGTCTATGGACCAACGCAGGCAGGTTCACCATGAACCACGCCTCACCTACGCCCGTGGACCATGGACGGTTAGTGGCCCAGTAAGAAGACGTGGCCGCACTAGTGTGCGCCACGTGGCGGGCCAAGCCTGGCCCAAATCCAGGCCCAACCAGCCCAGTCGAGGCCCGACCTGTATTGACCATTGATCGGTCAACGTTGACCGTTGACCGGGGCCACATGTCAGTGACACCACCATGCGGGACCCACTTATCAGAGGATGAAACAGCCGAGACGACGTCATGCTGACGTCATGATAACGTCAGTTGCAGACGTTAGCAGCTCTGGCCCCACCTGTCAGTGACTATGATCCATTGACCGTTGACTCACCCGTTGACTTGATGTTGACATTGATCGAACCCACATGTCAGTAATCCAAGAGCCCCTGGTCCCACCTGTCAGTAGCTGATGATGTAGATGACGTCATGCTGACGTCAGCGGGACCCACCTGTCAGCTCGGAACCGAGATGATGATGTCATGCTGCCGTCATACTGATGTTAGCATGCCACGTGGACCAACAGGAGCATGACACGTGTTAGTACGATATTAATTCAGCCTTTTCCCATTTTCAGAAATGATTGAAACTTTGGAAATTCATAACTAATTCATACGAACTCAGAAAAATACAAGACCAGGACCAAAATTCATCTAAAATCGAGCTCTATGCAATGAACTCATGATTGATTGCATTTGGCTCTTTTGAATTTTCATTGTTTTTTGTGCTATTCTATAGACGTCGCTAACGCGACTATAATGCGATCGTTTGCAGACTCGGAGGAGAACTAGACGGACGAGGACCGAGAGTACCGTGAGGAGTACGGAGATGACTACACTGAAGGTGCCACATTTCACCCAATCTCGTAGCACCTATTACGCATGGCTAATATAGAGCTGCTATTGCTTTACTTTATTGTTATAATCACACTATGATAGGACTTGCATGGTAGTATGCTTTCTTGATAGCCTTTACCTTGACGCAACCTTACCCCTGCTCACCCTGCTGTTAGGCTAAGTCACACGCTTGCTGCTATATTTCACTGCTTATTATTTCTACTACGCTTATATATACCATATTGATGTGTGGTGGAAACTGGAGTTATCTGGACTATGGGGAGAGTGCTGCGTGTGTGACTTGGGTGTGTGGAGTGTAAGGGTTGTGTCGACCAAGTTGGAGTATACGATGAGCCTGGGGCAAGTCTTGCCATGAGGTGCTACCTAGGCACCCCTAGAATGGATACCTGTGGTGGGTAAATAGTATATGAGGTGGTCCTGGGTGTGAACCTGTGATGGGAGGAGCCCGGGGTGGAGGTGCTGTGGTGGCACGATAAACGGAAACCCTAATGAAGACATTCTAGCTTGGTCATCCCTAAGGACTTACTAGTACTCAGATTCACCAGGAAGCCTTACGTACCACTCGCCCTATATGGTGCGGGACGGCCGGACTACTTGGTAGGATATTACCACTACTGCTAGGTTGATAGCAGACAGTGCGAGAAGGTATGGGGCATGGAGGATTCCCCCACACCCTTCTGAGACTTCATGGAGACCTTGTGGACTCGGCTCGTGACTCACAATTTCAGCCACCCCAGACTAGATTTGGGGTGTACTAGGGCTAAATGGTAGAGTGGCAATATCCTAGGCTAGCAAGCGGCCAGAATCTGCCCAGTTGACGATGGTCAGCGAAGAAGGCAGATCTTGTGGTTATGTAAAACCTCTGCAGAGTGTATGGTTGATCGATCGATACATGTGCCGACTTGTCGGCTATGGACCTTTCCTGGATTTCGCTTAAACTAGATAGCGAGATGAGTCCTTCTCTTCTTCCCCCGTGAGAGAGTGTCAGTCGTAGTCAGGGGCTACGGGCCATGAGACAGTGCCGAGAGGGAGTTGGCCTGTCGACTGAGCGATGGTATGGTGATGATATGGAGATGGTGGTATATTGATCCCAGGATCGAAACCTGGCTCTGGACAGAAATGGGGTGGAATGTGTGTGGGATTGGTGTTAAAACTTGACTATACTATTATATACTTGATATGCTAATACATAGGAAACCCTAGCCTTATAGGTTCCTTGTGATTATATCCAACTTGCATCCAATTTCCACAAAGCATTGCTCATAGGGTGGGAGTGGCAGTACAAATCGTACTGATAAACTTTGGCACACAGGTTCTGCTGAGGAGTATAGCTCTGAGGAGTTTGACGGTTGAGGGGTTCATTCCTATGCTCGAGTTTTGGCGATCTTATCTCCAAGCTGTTCTGAATGAATGCTACTTTTGATTCCGCCGATGCAGCGATATAATAATTTATGTAATTCCACACTTTATGTACTCTGATATTATCATTGTATGGATGTGGTATTTGACTGGAATTTGGGTAATATGATCTACAACGGTCATAATACACTTCGACTCTATGGATTTCCCTTTGTGGAAATCAGGTCGTTTTAGTTGGTATCAGAGCCATACCTGACCCTAGGACGAAACCCACAGAAATGGACGATAGAATAGGACGTGAACAACCTTTCTTTCGGTTATATACTGACCCTGCATTTACTTTTATGCAAGGCTTATCTATTTATTGACCTGCTAACACCTATTTCCTTAAAACATGCAGATGGCAACGAACATCGAATGGCCGCCTATAGGACTGCTACCTCTGGACCACGCCAAGCTTACCTTCGACCTACGTGAGCTTGGGGGTTTTGCATAGACCCTCTATCGAGTTCTTGTCACGTTAGGAGTCCCTGACGAGCTTGTCAAGGTCACCTGTACCGAGAAGTCAGCTCAGGAAGGAGGAATCGAAGGACCGATTGTCACCTTAGTCGAGTTCCCAGCTAGCACTACCTTACCTTCTGTCCCAGCTTTCATCGAGTTGACTATAGAGGACACGGTTGAGGAGGGATTGCGAGCTGTCTCACATAAGGCACTTTGTAGAGTGATGAGGGACCACCGTGAGCACCTGAAGACAATAGAGTTCCGTCTACTTCCCTAGGCCCTTGACCTCAGCCTTACCCCTAGTGAGCAGAGTTTCATAGCCGGCAGAGTTATCTTTGCCGAGGAGGATAGATGCCCTCGCGTCTCTGCTATCCACCTACTAGAGCAAGACAGGTACATGACCCAGCTTGAGCAGAGGAGACGTCAGGACCGGGCCCTTCTGTGGGAGTACCAGGAGCGAGACTCGCAGGGAGCATAGGAGCGAGCTAGTCTGCTTGAGACAGTTGCCAAGCTACAGGACGAGCTCAACCGTTGTGAAGAAGTCCACAGAGCCGAGGTCGCTGACTGACAGGACAAAGCTGCCGACCTAGGCAACAGGAACTGCTACCTCGATAGCAAGGTCTTGGAGTTGCAGAGAGAGTTGGACGACAAGAAGGTTGAGTTCAACCGCAGAGGAGATAGAGAGAGGTCCAAGGGGATTGATATGCTGAAAATCCAATCTCAGAATAAGACCATGACTCAGGAGCTAGAGGAGTTCAGGAAGAAGGCCGTTCGCAACTAGGGTCACCTGATCAAGGCACTCAGGCAGAACGAGTACCTACAGGATAAGTGTGAGAGGACCTGGCAGGCTTGGTAGAAGTCTGACAAGAAGCGCCTCAGGGAGATGAAGGGTATGTGGGATCAGCTACCCAAGGAGGTTCGTAGCAAGACGAAGCCTAGGATAGAGGAGTTTGAGTTAGCCCCGACTCACCTCAACCTAGACGCCTGCCCTACCCTACCTAGAGCCAAGCCTACTGAGGAGCTCGCCAAGGCCTTGAAGTATGTGTCCTGACTTCACAAATCTGACGAGGAGATCAAGATCAAGAACAGTCGCATCCTTGCTGTGGTGTATGAGATAGAGTAGATGACCCTGCATGGTCATGAGTCATGTCAGTGGCTTCGATAAGTTGTACCCCATGATGTACCCCTTATGAGATGTAATATGAGACACTATGCGTAGTACGATTCTTGCGAGTCTCCAAGTGTAGCTACTGGAGATGATGCTATGTAATAAAACCCATGTAATGAATGTTTTGGATCTTATTGCATCTTATGGATCTTATTGCTTCTTTGTAATGAGTGTTAGATAGTATAAATGTTTTTCTTTAAATTGTAAAAATCATGTAATCATACTGAATTATAAGCACTTATGGCACAAACACTAAAATTCCTATAATCCGGGTTGCAGATGCCGAACCGCCGATCTACTCGCCTAATGAACCAAGGACGTGCGTCCACCCTCGAACCAGTCAAACCAAACGGGGGGCATGGTGGCAACAACCATGGCCGTGGTCGTGGCTGTGGACGTGGAGGGATACCCTTCAACCTGGAGAATACCCCGCCGCTTGTTGAGGAGAACATTCCGCCACCACCACCACCGAACCTGGCAGAGGTGATGGCGCAACAGACCTAGCTTCTTGCAGCTCTTGTAGACAGAGCAAACCGTTGCCAGGGAGGTTAGCAGAATGACTTCCAAAGGAAGCTGGAGGGATTTCTGAAGCTAAGGCCACCTACCTATGATGGCACCGACCCTAACCCGCTTGTAGCTGATGACTGGCTCAAGGAGGTGGAAAAGAAGCTCGACCTCACCACCTTCACCGACGATGGGTGTGTTGGAGCTGCCACACACCAGCTCATAGGTGCAGCACGCGCCTAGTGGGACAGTTTTAGTGATTCCCATGAGGACCCTGCCAACATCTCGTGGGATGAGTTCGCCAAAGCATTCACTAAGTATCACATTCCCTAGGGTATCATGGAGGCCAAAGCCGAGGAGTTCCGCAACATCAAGATGGGAAAGGACAGGGTGACTGAGTACACCACTCGCTTCACCAACCTTCTACGCTATGCACCTTCCTATGTTGTGAACTCTGAGAAGGAGAAGCTGTACTATTATCGCAAAAGACTTAACCCACACATCAAGTTGAAGTTTGGTGGTATTAAGAGTAGCACGCTGCGTGCTCTGGTGGATCGCTGCATCCAGATCGAGAAGGACCATGCTAAAGCTAGAGAGTAGTACAGGGAGAGGAAGCGGAAGCCTGAGGAGTCCTTCCATGGCCGTGATTGGAAGAGGTTCCACAGAGATGCACCATCCAGGGAACGCTCTCGCCACAACAGGGATGACAACCCTGGATCGAGTAGGGGTGGTGGAGGCTACACCACCAAATACTCTCGCCCTGCTCAGGATCGTTACACCCGGGACCGTTATGCTCAAGACCACAACACTCAAGACCGTTCCAACCGTCCTCGCTCTACGAATGAACGCCCAGCATAGAACCACTCTACACCAAGCACTAGAAACTGGACGGCACCTGCGCCAACCCCTACAGGCAGTGCGCCTTTCACCTGCTTCACTTATGACCAACCGGGTCACAAAGCCACTGAGTGCCCTCAAAACTCAGCCGCTCAGAAGTCTTAGTTCAAGGGATCTGCTACTCGTGGACGTCTCTACCATCTGGACGCCGAGGAAGCACAGGCTACCCCTGACATTGGGTATGGTATGTTTTTAGTTAATGGCAATACTACATCAGTTCTATTTGACTCTGGAGCAACTTGTTCTTACATATCATCCAAGTTTGCATGAGAGCATGACCTGCCTGTAACCCCATGTGGAAAGCCTATCATCACCAGCTCACCTTTAGGAGACCTAAAGTGCACCCACATCTGTAAGGGAGTGAGTCTTACCATTGAGGATCTTGTCTTTGAAGCCGACCTAACCCTGTTACCTTCCACGAGCCTAGATGTCATCTTAGGTATGGATTGGCTAACCATTCACCGAGGTATCATATCATGTTCACCTAGATACGTCCAAGTGACCCACCCATCAGGCTAAGTTATTAGATGTGAACCTCAGTTCGGAAAGTCCACCTCTATCCTATGTGCCCTTAAAGCCAGTTCAGAACCACAAAAAGAGGAGAAGATAGGTCATGATGTGCCTATGGTCAGAGACTATCCCGATGTATTCCCTGAAGAATTACCGGGTATGCCACTAGACTGTGATGTAGAGTTCATCATTGATCTTTTGCCAGGAATAGGACCCATCGCCAAGAGACCCTATCGCATGTCAATTGACGAACTAGCTGAGCTCAAGAAACAGCTTGATGAGCTCATCTCAAAGAGGTATATCAGACCTAGTGCTTCACCCTGGGGATCCCCTGTTCTGTTTGTTAAGAAGAAGGATGGCTCAATGAGAATGTGCATTGATTACCGAAACTTGAACGCAGTCACCGTCAAGAACAAGTACCCCCTGCCAAGAATCGATGATCTGCTTGACCAGCTCAGAGGTGCCAAGTATTTCTCCAAGATTGATCTCATATCTAGCTATCATCAGATGAAGATTCGAGAGAGTGACATCTCGAAGACAGCTTTTGTGACTAGGTATGGGCACTTTGAGTTCACTGTGGTGTCCTTTGGACTCACGAATGCTCCTGCCTACTTCATGAACATGATGAATAAGGTTTTCATGGATGAGCTGGACAAGTTCGTGGTAGTATTCATTGATGACATCCTTGTTTATTCACCCACCGCCAAAGAACATGAACATCATCTGAGAACTATACTTGAGAAATTAGCCCAACATCAGCTCTACGCAAAGTTCAGCAAATGCGAGTTTTGGCTATAGAAAGTTGCCTTCCTAGGTCATGTACTATCAGCTGAAGGTGTTGCAGTTGACCCAGCTAAGATTGAAGCTATGAAAGAATGGGATCAACCTTGTAACGTGACCGAAGTCAGAAGTTTCTTGGGATTGGCTGGATATTACCGCCGGTTCATCGAGAACTTTTCCAAGATAGCTCGTCCAATGACCAACCTTCTGAAGAAGACTAAGAAGTTTGAATGGACGCCCGAGTGCAAACAAAGCTTTCAAGAGTTGAAATTGAAGCTTACCACAACTCCTGTGCTAGCATTGCCTGATATCAGCAAAGATTTCGTGGTCTACTGTGATGCATCCCGTCAAGGACTTGGCTATGTATTGATGCAAGGTGGAAGAGTGATAGCTTATGCTTCTCGACAGTTGAAAGAACATGAGAACCGTTACCCTACTCATGATCTTGAGTTAGCAGCAGTTGTGCATGCTTTGAAGATTTGGAGGCACTACTTGATAGGCAACAAGTGTGATATCTACACTGATCACAAGAGCTTAAAGTACTTTTTCACTCAGGAAGATCTGAATATGAGGCAACGCCGATGGCTAGAATTGATCAAGGACTATGACCTGGAAATTCACTATCATCCGGGAAAAGCTAATGTAGTCGCAGATGCTCTCAGTCGCAAGAGTTACTGTCATACTTTGATCACAGAATCCGTACCACCTAAACTCAAGGAAGAGATTGATGATTTCCAACTTGAGATGCTACCTCATGGCTTGTTGAATGAGCTCCGCATACAGTATGATCTCACAGATCGCATTCGTCAAACTTAGAAAAATTGTGAAGAGATCGAATATCTCCGTGGACTGATGAAACTGGGCTACAAGACCAACCACCATGAAGATGAACAAGGAACCATCTGGTTTAAGGACAGAATCTATGTCCCTTCTGATCTAGCACTACAAGAGGAAGTTCTGTTAGAAGCTCATGATTCTAAGTACTGTATTCGTCCTGGAGGTTCAAAGATGTATCAAGACTTGAAGAAACACTTTTGGTGGAAAGGCATGAAGACAGACATTGCGGGACATGTGGCACGATGTGACACCTATAATAGAGTCAAGGCTGAACATCAAAAGCCTGCAGGATTGCTGAAGCCTCTTGACGTCCCCGAGTGGAAATGGGAGAGCATATCCATGGATTTCATAGTTGGATTGCCCCGTTCACAGAAAGGCAATGATTCCATCTAGGTGATTGTTGATCGTTTGACCAAGATTGCTCACTTTGTACCAGTTAAGACCAAGACCGATGCCGAAAAGTTAGCAGATCTATATGTTGAGCATATCTACAGACTGCATGGAGCTCCCTCTAGTATTGTATCTGATCGTGGTCCTCAGTTTATGTATCGATTCTGGGAAGCTCTACACAAGTCCATTGGAACTAAACTTGATTTCAGTACCGCTTATCACCCACAGATAGATGAACAGACTAAATGAGTAAATCAAATCCTAGAAGACATGCTCCGCGCTAGTGTACTGAATTATGGCTCTGATTGGGAGAAATGCCTACCCTATGCAGAGTTCTCTTACAACAACAGCTACCAAGCCAGTATCAAGATGTCGCCGTTTGAAGCTCTGTATGGCAGACCTTGTAAGACACCTTTGATGTGGTCTCAACTGGGGGAAAGATCGTTCTTTGACTCTGCTAAGATTCAAGATGCCAAAGAAGGAGTTGCTCAAGTAAAGGAGAATTTGAGAATTGCTCAAAGTTGATACAAGAGCTATGCTGACAAAAGAAGAAGAGAACTTGAGTTCAATGTGGGAGATTTTGTCTATCTCAAGGTATCCCCGCTATGTGGAACTGTCAGATTCCATGTGAAAGGAAAGCTTGCCCCTAGATTTGTTGGCCCATACAAGATTTGCAAGAGGATTGGAAAGCTCACCTACAAACTTGAGCTACTTGAGGAATTGGCGGGTGTACATCCCGTATTTCATGTATCCCAGCTACGCAAGTGTTTGAGAGTGCCCGATGAAGTGATCCCGACTAATACACTTGACATTCAGAACACTCTCGAGTATAAAGAGAATCCTATCAGAATTCTAGGTAGAGATACCAAAGAGACCCGAAGCAAAACTATTCCTATGTGCAAGATCCAATGGAGCAATCACACTAAGAGAGAAGCAACATGGGAGAAAGAGTCTGACCTTCGGCTACAATATCCTCACCTCTTCGAAGAGTACGTTACACTTTAATCTTAGGGACGAGATTATGTTAAGGGGGTAGGACTGTAACAACCCAAAAATCCACACACCAAAAATCCCAACTACAAAATTTTTCTTCAAAACCCCATGTGATGATGAGTGACATTTGTAGGAGCTAACCCTAAGTGTTGCATTAGTCGTAATCCAACTAAACCTACATGACTTGCACAAGTATCTCACCTCAACACCATGAATTTATTTTACCACATAGCATACATCAAGTTGCATTATATTCAACATGGTGATCTGGATTTTATTTGGGTTTATGTGTTGATTAATAAAAGCTAACAAATATTTGTTTATAAATAAATGTACTAACATGGGATTAATATCCCAACATATACTATGACCAATGTTTATCACCATGGGACATTATACCAAAGGAGAAATATGCCACTTTGATTTATATACATGAAAGAAGTGTAACATAATACAAAAAGAAATAGAAAAAGAAAAGGAAATAGGAAAGAAGAGGGAACAGCAACAGCCCAGGCCTGCTCGGCCTTACGAGCTAGCCCGACCGAGCCTGCCTACCCTCCCACTCATGCACGAGGCCCACGAAGCTAGCCCAGCTTTGCCTCACCACCCGCGCGCGCGCAGACACCAACCGCCGGGTCCCACCTGCCAGTCCGTACCGCTTCACCGCATCGTGACGCGCCTGAGCCGCACCCGCTGCCAACCGGACCCCATGGGTCAGCCACCCCCAGCAACAGGGTCTTCTTCCTCCCCACGCTAGCCTCTCCTCCCGACCGAGCCCTGACCGCAGAGCAGGCGCGGGCCCGGGGTCACGCACATCGCATGACCCTATTCCCCCCTTGCGCCGTGCTTACGCTACCGCACGCGAGCCGTCGGATGCACAACACGCATCACCCACCGCCCGATCGCCGTCCGCCATTGGAGCCCTTGGAGCTCGGCTATAAAAGCCAATGTCTGTGAGCCCTAACCCTCAGCCCGTTCGCCGCCGCCGCTGGTGGCACAGCACCACATAGCTTCAAGCCAAGAGTGAGGGAGGAGGGAGAAGCAAGGACGAGAAGGAAGCCGATGCGGGGAGGAGCTCACCGGAGCCGGAGCGAGTGATGCCACACTGCACTACTTCTGAAGCTACACGGCCACACTGTCTTGCTGCACCACCGCACCACACCGTCAAGAACACCACGGTAAGCCTCTCACTGCTGAGATCTCCTCCTAGCCCCATGGACGCCGATGCACGCGCACATGCACGGACACGCTCACCATGGCCAAGAGCACAACCATGGCGAGACCACCGTGTCTTCTACGTCATGGTAAAGGCGACGTTGACACCCTAACTGGCTCCTCCATGACGAGAGACACACCGTGCTCACCTTAGCCGAGAAAGAAGCCCACCGGAGCCCTACGTTGCCACATTGCACCTTGTCGGAGCACCACCGCCTCTGTTTTGCCCCCACCACCGTGGCCGGAGCCACTAGGAGCACCAGGAGCTCCTTCAACACGCCCACCATGGCCGTAGAAGCACCGTGGAGCTCACACGCTCCTCCAACTGGGCTCTCGCTACCACTACCGCCCTGTCCATGCACGCCGATGAACCCACACCGCCATTCACCGTGGCTGGAACCCTAGGAAGCCACAGCCGCCACCTTGACCCCACCACTGCACTCGCCGAGGCCTGGCGACGCTTTTGCCTACCTTAATTGAACACCAGCGCCGTGGGTGAGGCTCGCCGGGGAGCTCACCACCGGTGGGAGCACGCCGGGGAAGAAGATGGGGATTTTCCCCTCGCCGACCACACGTCCGTGCACTTGGTGCACGTGAACCGAGCCCTAGAAAGGAGTAAGTGGACCAAGTCCTTCATAGACCGGCTCTGCGTTCTATGGACCAATGCAGGCGGGTTCACCATGAACCACGCCTCACCTGCGCCCGTGGACCACGGCCTGTTAGTGGCCCAGTAAGACGGCGTGGCCGCACCAGCGCGCACCACGTGGCGGGCCAAGCCTGACCCAAATCCAGGCCCAACCAGCCTAGTCGAGGCCCGGCCTGTATTGACCATTGACCGGTCAATGTTGACCGTTGACCGGGGCCACATGTTAGTGACACCGCCATGCGGGACCCACTTATCAAAGGATGAAACAGCCGAGATGATGTCATGCTGACGTCATGATAACGTCAGCTGCTGGCGTCAGCAGCTCTGACCCCACCTGTCAGTGACTGTGATTCGTTGACTCGCTCATTGACTTGATGTTGACTTTGACCAGACCCACATGTCAGTAACCCAAGAGCCCCTAGTCCCACCTGTTAGTAGCTGATGACGTAGATGACGTCATGCTGACATCATGATGACGTCAGCGGGACCCCACCTGTCAGCTCGGAACCGAGATGATGATGTCATGCTGATGTCATACTGATGTTAGCATGCCACGTGGACCAACAGGAGCGTGACACGTGTCAGCACGATATTAATTCAGCCTTTTCCCATTTTTAGAAATGATTGAAACTATGGAAATTCATAACTAATTCATACGAACTCAGAAAAATACAAGACTAGGACCAAAATTCATCTAAAATCGAGATCTACGCAATGAACCCATGATTGAGTGCATTTGGCTCTTTTGAATTTTTATTGCTTTTTGTGCTATTCTATAGACGTCGCTAACGCGACTATAATGCAATCGTTTGCAGACTCGGAGGAGAACCAGACGGACGAGGACCGAGATTACCGTGAGGAGTATGGAAACGACTACACTAAAGGTGCCACATCTCACCCAATCTCGTAGCACCTATTACGCTTAGCTAATATAGAGCTGCTATTGCTTTACTTTATTGTTATAATCACACTATGATAGGACTTGCATGGTAGTATGCTTTCTTGATGGCCTTTACCTTGATGCAACCTTACCCCTGCTCACCCTGCTGTTAGGCTAAGTCACACGCTTGCTGCTATATTTCATTGCTTATTATTTATACAACGCTTATATATACCATATTGATACGTGGTGGAAACTGGAGTTATCTGGACTATGGGGAGAGTGCTGCGTGTGTGACTTGGGTGTGTGGAGGGTAAGGGTTGTGTCGACCAAGTTGGAGTATACAACGAGCCTGGGGCAAGTCTTGCCGTGAGGTGCTACCTGGGCACCCCTGGAATGGATACCTGTGGTGGGTAAATGGTATATGAGGTGGTCCTAGGTGTGAACCTATGATGGGAGGAGCCCGGGGTGGAGGTGCTGTGGTGGCACGGTAAATGGAAACCCTAATGAAGACATTCTAGCTTGGTCATCCCTAAGGACTTACTAGTACTCAGATTCACCAGGAAGCCTTACGTACCACTCGCCCTATATGGTGTGGGACGGGCGGACTACTTGGTAAGATATTGCCACTACTGCTAGGTTGATAGCAGACAGTGCGAGGAGGTATGGGGCGTGGAGGATTCCCCCACACCCTTCCGAGACTTCATGGAGACCTTGTGGACTCGGCTCATGACTCACAGTTTCAGCCACCCCAGACTAGGCTTGGGGTGTACCAGGGTTGAATGGTAGAGTGGCATTATCCTAGGCTAGCAAGCGGCCGGAATCAGCCAAGTTGACGACGGTCAGCGAAGAAGGCAGATCTTGTGGTTATGTAAAACCTCTGCAGAGTGTATGGTTGATCGATCGATACATGTGCCGACTTGTCAGCTATGGACCTTTCTTGGGTTTCGCTTAAACTAGATAGCGAGATGAGTCCTTCTCTTCTTCCCCCGTGAGAAAGTGTCGGTCGTAGCCAGGGGCTACGGGCCATGGGATAGTGCCGAGAGGGAGTTGGCCTGTCGACTGAGCGATGGTATGGTGATGATATGGAGATGGTGGTATATCGATCCCAGGATCAAAACCTGGCTGTGGACGGAAATGGGGTGGAATGTGTGTGGGAATGGTGTTAAAACTTGACTATACTATTATATACTTGATATGCTAATACATAGGAAACCCCAGCCTTATAGGTTCCTTGTGATTATATCCAACTTGCATCCAATTTCCACAAAGCATTGCTCATAGGGTGGGAGTGGCCAGTACAAATCGTACTGATAAACTTTGGCACACAGGTTCTGCTGAGGAGTATAGCTCTGAGGAGTTTGACGGTTGAGGGGTTCGTTCCTACGCTCAAGTTTTGGCGATCTTATCTCCAAGCTGTTCTGGATGAATGCTACTTTTGATTCCGCCGATGCGGCGATGTAATAATTTATGTAATTCTGCACTTTATGTACTCTGATATTATCGTTGTATGGATGTGGTATTCGACTGGAATTTGGGTAATATGATCTACAACGGTCATAATACACTTCGACTCTATGGATTTCCCTTCGTAGAAATCAGGTCGTTTTAGGAGCAGTGTGATGAGGAGGAAGGGGGAGCAGAAGGAAGAGCAGGAGAGCCTGCTGAAGGCAAAGAAGAGGATGATGATGATGACTCAGAAGAGGGATATGTAAGTCCCGAGGATCCTTTCCCACATGAAGCCAGAAGGAGGCCAATGGAGGAAGATTTGGACAAGGATTTTGACCCGAACGAGGAGGTAGGGAAAAAGCCATAGCTTGTAAATTTTGCTAAAGCTTTGGCTGTGTTACCTCTGCTAACACATGACCTATTGTATATACAGGTCCCTCCTAAAACTCGGAAAAGACAACGTCGACGTCCATGACATCTCACTAGACAAGACGGAGTAGAGGAAAGGAGAGCAGAGGCAACAACCACAGAGACGGATCACGATGCCTCTGCTCCACAACCTCAAGACACAACCACGACTACCAAGATTAAGAGGAAATGAGGGGATAGAAAAGGAAATCTATATCCAGATAAGGCATGCTATGTGATAACGGAGGTCGGGCGAGCAGGGGAGATCCTTGAGCCGAAGGAATTAAGAGGACGATTCCATAATGCGATCGGGCCCCTAGTAAGAGATAAATTGAACCCAGCAATCCCTAACGGGAAAGAGGTACTAGAGAACAAAAAGAATGAACTATGGGATAGGCAGCTGAAGCTTAATTTTAGATTTCCGGAGGGTAAGCATGAACTGGTAAAAAAATGCTTTCACGATGATGGGAGAGTCATTCCGACGTTGGAGGTCGAAGCTCAACATGAAGTATATCCAAAAGGGGTTAACTTCCTTCAACGAGTTTGGCAAAATAACTCCTAGTCAATGGGAGGAGCTCATGGCTCAAAAGACTTCACCGGAGGCATTGGAGCTCAGTGCCCGTAACACCGAGCTGGCGAAGAGGAACAAGCACCACCATCATCTAGGCCTCAGTGGCTACTATGCCAAGGAAGGGCAGTTTAGGAAGATGGACGAAGAGGCCGCAGCTGCTAGGAATATCGATGTCACAAATTTGAAGGTACGCTCAAGGAATTGGATATATGCGAGGAGTACAGAATCATCCGGCGGTAATCTTAAGTTTGATAAGCCAGAGACCCAAGAGGCAGTATCATGGATACTGAAATATGCTAAAGACAAGGAGAAGGGCTCATTCAATCCTTCCAGAGAGAGGGATGAGCTTAGCCTTGGCTTGAGAAATAAGGAGCACACAGGCTGCACCAGGGGGCTAGGGAAAAGGATGACCTGAAAGCAAGGATTCGAAGAGGACAAGCACATGTACAAGAAACATGGCAGAGACCGGGAGACTAATCTTGAGCTCCAAGTGAAGGCTCTAGTTGCGAAGGCGCTGGAGGAGCAAGGACTGTCTACAGAGCCACATATATTAGTGCCGCCGCTGGGAGAACTGGCATTAGTTGGCAGCCCTCCGAAAGTTCCTAGCATCCAAGGTTCCACTGCAGCCATAACCCCCGTCTATCGCATACGGGAACCAACTAGTTGCACCTTGGTGTTTCTCAGCTGCCGGCAGAACACTGTGATGGAGGTGTCAACGGGTGTGGCACATCCTCCCGGTGGCTTACACCACAATAATAAGATACCGCCGGACTACACTAGGGTAGAGGTGCATATCGTGAAGCCCGAGTTCATGCAGTGGAGGATAGACTACGCAACTCCCGAGGGGCTGGTGTTACTTGGAGACATTGTGGGGCAGTTCAACCTCTGGCACAAACGGGATATTATATTGACTGCTTCTTCGCCGCCTCCCCCTCTCCCAAATTTGGAGCAAGTTGTTGAGGTCGGGGAGATATTTTCATTGTCTTGTGACCACCATTCCTGAGATGCCACATTCTTCCCCGCCTCCTAGCGAGCATGTGCCTAATGAGATGCCACAACTTTCTCTAGCTCGTACCGAGCAAGTGCATGATGAGATGCCACAGTCTTCTCAACAAGCACAGCCGTTACATGAACAACGAGTGCCTCCTGAAGAAGGTGATGCACAAGAAGATGAGGACGTGCTTGAATGGGAACTTCGAAAGAAGCATCCAATCACCATAAGGCCTGTTTATGTTCCGATGAAAGACGTCTCGTTAGTGTTCAAGTGGTATTCCCATGACCAGTTCAAGCCTGAGAACCAAGTTAAAAAAGTCCCATCACGGGGTTCTGAGGAGGCCGTCACTAGCAAACTCCACCAAATTGCAAAGCAATATCCAAATATTGATGCTATCAAATGGTCAAAGGATTGCCCAAAAACATATGAAAGAGACAAGCCCTTCCTACCAAACCAGGACATCCAGCGCCTACCACTTGGAATGAGAAGGTTCCATGATTGCTACTTGCGTGTTCTCCCAACGAGCATAGACCTCATACAAGCATGCTTCCCCACCGGCACATTTGGAAGCCCAGCCGAGAAAATTGTCTTTGACTTCAATGACATGTAGACATGCTTTCACCTGGGAGCAATGGAGATGAATCTAATTCACACGTGGTGCCTGTAAGTCCTTGTCCTCCCGATATGATATGAATGTAATCTTTGAATTTTGTTGTAACTAACCCACGCCATGATTTGTAGAATACAAGTGCACATTGTCAAACAAATGCCAAGTGTGAAAGCCGGGAATCTAGACCCTCAAGCTATAGCCCAAATAAATTTTAATTACCCTAAACAGTGGAAACTGGATGCCAAAGAGCTAGCTGCTGCAAAGACTCTTTGGGAGAAAGAGCACATCCGTACGGCGAAACTAAGGGAAGAGTCCCTTAAGGTTGCGGCATACATTGCCCTAGCTTTCAAAAGTTTCCAACAACACTCTATTATATGGCTACCATACAACTTCGAGTAAGTTCAACTCTATACTTAAAGCTTTGTTCGATATATTTTATTCGATGCAAAAGAGCTTATCTAGTTTTATGATTAAATCCATGCAACAACCACTGGATTTGTATAGCCGTCGATGTCGGGAGGAGCATGAGATGGGTCTTTGATTCAATAGATAGGGACCCGGTGACATACAAAGACTTCATATCGATTCTCAAGACGTATACATATCGACAATCCTCATTAGCTTACAGGTTTGTATACATACTTGTTACGTTCGCTTTTGGATACTAATAAGTTGTATTTGCTAAAATAATTCGAACAGGGCATTTATGTTCTATGTCACTAATCATCACGGAAGGCATGATCCAGCAAGGAAGGAAAAGCTGGCTATAAAAACACTATGTGCGGTAAGTGTAACTTACTTATTTAGTACTCCATTACATGGCTATCAAAAGCATTATTTAATATTTTCATATGCAAAACACACAGTGTCCCAAGCAGAAGCCTGGGAGTGTACATTGTGGATCTATGATTAATTCGCCTTAACTTTGCTTCTTCATAATAGAGGTGGTCAAGCTAGAGCGGTTCAATCCATGTAGTAAGCTGCTGTCGGTGAGCCAAGACTATACTCCGTACGTTAAGTATACGCAACGTGTACGTACATGTTTTGCACGTGACAGTCACGAGTATATTCATGTGTACATATCTCCTCTGGACTTTGTACGTACACGGAGGTCATGTGTACATATACTGGCTGTTTGATGGACCTTTGATAGCTACGCTCACTTGTAAACATATGTATTGGCAAACTTTTAACAAAATTTTGTAGAACAGTAAAGAGTTCATTCAGTCCATGTACAGGAGCCTTATCACCGGCTCACTACCATCCACACACAAATATGGATAATGCACGCCATAAACGTGGGTGTGACATTTCCTCGAAGAATTAGGGCCAACTACTAGGACCTCAAACCTCCTGACGAATTCGTTTTGACGCCATTATTCAGTCGTTGTCTTAGTCTAGAATTCTGGAGAATTCGTTTTGATGCCACACTGCCTTATATAATCGTATCCACAATCTAACTGAACGGAGACACGACGAGCTAAATTTTTGTTTCATTTTTTTATAGCAAAGCAGGCCATGGCGGCTAGCACGATCCCTACAGTCCTCCTCGCCTCCGCCATCCTCGTCGCTGCAGCGACCTACTTCCTCCATGACACACGCAGCAGCAACGGCCTCACCGTACCGCCGGAACACACCTCCACTTCTACATGCACGACCAGTACACCGGCGAGAACCCGACGGCCGCGCTGATCGTGCCTGGAAGGCCGTCGCTCTCCAACTCCAGCGCCACCACCACCGGCAGCAGCGACGGGGACCCGGCCCCGCGCCGGTTTGGCGACGTTGCCGTGATGAACAACGCGCTCACGGAGGGGCCCGAGCGCGGCAGCCCGCGCGTGGGCACGGCGCAGGTGTTCATGGTGCGCGTGGCGGACCGCGGCTCCGTGAACGCCCTGAGCATGCACCTGGTGATGGAGGCCGGCGAGCACGCCGGCAGCTCGCTGGTGGTCAGCGGCAGGGTCGACACCGACCTGGCCCTGCGCGAGTAAGTGATCGTCGGCGGCACCGGCCGGTTCCGCGGCGCGCGGGGGTACGCGCTCAGCAGGAGCTTCGACTACGACTTGGCCAAGGGAGGCGTCGTGGAGATCGATGTGTATCTGTACTAGGTATGCATGGCAGGCTACGAGCTGAAGATCTTGATGCATGGTGATGTATGAGGCTACGAGCTGAAAATTTGATCCAGTAATAAGGAATTTGCCGATTCGCAGTTCGTCGTCTCCACCTGGCTTTGTATGATTCTTTCAAGGTGTGCTGTAAATCTGTTTCACGGCCGTTTAATGTTAGTTTTTTCTTTTGTTTTGCCGTAAAGTTTCATTATAAAAGCAGAATGAAAGATTCGTTTGTGAACATGAAGTAAACTGTACATTTCCTGTCGGACTCAAGTTCACTTTTTTTTCCGTTTTTAGGGTCACTCAGAGAGGAGGCTCTCACCTGAATAGGTGCAAGACTGGAACTACAAGTGCGGTTCACTGTTTTTGTTGAGCTATAACTTTCTTCCAGAGGGCCTGTTTGATAGAGATTTTGGTACAGTTTCACAAAGTTGTTTTGCCACTTCTCTACCAAACGGTTCTCAGCTAACAACTTGCCCTCGCAATCTCCTAGTCTCATGATACCATACCATGTAGGAGAAATAGAATTGGATAAATGATTTACATTGAACCTCTCGAGCGGTATATGTAGAGTTCACCCGAATTAGAAATGATATTACGAGTATGACATTACGAGCGGTATATGTAGAGTGCAACAGTCCTCCAATCTTTGAAATGATATTACGAGTATGGCACAAAGTTGCACCGTATCAAGAACGACGTAGATGAATCTCGTAAAATACACTAGATGACAATGTTGAACCAATCATGGCAAGAGATTAGGTTTTGGTGAAGCCAACAAAAAATTCTATAAGCACAACTACAAAAGAGTACAAGTGATTATCTCTCTGTCACAAACGTACTTGACCCTCTATGAACCACCAATTCTTGCTCTATATAAGAATCTAATCGAATAGAACTATATAGCTTAATCCTCCCGAGCGCTCACAATGGCTCCTTATAAGCCTTCGAGAGGAGCCCCATGACCCATGTGTTAGTTTGGTTGATGCCTATGGCCACTACCCCTTGTCTATATAGTCCCCTACAAGACTTTCATACATACAAGTAGGAGTACTACTCCTACTAGAAGTCCTACTCCTAGTCGGATTCTATGCTCAAGTCCTAATAGAAATAGAAGTCCTAATATCATACCTCTCTTAAGTCCTATTACAAGTAGGATTTGAGTCACCATACAACAGTCGACCATTGCATTTAAGGTTAACAGTAATTAATCAGTTTTACTCTCCAAGCAGCTGCTTTTGAATCATAGAGTGAAGCTGATTTGCATAGAAGTGTTGTTAGCCTATAGGATCACCGGCTTAGGTGAGTCGACCACTCTCCAGTCTTGCCAAGCACCCGCTAGTGTTGCCGAGCACTCACTAGCTATGCCGACCATGAACAAGCATTGTCTGACCACACACACTATGGCTAGAGGTAGAAGAAAAGGGAGAACAGAGTATACACACATAGTACAAGCACCAGCGTTGGCCGGAGCCCTATATAGGAGATGGCAAATCTGAACTCTCTTTGTTGAGTTGCAGTGGCAAACTGTATATACAACTCTACTCATCTAGTCCTAGTACAGCTGCCCTGCTGCAACAATCACTAGATAACACAGCAGGACTGACTTCTACGCATGTCCCTGCATGTGGCTATAGTACGGCAGGTGAGCCGTTCGACGCCTGCCTCTACAGCGGCTACAGTACCATAGCAGGGAGCCTTTTCAGCGCCATCTTTCCTTGTTGTGTGTTCACATAAGGAAGCATTAGATTATCTAACAATTCTTCCCCTAACCCTACTGCTATCCCTTGTACCCCCTCCATGCCAATCATCTCCTTCAACTCCGTGAGTTGAAGTCGTCCGAGCGGCATGGTGAGGACGTCCGCGAGTTGCCAACCAGTTTCGACGAACTCGATGACGATCTGCCCTCCATCGACACAGTCCCTAAGGAAGGGGAACTTCACGTCGATGAGTTTGCTCCGGTCATGCAGAACTGGATTCTTTACGAGAGCGATGGCGGGCTGGTTGTCCACCATCAGTGCTGGCGGATGAGCTTCTGCACTGGTCAGCTCACCCAGCAGCCGGCGTAGCCACACAACATGGCACGCTGCTGTGGCCGCCGCTACATACTCTACCTCGCACATAGATAATGCCACCACCTTCTATTTCAGCGACAACCATGAAATTGGAGCCGACCCGATGAAGACGAGCACTCCAGAGGTGCTCCACTGTCCATCGATGTCCCCTGCCATGTCTGCATCGCTGAACACAGTGAGCTACAGCCTACTCCCACCGGTCTTGGGGAAGATGATCCCCTGATCCACTGTCCCTTTGACGTAGCGTAGTAGCCGCTTCACCGCAGCCCAGTGATCCTTTCTGGGATCCTCCATGAAGTGACTAACGTAGCCCACGGCGAACGCAATGTCTGGCCTCGTGTGGACTAGGTAGCGTAGACCACCGATGATGCTTCGGTAGAGTGTTACATCCACCTTTGCCGCGGTGCTGGCCTTCGTCAGCTTTAGCCGCTCCTCCATCGAAGTCATGCATGGCTTGCACTCAGCCATGCCACTCAGCTCCAACAACTTCGAGGCATACGCGCTCTGACCAAGCGTGAGTTCTTCCTTCCCCTGTCTCACCTTGATGCCGAGGTAGTAGGAGAGTGCACCGAGATCACTCATTCAAAAATGAGCCGCCATCTCACGCTTGAAGCTGTTGATGTCCTCCATGTGCGCGCCGGTGATAATCAAGTCGTCCACATACACGCCAACGATGAGCTCCTCCTTCCCCCGTCGTCGCGTGTAGAGTGCATGCTCGGTTGTGCACCGCTGGAACCCAAGCTCACCCAGCGTGGCATCAAGCTTGATGTTCCATGCTCATGAGGCCTGCCGCAGCCCGTAGAGCGTCTTGCGCAGTCGGAGCACTCTGTGCTCCGTTCCCTTGACGGCGAAACCTAGAGGTTTCCTGACGAAGACCGTCTCCACCAGCTCACCATTGAGGAAGGCCAATTTAATGTCCAAGTGATGGACGCGCCAGTCCTTTGCTGCTGCTAAGGCTAGTAGGAAATGAACGGACTCCATGCGCGCTACTGGCACAAAGACTTCCTCAAACTCGATGCCCTCGCGCTGAACAAAGCCTCGGACGACGAGGCACGCCTTATGCTTGACAATGGCACCGAGCTCATCCTGCTTGACCTTGTACACCCACTTTACGCTGATCAGACGACATCCTAGAGGTGGATCGATGAGCTGCCATGTCTCATTTTCCTCGATCGCCTTCATCTCCTCCAGCATCACCCATCGCTGTTTCCATCGCGCTCGGCCTACGCGAACGTGGGTGGTTCCTCTATGCTGATGAGCAGCAGCTCTTGATCTTTGAGCAGCCGACCAGCTAGTCCTAAGGGACGTCGTCCAGCCTACAGAACTACACCTCCTCACCTTCGTGGAAGGCATCCACGAACTCAGTGATGTTAGTTGGAGGTGAGGCGAACTCGATCAGTGTTGATGGAGTTCCTTGTTCCACCAGAGTGCTCGGCACAGTACCTGGAGTGCTCGGCACCCTGGTTGTAGTGCTCGGCACTACTTCTGGACAGCTCGTCACTACTCCTGCAGTGCTCAGCACCACTGTAGGAGTGCTCAGCCTCAGTCTTGGAGTGGTCGACACCACTGCAAGACCTCTTGGCTCCGCTATGGGATTGCTCGGCACCCATCCTGGAGTGGTCGGCCCCACTGCAGAACCTCCCAACACCACTCCTGGCATGCTCAGCCCTCTTGGAGTGCTCGGCACTCCTCTCGGAGTGCTTGGCACTGCCCTAGGAGTGCTCGGCTCTATCACTGGAGTGCTCAGCACCCCTCCCGGAGTGCTCGGCACTTCTTCCCCAGCGTCTCCACCACCGTGGATGACCAGGTGCTCGATGACAAAAGTGCTGGTGAAGCCACCAACTTCCCCCGTGCTCGGACTGTTCTAGTCCCACGCCATCTTCTCGTCGAACACTACACCGCGCGAGACAAGTACCTTGTTTCTGCGTGGGTCATAGAGCAGATACGCCTTGGTACCCTCCATGTAGCCCAAGAACACCATCGGTGTGCTCCTGTCCGTCTTTCAGAATTAACTCGTGCTGATTCCGCCTTTCAGAATTCATTCAATTTTGTGATAGTCCTCGTCCATTCAGGATATAGGAAAGTAGTTCTATACACATGAAAAACGTTGTTCTCAGCTAACTTTCTTCCAGTAGAGATTTTGGTACAGTTTCACAAAGTTGTTTTGCCACTTCTCTACCAAACGGTTCTCAGCTAACAACTTGCCCTCGCAATCTCCTAGTCTCATGATACCATACCATGTAGGAGAAATAGAATTGGATAAATGATTTACATTGAACCTCTCGAGCGGTATATGTAGAGTTCACCCGAATTAGAAATGATATTACGAGTATGACATTACGAGCGGTATATGTAGAGTGCAACAGTCCTCCAGTCTTTGAAATGATATTACGAGTATGGCACAAAGTTGCACCGTATCAAGAACAACGTAGATGAATCTCGTAAAATACACTAGATGACAATGTTGAACCAATCATGGCAAGAGATTAAGTTTTGGCGAAGCCAACAAAAAATTCTATAAGCACAACTACAAAAGAGTACAAGTGATTATCTCTCTGTCACAAACGTACATGACCCTCTATGACCCACTAATTCTTGCTCTATATAAGAATCTAATCGAATAGAACTATATAGCTTAATCCTCCCAAGCGCTCACAATTCCTCCTTATAAGCCTTCGAGAGGAGCCCCCATGACCCATGTGTTAGTTTGGTTGATGCCTATGGCCACTACCCCTTGTCTATATAGTCCCCTACAAGATTTTCATACATACAAGTAGGAGTACTACTCCTACTAGAAGTCCTACTCCTAGTCGGATTCTATGCTCAAGTCCTAATAGAAATAGAAGTCCTAATATCATACCTCTCTTAAGTCCTATTACAAGTAAGATTTGAGTCACCATACAACAGTCGACCATTGCATTCAAGGTTAACCGTAATTAATCAGTTTTACTCTCCATGCAGCTGCTTTTGAATCACTGAGTGAAGCTGATTTGCATAGAAGTTTTGTTAGCCCATAGGATCATCGGCTCAGGTGAGTCGACCACTCTCCAGTCTCGCCGAGCACCCGCTAGTGTTGCCGAGCACTCACTAGCTATGCCGACCACGAACAAGCATTGTCCGACCACACGCACTATAGCTAGAGGTAGAAGAAGAGGAAGAACAGAGTATACACACACAGTACAAGCACCAGCGTTGGCCGGAGCCCTGTATAGGAGATGGCAAATCCGAGCTCTCTTTGTTGAGTTGCAGTGGCAAACTAACT
This sequence comes from Miscanthus floridulus, assembly GCF_019320115.1. Taxonomy (NCBI): domain Eukaryota; kingdom Viridiplantae; phylum Streptophyta; class Magnoliopsida; order Poales; family Poaceae; genus Miscanthus; species Miscanthus floridulus. The sequence continues at coordinate 113,158,470 of NC_089588.1, read as the reverse complement.
CTACTCATTTAGTCATAGTACAGCTGCCCTGCTGCAACAGTGATTATATAACACAGCAGGACTGACTTCTGCGCCTGTCCCTGCATGTGGCTACAGTACAGCAGGTGAGCCGTTCGACGTCTGCCTCTGCAGCGGCTTCAGTACCACAGTAGGGAGCCTTTTCGGTGCCGCCTTCCCTTGCTGTGTGTTTACACAATGAAGCAGTAGATTATCTAATAAGTTTCCCCAGAAAAAAGTATTTTTAAAAGATGAACACAGTCTAAAACTACGTGGCACCTAAGAAAAGAGAATTGCTTGCATCACTGAATTATGTATGGATAATTGTCATACATCACTCTGTGATTCAGCAAAACTCATGTTATGCCCGATTCAATTTTAATCTTTTAGTTGTGCTTAAAGATTTGTACGCTTTCAAGGTAAAAAATGCTTGTGATGAAGCTCCATGATCTGCTCTCGACTGGTTGGCATTACAAGTAGTTACACCGACATGGAACTAATTAACTCGTGCTGATTCCGTCTTTCAGAATTCATTCAATTTTGTGATAGTCCTCGTCCATTCAGCATACAGGAAAGTAGTTCGATACACATGAAAAACGTGGAGAGCAATACTTGTCTAGTTGTCTGCACGGGATAGTGACTACTTGTCCTTGGTACCCTAGCTTCCGTCCCATATCGAGTTTAACATACCTCAACATCACTCTTCTGTGTGAACCGAGTTCATGGCACGTCTTCACCAGCATTTTCAGACGATGAACCATCCTGTTCTTTTCTTTTGTACATACGTACGTTTCTTGCCACACATTCTTGTGGTCACTACCATCCACACACAAATATGGATAATGCACGCCATAAACGTGGGTGTGACATTTCCTCGAAGAATTGGGGCCAACTACTAGGACCTCAAACCTCCTGACGAATTCGTTTTGACGCCATTATTCAGTCGTTGTCTTAGTCTAGAATTCTGACGAATTTGTTTTGATGCCACACTGCCTTATATAATCGTATCCACAATCCAACTGAACGGAGACACGACGAGCTAAATTTTTGTTTCATTTTTTTATAGCAAAGCAGGCCATGGCGGCTAGCACGATCCCTACAGTCCTCCTCGCCTCCGCCATCCTCGTCGCTGCGGCGACCTACTTCCTCCATGACACACGCAGCAGCAACGGCCTCACCGCCGGAACACACCTCCACTTCTACATGCACGACCAGTACACCGGCGAGAACCCGACGGCCGCGCTCATCGTGCCTGGAAGGCCGTCGCTCTCCAACTCCAGCGCCACCACCACCGTCAGCAGTGACGGGGACCCGGCCCCGCGCCGGTTTGGCGACGTCGCCGTGATGAACAACGCGCTCACGGAGGGGCCCGAGCGCGGCAGCCCGCGCGTGGGCACGGCGCAGGGGTTCACGGTGCGCGTGGCGGACCGCGGCTCCGTGAACGCCCTGAGCATGCACCTGGTGATGGAGGCCGGCGAGCACGCCGGCAGCTCGCTGGTGGTCAGCGGCAGGGTCGACACCGACCTGGCCGTGCGCGAGTCCGTGATCGTCGGCGGCACCGGCCGGTTCCGCGGCGCGCGGGGGTACGCGCTCAGCAGGAGCTTCGACTACGACTTGGCTAAGGGAGGCGTCGTGGAGATCGATGTGTATCTGTACTAGGTATGCATGGCAGGCTACGAGCTGAAGATCTTGATGCATGGTGATGTATGAGGCTACGAGCTGAAAATTTGATCCAGTAATAAGGAATTTGCCGATTCGCAGTTCGTCGTCTCCACTTGGCTTTGTATGATTCTTTCAAGGTGTGCTGTAAATCTGTTTCACGGCCGTTTAATGTTAGTTTTTTCTTTTCTTTTGCTGTAAATTTTCATTATAAAAGCAGAATGAAAGATTCGTTTGTGAACATGAGGTAAACTGTACATTTCCTGTCGGACTCAAGTTCAATTTTTTATTTCCCTTTTTTAGGGTCACTCAGAGAGGAGGCTCTCACCTGAATAGGTGCAAGACTGGAACTACAAGTGCGGTTCACTGTTTTTGTTGAGCTATAACTTTCTTCCAGAGGGCCAGTTTGGTAGAGATTTTGGTACAGTTTCACAAAGTTGTTTTGCCACTTCTCTACCAAACGGTTCTCAGCTAACAACTTGCCCTCGCAATCTCCTAGTCTCATGATACCATACCATGTAGGAGAAATAGAATTGGATAAATGATTTACATTGAACCTCTCGAGCGGTATATGTAGAGTGCAACAGTCCTCCAATCTTTGAAATGATATTACGAGTATGGCACAAAGTTGCACCGTATCAAGATCGACGTAGATGAATCTCGTAAAATACACTAGATGACAATGTTGAACCAATCATGGCAAGAGATTAGGTTTTGGCGAAGCCAACAAAAAATTCTATAAGCACAACTACAAAAGAGTACAAGTGATTATCTCTCTGTCACAAACGTACTTGACCCTCTATGACCCACTAATTCTTGCTCTATATAAGAATCTAATCGAATAGAACTATATAGCTTAATCCTCCCGAGCGCTCACAATTCCTCCTTATAAGCCTTCGAGAGGAGCCCCCATGACCCATGTGTTAGTTTGGTTGATGCCTATGGCCACTACCCCTTGTCTATATAGTCCCCTACAAGATTTTCATACATACAATTAGGAGTACTACTCCTACTAGAAGTCCTACTCCTAGTCGGATTCTATGCTCAAGTCCTTATAGAAATAGAAGTCCTAATATCATACCTCTCTTAAGTCCTATTACAAGTAGGATTTGAGTCACCATACAACAGTCGACCATTGCATTTAAGGTTAACCGTAATTAATCAGTTTTACTCTCCAAGCAGCTGCTTTTGAATCACAGAGTGAAGCTGATTTGCATAGAAGTTTTGTTAGCCCATAGGATCATCGGCTCAGGTGAGTCGACCACTCTCCAGTCTCGCCGAGCACCCGCTAGTGTTGCCGAGCACTCACTAGCTATGCCGACCACGAACAAGCATTGTCCGACCACACGCACTATAGCTAGAGGTAGAAGAAGAGGAAGAACAGAGTATACACACACAGTACAAGCACCAGCGTTGGCCGGAGCCCTGTATAGGAGATGGCAAATCTGAGCTCTCTTTGTTGAGTTGCAGTGGCAAACTAACTCTACTCATTTAGTCATAGTACAGCTGCCCTGCTGCAACAGTGATTATATAACACAGCAGGACTGACTTCTGCGCCTGTCCCTGCATGTGGCTACAGTACAGCAGGTGAGCCGTTCGACGTCTGCCTCTACAGTGGCTTCAGTACCACAGCAGGGAGCCTTTTCGGCGCCGCCTTCCCTTGCTGTGTGTTTACACAAGGAAGCAGTAGATTATCTAATAAGTTTCCCAAAAAAATATTTTTAAAAGATGAACACAGTCTAAAACTACGTGACACCTAAGAAAAGAGAATTGCTTGCATCACTGAATTATGTATGGATAATTGTCATACATCACTCTGTGATTCAGCAAAACTCATGTTATGCCTGATTCAATTTTAATCTTTTAGTTGTGCTTAAAGATTTGTACGCTTTCAAGGTAAAAAATGCTTGTGATGAAGCTCCATGATCTGCTCTCAACTGGTTGGCATTACAAGTAGTTACACCGACATGGAACTAATTAACTCGTGCTGATTCCGTCTTTCAGAATTCATTCAATTTTGTGATAGTCCTCGTCCATTCAGGATACAGGAAAGTAGTTCTATACACATGAAAAACGTGGAGAGCAATACTTGTCTAGTTGTCTGCACGGGATAGTGACTACTTGTCCTTGGTACCCTAGCTTCCGTCCCATATCGAGTTTAACATACCTCAACATCACTCTTCTGTGTGAACCGAGTTCATGGCACGTCTTCACCAGCATTTTCAGACGATGAACCATCCTGTTCTTTTCTTTTGTACATACGTACGTTTCTTGCCACACATTCTTGTGGCCACAACGTGTCACTGCATCCATTTTGGATAATAAAAAGTAGAGAAGAACAAACCACCACACACGTAGACATGGAAATTTTGTTAGTTGCACCCTGAAACACAGATTCTTATCAACATATATACCCTTTTAGTAGCACGGGGAACTGAAAATTGCAGTCTCCGTCCAAGTCATAATCACATGTTTTTCATGTGTTCAAGTTAAACACAGTAGCAAAACTCATCGACCTCGTGCAGGGCATGGTCTATTTCAATAGTACATGCTTTTCCTACTCATTTGGGATGACATGAATGTCAAAACTAAATGTGTAAAACAAGATACATATGGATTAATCTCCACTTTACACAGCACTATATATCTACACAAGCAGACTTTTAAGTATCCAACGCCACTAACCAACCCCCAAGTTTCATCGTGCTCCCTGCAACCCTCTCCCAGCATACTTCCAATGCCTTTCATCGTGCTCCTTGCAGCTGCAGCAGCGATAGCCTTTCTCCTCCACTTCGTCACCAAAAACCACAGGTCTTGCTCAACCTACAATCTCCCTCCCGGCAACCTCGGCATCCCGGTCATCGGCCAGACCTTCTCCCTCCTCCACGCTCTACGCACCAACACAGACGACCAGTGGTTCCGGACGCGGATAAAGAGATATGGTCCGGTGTCCAAGATGTCCGTGCTGGGCTCGCCGACAGTGCTGCTCGCTGGGACGGCGGCCAACCATTTCATATTCACCAACGAGGGCCTCGTCCTCACGCAGACGCGTGCGCTTCGCTCCCTCCTCCGGCGCTCCATTCTGACGCTCACCGGCGACGAGCTGAAGCAGGTGCGTAGTGCACTGCAGGGGTACCTGAGGCCTGAGATGGTCAGAAGGTACGTGGGGAAGATGGACGGCGAAGTCAGAAGGCAGCTGAAGCTCAACTGGGTTGGTCGCAACACTGTCAACGTAAGGACAAAATGATTGACACTTGGATATTTTTTTCATTTGTATAGTGAATTCTGTTTACAGTGCAAGATATATACTCCCTCGCGCGTGGTCCCTCCAATTATAAATTATGTGTTTCTATTTAATTTTGTTCTATGTCAAACATTCTGAGCTTTGACGTCCAACAGTAATTAAAATTCTAAATAGATATACAACTTACGGTTGATGCTACTATATTCATCATGGCAAGTAATTAGTTTTCGTAGTACATAATTGTCTCCATCAAGTTCTATATTTTTGTAGACATTGTTAGTCAAAGATTAACCTTGTAGACGGTATTGGTACCATATATAGCCCGCTCACAACAACTAAATTCGCTACTTATAAGGCTTATTACAAAAACAACTATAAGGTTAAGACGTAAAATGTGTGTTTTTGATGACCTTGTAGGTCCTGCCGCTGGCAAGGAGTCTTACGCTTGGGGTCATCTGCTCTGTTGTCTTTGGCGAAGAAGCATCCACCATAGTAGATGCCCTTGCTACCGACTTCCAGTTGCTAGGTGATGCAATCTTGTCATTTCCAGTGAACATACCCTTCACCAGATTCGGCAAGGGCATGAGGTCCAGTGCTAATATTAGGGAAACCATCGTAATGTTTGCCAAGAAGAGGGAGGAGTCATTGTTGGACGAACGATGCACTATTTCCACCACTGACTTTGTCACCTACATGCTCGTTCTGCGCTCCAAGGGTGCGCATTCCCTCACCCTAGAAGACATTGTTGACAACGTGATGGGCATTATCATCGGCGCACACGGTACCACCTCAGCTCTAATCACCTTCATGATGCGCCACCTCGCAAATGAGCCAGACGTCCTTGCTAAAATCACTGAAGGTATGTGTTAGACTGTTAGTGTGGACCAGTGCCTACACTTTTGAATCTACATGGTCTCACCTTTCATTCAAAGTGATCATATTTTAACATCATATACGTGATAGCAGAGCAAGATGAGATCGCAAATAAAAAAGGAACAGATGGTGCTCTAACTTGGGAAGATGTTTCAAGCATGAAGTACACATGGAGGGTGGCATTCGAGACACTGCGGACAGTGCCTCCAGTATTTGGGAGCTTCCGAACGGCTACCAAGGACATCGAATATCAGGGCTATCACATCCCCAAAGGCTGGAAAGTAGGCATCTTTTTGTGCACGTATTTTCACCAACTCGCTTATTTTTCATTGTCAGAATAATTGATCAAGAGGCTTTTGTTTCACAACATGGCAGGTCTTCGCAGCCCAAAGCATTACACATATGGATTCCAGGTTCTTCACTGAACCCACCAAGTTTGACCCATCTCGCTTTGAGAAGCGCTCATCAATCCCACCATACAGCTTCTTGCCGTTTGGGGGAGGGCCAAGAATGTGCCCTGGAACTGAGTTTTCTAGGGTAGAAACAATGGTGGCCATGCACTATCTAGTGACACAGTTCAGGTGGAAGTTGTGCTTCAAAGATGAAGCCTACAAGAAGGATCCGAAGCCTACGCCTGTTTTTGGATGTCCAGTGGAATTGGAGTTAAGAGAACCCCCTACAATGACTCATGATGCTTGAAATAATGCTTTATACGCCCATTCATGGTAATATGTACAGCCATGTTTGGCTGTGGTCAAACCATTGTCCACCAAAACTAGGCCTAATAAGAGTGCAAGGATATGTTTTGTGGGTGCTTAGTTTTCATCTGCAGATGTATATACACCGAAGGAGTAGATATAGGCTGTGATCAAAACTTATCCACCAGCTTTATTGGAGTAAACCATCCTTATTAACTTTGATTTCCTATATTACAATTAAATAGAATTAAATGGAGGTTAGTGGCTTTAACCGGCAGGGATCTTTATTTTCCCACTTTTGTATATGAATTATTATTACAATTAAATAGAGGTTGCTATCTAATATTACTTGTGCATCATATATATCTCATTGCCATCATATTGCTCAAAAGATTCGATATATGAATACATCTTAATTAGAAAACATATATACATGCTTTAATAGGTAGAGACCAAGTCATTACAAACCAAAGTACCAAAAAATGAGTGGAGCACACCCACTACTGCTGGTTACCACGTGCCGTGACATAGTTCGTTTGGCGAACATCCCTAGTTGGGTAACAAGCACAACATTAATGTATATCAACGCATGAATTAGTGCACTCTCTTTTGTTTCATAAGAATGAGCACATGTCCACCAAATATTGAACAAATCTAGAGGCATTGCAAATGGGCAAGGACCTAAAGCAAAATGTAAGTGCCATGTACTCCATGTGATGTGGGCATTGAACCTGCATAGTACCTGCGGTACCCGAGTTCTTCCATGACTTGAGTTAGAATTGCATGGAAGCTACAAGCAGCGTAAGCCGAATCATGATACGGAACTGGCCTATAAGTGGTATCAACAAATAGATTATGAGCACTATGAATGGAAAAATCACGGGAAAATTATGTGCACCTGGTGAGGACTCCCCGGATTAAAAAAGTTGCTATTTGGACCAATTTATGATTTTTCAATGATTTCTAGGAAACGATTTGTAGAGGTGTCTATCGTCGGTAGCCGCCTTTAGAAATCATGTTATGCTAGGTGTTGGTAAGGAACCGTGCTAATCTAGAACAAGCGCTGAAAGTGTTCGGGTAGACAGTTCGCCCTATTCTAGCAGATCGGCCAAGAACCACGGACCATTCCTAGACACCCTCAGACTGTTATGTTCCACTAGTGTTCTAGGAGACCGTCTGGTGCTTCTGGTCTGACCATCCACAAGAGCATGGACAGCGTGAACAGTGCCCATGAATCACCAAATCCACAATATCTCTAGTTCTCATCCACTACAGCTCATCAAACCTTTGCACAAGTGAAGCATCCTCTACAAGATCCCCAAAATCTCCTAGTTCAATCCATAGCTAAAAAATAGATCAGGCTAAGCCTAAGTTTGAATCAAAGGAGAGAAAACAAGTTTGGAGCAAAAAATTGGAAGCTTGCCCCTGAAACAAGTTGGAGAAGCACATGGGCAACGAACGGCCTCCCGGTAAGCACGAGCACATGGTGGGAGCAGTGAATTCGACTTTTGGCATGGTGTGACAAGATGGGGATAAGAAAAGGAACCCCATCGGTTGATGTCGGTCCTTTGTAGTAGTTTTTTGCCGCACCATTCGGCAGATCCTGCCGAATCGTCCATGATAGCACTAGGCCTGAGGAATCTTCTACTGAAAACCCTAGGCACCGTTGGACCGTCTGGCCATGCTCACCAGACCGTCCGCGAGAACCTTATCCTTCCCAAATACATGTTTAAACATTCTCAAACCGTAATCAAATATGTTGCCAAGCAAATGTTAATGAACCTTGTGGTTCAACCTTATACCTGCACCCTTTTGTCCATGTTAAAAACCCTCCCCTTGTATATGTTTTTTGTCTCCCATCGGTCATGATCTTTTTGAGGTGGGTATCAATAGTGTGCGTGGTTACAAGTCTTGGTGCCAGGTCGAAACCCGGACTCCATGTATGGACTGCAGCCATGAATAGCAACTTAAGCATAGCAGCATCTCTTGCATTAACTTAGTCACGCCTTTTTGCAAACTTTACAAATGTCTATTTATTACATCTATTGCATCCACTAAATAATTATGTTGGAATATAATAAGCCCTCTAAGTACAATCGCAGTCACGTTACTATCGTTAAGCTGTTATAGGTGTCGAAAGAATTGGCGCCCGCTCGAGCCAAGCTTGAGTGAAGTCAAAGGCTTAGAAGTGCAAGGGATGGGCGTCCCCCAAAAATTTCCATTACTCTAATAAAGCGGCTATACAAGAGTTTAACGTAGAAATCGAGATAAGTAACTTAAGTTGAGTTGATGACCGGAATTTCTAACTTGTTAATTATTTCCTTATCGCAACTTGTAAATTTCTTAATTAATTGTCGTGTGATTTTTGTGTTATACAATTCTTGATGGTTGCATCATTGCGTTCCTCTATGACGATCCCACGGTTTAGCTGAGCTAATGGAGATAGTGGGTGACGACTCCAGGGAGTCGTCCCATGACCCTCGAGTTAGTGCTATGTCAGTCGAGAGGACTAACACACAGTACTAGCTGGACGGCTGGAGTGACGTCCTCACAATTGAATTATAAGATGACGCACCAACAAAACAATGTAGCATTTTATGAATACTTGGATAGCTTGCATTAAGAGGTTAAAAGTTAGTGAGATAACATGGCTATTAATTGAAGATGATGTGGATAGCTTTTATGCTGAGATAGAACATATAGTGAGAATTAACTTTATAAGAGATATTTAGATACCTTATTAAAAAAAGAAGTGAAACTGAAAATGTATTTTCTTGTGTTTGAGAAGCCGATTGATATCTTATGACGAATTTAGGGACCACACATGTATTTTTCTTTTAAAGTAAACTATCGGCATGGCTATCGTCCGGACGTCTGAACGCTCGCGCCTGCCCCGGTTGCTGCGCATGTTGCTGTGGCTGCCCTACCTGCAGCACCTGCCCGCGGCTACTGCCGGCGCTCGCCTTCTACTGCGACGCATGGCCACCTGCTGCTGCTTCTCATGCTGCCCACTTGCTGCTACACCTGCACGCGCCTGTGCTACCGTGCCTGCTGCTGCGTATGCATGTGGGTACCGCCCGCACCCGCTTCGCTTTCTGTGCACACTCGGGGACCGCCTCCACCTATGCTCGGTTCCCGCGTCTACTAATGAAAACACTTGCAACGTGAAGCACTTGCTGCAACATATGTCCGAAACAGGTGAAACATTTGAAACTATCACTTGAAACATATGCAACATTTAGATAATACACTTGCAACATACGTCTGAAATAACAGAAACATTAGAAACATACACTTACAACATACGTGTATAGCCATTGCAACATATACAATACCATACCTACTTTTGCAACATCTAGATAAAACACATGCAACATCCATATGAAACATACATCTGAAACGCATGAAACATAGAGCTCGACATCGGCGCAGAGCTCGATGCCACGAAGCGGCACGGAGGTCGTTGGTGCAGAGCTTAACGGCGACACAGACCATGGTAGTGGCCTTGGTAGGTGAAGGAGCGCGACCGCAGTGGGAGACACGGTGGAGGTGGTGAATCCACGCGGGCAAGTGGCACGGGTGGGCCGCGTGTGGCACGGGCAGGGGCGTGCGGCGTGCAACACAGGTGGGGTCCGTCCGGACAGACGGATGCCCGATAGGGAGCATTGCCAAAATACTATTGAAAAGAAGGAAGAACGATGTTAGCTTTTTTGTAAAAAAAAAGAAAAAAATCAACTACATACCTGTAGCTCTCTGACCTCTGCCATGACTTTATCTGTTTCGACTCAGCTGCGTTGTCCCTTTATTTTTTTCCATTTAGTTTAGGCCACATGTTTCAGTCATGTCCCCTTCCATCACGATCCGGTCCGTAGGGGCTTCCAATGGCCGGAATCGACGGTGGTGACCATAGGGGAAGGGTGCCCCTCTGCATTGGCCATGGATCCACATCTGCGGGCACTGCAGAGGATGTAGACCACGCCGACAAAAACGAAGAACAAGACGACAATGACTTTAATCCACGTTTTCAGTCGGTAAGATCGGGTTTGGTACTAGTTGGTACTAGTTGGCTAGTCATCAACAAAAAAGAAAGAGCGAACCCTACTAGATAACAGTATGCAGTTTGTGTTTGACCTCTGCTGCTCTGCCACCAGTACTATTATCGTACTATACTATATTACTAGTTGATTTTATCTTGCTGCATTACAGCACTAATTAAACTGCTAGCTACGAGAGGCAAAATCCGGCATTCTATTACAGTCAGGTTGAGGCCTTAGCGCTAATTAAGCAGCAGCAGCTCAAGCTCTCGAGGCTCTGAATGAATTCTCTTTTTCTCTGATATGGTCCGCCGCCATTTGAGTGACCCCTCTGGATTCGAGGATCATATATATCCATTTCATACGTTGGGGTTCAGTTTCAGTTAATACATGGTGGAGTGAGTGAGTAATAAGCGAGCTAGCGAGAGATGTGGCATATCTCTGCTGCTGGAGTGCGTCAAATTTGTAATCATAGACAGAACAAGTGCTGTTACTGAATGAATGAAGGAATCGAGGATTGAATTGGTGCAGGCATGGAATGCTCGAGCACTAGTAGTCAGTTACTACTAGTTTTAATATTTCTTGTATTATATTAGATTGTTGGTTAGCTTAGCTACATTCTATAGATGATAGATTGTAGTTGTGGTAGAGCAGAGTAGATGATGATACTTTTTTATTTTCTGCTTTTCTGTTCTGGTCAGTGGTAGGTACCTTTGCTGCAGTTCCATGCTACTTATGTAGTTACCTCAATCATATTTATTTTAACTAGAAGCATTTCCATGCAACATATTTGAGTATTCCTGCATAGGTATCCTTATAGTTTAGGTACTACACACATGAATGATGTGAATTAGAAAGATTAAATTTATTGCCATGCTACTTGTGTAGTTAGAGTTAGACTACTTTTCATAGTAGCATTACCTTTTTATAGTTTTAGTTTATTGTCTTCATGTGAAGTAGTATGTGACTGTTATTTCAATCAGCTGAAGCCTCAAGTACCTCTTATTTGTCTGCATTTTGTACACCAAATTACAGTTGAGTTTTGCTGCATTCTAGATATGTGATGCCATCTTTTTTTCTGTTATAGAGGATTATGACAAGGCACATTGGAGTGACCAAAACATATACTATTTCTGTGAACTTTTTATTGAGCAAATGAGAAAAGGGAATTGGAATAATGGGACAATGACCACTAGAGGTTACATCGAAATTCGAAAAAAATATTACCACATCACTAATCTCTGGCATGACACCAAATGCATTAAGAACTGAGTGAAAAATTGCAAGACAATGTACCAGTTCTGGTTGAAGCTTAATCAAAACACAGGGTTAGACCGAAAACCTGATGGTACAATTGATGCATCGCCTGAATTGTGGACCAACAACACAAAGGTACTTACTGCTTTGGTTTCACCTAGACCATGTGCCTTGCTCACTGTGATGTGATCTAATCATTTGTGTTCTTCATCTGTGCATTTCAGGGACAAGCAGAGAAATTTCAATCGAGCAATCCTGCTTACTTGCACCTTCTAATTGATATGTTCTAAGGTGTGACAGTAGATGGGTCATCTTCATGCATCCTTGGACAACAAGCATATGATGTTGTAGGGGATGATGTGGTTGAGGTTTCTGGGGCTGCTGCTTGGAGTCCTACAGGAAGTGATGCAGATGTGTTTGGGAATAGTCCAGTGAGTAGTTCCAGCCGCAAGAGGGCAAGCAACAGTGCCACTACAGCCGAGAGTCCATCCAAGAAATGCAAGTCAGGCGACAGTCCACCTAGGAAAAGTAAGACACCTTTGTTGAACATGATGAGTGGAATCATGGACAAGTTTGATCAGGACAGCAAGCTTTCAAATGAAAAATTGGATCAATATAGAAATAGCAAGGTACGCAGACATATGAAGAAGAAGCAAGAGAAGCAGGAACAAATAGACAGATGCTTGGCCATGGCTAAGGAATGTGGGGCAGCTGAAGAAATAGAAGAATTCTTCATAGCTACAACATTATTTGAGAAAGAATACAACAGGAACATCTTCTATAAACTCACCACAGTGGAGTCAAGGTTTCTGTGGTTTAGAAGATGGTGCCAGCGTAGCAGCGGGTGAACCAATGGAGTGTTTGATGTATCTATGATGGCTATAGTATCTTAAGTAAAGTGTAGTATCTTTGGACCTATTATGCGTGATGAACATCTTCTATGCTTGTTGAACCTAGTATATGCTTAATGAACCTATTATGTGTGATGAACATCTTATGTGCTTGATGAACCTATTATCTATGATGAATTTATTTATGAGTGGTGAACCTATGTCTTGACTCTTGAGTGGTGAACCTATGTCTTGAGTGGTGAACCTTTTTTATGAGTGGTTAACCTATGGTCTGATGCGGTTTGTTGTTTGTGTGTTCAGGTCGATGATGTTAATGCAGCAAAACTTGAGGGAGATGGCACTAAAGATGATGATGATGATTCAGAGCAAGGGTCAGATGATGATTCAAGTGACAGTGCTAGTTCGGAGGATGATGATTCAAGTGACAGTGATAGTTTGGATGATGAAGATGTTGTTGTAGAAGAGTATTTCTTGAGGGCTTAGAAGAGGAGGAAGCAAATGGTCCTTACTGCATCCATGATCGATATGATTCACTTCGACAAATATATGAACAAAGCTGAGTATAGAGTACCTAAAGAATATGGATACGAATGGGTCATGAGAAACCTAGGTAATAGGACTGGTTGTTACAACGTGTTTAGGATGCACAGAAATGTTTTTGATAAGCTTCATAATGTCCTTGTGGAGTCATATGGATTGAAGTCCACACGTAAGATGTCATCAGTGGAGGCTTTGGGGATGTTCTTATGGATATGTGGAGGACAACAAGCTATTAGACAAGTTGAAAATAGGTTTACACGATCACTCGAGACAGTTAGTAGGAAGTTTGAGAAGGTGCTGGCTAGTGTGTCCAAGCTAGCAGCTGATATCATTAGGACAATTGATCCTCATTTTAGGTCTGTGCATCAAAGGTTACAATCCCCTCGGTTTTCTCCTTTCTTTGATAATTGGAGCCATAGATGGAACACATGTCCCTGTAGTTGTGCCAACTAATCAGGTAGTGCAACATACGGGGAGGCATGGTTACACTACTCAGAACGTGTTGGCAATATGTGACTTCAATATGAGATTTACCTTTGTTGTGGCGGGATGGCCTGGATCTGTTCATGATATAAGGGTATTCAAGGATGCAATTGAGAAGTATGGCGACAAGTTTCCACATCCACCTCAAGGGATTGATGTCTCCTATCATCTCTTGTTTCACCTAGATTGACATACTTTTCATGTTACTTTCCATGTTTCACCTAGATTGTGTTAGCCACTATTACTCTTGGTGGATCTTTTTCTATAGATTTAGTCCATGCAAGTGCAATGCTTACCGGTGGTTCAGTATGTGTGCTAGTGATGCAATAGATATTGTGGTGTGGTTGCAATCTTACCAGTAGCCATGCAAATAGCTAATATTTTAATAATACATGAGCTGAAATTATATTGAAATATAATTTTCAATTACAGACACTCCAGCTATATTAGGCACTACATCTAAGATAATTAGCCATTACACGCACTCAAACTTGAGCGGTGTCATGTCCAATGGCCATTGACTCCTTTGATTTACTTACTGCTGTTTATTAGGGAATTTAAGCTGACATGTCCATTGACCATTAACTTGTTTGATTTACTTACTGTTGTTTATTAGGCAACTTGAGCTGTGACGTGTCCATTAGCCATTGACTTGTTTGATTTACTTACTGCTGTTTATTAGGAAACTTGAACACATTTCTTATTGCCTTTGCTAACTACTCCTGTGCCTTTTAATGAGCTATAGACCTGCTATTCAGTTTCATGTCCACTCTCCAGTTTCTTATATATGCCACCTTGCCAGCATTCTATAATGCTTGATGTCAGATAACTGTTAATAATTTTTATTTTATCTTATATATACTGGTGGGTGCTTCAGGTAATTGTGCACGTCAATTTTCATGCTACAAGTCTGCAACTGCATTTATGTCTTAATTCCATGTTATGTAGGGAAGTTTTATCTTGTAGACTCGGGTTACCCAAACCGAACAGGTTATCTTGCACCGTACAAGGGAACAAAATATCATCTACAGGAGTTTCGGTAAGGACCAATGCCAAGAGGTAAAAAGGAGCTTTCAAGGTTTGACATCAACGACTCTAGAAACAATATTAAAGAGCCTATTTAAAAATCTACAAATCAACTAGACCAATTTGATTAGTATGACAAAAAGCGTAATGCAAACTTGCTCTAGCTCTACAAGAGTTGCAAGCCACCTATCCAACAATTGTAGTTGCAATGATTACTTAGGCACACAAACTTGCTATGTAACTACTCACTAAGAGCTCTCAATCTTGCTACTCTAAAGAGCTCAACTAGATGAATGTAAATGATAAAGCAAGCTCTCAATTCTAATTACACTAAAGAGCTTGTATCAACTAGTTTGCAAGAATGTAAATAAGTGAGTAGGGTGATTATACCACCATGTAGGGGATGAACCAACCACAAGATGAATATATAGCCAATCATCGGGAGAATGCCAAAGACAAGAGAATCGATTTTCTCCCGAGGTTCACGTGCTTGCCAACACGCTACGTCCCCGTTGTGTCGACCAACACTTGGTGGTTCGGCGGCTAAGAGGTGTTTCACAAACCTCGTCCACACGATAGGACACCGCAAGAACCGACCCACAAGTGAGGTAACTCAATGACACGAGCAATTTACTAGAGTTACCTTTTGGCACTCTGCCGGGGAAGGTACAACTCCCCTTACAATCACCAGAGACGGCCACGAAAAATCACCAACTCGTGCCAATCCTCCACCGCTACACCGAGCCATCTAGGTGGTGGCAACCACCAAGAGTAACAAGCGAAATCCGCAGCGCAACACGAATACCAAGTGCCTCTAGATGCAATCACTCAAGCAATGCACTTGGATTCTCTCCCAATCTCACAAAGATGATGAATCAATGATGGAGATGAGTGGGAGGTGTTTGGTTAAGCTCACAAGGTTGCTATGTCAATGAAAAATGTGCAAGAGTTAGAGCTACAACCGGCCATAGGGCTTAAATAGAAGCCCCCATGGAATAGAGCCGTTATACCCCTTCACTGGGCAAAACGCGCTCTGACCGGACGCTCCGGTCATACTGACCGGACCCTGGACTCAGCGTCTGGTCCGCTGATCTTTGCCACGTGTCTCTTTGAGTTAAAACTGAACTATCAGATCTCAACGGCTAAGTGCCGACCGGACGCTGGAGCCTCAGCGTCCGGTTGAGTACAGTAAGGGTCAAAATCCGTTTTTCTTCGACCGGACGCGTCCGGTCCACCTTGACCGGACATAGTCCAGCGTCCGGTGGTATACCCTATCCACTGCACCGCCGAGTCAACGCGACCGGATGCAGGCAGTCAGCGTCCGGTGCATTCAAATCCAGCGTCCGGTCACTTGATCGACGCTGGCATCTCCTGTGTCTTCTTCACCCTTGCTCAAATGTGCTAACCACAAAGTGTATCACCTTGTGCACATGTGTTAGCATATTTTCACAAACATCTCCAAGGGTGTTAGTACTTCACTAGATCCTAAATGCATATACAATGAATTAGAGCATCTAGTGGCACTTTGATAACCGCATTTCGATACGAGTTTCACTCCTCTTAATAGTACGGCTATCTATCCTAAATGTGATCACACTCACTAAGTGTCTTGATCACTAAAACAAAATGGCTCCTACATTTTATACCTTTGCCTTGAGCCTTTTGTTTTTCTCTTTCTTCTTTTCAAGTTTAAGCATTTGACCATCACCATGCCATCACCATTGTCATGATCTTCGCCATTGCTTCATCACTTGGAGTAGTGCTACCTATCTCATAATCATCTTGATAAACTAGGTTAGCACTTAGGGTTTCATCAATTAACCAAAACCAAACTAGAGCTTTCAACGGGCAAGTTCGAGTGGACAGAGGAAGCCAAGAAAGCTTTTGAAAGACTTAAGGCATACCTCACCTCCTCGTTTGTCCTCACACTTCCAAAGAAATATGAAGACATGATGCTATACATTGCGGCAACTTCTACTGTAATCAGTACAGCGATAGTCGTAGAGAGAGAAGAAGAAGGGCGCGTATATAAAGTACAACGCCCCGTATACTACATCAGCGAAGTACTGTCAGAATCAAAGATCCGGTACCCACATGTACAAAAACTACTCTACTCCCTCCTGATCACTTCCCGCAAGCTTCGTCACTATTTTGAAAGCCACAAGATTACCGTGGTGATAGATTTCCCACTCAGAGACATCCTACACAATAGAGACGCAACGGGGCACATATCTAAGTGGGTAGTTGAACTTGGTGCTCTCAACGTCGATTTCACCCCACGGAAGGCAATCAAGTCTCAAGCCCTTGCCGATTTTGTTGCCGAGTGGACAGAAATTCAACAACCTATGTCAAATACCATCCTCGACCATTGGAAGATATACTTTGATGGATCACTTAAACTAGGCGGAGCCTGTGCAGGCGTTCTCTTCATCTCTCCAGACGGAAAACAACTCAAATATGTCCTTCAGATATTATGGCAAGCTACAAACAATGAAGCAGAATACAAAGCCCTCATCCACGGGCTTCGAGTAGCAATTACCGTCGGGATCAAGTGACTACTCGTCTACGGCGATTTGGCAGTAGTCATCAACCAAGTCAACAAAGATTGGGACTACACCAAAGACAACATGGGCGCTTACTGCGCTGAAATACGAAAACTCAAAAAACATTTTCAAGGTTTAGAAATTCTACATGTCCTGCGTGATTCAAATATTGTAGCGGATGTCCTCGCCAAGCTCAGATCGGACAGGGCGAAGGTCACACCTGGCGTATTCGTAGAGGAGTTATCAGCTCCCTCTATCAAACAACCCGATGAGATAACCCCTGAACTCCCAGCTAAAGGCACCCAGATTTTGGTAATCACCACCTCATGGACCCAGGTTTTTATTGATTATATCAAAGAAAATAAGTTGCCAGCAGACAAAGAAGAAGCTACCCGAGTTGTTCGCAGAAGCAAGAACTACGTCCTAGTAGGAGACAAACTCTACAGAAGAGCCGCATCATCAGGAGTACTCCTAAAATGTGTCTCATCTAAAAAAAGCAAAGAGATCTTAGACGAAATACACTCAGGTTGCTGTGGAAATCATGCCACTTCAAGAACACTAGTCGGCAAAGTATTCCACACCGGGTTCTACTGGCCAACCGCTTTGAAAGACGCAGAAGAACTCGTCAGAAAATGCAAAGGTTGTCAAATGTTCGCAAGACAAGCTCACGTCCCAGCTTACAATCTCATCTGCATCCCACCCGCTTGGCCTTTCTCCTGCTGGGGGCTGGTTCAAGTAGGACCTCTCAAGAAAGCAAAGGGCGGTTTCGAGTACATCTTTGTAGAAATTGACAAGTTCACCAAGTGGATTGAATACAAACCACTCGCGAAATATAGCGCAGCTAAAGTAGTCGAGTTCATCCAAGACAATATGCACCGCTTCGGCATGCCCAATCGAATCATCACAGATTTGGGTTCTCCCTTCACAGCTACAGAATTCCAAAGTCGGGCACAGGATTGTGGCTTCAGCATAGATTATGCATCGGTCGCACATCCAGAAGCTAACGGACAAGTAGAAAGGGCTAATGGACTCATACTAGCCGGATTAAAACCCAGATTGTATGAAGAACTAGTGGACTATGGATCCAAATGGATTGAAGAATTGCCCAAAGTAGTATGGGGGCTACGAACTCAAATAAGCAGAGCCACTAGATACTCATCTTTTTTCCTAGTTTACGGATCAGAAGCTGTACTATCTGCCGACCTAATCTGGACATCACCAAGGATAGAGCAATATGATGAAGGTGAAGCAGAACACACACGGAGATTAGAACTCGACAGCACAGTAGAAGTCAGAGTAAATGCTACCCTTCAATCAGCTCGATACCTCTAAGGTCTAAGACGCCACTACAACAAGAGTACCCAGCCTCGATCACTCTAAATCAGAGACCTAGTACTACGAAGAATACAAAAAAACGGACGGACGTCATAAACTACTCAGCCCATGGGAAGGTCCTTTTATTGTCGCAAAAGTCACCGGACCAGGCACGTACTAATTGATGACTGAAGATGGAACAGAAGTCAATAATACATAGCACATCAGCCAACTAAGAAGATTCTACGCATGAAAACAACTCAAGGAAGAATCTATATACAAAAAAGCCACAAGAGATCAACGTTCACGATCAATAAAGATAGTGTTCCTCGACAACATTTGTCTTATTATGGCTTGCCCCGAGTTGTTTTCAAAACAAAATAAGAGCGAAATGGCTGAAATTATGCCTAAGCCTACCGACCGAGAGCAAAAAAAAGCTGAAAAGATGCTTGAGCCCATCGATGAGGGTAAGAAAGCTGATAAGCTAACACCCGAACCGGTCCTGAGTTGTTTTCACAACCAGGGCAAGTGCCAGATACTGCCCACCTCCCGAGTTGAACAAAAAAGCTAAAAAGATGCTTGAGCTCACCGGACAAAGAGCAAAATGGCTTAAATTATGCCTGAGCCTACCGGCCGAGAGCAAAAAAGCTGAAAAGATGCTTGAGCCCGCCGATGAGGGTAAGAAAGCTGATAAGCTAACACCCGAATCGGTCCTGAGTTGTTTTCACAACCAGGGCAAGTGCCAGATGCTGGCCACCTCCTGAGTTGAGCAAAAAAGCTGAAAAGATGCTTGAGCTCACCGGACAAAGAGCAAAATAGCTAAAATTATGCCTGAGCCTACCGGCCGAGAGCAAAAAAGCTGAAAAGATACTTGAGCCCACTGATGAGGGTAAGAAAGCTGATAAGCTAACACCTAAACCGGTCCTGAGTTGTTTTCACAACCAGGGCAAGTGCCAGATGCTGGCCACATCCCAAGTTGAGCAAAAAAGCTAAAAAGATGCTTGAGCTCACCAGACAAAGAGCAAAATGGCTGAAATTATGCCTGAGCCTACCGGCCGAGAGCAAAAAAGCTAAAAATATGCTTGAGCCCACCGATGAGGGTAAAAAGCTGATAAGCTAACACCCGAACCAGTCCTGAGTTGTTTTCACAACTAGGGCAAGTGCCAGATGCTGGCCACCTCCCGAGTTGAGCAAAAAAGCTAAAAATATGCTTGAGCTCATCGGACAAAGAGCAAAATGGCTGAAATTATGCCTGAGCCTATCGGCCGAGAGTAAAAAAAACTAAAAAGATGCTTGAGCCCGCTGATGAGGGTAAGAAAGCTGATAAGCTAACACCCGAACCGGTCCTGAGTTGTTTTCACAACCAGGGCAAGTGCCAGATGCTGGCCACATCCCGAGTTGAGCAAAAAGTTGAAAAGATGCTTGAGCTCACCGGACGAGAACAAAAAAGCTGAAGATGCTTGAGCTCACCAGATGAGAGCGAAATAGCTGAAAAGATGCTTGAGCCTGCCGGTCCTAAGTCTTTTCAGTACTAACGAGACTAAGAAGGCTGTCAAGACAACGATCTACATACCCCGAGTTGTTTACACAGGCGTAGATGAAAGCCAGACAAGCACTCGACAAATCAAGGAACTCTGTCAAGACAACGATCTACATACCCCAAGTTGTTTACACGGCGCAGATGAAAGCCAGACAAGCACTCGACAAATCAAGGAACTCTGTCAAGCCAACGATTGACTTACCCTAAGTTGTTTACACGGCTCAGATGAAAGCCAGACAAGCGCTCGATGTATCAAGGAGATATCCTCCAACGGATGAAAAAACACGACCACTCTAAGCCGCGGATGCATACCACGCCCAATAAGAGACTACTCAGAAAAAAATTCTGATCGCTTGGACAACTCGTCTAAAGAATAAACAAGGCAAAGAAATTCATACAAAGAAACAAAAGGAAGATACAACGAAAAATAAAAAATCTTCATTCAAAGAGGAGTATAATTTCCTATTACAAAGGTTGGAGTACAAAGATCAATTACAATCAAATCAAGCATCATCATCAGGAGAAGAAATATTAATACTAAGATTATCAACAATCCTCCAGGCTAATTTTTTGACCTTAGGCTCCACCCTTTCAATAGCATCCAGGTACTCTTGACTCTCGGCTTCCTCTGCAACCTTGGACAAAGGGACCTCCGGAGCAAGAACCCGGACCTGGGCAAGAACATTTTTGGTGCAGAGTTGGGCGCATCTCTTCACGAACTCCTGGAAACGGGTCGACACCTGGGGAAGATTGGCCGTCATCTGCTGGAGTCCAGAGAAGATCAGCTACTGACCGAAAAGATTTTCACAAAGCGTTCCAGTTCTCAGTAGCCGTCACCAACTTGCCAGTCAAGACCTCAACAGTTTTCTAGACCTGCACAAGATCCCTGTCAGCTCCACGCCTAATCAACTTGGCAAGTGCAAGTTCTTCTTCAGCACGAGTAATTACCTCCTTGGTCCTGTTATGGCTATTGCTAGGGGTGAAAATGGTACGGATATTTTCCAACCGTATTCGAGATCGAATCCGTTTAGAGGGGTTCAGATATGTCCATATCTGAGTCCGGGTATTCAATATCCGACACCGTATCCATATTCGAATACTCAAATCGCATATTTATGATGTCGATATTAAATCATATCCTATCCGACATGGGTGACACTATCCGTATTCGAATCTGAATCTGGACAGAAATATACAAACAAATGTAATATCCTATCCGACATGGTTGACACTGGCTCTGGTGAACGCAGCTACATACCAGCAACAACAACAACTGCAACAGGTCGTATCCGCGGTTAGTCAATAGTCGTGGCAAACCCTGCTGCCAACCTGCAACAACACCTGCTTGCATCCAACCCACTGGCTACGGCCAATGCCGCTGCATACCTACAACAACTAGCCATGGCGAACCCTACCGCCTACTTGCAACAGCAACAGCTGCTTCCATTCAACCAGCTAGCTGTGGCTGAACACCGCTGCATGCCTGCAACAAGCAATAGCTGCTTCCAGTTAACCCACTGGCATTTGCTAAACCATGGGTTGCTGCCTTCCTGCAGCAGCAACAATTATTGCCATTTCAACCAGATATCTTTGATGAACCCTGCCTTGTCCTGGCAGCAACCCTTCGTTGGAGGTGCCATCTTCTAGACTACATATGAGTTGTACTTAGCTTGATAACTAGCTTTGATACCGGCGTGTGCAACTTTCCAGAAATAATCAATATATTGATTGAGATTTATCTAAGTCTATTTCTTAACTGTGTTTTTTTGTATATACAATTGAAAACATCAAATCATAATTAAAGACACATGCTTGGTTAATATATAGAGCTCTAAAGATGTGCCAGTCCGCCATCATGAATGTTCTTGTTTGGATGTGTGCGTGTGAATTTATAAGATTGATGTGACTGTACGCGCTTGAAGTTGAGTACGAGCATCTGTGATATGTTCTTTTGAGAAAGTGGTGGAGTTGAACCCTTGTTTAGCTCCACCCCAAATTTTCAAAAAGTGCTACAGTACCTATCACATCGAATGTTTGCGGCCCGTGCATGGAGCATTAAATGTAGACGAAAAAAAACTAATTGCACAGTTTGGTGGGAAATTACGAGACGAACGTTTTGAGCCTAATTAGTCCATGATTGAACACTAATTGCTAAATAAAAACGAAAGTGCTATAGTAGCCCTAAATTCCAACTTTCTGAAACTAAACACGCGCTGAGGAAAATATAGTACTCCCTCCTCTAAACGGTTAGCAATCTCGTTTTTTAAAAAAAAAATTCAAGCGATTTATAATTTTAACTAAATCTATAAACGAGAAGTATTTAAATACTCATTAGACAATCATTTGAACTCATAAATATTAAGAATCTTTTTTTACAAACTTAATCAATTAACTCAGAACGGGATCTCTTTAGGACGGATATGTAGCACGATAGTTGAAATGGTAAAACCTTGGATCGTTCCAAAGCAAGACTAGGACTACTTGAACTCACGATGAACACGATGGTGAAGAGGTACTTCTACTCCATTTGTAGCTGCCACGGCCGTCCTACCTCTGGGGATTGAATGGAAGAAAAAAAAAAGGTGGCAGTTAGCTGGCGGATTAGTTGGGTGGCGGTGGCGGTGGCGGTGGTGGGGCGTACGAATCTCCGTTGCGGCGGATGTTTTTTTTTACTATCGTCCGCATCTGGATGGATTTCTTGATGGGCCCGGTCCTCGCCAGGAATGGCTGGATGACCCAGCCGTGTCGTCCGTCCAGCAAACAAGTTTTCTATTTTAAAAGAAAAAATCCTAAAATTGTATTCTAAATTTTCTGATTTAAAATAATTTTATTTTAACGACTCAGATATTGCACATGATTTAATCAGAATTGTACAGCACTCCGTGGTATATAACTCTTTTCAAGTTATTCATTTCAAAATTGTTTAGTGTCTCAAAAACTAAGTTGGGGTCAGCCGACCCCTATAAAATTTGACAGTCGCTATATAAATTTACTATTAGCTACTAGTGTACATCGGTGATTATTAGGGTGTCCCCAACGGCTAGCGATTTCGCTGGCTGACATCCGAGGCGACGACGACAACGCGATGCCTCACTCCCGCCGTGCGGAGCCCGCCCTGTCCCATCCACGCTGGCGCAGAGAAGCCCGACGACTCCGCACCAGAGCGCACGCTCTTCGGCTTCAAGCCTTCAAGGACTCGGCCCCCGATGCCGAGCCCGCCTCCACGGGCGACGGTGCCGCTTTGGCGTCGTTCCAGAACAGGGAGATGGTACTCATCACCTGCTCCTGCGCACATCACGTACAGATTAGGCCGCTAATTTGTGTCCATTTTGCACATAGAAATAAGTGAAACTGATGTAGCTAATTAGTAAGTAGGAGAAACATAGTTATAGATGAGTGAGTTGCCTGAAATGATAGCCCATGGATGGCAGCGTGCAGTGTACTGAAATTTCACATACCCGTACTCTGAATTGTCATACTTGCTTTGTTCAAACCAATATATTAGCCCAATCAAAATACCACATCTGGTGTAGGTACTATATTTTCTTCAAGTAGGTGTGTTTGCATAGACCCCCCCTTTATGTTGTTTCTACTAGAACAAGTAGAGCTTGAATCTGACATGCATGTGGTTGTTATTGGGCATATATGCTGATATTTTCAATTTGGACCATTTTTTTCTTTTTGATATTGTTTCCTATAGGAGAAGGGCGGGCTTGGTGCAAGCGGTAGAGTCTTACCGCCTGTGACCAGAAGCTCCCGGGTTCGAGTCGCGGTCTCCTCGCATTGCACAGGCGAGAGTAAGGCTTGCCACTGACACCCTTCCCTAGACCCCGCACAGAACGGGAGCTCTCTGCACTGGGTACGCCCTATTGTTTCCTATAGGAGGAATTACATGTGATTTCTCTTGGAGCTAATCCGGTTCTTATGCTATTCATATAGAATTTATCTAGTTTTTTTACTGCTTATGATTAAAGCAATCGTGCATCTTATGGGTATGCCCCTGTCCCACGGCACGAGCGCAGCCCTGTTGTTGACCGCAAATTTCGGGTGAGTTTTCAGCTGGACTACTTTGCTGTTATGAATGCATCGATTTTCTATATTACGGATGTGTTCGTGGGTATGGGACTACTTTGCTGTTATGAATGCATCGATTTTCTATATTACGGATGTGTTCGTGGGTATGGGAGGGGGGGGTAGGGGAGGTGTTGATTTGTTGCCAGCAACGATGCATTCTAAGAAGGCGAGTTCCTCGCCATTACCCATTAAGATTAGTATTACTCTTTTTTGACACCGCAGTTTGTACTCTGAATTAGTGTAATTGCTCAGTTCAAACCAATAGATTAGCCCACAGGCATGTAATTTCTACATAGGCTGAAATTATATAACTGAAATGCTCACAGGCTGCAATTTCTACATGGGGAAGTTTGTTATGATGGTGCATTTTTATTGCTTTATTATATCAGTTGCATGTCAGCGTGAACTTTTTCCTAATAGGCTCAATTGCTTCAAATTTGACTTGCTTATATACCTGAACTAAAGCCATTTGGGATGATCTTTTGTTTATTCCCATGATGGTGGATCCAATATGCTGGATTTTAGTACACTTGTTTAGTGGAAAACAATAGAATAGCCTAATTATAATACTAGATCTTGATAGATTTCTTAAGACTCAATCGAGTCAAAATCCCAGTAATCAAGATCCTAACACACGATCTACAGAGAGGTAGAGAGAAGGGGAGTGAGAGGTCGCAGACCATCGAAGGCCGTAGTGGTCGAAGCACCAGCCGGGGTCTCGTTGGCGGACGCCATCTGCGCGCCGGCAGCGACGTTCGATGGAGAGGGAGAGTCGGTGCAGTGGCGTCCTCGGCGGCGGCGTGTGCGTCGGGGTGGCGTTGCCGGCGTCGGTGGTGCTTCCCGTCGCTGGCAGCGCCCCTTCTCAAGATCGGGTTAGGGTTAGGATATCGGTGGGGTGACTCGCTGCGCGGTGAACCTCGTACTGCGAGCCCTGGCCCCCAACTTTCCTTTATAGCGCTGTGCGACGGGGGCCCACCAACCATGTAGGGTTGGGCGCCCCCGATCAGGGTGTGAGAACAAGGCCCAAAGGCCATTGGGCCTAATGTCGTGGGAGATCAAACCTAACATTCCCCCTTTGATCTCTCATCTATTCTTCGTTCTTTAATTTCATACTCAAAACTTTCAATTCATATTTTTCTTGCTTCCATCCTATTTCATCACAGATTAGTGCATAAAAATGTCCCATCGTCACAGCAATTAGTGCCGTTAGACTAACAGCCACAATACACTTCTCCATTTTGAAATATAAACTTTCTTTGGACCCTTCGTATGTTCGGGAATCATAGGCTTTCTCTTAAACCCATGCCGACTACGTGTTCTCTGAACATGTTGGGTGGTAAGCCCTTTGTGAGCGGATCCACGAGCATTTTCTCTGTACTTATATGCTCAAGATTTATTATATGATCCCGAACTTTATCTTTCACAACATAGTACTTTATGTCAATGTGTTTGGTAGCACCACTTGACCTATTGTTGTGAGCGTACTGTACCACTGGATTGTTATCACAATACAATCTCAGTGGTTCATTTATATCATCAATCACTTTCAATCCGGGTATGAATTTCTTCGGCCAATTCACCTGCCCCGTTGCCTCATAGCATGCTATAAACTCGGCATACATTGTCGAGGATGTAGTCATGGTTTGTTTGGAGCTTTTCCACGATATAGCCCCTCCTGCGAGAGTAAATACATATCCTGACGTGGATTTTCTTTCATCTCCCGCATAATCAGAATCTGAATACCCCTCTATCTGCAGGGTATCAGATCTTCTATACGTAAGCATGAGGCCTTTCATACCCTGCAAATAACGTAGGACTTTCTTCACTAATTTCCAATGTTCAATTCCTGGATTCTTTTGATATCTGCCAAGTAACCCGGTAACAAAAGCTAAGTTAGGGCGTGTACACACTTGAGCATATTATAAACTTCCAACAGCTGAAGCATACGGTACCGCTTTCATTCGGTCAATTTCATATTAGTTCTTGGGACACTGATGTTCCCCAAACCTATCGCCCTTGACTATAGGAGCAGGTGAAGGACTACACGCATGCATACTAAATTTCTTCAGGACCTTTTCTATATATGCCTTTTGCGATAATCCTAGAACCCCTTTTCTCCTGTCTCGGTGAATCTCTATTCCCAAAACGAACGAGGCATCACCGAGATCTTTCATATCAAAATTTGATGACAAGAATTTCTTCGTTTCCATTAGTAGATTGATATCACTACTAGCAAGAAAGATATCATCCACATATAAAATTAGGAATATGTACTTTCCATTCTTGAACTTTGCATAAACGCAATTGTCCTCAACATTTTCTTCAAACCCAAAACCTTTTATCGTTCTATCAAACTTCAAATACCACTGTCTTGAAGCTTGCTTCAATCCGTAGATTGATTTCTTCAGATGGCATCCCATATTTTCCTTTCCTTTTACGACAAAACCTTTCGGTTGTGCCATATAAACATTTTCTTCCAAATCCCCGTTTAGGAAAGCCGTCTTTACATCCATTTGATGTAACTCCAAATCATAGTGGGCTACAAGTGCCATTATAATTTTGAAGGAATCTTTACATGAGACTGGAGAAAACGTCTCATTGTAATCAATCCCTTCTCTTTGCATGAAGCCTTTTGCCACAAGTCGCGCTTTAAATCTTTCTATATTCCCTTGGGAGTCATATTTCGTTTTGTAGACACATTTATAGCCTACTGTTTTGGCTCCTTTAGGAATATTTTCTAAGTCCCAAACTTTATTGGTACTCATTGATTTCAATTCATCTTCCATGGCCTTAAGCCACTTTGATGAGTGGTCGCTTCTTATGGCTTCTTCAAATGAGGTGGGATCATCCCCCATCTGACATTCTTCTATTTCATAAACTTCATAGTCATCAGTAATAGCTGATCTTCTTATTCTTTGAGACCTTCTAGGTGCCTCCGGCACTTGTTCCACATTTGGCTATTGTTGTTCTTCCTCATGTGCAACATTTGGTTCTATAGGTTCCTCAAAGATAGGTTCCTCAAGGATAGGTTCCTCATGTTCATTCATTGTCGCCACGGGAGAACTTGCAACAGGTGTTGGCACTACAGTGTTTTGCACTGTCGGTGTAACAGTAGCAGGTAGCGTGAAGAATGGTTCTTCAACCATCGGAGTGGGTACATGTACCCGCTTCTCCTATAGGCTGATTTCTCATGCTACCATGCTCCCCCTGATCATGTTATCCTCCAAGAACATAGCGTGTCTTGTTTCTACAATCTTCGTATGTCTGTCAGGACAATAGAAGCGATATTCTTTCGATCTTTCTGGATAGCCAATAAAATGGCAGCTGACTGTCTTAGAGTCTAACTTTCCTATGTTTGGATTAAACACTTTTGCCTCAGCTAGATAGCCCCACACACGCAAATGGTTAAGTGAGGGTTCCCTTCCTGTCCATAATTCATATGGTGTTTTAGGCACCGATTTACTTGGTACTCAATTAAGTATGTGAATGGCGATTTTCAGTGCCTCCATCCATAAACTAATCGGTAATGTGGAGTAACTTATCATGCTTCTTACCATATCCATTAAGGTACGGTTACGTCTTTCAGCCACTCCATTCTGCTGAGGCTCCCCCAGTGTGGAGTACTGAGCAACTATGCCATTTTCCTGTAGGAACCTTGCAAATGGTCCAGGAATTTGGCCATATGGGGTATGTCACCCATAGTACTCTCCACCTCGGTCTGATCGTACTATCTTAATTTTCTTATTGTGCTGATTATCAACTTCAGCTTTAAATATTTTGAATTTATCCAATGCTTCCGATCTTTCTTTAATTGGATAAATATTGCCATAACGAGAGTAGTCATCTGTGAATGTTATAAACGAGTCATAACCATCCACACTTTTCATAGGAAAAGGACCACATATGTCTGTGTCGATTATTTCTAAAATTCATGTGCTTCGTTTGGCATCTTTCTTAATTTTCTTGACATACTTTCCTTTGATGCAATCAATACATTGTTTTAAAACTGAAAATTCTAAGTGTGGGAGAATTGATTCCTTAACCAATCGTTCCATTCTCTCCCTCGAAATATGGCCCAAGCGACAATGCCATAATTTCGAAGAGACAGTATCAATTCTCTTCCGCTTCTTAGTTACATCCGCAGATGGGGAATCATTCACATTCTCATCGCATACATTGTTCGCATTATCAGCAAGAGATAATAAATAAAGCTTGTCTTGTTGGAAGGCAAGACCAACACATTTATTATTAACCAGTATCTTACACTTGCCATCACCAAAATGGCAATCAATTCCATCATCATCAAGTTTCGAAACACTTATCAAATTTCTATGCAAAGAGGGAACATAAAGTACTTCTTTAAGTCTAAGTACAAAACCATTATTCAATTCTAATGAAAAAACTCCAATGGCTTCAACATTGGCTTGCACTCCATTTGCAACTTTAATCGTTCTTTTTCCTCTTTGCAAGGTTCTCGTCCCACTTAACCCCTGTAAGGAATTTGCAACATGAGTAGTGCTCCTGAATCAACCCACCAAGTGAATTTATCATAACATAAATATAGGGATTCATCTACAAATGTAATAAATTCATCACCTTTCTTTAGCAGAGATTTCAGGAAGTCTGGACAATCCCTCTTGTAGTGTCCCTTCTTGAAGCAGTGCTTGCACTGATCCTTTTCAGCTCCACCATACTGCTGATTCTTAGAATCCTGGAGTTTCTTTCCCTGTGAATTGGAGGAAGAGGACTTATCCCACTTAGGTTTCCCTTGTGGTTTAGAATTCTTGCCATTAAAGTTCTTTCTTTTGTTATCCTTCACAAAATGAGTAGATTCACCTTGTGAGGACTTTATCCTCTCCTCTTCTTGAGCACACATTGGGATGAGTCTTTCTATGCCCCATCTTTCAGGCTGCATATTGTAATTCACAATAAAGGTATCATATTCTTTTGGCAAAGAAGCAAAAATCAAATGAATCAGGAAATCCTCCTCCTTCAAATTCATTTCTTTTAGCTTTGATGCCGTAGTGTTCATCTTCAAAATGTGCTCTCTTATGCTACCACCAGTGAATTTCTTATTCATAAGCTTCTTAATCAGTGAACTTGCTGTGGCCTTGGTAGACCCAGTAAACTGACTCTTGATTTTCTCAAGATATTCTTTGGCAGTAGCACATTCAGGGATTGAGCCCCTTATCTGTTCTTCTATGGTGGCTTTGGCTACCAACAGGCACTTGCGGTTGGAGAGAGTCCATTGCCTATGTTCAAGGTCATATTTTATTCTTATTTCAGCATGATCACGCTTTCGAACAGCAAAATCAGCGTCAGATTCATTTTCACCTCTCATCGGGTCCTCTGGCTCAGTAGGACACGGTGAGGTGATGGCAAAATCGACCTCTCCCAACGCAAGTTCCAATTCATACTTCTCCCGCCACACACGGTGATTGGTCCCATTGAATGTCGGGATGTTGGCAATGTTCACAATGCATTTGCCTCCTAAAATCACACCAGAGTAAGTAAGAAATATTTATACATAAAATTTCATGCTTTTAACTCAACGTTGATCAAATTAAAACTTATAATTCATCCATGCAAAACATTTTACATCACCGTTGGGCAGAAGTAAAATTAATGCATAATTTCTCATGGATCAAAAATTATAATATTGTTATTAACAACGTTGGTCAGAAAATAACAATATCATAATCGCATCAAAATTATCAGAAATTCATTACTTCTCTTAAAATTAAATTATCACGTTGGTTCAAATTTAATCAAAAGAGAACGAAAATTATCATGCACAGCGGAAACATTAATAATCTTTTCATATTATTATTTTCCAGAAGCACTAAAAAATTCACTGTTTTCTGAGCAAAATATCGTTGGATAAAATTTGCACAGAAAAATTGTATCAAAATCATTCAAATTCATCAAAATATGCATTAAAATTGCGCCTGGAAAATAATAAGAAAATTTTCTTCTTCTTTCATTTCAGCCCAGTGTGGCCCAAGATGGCAAAACCAATTCGGCCCAGTCCTCCTCGCGCGCAGCTGGCCGCACCCATGCCACAACCTGGGCCTGGGCCGGCAAAGTGTCGCGCGCGCTCGCGCCCGCCTGGGCCGGCGAGTTGGCCCATCCAATCTCGAGCGTCCGTCTTGATCCGACGGCCAGGCGTCCGTTTCGGCTGGATCAAAAATGTCGCCGCGGCCGGTGGCCTGGAAACCCTAGCGCATTCGCGCCTGCTCTCTCTCTCTCTCTCTTCTTTGCCGCACTCTCTCTTCTCTCTTCAGCGCAGCACAGCCGCAACCGAGAGCGAGCGCGATGAGCGAGCGGGCGGTGGAGCGAGCCTCGGCGCTGTCGCCGGCCCCCTTGCCGGCGTGCGTGCTCCCCAACGGGTGAGCACGCCGCCGTCGAGCGGCCTGGCCGCGACGCTTCCTTGGCCGAGCCCGGCAAGCCAGCGCCCCCGGCTCGGCTTCTTCTCCCGCACCGGCGAAGGTTCATCCGACGCACCCTAACCCTAACCCCACTTTCCCCTTTCTGATTTGAGTTGTTCTTTTCGGGTTCATCCGAATGGGAAACTAGGGTTAGGGTTAGGGTTCGTTCTTGCCAATTCGGTTTTCTGTGCTTTCGATTTCTTTCTTTTTCGTTCATCCGAATGGGAAAATGGGGTTAGGGTTAGGGTTCCGACCCTTCTTTTCTTTCTTCTTCCCCTTCTTCCCTCTTTCGGATTTGGGTCTAGGGTTTTCTCTTATCCGAAAGGATTTAGGTCTAGGGTTCTTGTTTCCGACCCTCCCCTTTTCCCTTCTCTGATTTGATTTGGGGAATTAGGGTTAGGTCTTAGGGTTCGGCTTCGTGAGCCGAGGGCCCTATCTTTTATCTGATCCGAATGGATCTGTTCTCTTTCTTTCTTCTACCTGGTTAGGGATACACAGAAGCACCTGGCTCTGATGCCATTGATAGATTTCTTAAGACTCAATCGAGTCAAAATCCCAGTAATCAAGATCCTAACACACAATCTACAGAGAGGTAGAGAGAAGGGGAGTGAGAGGTCGCAGACCATCGAAGGCCGTAGTGGTCGAAGCACCAGCCGGGGTCTTGTTGGCAGACGCCATCTGCGCGCCGGCAGCGACGTTCGGTGGAGAGGGAGAGTCGGTGCAGTGGCGTCCTCAGCGGCGGCGTGTGCGTCGGGGTGGCGTTGCCGGCGTCGGTGGTGCTTCCCGTCGCTGGCAGCGCCCCTTCTCAAGATCGGGTTAGGGTTATGATATCGGTGGGGTGACTCGCTGCGCGGTGAACCTCGTACTGCGAGCCCCGGCCCCCACCTTTCCTTTATAGCGCTGTGCGACGGGGGCTCACCAATCATGTAGGGTTGGGCGCCCCCGATCAGGGCGCGAGAACAAGGCCCAAAGGCCGTTGGGCCTAATGGCGTGGGAGATCAAACCTAACAGATCTGTGTAATGTAATCAATACATGTGCCTATATTTTTTAGAGTTGACATGAGCCAGTGGTTAATGATAGATTACCGGCACCATGATGCTAGTACATTATCTTTGCATCCAGCATATTAATTTTCTGCTGAAACCTGAATGGAAGTGCACTGTGTTGGGGTGAGAGGCATCACTCACTCACAATCAATCAGTTAGTCAGTCACAAGTCACAACACTTGCTGAAAACACCGAAGGCATAAAAGGAACAGTGCTGCAGAACTACAGAGCAAGTTGCAGGCAGCAAGCAAACACAATGCAGCCGCTAGTGGAAAATGTGCATCTGTGTTTTTTAAAATATTGTTCTAGTGTTTGTGCTTTTATGCATAGGACTAGTTGAATCATGATTTTTTTTCGGACAAGTATTTTGAATTAAATTGTTTTGACATGGATATTTGCTTAGAGCTAGATGTTTCCATCAATAATTATTGCATTTCATGCTCATACAAATGTAATGACAAAAACTCTTTTTTGTGCATGCATACTTTTTACTTTTTCAGAATACTTAAATTGCCTATTTAGGAAGACATTTTTGCCTAGTGAATGACACTTAAATTGCCTAATAAAATGCAATCCACTACACCATTACCAGCAGCAACCTGCTCACAACCAATAGAGGCTCCAGGATTATCCCCTAGCACTTTTAGGTACTTCTTTTCAGTTGCTACATCATACTTTTACACATGTATATTTTAACAGTTCAATGCACTGTTTTGTTACACATGTATTTCTTTTATAGGAACAGTCGTCTGTTTGTCTGTGTTAGGCTTCATCAATTTGAAGATCGGTGGTACGCCTTGGGCTTTATCAATTGAACAAGATCATTCCTGTGCAGTCTGTGTTGCCTTCCAACTGTTTGGAATGGTTAATCAGTGTCCTCTATGCCTCCTCCTTGCCAGGTGCTGGGCAAAGCTAAGGCGGGCGGAGCCACATTCCGGGTGGAGCTGTGGTTGCAAGCGGTGGGGCATCTATGGTCAAGTGCAGATATATCTATGGTCAAGGGAAAAGATGGATGACGCACGCGAAGGTGAGCAATCCGGTGTTACCTATTTTCCTAGCAGCCCCATGTTAGCACCTTTGCATTTTTTAGGCAATTTAAGTGTCATTTGTTAGGCAACAATGGGCCTCTAAATAGGTAATTTAGCCTTTTCTTACTAGTAAAAAAGGCCATCCGGCTGGACAAATTTATGACACATGTTATCCCTTTTTTAACATAACATGCAGGATGCAGGCCATGGACAGACGAGCAAGATGTAGGCCATATACAGAGAAGCTGCGTAAATGGGTGCTTTCCTAGGTACATGTATCGTGTTGTGCTCTAGGAAACTTGCAAATGCAAATGTGTTCTTCTGCGATAGGATAGCCAATCAGTCTTATGAGAAGCTTACTACATGTCTCTTTTTTTGGGATTTGCCCATAATAACCGTGGTCTGGGCCTAGACCGCTTAAGTCGCTCGGTTATGTACGGTGGAAAATTCTTCTTCCACACGCGCGGAACAAGCCAGCGTGATTAGAAAAAGAATATAATAATTACACTTTTTACCAAATATGGCATGGCCGTGCGGAGAGGCTATATTACGGTCGGCCGTAATTTAGCTGCTTTATTTAAAATTTTTATTTTTATTTTACAAAAATGGATAATCTAGATCCTAGGATACCCTTTGTCAGCGATGACCAAGCTACTCCAACTGAAGAGGTGCTGGGCTCCAATGATAAACAAGAAGCTGTCGAGGCCGCACGGCCCAAGAGGAAGACTGAGCCCAACCGTATGCTGTCCGGCCCAGAGTGGTCCAAATAGATGATGTATTTAGGCGTCCTACTGTAAGAGTGGAAGGATCATCGAATTGTAAGGCTATTCGCACTCGTCCACCTTTATTTTCATCTTAAAAAAAAATATTTTATTTTAGTCATCGAGATACTCTCCTCTATACATATTTCTCCCGCACTCGTGTTATCTCTATCCTATACTCTATACTCACTGTTTCATATTTTATTCCCCTCACTGGTATTTCTCTCTCTCCCTAACTCTCTCTACAGTGTTTGACGTGTGAACAGGCCTCTGAAAATAGCGCTCGCGCAGCCGGCCGCTACGCGCGCGAGATGCAGCGTTTAGCGATGCAGGCGCGCGATACAGGGCCGTTTAGCGCGCAGGGGTGCGGACAGCAAACACTCTTCTGAACTCTAAACGAAGAACTCCTCCTTCCTCTCCCGTTCTTCTTCCCGCCCAAGCCTTCCTCCTTCTCTGATCCGGCTGCTAACAAATTGGTATCCGAGACTCGTCCAATCCTGGAACCCAACCCACCTCCCCACCCCCACTACACCAGATTCTAGCGATCCCGCGACGCTATGGAGTCCAATCTCCGGCTCATCCTCGATGAGATTACCGGTCTGAATCGCCGGTTCGATGTTCAGGAGGCCAGCCTCAACCGACGCTTCTCTGATCTGGAGCGCAGCCTGTCCAAGCGCTTCGCCGCCGTCGACTTCCGCTTCGACAGCATGGAGGCATCTCACGCTGCCGCTTCCAGTGACCTGCTCGCCGCGTCGCGGATCTGGAGGAAGCCCCGGCGGATCCACAGGTCGCTGCGGTCGAGAGCCGCCTCGCCACGCTCCAAGCCAACTACATCGACCGCGACGCCGAATTCGCCTCCCGCCTCTCGGAGCTGGAGTCCCTGCGTAGCGTTCCCATCAAGGGTGCGCGGGACGATCGCCTGGCGACGCTGGAGTCGGCGACCTAGGAGCTGTGCGCATGGCGTCCTCGACGACATCCGGATTGCTGTCCAGAAGATGGCGAAGACTCAGGCCCGCGCTGTGTTCGACGAATTGCCGCACGGCCACAGCGTCGACAACTCTTCAACCAAGGCTGTTGCGAACTCGTCTGACGGGTTCCCTGCCGAACTGCCCGTGTTTGGGCGCCGCGTTGAGCCGACTACACGGGATACGGGACCCGGGGTCGTTACGACCTGGCTCCCTATCCCAGCCATGGGTACGTCCTCCGATTCTCATCCTGTTCACCCTGTTTTTCCTCCGCCGTATTCGTGTAACCCCCCACCTCAGCTTGCTGCTGTTCCTAGTCCATTCCATCACCTTGCTCGTCCACCAGAACCACTCCGTTCTACTCTGGTCCTACCACCCCGATACCCTCCCCCTCGACCACCTGAGAATCCTCAACACTCACCACATACTGGCCGTCTTCCTGAACTTCTATTTCCCAAATTTGATGGTGAAAATCCGCGTCGCTGGCGTTCTCTCTGTGAAAAGTACTTCAACACATATGAGGTCAATCCGTCCCTCTGGGTCAGCTTGGTCGAGCATTACATGGCTCTGGGTCAGCTTGGTCGAGCATTGCATGGAGGGCGCAGCCGCTCGCTGGTACCAGTCCTTTTCTCCCCAGTTGCCTTCGATCACTTGGGAATCCTTTTGTCAACTCTTGCATGATCGTTTCGATCGAGACCCAGCACGAATCTCTCCTTCGCCAAATGTTCAACATCGGCCAACAAACCACCGTGTCTGCCTATGTTTCTGCCTTTTCCCAACTGGTGGACCAGCTAACGGTTTATTCTCCTTCATCTGATCCCCTGTTTTTTACCACTCGATTTATGGATGGGGTTCGCCATGACATTCGTGCAATTGTGGTTGTTCAAAGACCCCAAAACTTCGATACTGCTTGTCGGCTAGCATTGTTGCAGGAAGAGGTGGCTTCTTCACCGTCAAAGCCGTTCTGCTCTGGTGATTGCTCCTCGCCATTCAAGTCTCTGCTGGCGATCAAGACTCCTCTGCCCTTGCCGCCCCCGCCCAAGATGGAGAAGGCCCCGGTACCTGCTGTCCAAGCTGCGGTGGCAACATCGTCCACTGACTCTACTCCCAAGGCGGTGAAAGCTTACCGTCGAGCGCTCGGGCTCTGTTTCAAGTGTGGCGGCAAGTGGTCCAAGGACCGTCGTTGTTCCCCGGAGGTTCTTTTGGCTGTCGAGGCTATCTGGCAAGATTTCCAGGATGACGATGATTGTTCACCTGAGGACAGTGGCCCTGAGTGCAGCGAAGAGCAGGTGTTCTTGGCAATCTCTAAGGCTGCCCTGCAAAGTTCAACTCCTACTAGAGCCATTCAGTTCAATGGGTGGTGGAGCGCTGCCCTGTGCGTATCTTGATCGACTCAGGGAGTTCAGCTTCATTTGTCAGTTTGTCTGTGGCCGAGCAGTTGTCTGCCGTGTCTGTGCTAGCTGCTCCGACTCAAGTACAGGTTGTTGGTGGCGGTATCCTTCACAGTCCGGGCCTCTTGACGGATATTGAATGGTCTGTGGATTTGTGTGTCTTTCGCTCTAATTTCAGAGTGCTGCAACTCTCTGCTAATGATGTTATCATCGGGATGGATTGGTTGCAGAAGTGGCTTGTTATCCCGTATTAGGGGCAGTCGGTTTTGCTTCAGGGGCTCAACTCGGTCAGTCCATAACATTTGTATCTCCAGCTTTGTGCTGTGCAAGATCCTGAGCCCACCGAGTCACTTCATGATGATGTTCCTCCAGAGATTCGGCAGCTGCTCAATCAGTTTCATCACCTGTTTTAAGCACCTACTGAGCTGCCCCCATCACGTGCCTGTAATCACCGTATTCCATTTATTCCAGGGGCTCAGCCAGTATTTAGAAGACCATACCGGTATCCTCCAGGTCTCAAAGATGAGATAGAGCGTCAGGTGGCTGATATGTTATCTCAAGGGTTGATTCAGCCAAGTGCTTGTCCCTTCTCTTCACCGGTGCTCCTAGTCAAGAAAAAAGATGGAACATACAAATTTTGTGTTGATTTTCGACAGCTCAATGCCATCACAGCTAAGTCCAAGTTCCCGGTTTGTGTTTTTGACCAACTGATGGACGAGCTCACGCATGCCAGCTGGTTTTCTAACCTGGACTTGAGAGCCGGATTCCATCAAATTCTTTTGCAACCAGGAGAAGAACACAATACGACCTTTCAGACGCATCTTGGCTAGTATGAATTCCGCGTCATGGTGTTTGGCCTCACAGGCGCTCCAGGGTCCTTCCAGGGCATGATGAATGTCACTCTGGCACCTGGGTTGCACAAATTTGTCATCGTGTTTTTCGATGATATCCTAGTCTAAGCCGCACTTATGAGGAGCATCTTTGTCATCTTGCTGCGGTGTTTCAGTGGCTTGCAGCCGACAGCTGGAAAATTAAGCTGTCCAAGTGTAAATTTGCTCAGCAGTCTGTGGCTTATCTGGGGCATGTCATCAGCGAGCAAGGTCTGTCAACTGATCCCACCAAGATCAGAGCAATTGAACGGTGGCCGGTGCCAACATCAGTTAAGGTACTACGGGGCATTCTTGGATTAGCAGGGTATTACCGTAAATTTATTCGCCACTTTGGTCTCATGGCAAAACCACTCACTGAATTGCTCAAGAAGGACGCTCTGTTTATCTGGATGTCAGTGCATCAGTCGACTTTCCAAGCTCTCAAGACAGCGCTCAGTTCAGCGTCGGTGTTGGCACTTCCAGATTTCTCACAGCCATTCCATGTTGAAACTGATGCTTCCGGGAATGGAGCTGGTGCGGTGTTGATGCAAAATGGACACCCCCTGGCATTTCTCAGCAAACCACTCAGCCCGCGCAACCGAGGCCTTTCTGTCTATGAAAAAGAGTACTTGGCTACTGTGATGGCGGTAGATCTGTGGCTGCACTACATTGTTGCAAAATGAGTTCGTTATCCACACGGATCATCGCAGTTTGGTGCACCTGAATGAACAGCGTCTCTACACACCGTGGCAGCAGAAAGCCTTCACCAAATTGCTCGGTCTTAATTACCAGATTCAATACCGTCGTGGTGCCGAGAATCGTGTAGCGGACGCTCTGTCCCGCCGCAATCACCCTACTGAGGTTCTCGCAATCTCTTCCCCAGTGCACGATTGGTTGCTTGAGCTCCAGCAGTGGTACGCCAACGATGAGGAGGCTCAGTCACTGTTGGCCAGGCTTGCTCTGCAGTCTGAGGACTCTTCTCCTTTTTCCCTGTGCAACGGCATCATCAGATTCAAGCAGCAGATCTAGCTGGGCTCAAACAAAGTGCTTCAGTCCCGTGTGATGGCTGCTTTGCATAATAGTCTAGTCGGTGGTCACTCCGGAGCCCCAGTAACCTTGCAGAAGTTGCTCCAGCTTTTCTATTGGCCTTCAATGCATGCCGATGTTCTGCAGTTTGTTCAGGCCTGTGTTACCTGTGCTCAAGCCAAACCTGATCGCTCTAAATACTCGGGTTTGCTGCAGCCACTGCCTGTGCCTAAGGCTTCATGGGAAATCATTTTGATGGACTTCGTTGAGGGCCTTCGACCGTTAGGTTCGGCAAATGCTGTTTTGGTGGTTGTCGATAAGTTTTCAAAGTTTGCACACTTTGTTCCGTTGTGCCACCCTTTCTCGGCTGAATCAGTGGCCAAGCTTTTCCCGGATCATATTTATCGCTTGCATGGACTGCCACTTTCAATCATTTCGGATAGGGACCGAGCGTTCACCAGCAAGTTTTGGCATACTCTATTCCGTCTTGCCAGAGTGGAACTTCGAATGAGCTCGCCATATCACCCTCAGTCGGATGGACAAACTGAGCACGTCAACCAGTGTCTCGAGACATTCCTGAGGTGCTTCAACCAGTGTCTCGAGACATTCCTGAGGTGCTTCATCCACGCTTGCCCTCGCCGTTGGATTCATTGGTTGTCAGCCGTGGAATTCTGGTACAATTCCAGCTCTCACTCTGCTCTTGGCGGCTCGCCATTTGAAGTTCTTTATGGGTATCCACCGCGACATTTGGGCTTGGATATTTCATCTGCTTCTTCTGTACCATCGCTGTCGGACTGGATGGAAGAACGGGAGTTGATGCACAGTCTGATTCGGCAACATTTGCTTCGTGCTCAGCAGCGCATGAAGCGGCAAGCAGACAAGGGGCGTCTAGATTGCAGTTTCCAAGTTGGTGACTCTGTGTTCTTAAAGCTTCAACCATATGTTCAGAGTTCGCTTGCTCCTCGCTCCAACCAGAAACCGGCCTTCCGGTTCTTCGGGCCTTTCCATGCACTGGAGCGAATCGGGAATGTGGCCTATCGCTTGAAGTTGCCATCATCATTGTCTATCCACCCGGTGTTCCACGTTTCTCAGTTGAAGAAGTCGAAGGCTCGGATTCTGCAGTTGCTGCTTTGCCCTCTGATCTCACTGAATTTCAGGTGCCTATCAATGTTCTTCAGAAGCGTTGGACCGGTGGCGATCATCCTGTGGAGCAGGGGCTGGTGCGCTGGTATCTCATGCCGCCGACTTTGTCTACCTGGGAGCCGCTGGAAGCCCTGCGACAGCAATTTCCGCGGGCACCGGCGTGTGGGCACGCCGCTGCTCAAGAGGAGGGGAATGTCAGCGATGGCCAAGCTACTCCAACTAAGGATGTGCTGGGCTCCAATGATAAACAAGAAGCTGTCGAGGCCGCACGGCCCAAGAGGAAGACTGAGCCCAACCGTCTGCTGTCCGGCCCAGAGTGGTCCAAATAGATGATGTATTTAGGCGTCCTACTGTAAGAGTGGATGGATCATCGAATTGTAAACACTCTTCTGAACTCTAAACGAAGAACTCGTCCTTCCTCTCCTCTTCTTCTTCCTGCCCAAGCCTTCCTCCTTCCCTTCTCTGATCGGGCTGCGAACACCCTCTCAATCGTTTTAGCTTGCAACAGGGCAACTAAGATGTTGAATTTGTTAAAATTATACGTTTAGTAGTATTATTTTATAAAACATAAGTATTTAAAATTAAACTACCAGTAATCCTATATTGATATGACATAATGTTTGAGTCCAAATATACAAATTCATTTAAAATGACAACTTGTGGAATTTAGGCTTTGTTTAGTTCCAAAAAGTTTTTCCAAAAGTGCTATAGTAGCTATCACATCGAATCTTGCGATACGTGCATGGAGCATTAAAGGTAGATGAAAAAAAAAATTAATTGCACAGTTTGGTTGGAAATCGCGAGACGAACGTTTTGAGCCTAATTAGTCCATGATTGAATACTAATTATCAAATAAAAACGAAAGTGCTACACTAGCCAAATTCCCAAGTTTCGCCCAACTAAACACAACCTTATTATCATGGAGTATTAATACACCTAAAGTGAATTATCAATCTCATGAATATAGGATGCCATATCCTCACTTGGACAAAACAAATTTGGAACAATATTCATGTTGTTTGTCAAGGAAACATTTTTTTTCGCTTGATAAGCTACTAAAAGAAATATTGATCCTAATGTCTACATGTTTACTTGGTCTATATTGACAAACAAAATTGTCAAAAGTCGTTAAATCCAAAGTTTTCAGCACAAACAGGCTTAGTCAGTTTCCCAAACCAGCTAAGCTAGTTTTGGTACTTTGTCTAAATGCATAATGGACTACACCATTATGTTCCTCTTGTAGAGACAATCATAACAGATTAATAAATCATCCAGTTTAAAGTCCAGATGAAGAAAATGTGACTTTAGGAAAATCATCCAACAAAAACAAGCTAAGCGTCCTTGTCGGTGTTTTAGACCGGCAGGGCCCTCAACCGGCTAGTGAAAGTGTACTGCGTGCCCCTAATCCCGGATGGTGATGTAAAGAGACACAAGATTTATACTGGTTCAGGCAATAGGTGCCCTACGTCCGGTCTGAGAGAGCGATCTTGTATTCCTTGCACCGAGGCGCTTGTAGTAGGGGTTTACAAGCAGGGCGAGAGAGGGAGCTTGTCCCAGGTCTCTGCGTGGTGCGGCGTGGGTTGCTTGAGATGTTGATCTCTTACAATGCGGAGGAGTGTGAGTTACAGAGCGTTGTGCGTTGTTCGTCCGTGTGTGTCTGTCTGAGTCTACATCCGTCTGTGTCTGCGTCCCTAGAAACGGCCCCGGTCACTCCCTTTTATAGTTGAAGGGGGGACAGGGGCGATACATGTGTTCGCTACGTGGCATTTTGTGAGTGGAGGCGGTATGTCTGAGCCCTGCAGCTTGCCACTGTGGCGGCATGGTCGACGGAGTGGTCTTGTCCTCGATGCACTGGAGCAACGCGCTGGTCACGTGCCGATCCTGTGCGACGTGCTGTGATGGCTTGATGCAGGGTATGGCGCATACTGTGAACGACGTGCCGGTCGCTGTATGTTGACAACGTAGAGAGCCGAGGCCCAGTCGGTGCAGAGGCTGAACCATTGTGGGGGCCTCAGCGGGCACGAATCCTGAGGCTACCGAGACCCTGAAGCGGATAGCCGAGCTCAGAGGGAGCAGTTGGTGCTGTACGCTGATTCCAAGGCTACAAGGACCCGGACATGACTCTCCACGTTGCGCTGTCCTTGGAGCAGGTGGGGTTAGGCAGCACAGTGCCGCA
Organism: Miscanthus floridulus; assembly: GCF_019320115.1. Lineage (NCBI taxonomy): Eukaryota > Viridiplantae > Streptophyta > Magnoliopsida > Poales > Poaceae > Miscanthus > Miscanthus floridulus. Next base: position 113,117,503 of record NC_089588.1, on the reverse strand, counting down.
TGGGTGTCAGTCGTGGGCACAATGCCGAGCACAACGGCTGGTAACCCCTGCCCCGTCCCGTCCCAGATGGCCTGGCGTCGATGTGATTCCCATCTCGTCGGCCACTCCGCTGTATAGAGCCGTCGTTGGGCTGACATCGCGGGAGTGGTTGGTCATGTTAGTTGGACGTGACGTCCCGGTCGAGGCGGTGGTGACGGGGTAGCTGCCGAGCCGGCCTCGAGCGAGTCGGAGAATCAGCACCTCGTCCGAGGCCCTACGTGCGGGGCCTCGAGCGAGACAGAGAATCAGCACCTCGTCCGAGGCCTTACGGGCGGGGCCTCGAGCAAGGCGGAGAATCGGTACCTCATTCGAGGCCTTACGGTTGGGGCCTCAGGCGAGTCGGAAAATTGGTACCTCGTCCGAGGCCTTACGGTTGAGGCCTCGGGCGAGTCAGAAAACTGTTCGAGGTGGGCCGGGCGGTCAAACCGAGCCTCGGATAAGGTGGGGGTTTGCCGGTAGTTGTCTCATGGCTTCGATTTTTACAAGGTCTTAAGCGATTTTTTTGGTTCTTGCTTAGGGGACCCCTTTTTATGGTACCCGACAGTAGCCCCCGAGCCTCAGGGAGAGTGTGAGCGCTCTTCCTGAGGTTTTGATGAGACTTGGCTCGCGGGAGCTTCTGGCGGGATGGTATTTCGTACTCGAGGCCTTGGTGGGTGCGCGCGAGCGCACCCACTGGGTGTAGCCCCCGAGGCCCTGGAGGAGTGGATTTATTCCTCCAGGGGCTTTTCTCATGGGGTTTTATCATGTTTGCCAAACCCCTGAGTGCGAGTTCGGGTCACTGGGTCTCGGCTAGGTTGCAGGAAGAGCCCCCGAGCCTCTACGCGGAGCAAGAGGGCGATCAGGAGTTTCCCTGTCTTTTTTATGCATCCCTCACGCATCCTTTTCATTCAGAAGGAGGGGTGGAGTATGCCAGGCTACCCTCGGTGGGCGCGAGCAGTGACATCTCGGGTGAGCTGTTATCGGGTAAGTCCAAGTGGAGGCCCGTGCCCCATTCAGTAGGGGTCGGCTGGTGGTCTAGAGATACACTCCAAAAGTACCAGAGGGCTTCTCTAGTGGGTCCTAGGGCCATTCGATTGGCCCCGAGGGCTCGGTGCCTCCCTATGGTGGGATCCCATTTAGAGACCTCCCTGCCGGCCTCAGACACGACTTAGGGCATCCTAAGCAATTGCTTGCTTGGGCCTTGGCCATGTACGGGCTCGCCCATAGTCATCCCTGACTCTGTTTGTCCTGGGGCGGCTGTCGAGACCCTTGGGGGCCCAGTCTTTGAACCCCTAGACCGTAACGGGCTTGGTGCCCTTTATCTTGTTTTGCTGAGCCCCCAAGTGCGAGTTCGGGTTGCTAGGCCTCGGCGTGTATGCAGGAAGAGCCCCCGAGCCTCTGCGCAGAGCAAGAGGGTGATCAGGAGTTTCCCTGTGTTTTTTGTGCGGCCCTCGCGCATCCTTTTCGTTCGGAAGGAGGGGTGGAGAATGCCAGGCTACCCTCAGTGGGCGTGAGCAGTGACACCTCCGGTGAGCTGTTATCGGGTAAGTCTGAGTGGAGGCCCATGCCCCATTCGATAGGGGTCGGCTGGTGGTCCAGAGACGCACTCCAAAAGTACTAGAGGGCTTTTCTAGTGAGTCCCAAGGCCGTTCGATTGGCCCCGGGGGCTCGGTGCCTCCCTACGGTGGGATCCCATTCAGAGACCTCCCTGCTGGTCTCAAACACGACTTAGGGCATCCCGAGCAATCGCTTGCTCAGGCCTCGGCCATGTACGGGCTCGCCCATAGTCATCCCTGACTCTGTTGTCCTGAGGCGGCTGTCGAGACCCTCGGGGGCCCAGCCTTCGAACCCCTGGACCGTAACGGGCTCAGTGCCTAGTTCCTTAGTCTGAAAGGAATCGGGTGGGGGATATTCCCCTCCCATCGGCTGACAACGGTGGGCACGCCTTTTGAGGTGGTTTCTCGGGGAGACGGAACGACGCCTGCCGTCGCTGCGGTCGGATGCAATGCAATGTCTACGGATGGGACGTTACTGTGCGTGCGCGGTTAATAAGGAAAAGGTGGACGCGTGGGCGGTTTAATTGGATCTGGATTAACTGCGCCAGATTTGAGGGAAACTGCCCCGGTTTCGTCGCCCCTTCGTTTTGCCCCCTTCCCTCATAAATACGTGACGAGCCTCGCCTCGCCCCTCTTTACCTTGCCTACATACGTTCGACCTTTCTGCCCTCGAGCGGTTGCTAAGAACAGAGAGCGCCGGGGAGAAGAAGGGAGAAGGGGAGGAAGAGAAAGAGAGAGAGAGGGATAGCGAGAGCTCGCCTTACCACCATAGCTGCATTCTCCACCGCATCCATGGACGGCGACGCTGTTGTCGTTCAGGCGGATCCTTGGGGTCCGTCCGACGTGTCTGTGGTGACGCTACAGTCGCTTGTCGACGACATCCTCCTTCACCCGGTTACCGACCCCAACAGACTGGAGTGGATTGCTCCGGGGGGCGAGCCAGAGCCGAGGCCACGCGATGGCTACATCATGAGCTTCGTGGCCTTCCACGAGCGCGGTCTCGGCCTGCCGGCGGACCGGTTCATGCGGGCGCTCCCGCATTACTACGGCGTGGAGCTCCACAACTTCAACCCCAACTCCATCGTGTAGGCGGCCATCTTCGTCGCCGTCTGCGAGGGGTACCTAGGCGTTGCCCCCCACTAGGAGCTGTGGCTCCACCTTTTTTGGGCGAGGCTCACCACCAAGCTGATGGGCACGGCGGGCACGCAGAAGGCGATGAGGGCCGGCGGCTGCACTCTCCAAGTGCGCCAAGACCAGCAGCTCCTCTACATCCCGGCCCAGCTCATGTCGTCCAACCGTCGCTGGTACAACAACTGGTTCTACCTCCGTAATGACGACGATGGACTTCCCCCCTATACCGGGCAGGTCGTGGAGAGCCAGCCAGAGAAGTGGAGGTATGGCGTCCTAATGGCTGATCAGCCCAAGCTGTGGCCGCTTCTAGAGGCGCTGGAGAGGCTGCGCAGCCGTGGCCTTACAACGGCTATGGTCGTGGCGGCCTTCCATTGTCGGAGGGTGCTGCCGCTGATGGCCCGGCAGGTAGCGCCTGTTCGAGATGACATCGGACGAGCCGATCGATGGCGTCCGGATGTCCGCCGTCGCCCTCTCCGACGAGGAGATTCTACATCGGGTGAGAGAGACGGTGGAGGGGCAGCTAAGGAGCAGTGGTCTATCCCCGTTCCCAATGCGCCCATCGTGGGGGTACCTTTCTCTGGTAAGTCACGCGCCGCTGCGGCCCCCGAGGCTTCCTTGCTCCTTGCATTTTCCTGTTCCTTTATTGGCGTTCACTATTCCTGCAGGGGATGAGGGATGTGCGAGCCTCCCCGCCACCCGTTCCCAAGGACGCAGAGCGACGGGCAGTGAACAGGGCGCATGCCGAGGCGCAGAAGAAGCGAAAGGATGCCAAAGAGGCAAGGCGCAAGAGGGAAAACCTTGAGCGCGATGAGCTAGAGAAACATCGTCGGCAGCAGAGGCATGATGGTCTCCCGGTGGAGCCGTCTTCGTCACCGTCGTTGTTGGATTCCTCGAGCGATGACGACGAGAGCGAGGCGGGGCGGGGTACCCTGGACCATCTCCCTGGCGTTAGGGGACGGCACCCGGGGCGTCGACGAGCAGCCCGACGTTTCCAGGAGGAGGAGGAGAGGACGCCTCGGGGCCAGTGATCGCCCGCCCCGGGGCCGAGGCCGACACGCCCGAGGCATAGGCATTAGGGAAGCGCGCCGTCAGCCCGGTGGGCTCGATGGCGGAGGTGGAGCGGGTGACGGCGGGGGCGACGCAACCACCTCTGCGGAGGGTCGAGGGGGCGCCGGAGTCTAGTGAGGGCTGGCCGGCACCGACGAACGCGGAGGCCGTGCCACCACCACTGCAGAGGACGAGGGATGCAGTGCAGAAGTGGTTGTGTCCCCGTTCGAGGTAAATGTTTTGTCAGTGGAGTTTTCAGCATCTCCCACTCGTCCCTTGGTCGTATGCTGACCTTGTGAGTGCTTTGCCTTCAGCCAGAAGCGTCAGGCGGAAGCGCCCACCCTGGCGCCACGTAAGGCGCTCAAGGTGAGCACCAGCTCCACCACCCAATAGGGTGGTGGAGGCGCAAGCTGCCATACAGCGTGGTGCGGCGTCGGCGAGGGCCGACCCTGAAGGAGCTGGTCGCCCAAGGAGCCGGCGTCTTGCTAGTGCTGGGCGCTCGAGGATTGCGTGATATGATGAATCGAAGTCTACGACTTCAAACTTGATGAACTCTGTGTGGTAGTTCGAGGGAGTCCCAAAAGTAACCGGTAGAGTGATTTGTCCAAGTGGCATTGCTGCCTTGCCGGGTACTATGCCATAAAAAGGTGTCCTTGTTGGTGTGATCATCTCGGAGAGTTGTAGTCTCATCTTCCTTAGAGTTTCTAAAAAATGATGTTGAGTCCAGCTCCTCCGTCGATTAGTACTTTCGTAACAGTCATACCGGCAATGGTTGGATCTAGAACCAATGGGTAATGGCCTACGTTTCCTACGCTGGTCCATTGGTCTTCTCTTGAAAATTGAATTGGATACTCTGACCAGTTGAGATATCTTGGTGTAGCAGGTTCTGCTGCCATGATGGTTCGTAACGCTAGTTTTTCTTGATGTTTGCTTCTGGAGTCTGGAACCCCAGCAAAGATTACTGCCACTGTCCCTCTAGATTTTTGGAATCCCTTGTCTTCATGGTTGTCTCCTTTTTTTATGATTGCCTTCTTTATTGTTTCCCTTGCTATCTTTTCTAGTGTATCTTTCGTTGAAGGTGTAGCAATTTCCGATGGTGTGCTTTCCGTTGGGGTGCAAGGGGCAATGTATGTTCTCAATGTCGTCATATCTTCTGGGCTTGGTAAATTTCTTTGATTTGTTAGCCATTGCTACTGTGTTGTCTAGACCTCGCTTTCTCTCCTAATGTCTATTGTTTCGAGGATTTTGCTTGTCCGGGTTGTCTCTGTTGCTTCTATCCGGGAATCTTTCTCTTGTTTTTTCCTCTGCGGTAATCATCTTTTCCACTGTCCGTCTAAATTCTTCATTGTTTCTTGGGTTTTCTTTGCTGAAATCTTGAAATTGCCACCTAGCCACGATTCTGTGAGAGAAAGCTTCGATTACTTCTCATTGTGTGATGTCATGTACTTGAGCTCGTAGTTCGCCAAATCGTAGATAGTAATTTCTGAGACTTTCACCTCCTTTCTGCTTGAGTCCTTTTAATTCTGCGTGGGTGATTGGATGTGTAATAATTCCTGAGAAATTTTCACAAAAAGCTCTTTACAAGTCTTTCCAATTTCTGATTGATCCTGGATTCAATTTGTCAAACCATTGAAGCGGCATGGTTTCTAGGGCCATGGGAAAGAACAAGGTTTTGATGTCATCATCTCCTTTGGCCAATTCAATCGATTATGAGTAAATCTTGAGCCATTGCTTTGGTTCGGTCTTGCCATCGTACTTGGAGTGGTTGGACAGTTTGAACTTGTGAGGTAGTCGTATTGAAGCAAGTCTATTTGCAAAACAGGGGAATCTACTGTGCGTTCTGGCTTCTGTATATTCTGATTCTACGCCCTCTTCTTGCCAGCTGTCATCTTGGCAAGAGTAGTTCTGCGTGGCTGTCTGAGTAGGTGCTTTGCTTCTAGCCTTTCTTGGTTGTTCGACTCAGTTGTTTTGACTATGATTTCTTCGGCTCTCTCCGTTGTGACTTCCACTTGGTCCAAGTCTTTCGAAAGCGGACTTCCTTTGATTTTGATCTTCCTATTCATGAGATGCTGCTCTTCCGTCATGTGTCCTAAAGACTGTCGATCGGAGAAAGTCTCAGAGCTTTTCTTATTTTTCATTGGGATATGAGGTCGCCCTGAGTTCTTCTAGTGCTTCTCGGACCTTATCGTAGGGTGTATTCGCTGCTCGTCCTTCTTCGACCTCTCGTTCTAATTTTCTTCTATTGTACTCGGCTAGGTCTGATTCATATTTGATCCAAGTGTCCTTTCGCTATTTATCCCGGCGTTGACGTCCTTGTTTCAATTTGTTCTTTCTTTCTCTCGCTTGCCTTTGACTCTCAGTCTCACCATCATGCCCCTGGATAAATGGTGATATGTTGGATTTGGATTCATCTGAAGACCTCATGTTGGGTACTTCTGGGGGGATCAATGGTGATCGAGGATGGCGAATCATGAATACTTCTCTAGCATGAGTTGTTCTGTCATCGTCATTGATTTCCGTACTGCCAGAGCTGTTGATAACTTCAGTAGAGGTTTCAAGGTCATAGATCGAATCTCCTTCTTGGTATGGTAGAGTTGCTGTTGTCGTATCGTCGACTAGTTGGGTGCCGTCATCCTCAGGAATGGTACCTGACCAGTGAACGATGCAGTCTTGAGATGTTATGGTTAAAACAAGACCTTCCTGGGCTCCCTTCAGCGGCATTCTAAGCATGGTATAAGTGGATCCTTCGGGCCATGTCTGATAAGATGTTGCCACATTGTGGAGTCCGAACGGAAGAGGACCCGACTTCTTTGAAGTACTTTCAGTGAACTCCGAGTAGTATTCTTGATAGGTTGACGTCATGTTCCAGGACCTTTGTCAAAAAAGAACTCGGTTTTCCGAAAGAACTCGGATAAGACTTTGCTTCGGAAGTGGAACTTGAGTTTGAGTCGGATGTGTGAAGTCGTGAAATCCGAGTCGGGTTGGACATTATGAGCTGTGCGAATCTTCCGGTCAGCTGATCTGTCGTTGTCGCCGAAATGGAAAAGTCCTAATGATGATCTGAATCTTTGAGGAGACGACCTTGGAGCTTGCCATCGTCGCCTGCCTCGTAGATCCATGAACCAAAGATGAAGGTGGATCCCTTCGAGAAGATCATGTTGTCAAGGTCCATCGAGCTCTCGGATGCAAAGTCGCCGAAAGCTCCTACCTGGCGCGCCAGCTGTCAATGTTTGACCACCGATAGCCTGCCACGGGGGTACCCAGGGCAGTATGTTTGGGCTTCAGCGTATGCCGAACTCGACGGTTAACGTAAGAGACAGTCGATTTATCCTGGTTCGGGCCCTCGATCGTAGATCGAGTAATAGCCCTATGTCCAGTCGGCATTGGCCTTTGCGTTGGATTGATTGTAAAGTATTGTGTTGTACAATTGTTCTCTTGACCCCCGATCTAAGGAGCCCTGCCCTCCTTTATATAGTCAAGAGGCCAGAGTCCTAGTCGGTTTACTGATGAGAGTTCCTAGTAGGATTACAGAGTAATACTGCTACTAAAATTACAGGAGAAGAATCCTAATTAGGCTAGGTCTTCTCCTTTCCTTGCGGGGTATCCTGTGGGTCCCGCATCGACAGTTAGATTATGCACTGATAATTTTAATCAAACTCACTAGTTTTTATATTTTTTTTGTGGGGTGCATTTGCACCCCATAAACTCAAACATATACCTTCGCCCTTGCATATGAATGTTGTCTTTTGTTGATGTGTTACTATGTTATCCCCACTCCCCACCTCTACTGTTCATGATGTTGCGCGGGCAGCAAGGCAGGCTCTTGAGACCCGGTGGAAACCATTTTTTCCTTTTGCACAATTTAGAAGGTGCCGAAGGTCATGGGCATTGCACGTGCCTGATTTGTCCAGGTCTGGCAGATGCTGCGCCTCGTTGGATCGCCAAAATACGCGAAGATGTTAGGCCCACTACAATTATGGCTTCACAGGGCGGACGCTGAAAGGGAAAATGTCCATTCTAGCTACCTTTGTGAACTATAGTTATAGTTTGATTTTGCTCTTTGAACTTTAAAATCAGACAATCTTACCCCTTGAACTCTAAAAAAAATTAAGTTACCTCTCTATCCTAGTTTGCAGCAGTTTTGTATTTTTTTCAAAAGAATTGGTAACTACTTGATAAGGTTTTTAATAAACCACCAAAAATGTCTCTATGCTTTTAAAAAATAAAAAAATCTGGAGATAGATCGATTAGGATACTTAAAATCCAAATAAAATATTTAGAGCTTGTGAAAATTTAGAAACTAAAAAAATAGGTTTATCTTTATGAAAATGGAAAAATAACTAGAAAATGCCAAAATGATTGCGATCAATGAATAAACTTGTTTAAGAAACTTTGTATGGCACAAATCTATCTCTCTTATAATTTTAAATTCCACTAGAATATTATCTTGACATGCAAGGTGTTCACCTCAGCAGTCCACTATCACTTGCAATTAAAGTCCACTAGCACAAGCAATTATGATATCCACGTTAGCGAGACACATCATCCACTAACATACATTTAGTTGTCTACATCAGTGGGCCACGCTATCCACTAACATTAGTTTATAATAGTTAATCTCTTCCTAAGAATTATGTGAATAGTTAAATTTCATTCTAAATCAGTAGTTCCCGCAACTAAAGTTATTTCATGAGCTATAAATATTTTATTTGGATTTTCATATCTCAATATATCTCCAGATTTTTTGTTGGTTTTTCTAAAAGCGTAGAGACATTTTGTGTAGTTTGAAAACCTTATCAAGTACTTACTGATTTTTTTAACTAAAACAATGAATAAAACGCCTTCAAAACTGCTCAAAACTACATCAGAAAGGTAATTTGAACGGTTTTGATAGATCAGGAGGTACGATGTTTGGCTTTAGAATTTAATAAGGACAGAAACATATTGTGGCAATAGTTCAAAGAAGTATAATGGATTTTTTTCAAGGTGGGGGTCAAAGCGCGACCTGTCGCGCTGCCAGAGAAGTGCGCGACCAAAGGTCTACAGCCACATGCTGTCGACCCACTCCCACTCCCTCAACCCCCCCCCCCCCCCCCCCCTCTGACATTGCATGCATGCATGCTGACGGAAGAAAAAATAAAACATTTTATTTAAATATCTATAACTTTTGAATGATATATCCATTTTAAATTTTGTTTGCACCGGTATATTCTACGTGATGAGGCGAACAAAACTAGAGCCCACTTGTCTATGTTTCAAAGAATTTTATTTTAGTAGCAATTTATGTGCAAAAATGTGCTAGGAGATTTATGAAAAAAGTTGCTACCATGTAATACAAAACTTGCTACTCCAAAAATATACTAAAGTTTTTACATGGTATACACATTAAATGTTACCATGGGAGTATAATAAATTTATTATATAGTATTTACATAAAGGTACTAAAACCCCTAAAGGAAATAGCGGACCAAAACAAGACAAGCTGCAACGTGGAGTGACAAATTATTACAATAAACATTGCATAAGCTGTCAATTAGGGGGCAAGTTATTATACAACACATTACAAAAAAAACAGGAAACATGGCTTACTGCCAACTAGAGACATTTATTAAAAGATGAGGGTAGCGGCACAAAACAAGACAACCTGCAACCTTGGGCAAATTATTATAACAAGCATTGCACAAGCTCCCAACTAGAGGGGCAAGTTATTACATAACTCACTATATGAGCCGGGAAACATGACTATCTGACAATTGTAGGGACATTTATTAAAAAGTCAAAAATAGCGACCCAAAATAAGACAAGCTGTACCCTTGAAAGCTCTAGTTTGGTTTTGGTGAATTGATGAAACCCTAAGGGCTAACCCTTTGCTCCAAGTGATCATGAGATAGGGCAGCACATTCCAAGTGATGGAGCAAATGATGATGATCGTGATGATAGTGATGGCCATGGAAATGATCAAGTGCTCGGGCTTGGAAAAGATGAAAGAGAAAAATAAAATAGGCTCAAGGCAAAGGTATATGTGATAGGGCCATTTTGTTTTGGTGATCAAGACACCTAGTGGGTGTGATCACAACATTTAGGATAGATAGCCATATTATTAAGATGTGTGAAACTCATATCGAAATACGGTTATCAAAGTGCCACTAGATGTTCTAACATATTGCATATGCATTTAGATTCTAGTGAGTCTAATACCCTTGAAAATGTTTGTGAAAATATGCTAACACACATGCACAAGGTGATATACTTGGTGGTTAGCATATTTGAGCAAGGGTGAAGTGTTTGCGCTTGATTGGAGTGAAAACAGGGGCGTCGGACTAGGCTGACCCTAGGTCCGACGGTCCTCCTACGCGCGCTAACAGAGACCGAGAGCGAGGTCCGACTGATTTAACCCTCTCTAGACCTTACTGGACTGCGTCAGACCCTCCTTGTGTGGAGTCCGATGGCCAGGTTCGATGCTTTGGTCAGTGCATGGCAGGCGACCGTTGGCGGCAACGGTCGATTTTGTTTGACTAGGGACACGTGGCGCTGCGGCAGTGGTCGCCCAGAGCGTCGGACGAGACGATTTATATATGTTTTTTCAATCAGCTCGACGAGACAAATACAACGGTGCAATCCATTCTTCCATTTGAGAATGCTGAAATATCACTAAATCCGACTTGGCCAGTTTTGGGAACTGAGTAGGCCGGTTTCGGCTGTGTCAGCCCCGATACGTTGTTTTCTTTGTTTGGGCTTTAAATGAGATGATTCAAATATGCTTTCGGACTATAGAAACTTGACGGCACAGTCTGTATGCACTTTGGACAATTTTTTGTGTCAACATATCCCCTGTTTTTTAGTAAAGCTTGCATACTAAAACATCTTTAAAGCCAAAATTGACTCATTGTTGTGGTCATCTTCAAAATATCAGCCACGCCTTCTATTTGCAGCTTTGAACTTATCGAGAGTAATGTCGTCAGCTTCTTCCATCGACTCATTGTACAGGCATAAGTTGACCAAATTGCCACCAGCCATAATTATTTATGATCTTGATCATGAAATTGGACTTGGTACATCCAACATCCAGTCTTTATATTGCTCCAAAACATAATGTAATCACTAAATTCGGTCCCCCAACATGTCCAAATTAGCATCTTGTTGAAGTCATATCATCTCTTGTAACATCCCTTTTACGATATCATGAGACTATATTGGCTTTTAACTTTTCATTTTATTACTTGTTCCAATTCTTTTATCCACATGTTAAGTTCAAAATTAGTGCTTACTGTATCAATTTATGGGGGTAATTTGAAATTATATTTTATTATGGTACATACGTGTAATTTAGATATAAATCTATGGTTACTTTTTATTTTTTAAAATAAAAGATTTAGGAAATGTTATATAAATAGAGTAGATCCAATGGCCATTATTGGTGATGGTGATTAGAGTATATCATGATGGTTAAAATTGTTGTTGTCGGTACATTGGGCTGCTGTACATACATATTGATCTTTTGAAATCTTATTTGCAATGTACATGGACAATTTCTTCTGTACAAGCAGGTGGACTGACAGGATACACACACATTGCAGAGAAGTCTCTGGGGACTGGAGGAGTGTTTGGTCTCACACGGTTACCGGCCAATTCCCACACCGTCAAAGCACAAGTGGACAGGACTGTGCCGCAGGTAGTTGTCAAGTGTACTAGTGGCGTGGACCCTGAAGTCCTTGATGCCCAAAGGTCCTTACATAGACTATTCTCTCCCAGCTTATTGGTCAACAATCCTGCTGTTGGTTTGATTTTTATGCTCCCATCAGATCGTCCTGCCATTGTTTTGATTTTTACTGCCGTCAGATCGTCGTCCTGACTAGGGCAGCGTGTACTGTGCCAGCAACAAGCAGCTGCCTGGGCACAATTTTCAACCAGCTGTCCAGCACCTACCAGTGAGTGTGAGTCCAAGGCTCCAAGCTCAGGCTCTGTTTTGTTCTGTCCTTATAAGTTGCATCTCACTGCACGCACAGGCACGACATGTGCAGTTGAGCACAAAGCCACAACCACACAGCAATCTTGCCACCTTGTGCTCGATCGCCCTGGGACAGCAGATCCATGGAGGTTGTGATGGGGGCATTGCCGGGCGTCATCAACAAGCTCGGTGACCTCCTCGTTGGAGAGTTCAGCCTGCGCAAGGCAGAGAAGGGGGAGATTAGGTTTCTACAAGTTGAGCTGGAGAGCATGCAAGGTGCCCTCGAGAAGCACTCAAGCACGCCGGCAGACCAGCTCGATGTCCAAGACAAGATCTGGGCTAGGGATTTGAGGGAGCTGTCCTACGACATAGAGGACACTATCGACACGTTCATGGTGCACGGCAAGAGCAGTGAGTTCACCTGGCCGCACAGCTTCAAGGAGTTCATTGGTAGGAGCTATGAGTTGTTTTCGCAGTTCCAGGTTCGCCGTAAGATTGTTACTGAAAACAGAGATATCAAGAGGCGTGTCATTGAGGTGGGCGAGCGGCGTGAAAGATACAAGGTCAACAATGATGTCCATAAGCCTCCTGCAGTTGATCCTCGTTTATTGGCTCGGTATGAGAAAGTGGCAAATCTTGTTGGTATGGATAAGGCACGATCGAGATGAGGTTGTCAAGATTCTGATGGGAGGAGATGCAACGTTCAAAAAGCAAGGTGACATAGTTTCCATAGTTGGATTTGGAGGCCTTGGAAAGACTACTCTTGCAAATGTTGTGTTTGAAAAGATTAGAGCACAATTCGACTGCTCTGTGTTTGGAAAGACTGCTCTGTAGTAGTAGTAACAACAGCCAATACACACCAGCAATATATAAGAAAAAAAAAACAGAGAAGGAGTGGTATAGTAGTAGAGTAAGAGCAGCAGCCACTTAGGAGTAGCAAGTAGTAGTAGTAAGTAGAAAGTAGTCGAGTAGAGTAAGTGTAGCAGTAGAGTAGTAGTAGTAGAGTAAGAGCAGCAACCACTTAGGAGTAGCAATTAGTAAGAGTAGTAGTATGAGTAGTAAGAGGAGTAGTGAAAGGATCAAGATGCCCAAGAGGGGGGTGATTTGGGCTAATTCTAAATTTTCTTGCAATAATCAAATCCTATGGATAGCCCAATTAACCCCTTGTGCCTAAAAAAGTGTTTCTATCAAACTAAAGCACAAAGGACTTACAACCTATGTTCCAAACTTACTCTAGCATGGCAATTCTAAGAATGTAAAGACAAGTAATGAATTGCTCAAAGTAAATATTTCAAAGTAAATGCTCAAAGTAAAGAGAGAGAGGAACGCGGCGATGTTTTGCCGAGGTATCGGAGAGTCGCCACTCCCCACTAGTCCTCGTTGGAGCACCCGCGCAAGGGTGTAGCCCCCCCTTGATCCGCGCAAGGATCAAGTGCTCTCTACGGATTGATTCTTCGACACTCCGTCGCGGCGAATCACCCAAAACCGCTCACAACTTGAGTTGGGTCACCCACAAGCTCCGCCGGGTGATCACCAAGCTCTCAATCACCACCAAGCTGTCTAGGTGATGGCGATCACCAAGAGTAACAAGCACGAACTCTCACTTGACCACGCAAAGCCTAATGAGAAGATGGATGCACACTTGACTACTCTTGATTCACTAATGAGGCTACTCTCTTGGATTCTCAAATCTCAATCACCTCACTAGGACCTTGTTCTTCTTGGCACTCACAAACGTATTTCTCAGCTGTTTGAATGAGCAAAAGTTACTCCACACACGAGTGGAGCTTCTATTTATAAGGCAGCCTGAAAAACGAACCGTTATGAGCTTCTACGGGGTGACCGGACGCTTTGGTCATGTTGACCGGACGCTCCGGTCAGTTCAACCCGCGAACCAGTGGAAATGTGTTGACCGGACGCTGGCAGGGTCCGATCACCACTGACCGGACGCGTCCGGTTGCATGAAACCCTCACTGGATGCTTACTGGACTCGACCGGACGCTGAACCCTCAGGGTCCGATCAGTACTGACCGGACGCGTCCGGTCAAAGATTCCCTTCTCTGGAACCTTACTGGAGTCGACTGGACGCTGCCTCTCAGCGTCCGGTCACTTAACCGATTCAGCGTCCGGTCACACCGAACGCTGTCTGCTGATCAAATGAACTGACCGGACCCTGCGGCCAGCGTCCGGTCACACCGGAGTCAGCGTCCGGTCAGCATTTGACCCTCCATTCACTTCCAACTCTCGATCATATGTGAATGAAGTTTGCTCCAAAGGATCTTAGGCATTCATAGGAGCTACCTAGAGCTAGTTTTAACAAGTGTGCACCACACCTAACTCACTAGACTCAACTAGGTCAAGCTACCCATTCATACCCCCTTAATAGTATGGCCAAAGGAAAAAACAAAGTCCTAAACTACTCTAAGTGTCTCTCCAACTCCAATCGACACTTAGAACTAGTCATCCTTAACCTTGTCGTCCATCCTTTGAAAACCAAAACGATTTCCATCGTAGGGGCATGACCATCTCGATTGCCCAATCGATCACCATTACTATGACCTAACTCAATTGCCTCTGCAAAACACACGTTAGTCATAGTAATCTCGTATTGACATTAATCACCGAAATCCAACTAGGGGCCTAGATGCTTTCAATCTCCCCCTTTTTGGTGATTGATGACAATACCACCTCGAGTATGTGAAAGAGTGAGGTTTTTGATGGACTTGGTTCATATAAGCTTTTGTCAATAAGAACAAAAGTGTTAGGCAAGCTTATATGACCCAAGCCAACACAATGTACTCAAAGGATATGAATTAAGCATGAGTACTAATAACAATGCTTATTTGCATCGGAATATAAACGTGGAAGCAAGGGCAAATGAGCATAACACAAGTGATATGATATTTAAATAATGCAAAGTAGAAAGCACACATGTCATATATCACAATCACGTAGATAACACTATCACGTATATATAATAGTATGCATGAAAGTAAACACATGAATGCATAAGTAATAGTGTATCACACAAATAAAACTCCAAATGTATATAATAAGCTAATACTAGATAATTAGCTCCCCCTAAAACTCGCTCCCCCTGAGTCTACATACTCAAACCCTCTCCCCCTTTGGCATCAAACACCAAAACCTAAGGGTCGGTCGGCGGGGCTGCAGCGGATGAGCCGAGCGCTGAAGTACATGGAGCAAGATGGAACTGGGCGCCATCATCATCTGACCCTGAGCTCTGAATAGACTGACCCTCTGAAGCAGGAAGTGTCGCTGAAGCGGTCTGGGTCTGAGCTGGGGCTGGTGCTGCTTGTGAAGCTGCTAGTATGTCTGTCGTAGGATCTGACGAGGCGACAGATGAGGGGAGCCTCTGAGTAGTCACTGCAACTGGAGCTGCTGTAGAAGGACCGGCGGTATGCATGTGTGGCGAAGTAGGCATGCCGGTCAGCTCGCTGAAAGATGCTCCAAGACTCCTGGAGACTGATGTGTTAGGCACGAATAGCGAGGAAGACTGCTCTGGTGTGAAGCCTGTCTAAAGAGGCGTGAACTGCGGGGCTACCACTGGTGAAGACAACCACTGGGACACCTGAACTATAGGTGAAGCAAATGGAGCTGGAGGCTATCCCTGACTCTGAAGCCCGTTGGGCTGTATTGCTGGAGTCGTTGAAGTGGTGGCAGGCGGAGCAAGCTGGGGCGAAGACTGTGGCTGTGGGGCCCCAAGTGCTGTCACTACATGCTACATGAATCCCATGAGCTATTGCTGCATAAGTAACTGCTGATGCTGAAGGAGCTGCTGCTGCCACTGGAACTCGTCCTGACAAGCCTGAAACTGTGCGAAGTTGGTAGCTGTCTCCTGAGCCTATCGTGCCTGCTCCTGCTGCATCCGCTCAAGAATGGCAATCAATGCGGGGTCCGTCTACGGTGCAGGTGGTGCTGAGCTAGAACTGTCGGCCTTTGCATCATGTCGTCGTGGAGGCATCTGAGGAATCGGCTGATAGTCATCATCTGAGCTATCACTGGACTCGGTCATCCCCTGCTAGGCCTCGAGCTGCTCCTCCTCTGTGGCGGCTATGCCTCTGATGATCTCGTCCTGCTGAGCTACTGACTCGAGAACATCTGGATGACGGCTGGGCGGAGCAGGTGCCTGTGGAGTGCTGTGCCTGATCCTCTGTGCCATGTTGTATGCTGGAAACTCTGTTGTGGCAGCCCTGTACTCGGCAACTAACTCAGGAGTCCTGACCTGCACACACTTGAGCATCAAGAATGTCACCCAATGTGCATAAGGAAGCTATCGGCGACCCTTGAAGCCCTCAGCAATAGTATCCTCCATCTCTGATAGAAGGAGGTCCCAAATATTGAACACAGTCTGCTGCATCAGGGCATTAAGGAGCCAGAGCTATAAGAGAGTCAGACCCTCCCTGTATCCTAACCTGAGAAGCAATGTCCTCCTGATAATGGCCTCTAGCACTCTCGCTGTAGGAGTCAAGTCACTGGGGTTCCTGCTCGACCCCTCACCAAAGGGCTCCTTGAAGCAATGTCGCACTAAATCTGTAGGGGGCACCAACCCTCCATGAGGTCGCCTGGGAGGCTCCTGCTATCCATAACATACCTCATGCAATTTTATAGGCTGCTCCTGTAACCTCAGTATCTCCCAGGCCCTGAAGCTCATCACCCGGTAATCTCTGCCATTGAATGCAAAATGAATGAAGTTGTGATGCGGATCAACGTAGAGTGAAGCATAGAACTGCCGGACCCAAGATGGTACATATACTCCTGTCCGGCCAATCAGATCTGCGAGCCCTAGCAAATATGACAAGTAGGGGCGGATGTGCTCTCCAACTGCTGCCACAATAGACTCCAAACTATAGACCCTCTGAGATCTGAACACTGCCCCACTGTTTATATAGGCATTATAGAAATCCTTCTGGAGCAGCGTGTAGAACCCCTTAGCTGCTCTCTCATCCCTCCTCGAAGGGAACCATACGTCGAACTCAACAAAGCACAGTTGGCGAACCTGCCTGGCTATAGCGGCCCTCAAGTCAAGGTGTACCACTAGAGGCAGACCTTGTGGTCTGGGCGGTGGGCATGAACCCCTACGCTGTGTAGCTGGCCCCGGTGGAACTGTAGCACTGGTCTGACTAGAGCGGCATAGCTGAGGTGCCGGCTCGGTCTCCTTGGTCTGCTGACCCTCCTGAGTCTCCTGTGCTGGCTGAGCCTCTGCTGGTGGGGGCTGCTGCTGTGCCTCGTGCTGGGACTCCCCCTGAGGACGAGCTTCCTCAATAGCCAGTCGACATCCTGCCATCATGACAGTCCCAGGTGGACCACCATGACGACGCTCAGCCTCCTCAAGTGCTGCCCTCTGAACTGGTGTGAGTTGTGGATCTGCTATGACAACACCACTGCGAGCGCCCCCTCTCTCGGCACGGTCTGCGGCCTCAGTGACTGCAGCTGCTCTCGCTGTCTCTGCGTCGAGGTACTTGTGCTTCTTGGATGTCACCTGCTTTGTTGACTTGCCTTTCGATCCTGCAGGCTGGAGAGGCGGGGGCCTACGATCATCATCACCTGGGCCACCACCAACGTTCTTGGTGCGAGCCATCTGAACTGACAAGAGGATGAACTGCCGCTGATGAAGATCAACTGTCAAACTGACACTCCTGAGGCTTGGCCTCGATTTGTACTCACGAGCTTGGCTCTGAGTTGACTGCCAACTGCCACAAGAACCACAACGGCACCGACTCACTGCACGATAGAATAGATGGATATACGAATAAATACAACATATCTAATAGATGCAAAAACCTAGGAAGCAAGCAATGTAGGTACGAAATTGAGACGACGGGCAAGCTACCTGACGATCCGGCGATCCGAGAAAAGGAAAGACGTCATGCGGGGAACCTCGGAACCGACTAGGGTTAGGGATCGCGAACCGCTTCGAAGATTTCGGCGGCCCTGAATGATTTAGGTCAAAGCATTGAGATTTGGACTAGATCATGTGCGAAGCAATTTGAGGAACAACGAATTGGCCCTTACCAATTGAGGGGGGAGAGCTAGGGCAAAGCACTGGAATCGGCCTTGAGAGCACTGGGAGCCAAAGGAGCTGATGGTGGCGCTGTCGTCGCGGGAGGTGCGCGGTCGTGGCTGTGGCGGCATGGTGAGCTTGGGCGCAGGAGGTGCGCGGGCTCGGGATGGAGCTGCGGTGGTGTGGCATGGCTGGGGCACGGCTGCTGGTGGCGCAGGCATGGGACTGAGGCGGCGCGACAACCTTGAGCGCGGGAGCGGCGGAGGTGGCGGCAATGACGATTAGGGTTAGGCCTAAAAAACGTGAAGGCCACGGTTATATGAGGGTCCCAAACACGACAGAGAAGGAAACAGAAAAGGGTCCTGAAGCCGCGCGAGATCCACTGATCGGACACTCCGGTGGTAGCGACCGGACGCTACCACCCAGCATCCAGTCGATTCCAGAGAGGTCCAATTCCTCTGGAATCGGGACCGGACGCGTCCGGTGGTCCATGACCGGACGCAGGCAGGGTCCGATCAGTACAGCTTGATTCCCCTTCAAACGATCGGACGCTGGATCCCCTCCTGACCGAACGCACAAACACAGCGTCCGGTCACTCCTTCGGCAGCAGTTCACCTCCTGTGAACTGACCGGACGCAGAACAGCAGCGTCCGGTGCACCTTTTCCAGCAAATCTTCAAAGTTCCTCCACGCTGCCTGTTCCCAATCAAGTCCCAACTTGAATAAGATCCAAATAAACACCAATTGGGACTGATGTGAGTGACCTCTCTCAAACCCTCATATTTTTCAAAATATTTTGCCTTAGGCTATAATTCTTTTTAAGAAAATAGGCAACAAGAGGGCAAATGGAACAAAACGACAAAACAACATTCATGCATATGCAATACTTGTAAGTAAATCTAGTTGCTTGTCAAGTTTGATCCAAGGTTAAGCTTCTTCACACGCTTTTCGGCGGTTATCTTAACCATGTTAGACAAGCCCTATATGCATTGCCACAATTTAAACATGTTGTATATAACAATGAATGCAACGGACAACACAAGCTCAATTTTTAGTGAAGTTACTAAAATCAAGCACATTGAGCTCATTCCGCAATCTACAAAATGTAGCCTCATCTAGCAGTTTAGTGAAGATATCCGCTAATTGATCTTCGGTTCTTACACCTTCTAGTGATATATCATTTTTAGCAACATGATCTCTTAGAAAGTGATGGCGGATATCTATGTGCTTGGTGCGAGAGTGTTGAACCGGATTATTTGCAAGTTTTACCGCACTTTCATTGTCACACAAAAGAGGTACCTTTTCTAGAACTACTCCATAGTCTAGCAAAGTTTATTTCATGTATAATATTTGCGCACAACAAGCACCCACGGCAATGTATTCCGCTTCGGTGGTGGACAAAGCCACACTATTTTGTTTCTTGGAGGACCAAGACACAAGTGATCTACCAAGCAAATGGCACCCTCCGGATGTGCTCTTTCTATCAACTTTGTATCCGGCATAATCCGAATCGGAATAGCCAATTAATTCAAATATAGCTCCTTTGGGATACCAAAGGCCAATGCTTGGTGTGTGCTTAAGATATCTAAGGATTCTTTTTATGGCAATTAAATGTGTTTCCTTAGGACTAGCTTAAAATCTAGCACACATACATACACTAAATATGATGTCGGGCCTAGATACGGTTAAGTATAACAAGCTACCAATCATAGAACGGTAGAGAGTTTGATCAACTGGGTTACCTCCCTCATCTAGGTCGAGATGTTCATTGGTAGGCATTGGTGTCTTGATTGGCTTACATTCATCCATCTTGAATCTCTTGAGAAGATCTTTTGTTTATTTCTCTTGAGAGATGAAGATGCCTTCCTTCATTTGCTTGACTTGAAAACCAAGAAAGAATGTAAGCTCACCAATCATTGACATCTCAAACTCCTTCGACATCAATTCACCAAATTCTTTGCATGAGTCTTCATTTGATGATCCAAAGATGATATCATCAACATATACTTGACAAATGAAGATATGCCCATCAAGCTTCTTGGTGAATAGTGTGGTGTCGACCTTTCCAATGGTGAAGCCCTTCTCAACAAGGAAGTCCCGAAGGCGCTCATACCAAGCTCTTGGGGCTTGCTTAAGCTCATATAGTGCCTTGGATAACCTATAAACATGATTAGGATATCTAGGGTCTTCAAACCCAGGAGGTTGATCAACATAGACTAGTTCATTAATAAAGCCATTTAAAAATGCACTTTTCACATCCATTTGATATAGTTTCATTTCATGATGTGATGCATATGCAAGAAGGATACGGATGGCTTCTAATCTTGCAACCGGTGCAAAGGTCTCTCCAAAATCCAAACCTTCAACTTGAGAGAACCCCTTTGCAACTAGTCTTGCCTTGTTCCTCACAACAACACCTTGATCATCTTGCTTGCTGCGGAACACCCACTTTGTTCCAATGACTCTTGCACCTTTTGGTCGCTCTTCAAGAGTCCAAACTTCATTGTGAGTGAAGTTGTTCAACTCTTCATGCATGGCATTAATCCAATCTGGATCTTTAAGAGCTTCTTCTACCTTGGTAGGCTCATAGCAAGAGACAAAAGAGTGATGAGCAATAAATGAAGTAAGTTTTTGAGATCGAGTCATTACACCCTTTGATGGACTCCCTATGATGAGATCTTGTGGATGATCTTGTAGGAGAGGTGTATTTCTTCTATTGACCACTTGAGGAGGAGGTTGTGGAGCATCAACATCTTGTGCTTGTACCACCATTTGCTCATGGGAGATATGAGTATCTTCATTTTCTACTCTCCCATCGTTTTCACCATCTTGTGGTACACTTGATGAAGGAGGTTGGTTAATGACTTGTACATCATCTTCATCATCTTTTGGCTTGATGTCTCCCACCGGAATATTCTTCATAGCCTCCCTCAATGGTTCATCACGTACATAATCAAGATTCTCATGTGCTCCTTGGGAGCCATTAGATTCATCAAATTCCACATCATATGTTTCTTCAACCAAGCCGGTGGCATGATTAAATACTCTATATGCTTTGGACTTCAATGAGTAACCAACAAGAAAACCTATATCACAACGTCTTTGAAACTTCCCTAGGTGTTGCCGTTTCTTGTAGATGTAGCATTTGCAACCAAACAACCTAAAGAATGAGACGTCCGGCTTCTTCCCATTGAGCAACTCATAAGGTGTCTTGCCAAGGAACTTTTGAAGGAATAGGCGGTTGGATGCATAACATGCGGTGTTGATTGCTTCCGCCCATAGAGCTTCGGGGGTGTTGTACTCATCTAGCATTGTCCTTGCAAGAGTGATCAAAGTCCATTTCTTCCTCTCAACTACACCATTTTGTCGAGGAGTATAAGTTGCAGAGACTTCATGTTTGATTCCAACTTCATCACAATAAGCTTCTATGTTTGTGTTGTCAAACTCTTTGCCATTGTCACTTCTTATCTTCTTGAGCTTCACTTCAAATTCATTTTGAGCTCTCTTGGCAAACTTCTTGAAGCAAGATGCAACTTCGGATTTATCATGAAGGAAGAACACCCATGTATACCTTGAATAGTCATCCACAATCATAAGACAATAGAGATTTTCTCCCAAACTCTTGTATGTTGTTGGTCCAAATAAATCCATGTGTAGGAGTTCTAGCACTCTTGTGGTTGACATGAAAGCTTTGGTTGGATGAGTGTTTGCAACTTGCTTGCCGGCTTGACATGCACTACAAAGCTTGTCCTTCTCAAACTTCACATCCTTCAACCCTCTCACCAAATCATTCTTCATAAGCTTCTTGAGTGAGCTCATCCCAACATGAGCAAGTCTTCTATGCCATAGCCACCCAAGTGCTATTTTGGTGAATAAGCATGTCTTCAAGTTTGCATCTTCGGAGGTGAAGTCAACTAGATATAAGTTGTTGTATCTAAATCCATTGAATATTACTTGATTGTCATCTACCTTGGATACAACAACCTCCTTCTCGGTGAACAAGCATTGAAAGCCAAGATCACACAATTGCCCAACGGATAGCAAGTTGAAGCTCAATGAAGCAACATAGAGCACATTGGAGATGGAATGATCATTTGATATTGCCACTTTGCCCAATCCTTTAACCTTGCCCTTTGAATTATCTCCAAATGTATTTTCTCTTGTCCATCTACCTCTTCATCTAGTGAGGTGAACATACGAGGATCACCGGTCATATGTTGAGTGCAACCACTATCAATAACCCAATGACTTCCACCGGTCTTGTAGTTCACCTACACACATGAGATTCAAACTTTAGGAATCCAAACTTGTTGAGGGCCCTTCACCTTCTCAACAAGTGACTTAGCCACCCAAATCTTCTTAGGCCTACTCTTGTTGGGGGGTCCTAAGAACATGACTTTCATCTTTCCACTAGAATCTTTTCTAAGCATGTAGTGAGCATTGAAAGCAAAGGGTCTAGCATGCTTGGGCAAGGGTTGTGGCGGTGGAGTTTGACACTCATGAGCAAAGTGGCCTTCTTGTCCACACTCAAAACATCTCTTTGGCTTTGGCTTTGGCTTTGATTGTTGTTGTTGAGCTTGAGCCTTCTTCTTCTCTACACTTGCCACATATCCAATCCCACTTCTATCCATCTTCATGACGGTGTTCATGAGTAGCTCACTTTGGAGATGCTTGCCTCTAGCAAACTTGCTCAATCCCACCTTGAGATGCTCTTTCTCCATCTTGAGCTTCTTGTTCTCTTCCTTGAGAACATCATTGTTCTTCTCTTCCCTGAGCTTCTTGTTTTCTTCTTTGAGCTTCTTATTCTCAAGGATCAACTCTTTGTCATGATCAAGAGTTTCTAACACAATGATGTTGTGGCTTTTCATTTCTTCAAGATCTTTCATGAGTTTCTCATTATCACTCTTGAGCTTGATATACTCATCATAGTCATTGCACTCAACCACTTGCTTGCCTTTGCTACTAGATCCATGCTCAATGCTTTCATTAATCAAATCATCACATGATGTGGCTATATCAATCTTAACAACATGGTTAGTAGCATCATGTGGCTCATTTGGTAAGAATTCTTGAGCAATAACAAGTGTATCATGATTGATTTTAAGAGTAATGTATTCATCTTTTAGCTTGTTGTGACTAGTGATGAGCTCATTGTGCACCCACTCAAGTTTATCATGTTTATCCTTAAGCTCTTTCTTAAAAGATTTGAGCTCCTTGAGTTTGGATGATATGGCATCATTAGTTTCTCTAAGCTCATTATTAGCCTTTTCTAATGTATCACACTTAGCAAAGAGTGAATCATTTTTAGCATCAAGCTTTTCATTTGTAGCTCTACTCTTTCTAATGATCTTAGTGTATTTTCTTAGTATTTTGACAAGATCATCATATGTAGGTGAATCATCATCATCGCTATCGCTATCATCATCACTAGCATGCTCATCATCACTACTATCATCACTCTTAGTTACCTTGCATTCACCCTTGGCCATAAGGCATAGGTGTGTAGAGGATGATGGCGATCGTGGCGGTGAAGATGCAAGATCAATAGCAATGGCGGCCACCTTCTCATTATCACTATCATCATCGGATGATCCACTTGATGAATCAATGTTCGTGAGCCAATCACCGACAATGTAGGCCTTTCCACCTTTCTTCTTCTTGTAGAAATCCCTCTTTTTGCCATCTCTCTTCTTGTATGACTTGTTCTTTTTCTTCTCATCTTCATCTTCATTGCTTGAGTCATCTTTCTTGCCCTTGTTTTTGTTCTTGAACTTGTCTTTCTTGGGCTTTGTACATTGATGAGCTAGATGGCCAAGTTCGCCACAATTATAGCAATCCATCTCGGAGATTGGCTTTCTTCTTGAGCAAGTGAAGAACTTCTTCTTCTTGCCGTCAAACTTGATGCCACTCTTGTTTAGCTTCTTTAGCATCTTGGCGGTCTTCTTCACCATGAGAGCAAGACTTTCTTCATCATCTTCATCACTTAAGCTCTCATACTCAAGTCTTGCCTTGCCTTTATCTTGGCTAGCTTTGAATGCTAAGTCCTTCTCTTTCTTCTTTGTAGAGGATGAGCCATCTTGTGGCGTGATGTGCATGTACATCTCATGAGCATTGATCTTTCCCAAGATTTGTGTCGGTGTAGCAGCGGAAAGATCACCTTGATGTAGCACGGTCACAATGTGCCCATATTTGTCAATGGGGAGGACACTCAAGATCTTTCTCACAACGTCGGATGGTGACATTTGAGTAAGTCCAAGCCCATTGACTTTCTCTACAAGAACATTTAAATGAGAATACATTTCATTAGCACTTTCTTTGGGAAGCATCTCAAAAGAATTTAGCTTTTTAATCACAAGATGATAGCGTTCCTCACGCTCACTCTTGGTTCCCTCATGGAGCGCACAAACGTCCGACCATAGTGCATGGGCGTCTTTGTGGTTCCTTACACGGTTAAACACATCTTTGCAAAGGCCTCTAAAGATGGTGTTTTGAGCCTTTGCATTCCATTTTTCATAGTTAACCTCATCGCCTTGTAGGTTAGTAGCATCCCAAGGTTTAGGGAAGCCTTGAGAGGCGGCTCTAAGAATACCAACATCTAGAGCTTCTAAGTACGCCTCCATGCGGATTTTCCAATATGGAAAGTCATCTCCCTCAAAGATAGGAGGAGGTCCATCCCCGTGAGACATCTTGCTCTAAGCGATTAAGCTTAAAACATGAGCATGAGGCTTTGATACCAATTGAAAGGATCAAGATGCCCAAGAGGGGGGGTGAATTGGGCTAATTCTAAATTTTCTTGCAATAATCAAATCCTATGGATAGCCCAATTAACCCCTTGTGCCTAGAAAAGTGTTTCTATCAAACTAAAGCACAAAGGACTTACAACCTATGTTCCAAACTTACTCTAGCATGGCAATTCTAAGAATGTAAAGACAAGTAATGAATTGCTCAAAGTAAATACTTCAAAGTAAATGCTCAAAGTAAAGAGAGAGAGGAACGCGGCGATGTTTTGCTGAGGTATTGGAGAGTCGCCACTCCCCACTAGTCCTTGTTGGAGCACCTGCGCAAGGGTGTAGCTCCCCCTTGATCCGCGCAAGGATCAAGTTCTCTCTACGGGTTGATTCTTCGACACTCCGTCGCGGCGAATCACCCAAAACCGCTCACAACTTGAGTTGGGTCACCCACAAGCTCCGCCGGGTGATCACCAAGCTCCCAATCACCACCAAGCCATCTAGGTGATGGCGATCACCAAGAGTAACAAGCACGAACTCTCACTTGACCACGCAAAGCCTAATGAGAAGATGGATGCACACTTGACTACTCTTGATTCACTAATGAGGCTACTCTCTTGGATTCTCAAATCTCAATCACCTCACTAGGACCTTGCTCTTCTTGGCACTCACAAATGTGTTTCTCAGCTGTTTGAATGAGCAAAAGTTACTCCACACACGAGTGGAGCTTCTATTTATAAGGCAGCCTGAAAAATGAACCGTTATGAGCTTCTGCGGGGTGACCGGACGCTCTGGTCATGTTGACCGGGCGCTCCGGTCAGTTCAACCCGCGAACCAGTGGAAATGTGTTGACCGGACGCTGATAGGGTCTGGTCACCACTGACCGGACGCGCCTGGTCGCATGAAACCCTCACTAGATGCTTACTGGACTCGACCAGACGCTGAACCCTCAGGGTCCGGTCAGTACTGACCGGACGCGTCCGGTCGAAGATTCCCTTCTCTGGAACCTTACTGGAGTCGACCGAACGCTGCCTCTCAGCGTCCGGTCACTTAACCGATTCAGCGTCCGGTCACACCGAACGCTGTCTGCTGATCAAATGAACTGACCGGACCCTGCGGCCAGCGTCCGGTCACACCGGAGCTAGCGTCCGGTCAGCATTTGACCCTCCATTCACTTCCAACTCTCGATCATATGTGAATGAAGTTTGCTCCAAAGGATCTTAGGCATTCATAGGAGCTACCTAGAGCTAGTTTTAACAAGTGTGCACCACACCTAACTCACTAGACTCAACTAGGTCAAGCTACCCATTCATACCCCCTTAATAGTACGGCCAAAGGAAAAAACAAAGTCCTAAACTACTCTAAGTGTCTCTCCAACTCCAATCGACACTTAGAACTAGTCATCCTTAACCTTGTCGTCCATCCTTTGAAAACCGAAACGATTTCTATCGTAGGGGCATGACCATCTCGATTGCCCAATCGATCACCATTACTATGACCTAACTCAATTGCCTCTGCAAAACACATGTTAGTCATAGTAATCTCGTATCGACATTAATCACCGAAATCCAACTAGGGGCCTAGATGCTTTCAAGTAGTAAGAGGAGTAGGAGGAGGAGGAGTAGGAGTAGGAGTAGGAGTAGTGGTAGTAGTAGTAGCAGCAGCAGCAGCCACTACACACCAGCAGTATATAACCAATAAAACATTTAGTGGGAACAATCAATAAGTAAACCTAGTCCAAATATATGTGAACAGGTATCTGGAGTTTGCATCTAGTAGTTTATTTAGTCTTAGGACTGAAAACATTCAACGTGTGCCAATTGTAAAACATCACATGCTTCTAGTTAATCTTGTCCAATAAAGTCAGGAAGTGCACAGCTAAAAAACAGCCAGCGTACGTGCAATCTTTAGTTTATACAGTTGAGATATCCAACTTATCACAAAAATCTTACCACAGTAAAGCTTCACGACCACTGATAGAGAAACACAGGTGCCAGCTCAAGTTCACTAGTAGAAGTACCAAGTTTCCTTCCTATTTTCATATATTATTTGATAACCAACATATTTGTTTATTTATATTTGCTCTCAAATCAGCGGGTTGCTGCATGAGGCAGCCTTCCAACGCTTGTTGGTGATCTTAGATCCTAGACGAACGTGGCAGTCCTCCTTAGCAAATTATAGGGTTTTTAGATCAAAGATTAAATGCCTAGAAAGACAGCAATATAATCAAGTACCAGGTTACTGAAGTTTTAGAACAGTACACAAATATTAAAAGTAACACAGGTTATATGCTCACAGGTTTAACTAACTGATCAGCAAGTAATCAGTTCAACAATAGAGATAAAAATACCAGGCAGGTAATAAGACAATGCTGAAAATAATCAACACTACCCTTCACTGTCACGTTGTCTCACTACACCGCATTGTATCATCGAGCAATTTAATCTGCCCACGCAATTGCAATCACACCCAAGTAACACAGTACTAGTAGATTGCAGAAATGTAAATATCTGAACTAAAAACCGAGAGGGGCAACGGGTAACTCACAGCACGTAGATTGCACCAACCCAAGAAGTAGAGGTACACCGCGCAGCAGGGAGCCCAGGAACCAGGTCACAGTTGACAGCACCAGAACAAAGCAGTATGGCACCACACAGGTGCACGTATAGCAACGGCACACCGTCGGTCAGATCCAGCAGCACAACACCACAACACCACCACTACCAGTACCAAGTCATTGCTGGCCACCGGTGGAGGTGCGCGGAGGCCGCCCACCGATGGAAACCCTAGGGAGGCGCACAGGTGTGGGGAGGAGTAGTCGCTCGCGGAAACCCTAGGGCGGGGAGGAGCAGGCAGGAGGGGGCGTGGGTGCGGGGACCGGTCGAGGTGCGCGGAGGCTGCCCGCCGGTGGAAACCCTAGGGAGGCCGCGGGTGCGGGGAGGAGCAGGCGCGAGCGGAAACCCTAGGGCGGGGAGGAGCAGGCGGGTGCGGGGAGGGGGCACGGGTGCGCGGAGGCTGCCCGCCGGTGGAAACACTAGGGAGGCGCGCGGGTGCGGGGAGGAGCAGGCGCGCACAGAAACCCTAGGGCGGGGAGGAGCAGGCGGGAGGGGGTGTGGGTGCAGGGAGGAACAGGCGCGCGGGTGCGGGTCTAGGAGGCAGCGTTGGTGGAAACCCTGACGGTGTTGGAGGAGAAGACCAACAACAGCAGGTGCGCGGCGTCAGAGGAGAAGAGGCGGCGTCGGTGCGCCCTTTCTTTTATAGTCGGGGAGATTTGTAGGGGTGGTTCCTGATCCAGCCGCCCCTACAAATGCATTTCTTGGGACGGTTCCTGATCCAACCGCCCAACAAATATTTTTTATTTTTTTAAATTACTAATTCTATATTATAAAATCAATTATGTATATATAAAATAATTGTGACCAAAATAAAAGTACTATAAAAACAATTGTGTATATGCACAAATATAATATTTTGTATTATTCTATATATGAAGAAATATATATATAAACAATTGCAGTCAAAACAATATAGAAAACAAAAAAAACAAAAAATTAAAAAATTAAATTTTAAAACTTCAACAACAATTTTGTGACATTATATGAAATAAAATGAAAATGTTGTAAACATAAAAGTTGTATAACTCATAAACATGTACAACTTTTATTTTGGTCATCTTGTCATGTAACTTTGTTTGAACGATTCAAATTTTAAAATTTAAACAATTTCAACTTGAAATAATATTTTGAAAGAGTAAATGATTTCAGATGAAAAACTCATGATTACCAAAGTTGTAGAACTCATCAATATGTACAACTTTTATTTTGATCATATTTTCATTTGACCAAATTTGAATAGTTCAAATTTTGAATTTCACTAAAGGGCAACTTCAAACAAGATTTTGAAACCTTAAATGATTTCAACAATAAAAGTCATGAACATAAAAGTTGTTGAACTCCTCACTGTCTACAACTTTTATTTTGGTCACTTCTTCATGTGATAAAGTATTAGTAAACATTGTTCATAAATTCACATATGACTCATAGTTTCTTGAACTATACGAGAAACATGTTGATTTATGAACAATGTTTACTATCACTTTGTCAGATGAAAAAATGATCCAAATAAAAGTTATAGATCTTGATGAGTTATACAACTTTGGTATTCATCACTTTTTCAGCTGAAAATCATTTAATGGTTGAAAATCTTGTTCGAACTTGTTATTTTTTTTAAATTTAAAAATTTGAAGTGCTCAAACTTTGACAAATGAAATTTTGTAGTAATAGAGTAGATGTTCAAATAGAGTCATCTGGATGTTGCAAAGGGTAGTCTCACACACATGCATAAAATATAGTCTCACACACATATAAAAATATGTAGTCTTACACACGTATATAAATATATAGTCTCACACGCATGCATAAATGAAGTCTTACAAACACACACTTACACAAACACTCCACGTTCAACAACTAGCTAGCCCACTGTAATGACTTTCCCTTTGACACTTTTTTGTTCCCATGACATTATGTCTTTGGGGAGGTTCTTTTTCATAACACTGATCTTCTTAGGAAAGTCTGTGAATAGCGGCATCTCATCGTAGTTATTGTAAGCTTCAACATTGTCCACGCCATCAACTCCAATAATGTGTTGTTTCCCAGAGGCAACCACGTGCTTTGTCTTCTTCTTCAGGGGGGGTTACTTTGTGGGTCAGACATATAGAAAACTTGTGCGACACGTGAAGTGAGCACCCAAGGGTCATCTTGGTAGCCTAGATTCTCGAGGTACAAGAACTGAATCTGATCTCGTTCAGTTGGTGTTGTTTGATCCAGTGGCATCGAAATAGGGCCACCGTTATATCCCTTCCATAGTCAAGTTCCCATATCTCTTCAAGGATGCCAAAGTATTGGATCTTTCTTCCTAATCCATCGAGAGCTTCTATTCGAACGCCGTTGTTTTAGTTCACATATTTACTATCCTTTGCGTGGGTATAGTACATATACCCATTGATGTCATAAGCATTCTAAGATGTCACTTGTCTCGATGGCCCCTCCGCCAACCTACTGATGATAATAGAGTCTATGGTTTGTCCAGGCAGTATGTTTTGGTCCTTCAACCATGTAGTTAGTCATTGCTTGTGTTGTTTCATGACCCAATCATCCGAACAGCCATTTCTCTCCGCCATAATGATAGCCAAGTGTTCATCAATGTACGGTTGCATCAGTTGTGTACTCTGCAAGACATTGTAATGCGCCCGACTCACCTCTTTGTAATCATGGTTGATGAACACTTTTCTACCACTAGTGCCCTTCCCAGCCAGCCTACCCTTATGATGAGAATCAGGTTTACCAATTCCTTTCTGTACTTTTAGGTACTCTTGACAGCACTCGATGACTTCTTCAGTACTGTAACCCTCTATCATGGAGCCCTTTGGGTATGCTTGATTATGCACGTATCGACTTAAAACCGACATGAACCACTTGTAGGACCACATTTCATGCAAGTAGCAAGGGCCTAGCGCCTGTATTTGATGAACCATGTGAATCATGAGATGTGGCATTATATCAAAAAAAGCTAGAGGTAAACACATCTCCAGTTGGTTTTGTGTCTCCACCACAAATTCATGTAGGTCACTCAGCTCTTGCTTGCCAATCGTCTTCTGTGAGATCTTCGAAAAGAAGTAGCACATGCGGGTGATGGCCATTTTTAAGAACTCTGGCTTTATAGCCATGATTGCAATAGGTAGAAACACTATCAGCATCACATGACAATCGTGAGCCTTGTAGTGTGTTATTGACAAGTCCTTCATCGACACTAGCTTCTTCACATTTGTGGAAAACCCAGTTGGGACTTTGATCCCCCTCAGAAAAGTGCATATAGCTCTCTTCTTGTCTGGTGTTAGGTTGAAGCACGCCACGGGCAGAGTATATTTTCCCTTAGCCTCAGGTACTAGGTGAAGCTTTGGCATCACATTTAGCTGCACCATTTCTTTCCGTGCTTTCAGACCATCCTTTGACTTACCTATGTCCATCAAGGTAGCAATGAGACTCTCAAAGACATTCTTCTGCATGTGCATAGCATCAATGGCATGGGGGACCTCCAAGTCTAGCCAATAAGGCAGATACTGAAGATCGATTGTTTCTTGAAAGGTACGCCTTCGACATGAGGTGTGCTTCTATCTCTGTTCATCTCATCTGGATTCTTCTTTTCATAGACGACATGTATGTTTTTCACCATTCTGTACACGTGTTCTCCGTTATGACGTCTCTCCAGAGGGGGTTCAATCTCCGGGGCGTTGTCATAAAATCTAAAGAACAATTTGCTGTGGTACTTGTGACTTATCTTTAAGAAGCGTCGATTCCTTAGGTAAACTATCTTCTTGGATGCATCCAGGTACACCCATGTAGTACCATCCAAGCAAACCAAGCATCTTGTCTTCCCCTTGATCTGTCCAGACAAAGCAAATAGCACAGGGTAATCATTGGTAGTAACAAATATTATTGCTCTACATATGAAGTCCTCCTTTCGGAATGCATCGTACATCTGCCTCCCATGCCTCTATAGCCTCTCCATTTCTTGAATCAAAGGCTCGAGGAACACGTCTATATCAATGCCTGGTTGTTTAGGGCTAGAAATAAGAATAGTGAGGAGAAGGTACTTTCTCTTCTGACACAACCATGTTGGGATGTTGTACATGGTCAAGATCACTGGGCATGTGCTGTGGTCACTCATCCTCTCATTGAAGGGATTCATACCATCCGTGCTCAATCGAAACCATACATTTCTTGGGTCATCGCTGAATTCTTTGTACTTCTCATCAAACCTTTGCCACTGACTACAATCAGCCGGGTGTGCAATCTTATCATCATCCACCTTGCGCTCATCATCCCACCATGTCATGTGTCGGTGCAGAAAGTGACCAACTAGTGAATATTTATAGTTTTGCTATACGTTGTGATCGGAGGTGGCCTAGCACTCAATGTCACAGGATTTATACTGGTTCGGGCAACATGCCCTACGTCAAGTCGGGGTCGATCGATGACTTTATTCCTAAGCCTAGGTGCTCGAAGTTTGTAGTGGGGTTACAAACGAGAAGGAGAAAGGAGGGGTGTTCAAGAGGCCCGATCGGGTTTGACCGAAATGGCCGAGGGTGACCGAAACTCCGCTATGAGCTAGAAGTCCAAGCGTGTGCTTGAGGGGTTATGAGCTATCGATCTGGTGAGTCTGAACTTGAAGAAGTTGACCTCCTTGAATCGGTCCCCTTGTTGGAGGGAGCGCATCCCCTTTTATAAATGAAGGGGATGGCTTTATAGGTGAGAGGAAGAGAGTACGGATATTTCTAAGCCTTGTTGCCCACGCCGACGAGGGTAGCGATGATGGTAGGCGCCCACAATACTGTTGATGTCACTGTAGAATGTCAGGTGCACATGGGAGGTTGAGTTGGCTTCTTCAGGAAGGGTGGATGTCCGTACCTACAAAATACTTTTGTTATGTGAGGAGCCCTTACCACGTGTACCAGGTATAGTGATCCCTGGAGCCCACTATCGATGCCCAGAGGCATGGGGGGCTTTTTGCCGTATGGGAGCTCAATGATGCCTACAATATTGTAGACCCAAATGTTGGCGCCTACAATACTGTTTGTGTCAGAGAGGTAGTGGAGCACTGTTCCCGCAGGCGTATAGGGTATGGTCCCAGTATCGTGGTTTGACTTGTGCGCTGCCTTCTTCGTTCGCCCCTGGTTCCTTCCGAGCGGGCGTCCCTGATCGGATGGCCCTAGTCGGCTCTGGCCACGCCAGTCGGAGAAGAGCGGCAAACAGGCTTCCTACGGGGTCCCCGGTCGGAGACGCACGGTTGGAGTAGGAAGTAGTGTTCTCACATACCCCGATTGGAGAGACACGGGGTCGGAGTCGGTAGTAGGGCTCGGGGCAGGCCTTTCGATCGGAGAGGCCGTTCGGAGGCGGCTGGAGCCTGGAGCGAGTGCTCCGGTCGGATAGGTGGGCCAAAGAAGTTGATGAGCGGGTGTCGCTCTTCTTGGGCCAGACCTTCCTATCGACTGCTGGGCCGTCCCTTTGCCCTGTTTGTTTTTTAGACTCTTGGGTTGAGCCTTGGCGTGGAAGCCGGTCCCCGAGGGACCCCGAATTTATGAACCTGACAGGAGCCCCCGAGCCCCTGGGTGATTCGGGTAGAATTGTTCGGGGGATTTTTTTGTCTTGCCGGTGGGTGCGCGCGAGCGCACCCATGGGTGTAGTCCCTGAGCCCTCGGGTGGTTCGGGCAGAACCGACCGGGGGTTTTTCTGCGTTGCTAGCTGGGGAGGTTTTTTGTTCAGTGGGTGCGCGCGAGCGCACCCGCGGGTGTAGCCCCTGAGCCCCCAGGCGGTTCAAGCAGAACCGTCTGGGGGGTGTTTGGAGCGTGTGTGCGTGTTTTTAGTCTGAGATAGATTTTTAACCACGGTGTCGTTGTGCAGCCGAGGCGTTTTTTAGGTGTGGGGTTTGGATCGAGACAGAATTTACTGATCCCGGCGTCGGTGCGCGCTGGGGATCGAGCGAGGAAGTTTAGTTTGAGACAAAACCTGGCATCAGTGCGCGCCATGAATGGAGACAATTTAGTTTGGATGCGATAGAGTTCACTGATCTTTGGCGTCGATGCACGCCGTGGGATCGGGTGAGGCGGAGTCACGAGTAGACCCAGGCGTCGGTGCGCGCCTTGGGATCGGGAGAGTTAGTTTTTGTTAGTTTCAGTTAATGAAGCCATTACGCGAGTTCTGAGTCACGGTCCCAAGAGCCGTAGCTGGATATCGCTGATCCTATTGATGCGAGTTTGGAGTCATGGTCCGAAGAACCATAGCCAGATGTCACCGATCTTGTCGATGTGAGTTTGGAGTCGTAGTCCCAAGAGTTTCTTTGGAGCGCAGTCAGAAGTGAAGCCATTACAAAGATGTTGTTAGTTAAGTTAAAGATCGGACGAGGCGGTGCTCGTGGATCCTAGCGTCGGTGCGCGCCATGGGACTGGGCGAGTCGTAGTCGTTGATCTGGTGAGTTTGAGGTCACTGTCCTTGGCGTTTTTCTTGAGCCACCGAGCCCTATTGGGCCTTCGTGGGGGTCAATGTGAGTATTGTGCATTACCTGATCCGGTTCCTCACAACCGGAGGGGCAGAGTTTCGTCGCCTATCCCGATCGCTCAGGCTCAAAGACTAGCTCGGTGAGCTTGCTAACGGGTGTGATCGAGTGGAATCTGGGTCCGTTGTTCATGACGGGGTCGGCATAGCACTCTTGTGACATTCCACTACTCCTTTACCTGCAACCCGACAGATGCCTAGGTCGTTCCGGAGACCGACCTGGGTGGCCTAACGGCCTCCCCTTCGATGGAGATTCTGTGGGCCTGGCGAGAGGTTTAGGATCGAATGAGAAGGTTGAGATGACCCAGTCTACCGGACTGGGCTAGGGCCGCATGGTGCTCATCTATGGTTTTCTCCCCTGGCTCTGTTAGGTTGTTCATGTCGAATGAGGCAAACCGTCGCTTTGTGACGCAACACGGAGCGTTGTGGTGCATTTCACTGCACATGCGATGCTTAGTTCTCGAGCCCCCGGGCGGTTCATGCCCTAACCGTCCGGGGGGTTTAGGCGTATGAGATGAATGCATGTATGGATGTATGAATGATTTGTAAAGAAATAGAGGGGGTTTGGTAATGTTTACCTTGATGACTGGAGTGATGGGGCTCGGAGAGCTTCATTCGGAGATGTCCGACCAAGACCCATGCTCGTCGTTCGAGACGGAGTCGGCATGGCCTGCATGAGGCGTCCCTTTGCTCCTTACCTGTCGCCTGGTGTCCCTCCTGGGTGATTTGATCGACTTAGGGAGGTCTGGTGGTCTCTTCTGGCAGAGATTTCTTGCTCTCTCTTCCTTCTTCTTTCTCACCGAGAGTGCTTGTATGCCATGGCGGTTCCTAAGTGAGAGGGAGAGTGAGCGAGGGGGAGGACTTATGGATCCTTTTGTGAACCCAGAGCGTGATGTCGGACTAGAGGTGACGCTGGATCTGGTCTGCGAGGCCTCCTTAGGGATGGAGCCGTGTGTAGACTCTCTAGTGGATCTTTACCAAGGGAGCCTCGTCGGAGGGGAGGTTACTCACAACTGTGCCGGTGGAGGGTTCTGTGCCTACAGCATGTGATAGTAAAGAGAAAGAGAGTACATAGCCTGGTTTGGAGGGGAACGTTGCCTCGGCCCCGATCGAGCCAAACGTCGTGCTGCTGGGGAGTGAGCAGCCTGCGCCTTTGTTGGTCACGCCGTTAGCAGATGTCGTCCGACCGGTTTAATAGCTTGTAGAATATAAGTAGTTAGTAAACGTAAAAAGTTTAAGTTCGTGGGGGAGCCCCCGTGTAAACGTTTCTGTGTGCTTAATGGTTATAATGGTGTTTTGTTTTCTGTGATGGAGTCACTCCGTTCGGGGAAGCTTGTTCCCTTTCGTTCCTTTGCTTTCCCTTAGCATAACTTTGTTTTTAATCTCTCTCTTTCTCTGCCCGTTTGTTCCATAGGCTGCAACCTTGGGAGCTCGGGGCATGGCCCGCGAGGCTCGGCCGGTCGTAGCCGTAGGAAAAGGCAGGGTGCAATCAGTCGGAATGTTCTAAAGCAAAGTTACGTAGGTCGTAGCCGTAGGAAAAGGCGGGGTGCAATCAGTCGAAATGTTCTAAAGCAAAGTTACGTAAGGTAAATCAAAGGAACGAACTGCCCTTTTGTTCGGGTAGGAAGGAGTTTCTCCATATGAAAGTATAAGAGTACTTAAGGTAAAAACAAAAATAGAGGGGTAGTAGAGCCCCCTGGTGGAGCCCCCGAGCGCCCCGAGACGAAAAGTGTTCGGGTCGGGGTGCTTTTATAGGAGCGTTCGCTAAGTAAATATAAGACTAAAACTTAGGAAAAGAAGAAACAACATAGCTGTTCCAAGGTCCTTGAAGAGAGCATCGTCATCGTTGTTCTTCAGTCGGTAGGCTTCTGGTCGGATCACTTCATCCTTCAATCGTCTGGATTTTGGCCGGGAGCTAGGTCCCAATTCGCACCATTTTAGCTAGGTTGGTGGGGTTGACACCCATCGCCTTGGTTTCCTCGAGCGGGCAAAAGGCCGTCGTGGAGGTCTGTTTGTTGCAGTCTAGGACTACTGGGGTTGATGACTCCCTGAGCTATAGGAGCTCGGATGAGTTGACGACCGCGGTGGCGAGCCTGTAGTGCTCGCGGTCGCACGCGAAGGCGTGCGAGAAGGCGCTACTCACGGTGATGATGTCGTTTGGTCCTAGCATCTTCATCTTGAGGTAGGTGTAGTTGGGAATTACCATGAATTTTGTGTAGCATGGCCGCCCCAAGATGGTGTGGTAGGACCCCAGAAAGTACACCACCTCGAAGGTAAGGTCCTCCGAGCGAAAGTTGGCCCGGCTACCGAACATGACAGGCAGATCAATCTGTCCGAGCGGGTATGCCTATGCTCCCAGGATCACCCCATGGAAGGGGAGCCTGCCAGGCGGAGCTCCGACCGAGGGTGTCGATGTATAGGATGTTGAGGGCGCTGCCCCCGTCCATCGGCACCTTGGTGAGGCGCTTCTTGCGGACGATGGGGTCGACGATGAGCGGGCAGCATCCTGGTCTTGCGACATAGGAGGGATGGTCCCTCTGATCAAAGGTGATAGGCAATTCCGACCAGCTGAGGAAGGAGGGGATGGCCGTCTCGGTGATGCATGCCTCTCAATAGCGGATCTTGTGCTGGCGCTTAGACCAGACGATGTCAGATCCACCGAAGATCATGATGCACTCGTTGGGCTCGAGGAAGCCATCTCTGTCCTTGCCTGCCACGCCCCCCTCTTGACTGCCGCCTCTTTGTCGTCTCCCTCCTTTAGCCCACTGGCCTATCGGAGGAAGCGTTTGAGGAGCTCGCATTCCTTGTAGAGGTGCTTGACTGGGTAGGCATGGTTGGTGCATGGACCATCCATGAGTTTGTTGAAGTGGTCAGGCAGTCCCTATTGGGGCTGCTTGGCTGTGCGATCGGTCACGGCGACCAGCGTGGAGCTGTCCGACTAGCGTTGATCTTTTTTGTTTTTCATGCCCCTCTGCATGGAGGGGCCCTCGTCTGGGTCCATGCGCTTGGCTTTGACCTTGTGCCAGCCTCTGCCAAAGACCGCTTCGACTGCCTCCTCGCCAGAGGCGTGGTTTGTGGCGACGTCGAGTAGGTCGTGGGTGGTACGGGGTTTCAAGCAACCAAGCTTGTGGATCAGGGACTCGCAGTTCATCCCGGAGAGGAACGCGCTGATGACGTCTACGTCAATGACATCGGGGAGGGAGTTGCATCGCTAGGAGAACCTATGGATGTAATCCCACAGGGACTCGTTGGGCTCCTATTGATAGCTCTTTAGGTCCCAGGAGTTTCCTAGGTGGACGTACGTGCCCTAGAAATTTCCGATGAAGACCCTCTTGAGGTCCGTCCAGTCGTGGATGCTGTCGTGCGGAAGGAATTCAAGCCATGCCCGAACATATTCCCCCACACAAATGGGAAGGTATTGAACGATGAAATAGTCATCATCCACTCCTCCGGCCCGATAGGCGATCCGGAAGTCCTCAAGCCAAATGCCTGGGTTGGTCTCCCTAGTGTATTTGGTGATGTTGGAGGGAGGCTAGAAACGCTGCGGGAACAGTGCTTTCCAGATACACCGACTGAAGGCCCGTGGTCCCAGGCCCTCAGGGCTAGGGCTCTGGTCGTCCGGTCGGCGACCGCGCCTGGGGCACGCTTCACCGCTTCCCTCGATGGTTTGGCTAGGATTCGTGTCGCCTGCTGCCGTATGGTGGACATCGTTATCGTGTCGGGCTCGATGCCGGTCGCTGATGACGCTACGAGCGTCCTAGTGCGGATCGGGCTGCTCATGTACTGGTGGTCGGTGTGGAGCAGGCGCCCGGTCGGACCATGGCGCGGCTGCCGCACCCCGAGCCAAGCCTGACGGCTATGGCGGCGAGCGAATGGAGCGATTTGTCTGGTGCGTCCTCGTCCCCCCAGTGGGGAGAGAGGGCGTGGGTCAGAGTCGCGACGTGGAGCTTTCTGCCTGTTGGATGGCGGCGGCTTCTACTAGAACCCAGAGGTTCCTGTAGACTGCCTGCTCCTAGGGGTCGGTGGGCTCGGGAATGTCGCGTAGAAGCATTGCCGCAGCGGTGATGTTCTGGCCAGCCCGGGCGAATTGAGGGAGATCGTTCACCTCGTTCATGAGGTCGTGTTGGACCTAATGGACGTGACCCCGGGCGCCACTCGCCGGGCCATGCGCATGGGGCGCAACGGGCTGTACTAACGGCGCCGACACAAGCGGTGGCTGGTTCTGTCGTCGTTGTCGTAATTCCTTGGCGTGTGCTTGCACAGACGCGAGGGCCCCCACACGCGGGTTCGAAGGGGTGTGAGTTTGCGCAGACTCCACAACCACCGGCGGCTGTCCTAGAGCGTCCACCATAGCGCACTCCCAGGACGGACGGTGGCGGGGCGCCATGTCACCGATGCTGGAACCGTCGCTCTCGCCCTCACCATTCAAGAGTTCATTGGAAATGGCAGGAACACAGCCTACCATTCCCATGAACTCAGACGTGAGGGGGGATGGTGCCAGTATCCTTCGGAGCCCCCGAGCGTATGCGTCCACGGAGGACGCGAGGCATTCCCTCTGGGTGATTGGTGGGAGATAGTAAATAAAGAGCGACTAGTAGTACGCATATTACTTATAGTGAGGTTTGAGCAGAGAGTTTGCTCAGAATGAAGCGCAGATGCCGCGTCGTCGAAGTCGCGCGTCCCGGAGTCGATGGAGGACGTCCCTCCGACAGGTGCTAGGTCGCTGCCTTCTTCGTTCGTCCCTGGTTCCTTCCAAGCGGGTGTCCCTGGTCAGATGGCCCTAGTCGACTCTGGCCGCGCCAGTCAGAGAAGAGCGGCAAATAGGCTTCCTATGGGGTCCCTGGTCAGAGACGCGGGGTTGGAGTAGGAAGTAGTGTTCTCACGTACCCTGGTCGGAGAGACACGGGGTCGGAGTCAGAAGTAGGGCTCAGGGCAGGCCTTTTGATCGGAGAGGCCGTTCGGAGGCGGCTGGAGCCTAGAGCGAGTGCTCCAGTCGGATAGGTGGGCCGAAGAAGTTGATGAGCGGGTGTCGCTCTTCTTGGGCCAGACCTTCCGGTCAGCTGCTGGACCATCCTTTGTCCTGTTTGTTTTTTAGACTCATGGGTTGAGCCTTGGCGTGGAAGCCGGTCCCCGAGGGACCCCAGATTTATGAACCTGACATCATGAGTGCGGCTTCTTTAGGGTTTAGGAAGATACGCCTCAAGTAGTCGGTCACTGACAGGTACCACAATACCAAGGCAGGAATTCTTCTCTGCTTTGCATCGTTTCCTAATGGAGTGTCCTCTGGGGGCTGAGATTCTTGTGCCACCTTTTTTGTACCCTTCTTATTCCTCTTTTTCCCCGTGGAGGGTTCGTCCCCACCGTAAAGGTCATTGTTCTTGTACCGGCTGGCCCCACACCGGGGACATTTATCCAGTGACTTAACGTTTCGCCACGAAAAAGTATACAGTGGTTGGGGCATGCATGGATTTTTTCAACCCCCATTGTCAATGGACTTATGACCTTCTTCACTTGGTATGTGTTGACGGGAACTGAGTTTGGTTGTGGCCGCACCCATGACAGGAGATGCAATAGATCATTCAAATTACAGTCTGACCAGCCGTACTTAGCCTTCAGGATGAGCAGCTCAAGCACAAAATGTAGCAATGTCCAATGTGTCAGACAACCCTTTTCAACACCATATACAGTCTCCTTCGATGCTTTTGTCACCCTTTCCAAATTTTCTAGATCTTTTGGGCTATTTAGTAAAATCTCTGGTCTAAGGGCTCGAATCATGTCCTCCAAATCATCTTCATCCCCGACACATGCTCCACCATCATTATTGGCATCACCTTCGTCGTTACCATCACAACCACCAGCATCACCACCTTATTCATTGCCAAACTCGAAATCCATTCGTGCATCAAGCTCTGCTGAATATTGGGACAGGGATTCTTTGGTTTCATCATCGTATTCCTCCTCATCCTCGTCGTTAACAATAACCGTTTCACCATGATGAATCCACACTGTGTAGTCCTCAACAAATCCTCGTATAATCAAATGTGATCTGATGATAGTCACATATATCCATGCCATACGGTTCTTGCAATCTTTATAGGGACAAATAATTGTATCCTTATTCTCTTTCAATGTCGTTGCATGCTTCTTTGCGGCTTCAATAAATTTATCCACCTCTTCACGGAAACCTACTTTGAACCTTAACGAACCATACATCCAAGAGTTCCTGTACTACATCTTTTACAACAACAACAAAACAAACATTAGAGGACTACTTATTCAGATATATATAAAAATGAATCAAATTAATAATTACTTGAGAATAATTGTATATACTTCAGATATATATGAATATAAATCTAATATAATTACATGAAGCATACAAACACACCATGGTAGAGGAAAATTAATTAATGGTCCATTTATCCATAATTAATTAAAATACATATTTATTTACAATAAACAATTTTAAAGACAACAATTAGCAACCATTATACTTTACCCAATATCTTTCATACAAACCTTAGTCCAAATTTACAAAAACAAAATTAATAAAAAAACCAAACCCTAGATCTAGATCTACATGCACATGAAACATGCATAAAACTAACTAATTGTTCACTAAAATCAAGAAACATG
The DNA here is from genome assembly GCF_019320115.1 of Miscanthus floridulus. Lineage (NCBI taxonomy): Eukaryota > Viridiplantae > Streptophyta > Magnoliopsida > Poales > Poaceae > Miscanthus > Miscanthus floridulus. The sequence continues at coordinate 113,077,302 of NC_089588.1, read as the reverse complement.
GACCAAATAAGGGTATGATCTTGTTCCCCCCCCCCTAATTTACCCTAGTACATTTAAAACTTGGGTCTAATTTGCTTCATAAGTAGCTCAAGCACCATAGAAGAGAGAGAAAAACAAAACTCTAATTACTCACTAACCAACCATTAAAACTACAAAAAAAAAGTGTGGAATAGCATTTTCTTACCTTCTAGAACCTCTCCACCAAAGGATTTGAGACCAAAACCTTCCCCCCATAGTAGAGCAATTTTTGGGAGGTGCCCAAGGCCTCCCCACCTTTGTTTCACGGGTTGGAGTGAGTGACCCGAGGAGAAAGAAGGTGCTGCAGCTATTTTATATGTGGGTCATTTGTAGGGGCGACTAGTGATTGAGCCGCCCCTACAAATCGGAGCTATGTATGGGGGTCATTTGTAGGGGCGGCTTGTGATTGAGCCGCCCCTACAAATCATAGCTAAGTATATGGAGGCATTTGTAGGGGCGGCTCAATCACCGGCCGCTCCTACAAATAGCAACTCCAGGGGCGGCAGGTGATTGAGCCGCCCCTACAAATCAGACCCTATTTGTAGGGGCGGCTTGTATCACCAGCCACCCCTGCTGTTCCATTTATAGGGGCGGCTGGTGTTTGGGCACCCGAGCTCATCACTGTAGGAGCGGCTCCATCACCAGCCGCCCCTACAAAAAAAACGAACCGTTACTAAAAATCCTTTTTTACGTAGTGTACTGCGAGCTAGAGAGAGAAAGTGTGGGACGGTGGCCGAGCGGGGATGGTGACTAGGCGAACGGGGACGTAGCGCCCCTGGGGAAGAGCAGCAGGGAACCGTGGAGCTAGAGGAGCAGGCCACGGTGGAGCAGCAGTGGCGAAGAAACAGCCATGACACAGAAGAAAATAGAGAGAGGAGGAAGAAGAGGAAGGAGAGGATGACAGGTGGTCCCCACATGTCGGCTACCTCATCCCACATTCATTTGCCTTCAAACCTAACATCCAGGGACGAAGCCAGGAAAGAATTTAGGATGGACTGAACAAAAACACTACAACGACTTAGCTCTATTATGACCCCTCACAAATTAAAATGTCTCATTAATTCATGGAAATCACTCAATCAAACATTCAATTAGGGTTCAATTATTGAATCAATGAAAAAAATCACCTGCTCTACTCGGTCGTCTGGATGCCTGGAGCCCCCTACGGCCCTGCCTGCTTCTGCGGTGCTGCCTGCTGCTCACCCGAGTAGTGCAGACGCTTGCCCCCGCCTGAGCAGCCTGACAGCCCTGCTAGACACCGGACATGGGCCACCCCGCCTGGCCACAGGCTATCACAGTGCCACTCCCCGTCTCTATGCGCCTGCCGCGTCATAGGAAGAGACGCCGCTCGATGGATTCACGAGTCGACACAGGGAGGATTGGGAAGGATAGAGTTTCTTCTTTGGTCTTTGGGCTTTGGCTAGAAAATCCTTTGTATCCATGGACAAGATAGAATGATAGACTGTTGGCCCAATTAGCAAAATAGATCTCAGCCCACCCTACCTTATACATCTATGTCTAAAATTGGAAGGGGAGGCGTCAGAGGCTCCACTGGCCCGGTAGCGGTAGGGGGGCTCGAGCCCCCCAAGCCCCACCGCTGGCTCCATGCCTGCTAACACCTAACAACCAAACACGAGGATGGGTCCAACCCAACCCAAAAACTAGGTCATGTCCAACCCAACCCATGTGGTCCTAAAACCAAACACATGTTAACAAGCTGTTTGGTTCGACAAAATGTAACTGCACTGATTACATCCGGGATATAGTCGTTTGGTTCGGTCTAGTCCATTATAACATAAGGCGTGATTGGATAATGCTCCGTTCATCTATGATACCGCCCCTCCCCGTCCCTTTCTTATTACGCGACAGCCTCCTTCTCCAACACTTGAAGACTCGACACCTCCCTCTCGTGGTCTCACCCCGCAGTGTTCCTCCTGCGCACTAGCGGCGACCATAATATTTCACCGCTCGCTCGCAGTAAGCTCTCTCTAATGCTCTGCCTCTCCTCCCTTATCTCTGCCCTTTCGTCTCTCTCTTCTCCCGGCGCACCAGCCTTCAAATAAATGGCCACTCTGAAGATTAAGCTGCTGCCTGCTCAAATTGTTCCTTATTACTACTTCTTGAGTTTTCCACTTTCTTCTACAATCATATGGGGCCATTTCCATGGATTTGTGAGACTCATAGTGTTTCAGCAAGGAGCGATGCCAAGGCTCAGAATCCTTCGCGCTAGATTCTCTGTGCTGGGGGGCCATTGAAATACGCAGCAGCAATGGTGTTGGTCTTGACTTTGGCCTAGGTCTCTTGCCATCGCTCCAGATCATCCATGTTCAGTTGAGTCATGAAGGCGCTAGCAAGGACGAGGTGAAGGAATTGAAGGCTATGCTGTGGCATGCTAGTAAACTCCATCCCAATCATCCCAGGCTTACAATAAACCGCCACGCTCCTTTCGTCTAAAAAAATAAACCGCCACGCTGAGGATCAAGGTGTTGCCTGCTCAAATTCTTCCCTATTGCTTCTGGTCCTTTCCTCTTTCTTCTGAGATTAATTGGTTCGTGTAGCACCTGGTTCTAAGAACAAAACCAGATACACACCATATGTGAGCCTAAGAAGTCAAATCTCACATATAGCTACAAATAAGGGTAATATCAATAGATAATGCTTAAATACATAGCGTATTAGTATAGAGAATATAACCTCAGAGTATAGACAGCGGAAAGACAACTCTGATCTTCGGGTTTAGACTCCAATTCCACAGGGACAACTGACTGGTTGATCACAAGCCTAATTCCTCCAAACTCTAGCAATCTGGTACCCATCCAGGATTTTTCCAAGGATTTAAAAAGTAAAGCAAGCATAAGTACATGTCGTACTCAACAAATATAACATGAAGTTCACGAGGCTCAAAAGGCTAACACTAGTTTAACTACGATTAGCTTTTAATGAGTCATCTTTTAGCAATTGGGTGGCAACAAGTTTATTCATAAGCCCATATAAACACATGATCAGGTAAACATGAATAATGAATAGCATAAACAGTAATCATTAGTGAGCATCTTTATCATCAGTATCATCAGTATTCAACATCTATTCCGTAAGGGTTCTAAGGCCGCTCGTGACCGCGAGCATGACTGATATACTAGTTTTACACTCTGCAGAGGTTGTACCCTTTCACTGTGAGTCATGATTTACCCTTTTGCCCGAGATGATCAGCCTCATGACCCACAATCTAGGAAGGTCGGCAGGGTTCACTATGAAGTCTTTCAAAGGTTCGTCTAACAAGTTAGGGCCATTAGATTCACTCGGCAAACAGATGTAGAGCACCCTTCCCGATGGCACATTGACACACAACCTAAACACAAGGGGACAGAGGCCGCACTATACCCGATTCGGCAAGCCATTCTTACGCCAATAAAGGTAACCACTAACAAGCTAGAAAAAATCCTCATATTGAGCTAAAGCCAGAGCCATGTAGCCCTCACAGTTGTACTATAAGTCCCGGATGATCACTTATAGATAAGTCCTTAGGGAGAGGAATCTAGAGCACCATAAAAACAGCCCAATACTTTACCCCCTTGTTCCATGTTGCTAAAAACCATCTTTTAATGTTTATTGCATATATCATTAGTCAAGTTACAAGATCATGGTCTTTAATTGAGCACTAGCATCATACTACCCAATGCAATACCCCATAGGTATCAAGGCACAGGGTACAAAGTACTAGGAAATCCTTAGTGGTAATCAAGGTAGACACATGCAGCATGAATTAAATGATTAAAGGTGTATAGGACAACAAGGATGGTCCCATGCTATACTTGTCTTAAACTTAGTTTCTTCTTCTAGTCCAACCCTTCAAAGGAACTCCTTCTTGATCAACACATAAAGCTCACCGACTAGACATGATCAAAAAGCACCACACAAGCATCCATGCAATCATACACGAAGCAAACAAGTACATCTATATTAGAACAGTACACCAATCATAGAAAAATAAGTAAAAGAGTTTGAAATACGATTCTACGTATCGCTATGAACACACAGTCACGAGAGGCATGCTAATCGGAGCTATGATGCATAAGAAGCATCTAGCGAAAGATTCACTTTACATGAGAAAAAGAAAACTATGAGCTTTATTTATTTTAATTATATAAAATATGTATAAGATATTGTAGGAAAATACCTAAATTGAGTTAATTCAGATTAGAAAGCCAAAGTAAAACTAATCATATTTTATTCAGACATATTTAGATAGCATTTAGATTAATTAAACTTAATTTGTTAAAAAGAAAGTAAATACGTGAGAACATCTATTTGAACTACACATGACGTGAGTCGAAGCTAACCATCATATAACTTTAAAACACATTGGTGATAGCAATTAAATCATTTTAATGTTTGCATACGGAACTTCGAAGTGCAGCTCCTATGTTATTTTTAAATTAGAAAACTAATCATACGCACAATAATTAAATTATATTTAATTATGTATATGTGATAAATAACATTGCTGCTACGTGCGAAACTAATGGGAGCAAAACGCAGCTACAATGACAACCGTTAAATGATTTCTTAAGCGGGATTAACTATAGATATTGGGAGTTAGTAAGGAAAACAAAGGATTAAAAGAGAAGTAGATATGTACCATCCAAGGGCATATCGGACTGCTGATCCCTTCACTGGTCACTACAGGCATGGGTGCAGAGCGCTACTTGCTTGAGGTTGCGTTCTGCATCAGCTATCTAGAGGATCGGATTTCCGAACTCCATGCATGGAAAAGATCGACTGGGCATGCATATTGATATGTATGGAGATGCACGAACGGATCGGAGGACATGCTGACCGGCATATGGAGAATAGTTGCATGGGACGCAAGGCATACCAGCGAGGCAGGGTGCACTGTAGCGGAAGAAGGCTGACGGCGGCGTGTCTTCGTGGACAAAGAGCTCCAGCGATGAGTAGAGGAACGATGACGTACAGCTCGATGGGGCGGCAATGGGCAACGTGGCGACGACAGCGACGGCGAGAGAAGGAGGAGAAAAATCAAATTTACTACACCAGGGATTTTCCAAACTAGAGGCCACTTACGGTAGTTTTGGTGTGCATTGCCCAAGGGGTTGGTACATATTTATTGGGAGAAAAACTCACCACATCTACATCAACTAGCAATATGGTACTAATTGATGTTGCACCCTCCAAATTAACTAATGGACCTAAATAATCATTAAAGACCATTAATAAATAAATGCATAGACCCTTAGGATTTATTAGGATTATTGCACATGGGCTTTGAGCATTTGGAAAAATGAGATATTTATTATTTTCGGAATTAATTAATTTTGTGGATAAAATAATTCCAGAAAAGTCTAGAATTATTATTTAAGCCGCAAAAATACTCCGAAAGCTCTAAAAATTTGGAAAATTTTTCTAGAGACACTTTGGAATATGATGAACCCAAATAAAGTATTTGGAGCTCATAAAAATATTGTTGGGAACTTGAAACATAAATATTAAGGTGAAGGAGGTAGGAATTAAATTCCAGGAAGAAGCTAAAAAATTCCTAGAGATAGATATTCGTCTCCTAAACGTATAAAAAACTCATATTTTGCACATAGAAACACGAGGTGCGACCGGCATGAATGCAACAAACACGTTTCTACCTTATGATAAATTTTAAATTAATGAAAATTTTTATTTTCCTATATTTTCATGTGCACAAAAAATCACAAATAAATCATTTTAACCCTATTTTCAAAAGAGGCAAATTTTAGGGTGTTACAATTCTACCCCCTTAAGATGAATCTCGTCCCCGAGATTCAGAAGACATCAACTAATAGATAGGGATACTTCGTCTTTAGATTCTTCTTTACTTCCTCGTGCAGTTCTATTGTCTTGATAAGGATCCATTTTACTTTGCATACCCATTGACCTTACTCCAAGTAACTTACCAAACTAATTCTAAGATTCTGATAGGCAGTGGCGGATGCACGATGCGGGATAAGGGGGGGCTAAAACAATGGAGATGTTGATTTGCATGAAGATTTAATGGTGAAATCAAGCTTTTGCTACAGTGATTAGGCTTGAAATCAAGAAATTAGGGGGGGCTGGAGCCCCCCCTGTGGATCCGCCGCTGCTGATAGGTACCTTGAACAATTCTCAGGTAACTCAAATCACTAGGCCACCTTTCTTTTTTAGTCCGTAATATCAATTCTCTTTCTTAGAATATTCACCTTCCAACGAAGCCTGACGAATCTCTTGGTCAGAAGGAAATTCTACCACCAATCTTGAAAACATTAATGATTCCGATCAAGTTGCTCAAACTTGGAATACAATTCTTAGTCCTTGGTGTCACCCGAATCTTCTTAGCATGACTCTCCGTTGCTAAGGGTATCGGCCATGACTTTGCTCCTTCAAGCGATAGCACTTTTCCAAGTCATAATCAATCTCATTCCAACGAGGATATCACAAGCTAAGACCAACTTGGTGAAGATGTTCTGTAGATTCTTGTGATCCTCCTAAATGTCACTCTTGCTTCCAAAAAGGACAGTACTTCCATGCTTCACAATGGATAACTCCAGATAACATGCTAGGTAGTTCAACTCACGCTTCCTTAGTTGACTTTATGAACAAGCCACTACTTTTCTTTTTGTATAAGAACACATCCCACACCTTGACAAGGTGCATCCAAGTAGATATAAAGCTCTTGTCCTGATCTAACAAAGCAAATACTTAGATTTTACTCCAACCTCTTCTTGGATTCCTTCAAGCACTTACCTGAGGTTTCTTGATCCAAACTAACTTAAAAGCTTCTCCAGTAGTACTTTCAAAATCTTGATGGTCTTGGATAAACCTCCCTTGAACCTTTAATCAAACTCATTGAGACTCTGAATTTCTCTCATATCTTTGGGTACCACCACGCTTCCGCTGCACAAACTAGAAAGTAGGACACTTCATCTTGAAAATTCTTCAACATGGCTACCCCCCTTAAGAAGAGATAAACTAGGGGACACCATAGTATAGCTTGCACCTTCTTTCAGATGATCCAACTAGTATCAAGATGTTCTGACATCCCAATGAGACTCGTGGATATGGGCAAGAACAAGAAATCTAGAATTTCTCACGAGTAGAAAAACAGCAGCGTCGTAAAACAGATGTAACTACCATTCTGTTAATCCAATGAAGTTGTAGCTTATACCGTTGGAAAGCTTATAAAATTCTCCACAACTTCCTTATAGTACACTTTCCCAAATTCTGCAGATAACTTGGTCGAAGACGGTACACAACATAACTATTCTGGGTTCCAAACAGCACAAATGCATCACCTTGTGATTTTTCTATCTCCATAACCAAACTAGCTATCAAGGTGATTCTTACGCTCAAAGAAAGATATTGAAGTCTACTATTGTCCAGAACTTTCTCATGATTTTTGGTCATCCAAGATTAGAGATATAAGCTGAAGAGTGCAGCCTGCTCCGAAAAGACATGATAGGAAGAACAGAAGAAAACCATAACTCAACTATTTATTTCATTAATTCTTATACCTTAGGCCTATAAACTAAATTAAATTGTGGGAACACCCAACAAGATCATTGTAGTCATTACAAAGATTCAAAACAATCATAAGCATAATGACAATTCAACAAAGCAATAAAGATTCACAATTCAATCATTTACTCAACTTGCGATACTATCGTCCTCATTATACTAGGGGTAACAATCCTAAGACTTATCTTTAGATTACACAAGAAGGTGATGAGAAATAGTTCTAAAAGCATATCAAACCAAGGAGTAAAGATGAGAATAAAGACTTCAAAATAAGCACCAAGGTAGAGATGAATAGCAAGGGTAGAGATACTCTGATCTTCGGGTGAAGACTCTAATTCCACAGGGACAACTGACTGGTTGATCACAAGCATAATTCCTCCAAACTCTAGCAATCTGGTATCCATCCAGGATTTTTCCAAGGATTTAAAAAGTAAAGCAAGCGTAAGTACATGTCATACTCAACAAATATAACATGGAGTTTATGAGGCTCAAAAGGCTGACACTGGTTTAACTGTGATTAGCTTTTAATGAGTCATCTTTTAGCAATTGGGTGGCAATAAGTTTATTCACAAGCCCATATAAACACATGATCAAGTAAACATGAATAATGAATAGCATAAACAGTAATCATTAGTGAGCATCTTTATCATCAGTGTTCATCATCTATTCTATAAGGGTTCCAAGGCCGCACGTGACCGTGAGCACGGCTGATATACCAGTTTTACACTCTGCAGAGGTTGTATACTTTCACTATGAGTCGTGATTTACCCTTTTGCCCGAGGTGATCAGCCTCTTGACCCACAACCTAGGAAGGTCGGTAGGGTTCACTATGAAGGCTTTCAAATGTTTGTCCAACAAGTTAGGGCCATTATATTCACTCGGCAAACAAATGTAGAGCCCCCCTTCCCAATGGCACATTGACACGTAGCATATACACAAGGGGACAAAGGCCACACTATACCCAATTCGGCAACCATTCTTACGCTAATAAAGGTAACCACTAACAAGCTAGAAAAGATCCTCATACTAAGCTAAAGCCAGAGCCATGTAGCCCTCACAGTTGTACTGTAAGTCCCGAATGATCACTTACAGATAAGTCCTTAGAGAGAGGAATCTAGAGCACCATGAAAACAGCCCAATGCTCTAGCCCCCTTGTTCCATGTCGCTAAAAACATATTTTAATGTTTATTGCATATACCATTAGTCAAGTTACAAGATCATGGTCTTTAATTGAGCACTAGCATCATACTACCTAATGCAATAACCCATAGGTATCAAGGCACGTGATACAAAGTTCTAGGAAATCCTTAGTGGTAATCAAGGTAGACACATGCAGCATGAATTAAATGATTAAAGGTGTATAGGACAACAAGGATGGTCCCATGCTATACTTGCCTTAAACTTAGTTCCTTCTTCTAGTCCAACTCTTCAAAGGAACTCCTTCTTGATCAACACATAAAGCTCACCGACTGGACATGATCATAAAGCACCACACAAGCATCCATGCAATCATACACGAAGCAAACAATTACATCTATATTAGAACAGTACACCAATCATAGAAAAATAAGTAAAAGAGTTTGAAATACGATTCTACGCATCGCTACGAATACATAATCATGAGAGGCATGCTAATCGGAGCTATGACGAATAAGAAGCATCTAGTGAAAGATTCACTTTACATGAGAAAAAGAAAACTATGAGCTTTATTTATTTTAATTATGTAAAATATGTATAAGATATTGTAGGAAAATACCTAAATTGAGTTAATTCAGATTAGAAAGCCAAAGTAAAACTAATCATATTTTATTCAGAAATATTTAGGTAGCATTTAGATTAATTAAACTTAATTTCTTAAAAAGAAAGTAAATACGTGAGAACATCTATTTGAACTACACATGAAGTGAGTCGAAGCTAACCATCATATAACTTTAAAACACATTGGTGATAGCAATTAAATCATTTTAATGTTTGCATACAGAACTTCGAAGTGCAGCTCCTATGTTATTTTTAAATTAGAAAACTAATCATACGCACAATAATTAAATTATATTTAATTATGTATATGTGATAAATAACATTGCTGCTACGTGCGAAACTAATGAAGGGAGCAAAACGCAGCTACAATGACAACCGTTAAATGATTTCTTAAGCGGGATTAACTATAGATATTGGGAGTTAGTAAGGAAAACAAAGGATTAAAAGAGAAGTAGATATGTACCATCCAAGGGCATATCGGACTGCTGATCCCTTCACTGGTCACTACAGGCATGGGTGCAGAGCGCTACTTGCTTGAGGTTGCGTTCTGCATCAGCTATCTAGAGGATCGGATTTCCGAACTCCATGCATGGAAGAGATCGACTAGGCATGCATGTATACTGGCCTGATATGTATGGAGATGCACGAACGGATCGGAGGACATGCTGACTGGCATATGGAGAATAGTTGCATGGGACGCAAGGCATACCAGCGAGGCTAGGTGCACTGCAGCGGAAGAAGGCCGGCGGCGGCGTGTCTTCGTGGACAAAGAGCTCCAGCGATGAGTAGAGGAACGATGACGTACAGCTCGATGGGGCAGCAACGGGCAACGTGGCGGCGATGGCGACGGCGATGGCGAGAGAAGGAAGAGAAAATCAAATTTACTACACCAGGGATTTCCTAAACTAGAGGCCCCTTACGGTAGTTTTGGTGTTCTTTGCTCAAGGGATTGGTACATATTTATTGGGAGAAAAACTCCTCACATCTATATCAACTAGCAATATGGTATTAATTGATGTTGCACCCTCCACATTAACTAATGGGCTTAAATAATCATTAAAGCCCATTAGTAAATAAATGCATAGACCCTTAGGATTTATTAGGATTATTGCACATGAGCTTTGAGCATTTGGAAAAATGAGAGATTTATTATTTTCGGAATTAATTAATTTTGTGGATAAAATAATTCCAGAAAAGTCTAGAATTCTTATTTAAGCCGTGAAAAATACTCCGAAAGCTCTAAAAATTTGGGGAAAATTCTCAGAGACACTTTGGAATATGATGAACCCAAATAAAATATTTGGAGCTCATAAAAATATTGTTGGAAACTTGAAACATAAATATTAAGGTGAAGGAGGTAGGAATTAAATTCCAGGAAGAAGCAGGAAAATTCCTAGAGATAGATATTCGTCTCCTAAACGTATAAAAAACTCACATTTTGCACATAGAAACACGAGGTGCGACCGGCATGAATGCAACAAACACGTTTCTACCTTATGATAAATTTTAAATTAATGAAAATTTTTATTTTCCTATGTTTTCATGTGCACAAAAATTCACAAATAAATCATTTTAACTCCATTTTCAAAAGATGCAAATTTTAGGGTGTTACAGTTCGTTTTCTGCCTCAATTTCAGATTTATGAATGATGTCCCTCAGAAAAGATATCTAGTTGTACAGATCTCAACATGCAACCGCAACCCATCATAATTGGCCAAGCTCAATGAGGTATGCTACAGGAACAGGTGAAAAAAATCGCTGGCTGCAACTCTTCTGTGTTGCCTTGTTTCCCCCTGTTTCTCTAACATAACAAAGAATCCCCTGTTTCAATCGTAGAGTTGGGCCTCACAAACCTACAAGCCGTGACCTCACTAACCTTGTTTGTTGCGACCGGAACTTGTTGGTGGCAATTTGCAGTAACTGTCCACGAGAACAAGATGCGCAAACTTTGCCAGGGTGTATTAACGTTCCTGTTGAGTGCAATTGGTTTGGATACTTGAGGCTCTCAAAAGGCAAATTCATTTGCATAGTTTTTAGTACATTGAATTGATTCCACATTTTGTATGGTCACATGGATGTTCAGTAGTCTATCCTGTTTGATTAAGCTCAGTTAAGGTGTATGTTTTGTGCACGCATGCTGCTAACTTGGAGGTCTCCATAGCCTGCTAATTACTTCTTCTCAAGCACTTGTTAGTGCTGTGAATTATACTCTTTGTTTCCCTAAACCAAAAAAAAAAACTTCTGTTTTCGTCTCACATTCAGATTCACCTCCCTGCAACATCCAACTCGTGAGCTAAGTTGCAACCGCTAAACTGAATCTGAGCACTGTTATAAGGGGTGTTTTGTGCACTCATTCTGCTAACTTGGACGTCATCATAACAAGCTCAATTTCTAGATCGTCTGCTGACATTAGTCGTGTGTTGCAGGGACAGTGGGAGTCCAGGAGATCTTGCCTTTGCCGAATGGTAGTGCAATAACGCACGGCCTGACGTTCCTGCAAGCGGCAGGCAACCAGCGACTTGGTTACCAACAATTGGAAGTCATGTGTTGCGATAAGTCATTTGGACGTCTGTAAAAAACCAAAAAGATGGTTGTTCCGGCAACATGCTTCTGTGGAGTAGTAGATAAGTTCTACACAGAGAGATTACATCTGTACATTTCTCACTAGTGATGTCTGCTCACGAAGAAATACAAGTTAGCAGCAACCATGCACAAAACACACCTCATAATAGTGCTCAGATTCTACCTGTACATTTTTTGTTTTGGTTGCCTGATCCTTTTGGGACTCATTGTTCCTCTGTTATTGTATTGTCCAGTCTAGATTTTTCATTTTTAATAAAATCAGCAGCTATATTGCTTGATTCAAAACAATATATTGCTTACTCTATGGGCACGGGGCACCAAAAATATTCAGCTTTGTGATTGCAACTCGTCTTGGATTTTTTTTCTTTCAGATTTCAGATTCTAGCACCGAAATATTGGTGCCATCTCATTTGCGAGCTGTGATAATTTCACTAGTTCCAACTACATTGCATTTATTGCACAGTTTGTTCACAGTAGTCTACCCTTTTTGACGAAAAAGGTAAAATTTGCGTTGATTTTCCAGCTTGTGGCATTGGTCGTGTTGTGAACTGGTGAGACGGCAGTCCGTCGCAGCTACGAAGCATGCTCTGTTCTGTGCCCATGGTACACTAAAATCTGGAATACAGAACTGGGTGCCCAAGGGTCTGTTTAGTTCCCAAAATTTTTCACCTCAAAATGTCACATCGAATCTTGCGGCACATGCATGGAGTATAAATGTAGACGAAAAAAAATACACAGTTGGGTGAGAAATCGCGAGATGAAACTTTTGAACCTAATTGCCCAAGTCGAAGCATGGGGCACCAACGAGTTGGGAATTGGTCATTTTGTCCGCTCACATTGGGGTGCCATGTACTGTGGATGAGGTAATTGGTCATTTGCTCCACTAATCTAAAAGCACGAACGAGTTGGGAATGGCTATGCACAAAAAATCTATGACAGTACAATAATGCCAGCTTTCTTTCCGGTGCCAGTGGCATCACTCACTGAGGCCAGTTAATTAATTATTCAGCTCATCACATCCGGAGAGGTTGCTTGGCGCAGCAGAATTCTTAAGGTAACTGCGGAGTTGGTCTACTCCATCCGTAGAAAAAGGTGGTAGAGGTGCCTTTTATTTATATAGTATAGTACTATCAAGAAGAAAATCATATTTGTCGTAAACAGAAGTACTACCCATAGGATTGGCCGGCCATGGTTGGTGAATGCGGATGAACCGACAAAAGGAACGACAAGGACGGCTGATCAGAAGATGAATTCCTACTAGTAATACTAAGCTTGCGTTAATCTTATTCCTAATTAACAACTCCCTTAGTCCGTTTTATGCCTCTCCTCTGTTATTGCCTATTAGTCTCCTCTGTATCTTTATCTCCTCCATGACAGATCCCGGAAACTTCAAATCATTTAGCTCCCAGCACTCATCATGTTCAAGTGGCAGTGTGCGATTTAGCAATTCTGTCGACCGCTGGATTCCAAAACCGGGAGGCGTTCCATACAAAGGTGTGTCTTTTTTTAAGCCTGGACTACTGAGGTGTACAACTGTAGTATATTAACGTACGCTCAAACGCACTCACACACCTTCACACGCACACACACGCACCCCCAGAGTGCACGCTAGACCTATAAACTATACACACAACATGCGTCCTTCTAGATATAGATGAAGTCCCACAGGCTACGCAAGTGACGGGCGCACCGCAATACCATTGTGGCTCTATGTGTACGTCCAAGACTTGCAAATTTATTTCGAGTAAAGACCCCGGTGAGAAATCACGCGAACTCAAGTGGCTGCCACACCGGGAGAGCGCACCATCCGAGCTACGGCTAGGTCCCAGGTGTGTCTTACTAGTAGGAAGATGCACTGCAGCTTGATGGCGTGCATGATAAGTAGGAAGATTCGTTAATAAAGGCCTGTTTAGTTCGTGGGTGAAGTTTTTAGGTGTCATATCATATGTTTTATGGGATATTCGGAAGAGGTGTTCGGATACTATTAAAAAAAACCTAATTACATAACTCGTCTGGAAACCGCGCGACTGAATTAGTAAGCCTAATTAATCCATTATTAGCACATGTGGGTTACTGTAGCAATTATGGCTAATCATGGACTAATTAGGCTTAAAAGATTCGTCTCGCGGTTTCTAGGTAAACTGTGCAATTAGTTTTTTATCTACATTTAATGTTTTATACATGTGTCCAACAGTTCGATGTAACAGAGTGAAAAATTTTTAGGTGGGAACTAACACGCCAAAGCAGAAGATAGATGGAGTGGCGCTGGGCACCTTGAAGACCTCGACTTGCAGACACAAACAGCACGTGGGTGTCGTCATTGTGAGGTGCACTCTTGTTTAATTAACGAAATTTTTTGGAAAATTGTATTGTAGTATTTTCGTTGTTATTTGATAATTAGTGTTTAATCATAGTCTAATTAGGCTTAAAATATTTGTCTCGTGAATTTCGTCTAAACTGTGTAATTAGTTTTATTTTTTATTTATATTTAATGCTTCATGTATGCGTCTAAAGATTTGATGTGACGAAGAATCTTGAAAAATTTTGCAAAATTTTGTGAAGGCACCTGGTGGTTGGCTGCTGTGCATATCTCTCTCATGTATTATTGGCATGCCATTCATCCCGTCGGACTTTTGGTCGTCCTCTTCAAGTTCGAAGCTAAGGAAGCAGAGAGAACCGAGAAGTGAGCTGTGTCTGGCTTCCTGGGTGGCTACAGCAGGGCAGCTTCAAAAATCAAAATCAAGTGAGATCAATCGGGCCACGAGCACAGCTTGATCCAGCGTTTACCAGCGGCTCCACTCGCAACCGTCTGGTGAGCAGTGGGTCCCTAAAATTGATCTTGATCCATCTCCTTTTTTTTTCACCAGATCAACTTCACATCGCACCCTCATCGATTGAACTAGTTAGTCTTCAGCAGGTGCTTGGGCTCGCCGTGTCATTCACAAGCTGTTGCACTTTTCTCTTGTTCGCAATCCAGTGACTCCCCATGCCACCGTTTACTTTACTGCAGGTGAGCCGCAGACTCACGTCACTCACGCTAGCTTGTCCTGGACCAGGACAGATCCATGGAGATTGTGACGGGGGCACTGCCAAGCGTCATCACCAAGCTCGGCGAGCTGCTCGTTGGTGAGTACAATCTGCAGAAGTGGGTGAAGGGGGAGATCATGTTCCTCCAAGCTGAGCTTGAGAGCATGAAGGGTGCCCTTGAGAAGGTCTCCAGCACGCCACCAGACCGGCTTGATGTCCAGGACAAGATGTGGGCCAGGAATTTGAGGGAGCTCTCTTATGACATAGAGGACAATATCGACACATTCATGGTGCGTGGGAAGGGTGATGAGTCAGCCAAGCTACATGGCGTCAGGAAGTTCATTGATAGAAGTGTCGGTTTGTTTAGAAAGGTTAGGATTCGCCATGAGATTGGTACTGAGATAAGTGACATCAAGAAGCGTGTCCTAGAGGTGCACGAGAGGCATCGTAGATATGATATTGATATGTTTGTTGATAAGCCAACCACACATACTTTGGTGGACCCTCGTTTATTTGCTCACTACACAGAGGCGAAGGAGCTTGTCGGAATTGATGACACAAGGGATGAGCTAATCAAGGTACTGATGGATGGGAATGGAGTGCCCTTTCAGCAAGGCAAAATAGTTTCCATTGTAGGATTTGGGGGCCTCGGAAAGACGACTCTTGCCAAAGCAGTGTTTGAGAAGATTAGAGCACTATTTGATTGTTGTGCTTTTGTTTCGGTGTCCCAAACCCCTGACTTGAAGAAGTTATTCAAGGGATTGCTGTATGATCTTAGCAAGATCAATGAAGAAACATTGGATGAGAAGCGGCTCATCGACGTAGTCAGAGAATTCCTTAAGACGAAAAGGTATGGAAGCATTCCAGCCATCCATTTGTACATATGAAGTTTTATTTTACACCTTCCGTTTCATAAAAGTACGTATGTGCGAATACAAGGATGATACGTGCCATTTCGTTCATTTTGTGATGAGCGATTGTCGACGTGATCCACAAACCTGTGATTTTGGAGTGAGAATGGAGGCCCGAATCCTCCAGTTGTCCTCCGGGATTCATATATTTTTGTCCGTGGTGATTTCTTGGGGATTAGTTCGTGGCAAGGTGAATTTGATCTGTGAAAGTTTGGGAGTGATTCGTTTTGATTTCGATCGGATTTCGTCGATTCTTGTAGCCGCCGGCTTTTCTGTTCGTCCGCTCGTGCTTTCTTGGGGAGCAGCGGTTCCAGTCGATCTCAGCGGCAGTACTACCAACGCTGGCACTCAAGCGCTGTGCGTGCTCTCCTGAGCCTGAGTGGCGCTCGTCCGCACGGTGAGCAGGCCCGCCGTCGGCTTTTCTCCTCTCTCTGTTCGTGTTTTTGCCTCTGCGTTCGAGCGCTGGGAGTCGCACGGTGAGCGCTGGCTCCGTCCGCCATGGAAACCACCGGTCTTGAGCCGAGCAGACACCGCTCCCGTGTGCCTCCTACCGCACAGCGCTGAGCGCTCAAGGCACCGAGCGGCCCAGGTGAGCGCTCGTCCACCGCTCTGCAGCAGGCCTGCTGCCCCCGCTGTAGTCCCTGCTGATTCGAGCACCGAGCTGCTTGGTGTGCACCAGCGCTGCAACACCGGTCAGGAGACCGGAGCCGATCTGTGCAGACGGGTTCAGTTTGTGACGCGGTGATGATCTCCAGTGCAGACCCTGGACTCTTATCCTGTAGCTGTGCTTGTGCAATCCGTGCTCGCTTGGCTTTTGGCGGTGAGCAGTATCCTCCGCTAGCTGCTTCTCTGTCGCATATCGACAGCCTCAGGCAGCTCTGTCCAGTGTCAAGGGCTTGCTCGACCTGTTGGTCTCCAGGAAATCAAAGTTTGAGATGTCTCTTTCAGGCAACAGTGAAACAATCATTACTTCCTACATAGTGATCGGTTGTCTAGCTTTGTTTGATTTTCTTGCAGTTAATCTGTAGTTCGTTTGCTTGTTGTTTTGTTTGGGATTCCGATCTATAATCTCCGAGCTCGCTATTTCATCTGTGGTTTGCGCGTTTGAACTTGGATTCGTGTTCTATCTTTTGCGTTGGCTTTGTGATGTCCTGCTGTGTTCCTAGGGAGCATCCACCCACCCGTTTGGGTCGTGGACATCACGGTGGTTGCTTCACGTGTTTGGCGGTGATTTTGGGACAACGGCCAAAAGTTTCGCGAGAAAATTTATGGCTCCCATTCGCCCTCCCTCTGGTCGCCGTTTTCGGTCCTTCCGTATGCACATGATAAGTGAGAACATTTCCCTGCTTGTCCTGGTAAAATAAAAATAATACATAACCATTTAAGCTTTTTCACATCGTTATTGAGTGGAAATGAAATAGCAGCGACAACAATTTTCTTTTCCTAAGTGGAATTTTTTTTTTGGCAAAGATATATATTTATGGAAAAAATTTGTTTACATACATGTTTATCCAATTGGACCTAACTATCTCAGTTTAAGCTATTTGTAGCTTAATCCAATTGATTGTAATTATATTTCCGTCCTAGGTTCGTTTTTACTGATAATTTAATGCATGTATAGGTATCTCATAGTTATGGATGACATATGGGATATATCAGTCTGGAAAGTGATCAAATGTGCTTTGCCTGATAATGATGTTGGATATATAGTTATTACAACTACACGTAATGCTGATGTTGCTGAAAATGTTGGTGGTGCTTACAAGGTGAAAGCCCTTTCTGAGAATAACTCGAGGAAACTACTGTACAAACGAGTATTTGGTATTGACAATGTTGATGACACAGAAAAATGCCCTGTAGAGGAGCTGGCCGAAGTATCTGATAGAATACTAAACAAATGTGCCGGTGTACCCTTGGCTATTATTACGATGGCTAGTCTGCTAGGTTGTAAAGCAAGGAATAAGATGGATTGGTATGAGGTGTACCGTTCCATTGGCACCGGTCTCGAGAACAATCTTGATGTGGAGAATATGAGAAAGATTTTGTCATTTAGCTATTATAATATGCCATCTCATCTGAAGACATGCTTATTATACTTCAGTATGTTTCCTGAAGATTATATAATAGAAAAAGATCATTTGATATGGATGTGGATAGCCGAAGGCTTTATCCAGTCTGAGAAACAAGGAAAGAGCCTATTTGGACGCGGAGAGAGTTATTTCAATGAGCTCATAAACAGGAGTATGATCCAACCCATATATAGCCTAGGTTACACTGTATATGGATGTCGTGTACATGACATGGTGCTTGATCTTATCTGCTCCTTGTCAAGTGAAGCAAACTTGGTTACTGTATTAAATGGTAAGGACCAAATGCCTCCACCAAGTAAGTTCCGGAGGCTATCCATTCAAAACGGCAAAGATGACGATTCTATGACTCTGACACATAGGAGCTTGCAACAAGTAAGGTCAGTTGTTGTCGTGCCATCAGCCTCTGGTATAATACCAGTCCTCCAGAGTTTCCAAGTTTTACGTGTGATGGATTTACGAGGTTGTGATCTTTCACAAGGTTACAACCTTAATAAGTTCCTTGGGAATCTATTTCACTTGAGGTACCTAGGACTAGGTAACACAAGCATTGTGGAGCTACCTGAAGAAATAGGGAACTTGCAATTTCTACAGATACTGGACATTTGGGAAAATGAAATTTCTTGCTTGCCATCAAATGTTGTTCAGCTGAAACAATTGATGTGCCTGAACATCGACCTATCAACGAGAGTGCCGAATGGTATTGGGAGCCTGACAAGCCTTGAAAAGCTATCACGTTTAAGCCTCGATGAATCCAACATGGACATTATAGAGGAGTTGGGTCAGCTAACAGAACTTAGGGTACTCCATATTTCATTGGATGAATGGAACCACAAGCTGGTCGAGTGCCTACACAAGCTGCAAAAGATCCAAGAACTCACTATCTGGGTCCAGGGTGGTCAAACGAACATTGGTGGATTGGATGGCTGGGTCGCCCCTCGAAGTCTCTGTAATCTGGATACACGAGAGTGCTGCTGGTTCTCAAGGCTACCGGCATGGTTGAATCCGTCACTTGTGCCGGGTCTCTCGGAGCTGTCCATCTCCGTAAGGGAGGTACAGCAGGCCGACCTCGACATCCTCGGCAAGTTGCCTGCTCTCCGCTCTCTAAGTCTGTTTGTGTACCGTGAGGATTTCGGAATCCTTGTGGGGTTCGTCGTTGGTTCTGGTTCATTTGCATGCCTGAGATACTGCGCGTTCATGGGATTCGTGGGGCCTGTAGTGTTGCAGCATGGAGCTATGCCGAGGCTGAGAGTCTTCAAGTTACAGATGTCTGCGCGAGGGGCGAGAGAAATCGCCAGCAGCTATGGTAGTGGTCTTGACTTAGGCCTAGGGAACCTTGCTTCGCTCCAGTGGTTTTTGGTTTATTTGGATTGTGCAGCCGCTACCGATGAGGAGGTGGAGGAATTTGAGGCTGCGCTGAGGCATGCCACTAAAATCCATCCCAATCATCCCTACGTTGGTATAAACGGGAAACGAATTGAGGGCACAGGTTTGTTACACTACCTACCGTAGTTCAACTCAAACATCCATTGATCCAATCATCCTTTAATTTCGCTGTTTCCCCTTTCTTCTAAAATTGTTTTCTTCTGCTTCTGTTTCTGTTTCAGATGAGCATTGATGGATTGCGAAAAGGATTTCTAATTGTTCAGCTGTAAAGCCACATCCGAATCAGCAAATCCTTTGAGGTGGGCGTGGGTCACATGCATAAAAGAGGTTTCATTCCGTGTTGTATCAGCTTGTTGTCTGCTTAATTTGCACCGCTGTAATCCAGCAGAAACTGTGTGCAATCACTACACTAGAATCTGCCCGTGCGTTCCAGCTGTGCAGGAGTTTCACTACTGTTTACAGAAGCAGAAATTATCACTAACAATTTATAGAAAAAACTATCAAGATTTATGACACCGAATTAGCATCATTTAATAAACCAAAATTATATTTTTCATAATATATTTATTTGGTGTCATAAAAATTTATATTCTTTTTTTAAAAAAAATGATCAAATATAAAATAAGACAACTTTTTTGAAGAGTGAAAAAAAAAACTTAAAACAACTTTACGAATAGAGCGAGTAAAACACTCCTTCAGGTTACCCAGCCACAATGGCATTAGAAGCCATAAAAAACTGAAATAAACATGCCCTTAGTCTATTTGGTCATAGGCAAGTTATAAGTTGTACAAATTACGATATAAAGTGTTCACATACTTAGCCTTTTGATCAACACAAACCCACGCTCTGTTTCGGTCTGCTCTGAAACTGCAAACAACGGAATGGATAGGATATATAAGACGTGGGCGCTGTCGCAATTCTACAGCTTGTTTATCCTTTGAAAAATGACGTCTAACTTTTTTTGATACTTAACTTGGCTCTAGGGGCTTACATATCCAGGGAGAGGGTCCGTCCACACCTCGGACTGACCCGGGTCCCAACCCACACCTCTCCTACCAAGACCATGAGCAACAAAGTTACAAACTCTCGAAATATTATAGATAGAATCACAACTGAAATGATCAAACAAACTATCCTGAAGATCTCTGAAGAGTCCCCCACCTATCGCTAGGTCCCTGGAGGAAGACGTTAGGGGTTCTTTCAGTTGGACTGAACCTGTCTCCCCTACAATCTGAGATATGCCAAAGTATGCTGCAGCTTCTAGCGCATGCTTGCACGCAAATGCTTCCGCCAAGAGAGCGTTGTGGATCGTCTCAAGTCTGCCGGCACCAGCAAGGACCAGGTGCCCTTCATGGTCACGTACAATGAAGCCCCATGCCCTAGCATTTGTTCCCTGCAAGAATGCACCGTCGAAATTAATCTTGAGGCACCCCCTAGCAGGAGGGCACCACTTCGGCTGCTGAATGACAACCGGTGATTCATGTCAAGCACACATCTCCTCAATATCGGCTACCATAGATAGAACAGCTTGCGCCGTTTGTTGACATGTAGGCATAAGCTCTCCTGCATTCACTTTGTTTCACACTTCCCACCACCTCCACAGCAACACAGCCACCCTAAGACATACATCACGTCTCAGGTTTAGCACATCACGCGCAAAAGTCTTCCGAGGACTCTGATTCCAGCAAGTCCGCCCATTCCTTCTCTAGATGAAGCTCTCTCCAGCGTGCCGCATCGGCTTGCACTTCAAGAAGCAGTGCCCCCCCGTCTTCATCATATCGGTAGCAAATCGGGCACCGTCACTGGCTTTACTCCCGGTGGGGAACCCTCTTTAGTCCCGGTTCCCCACCCGGGAGTAAGCATCCGGGACTACCCCCTTTAGTCCCGGGTCAGGAACCGGGAATAAAGGGGGACCTTTAGTCCCGGTGGGTAACACCAACCGGGACTAAAGGTCCTCCCAGCTTTAAAAAAAATAATACCTCCCACCGCTGCGTCCCATGAGATTCGAACCCAAGACCTTATGCATTGCCTCGCGCGTAGCTTACCACCCCACCTACACAACATATCTGACAATAGATGGGATGCTTCCCTTTTGAACTAACCCACCGGGGGACCTTTAGTCCCAGTTGGTGGCTCTAACCGGGACTAGAGGGTCCTTTAGTTCGGGTTGGTGTTACCAACCGGGACTAAATGGTCTACCTTTAGTCCCGGTTGGTGTTACCAACTGGGACTAAAGGTTAAGGACTTTTAGTCCCGGTTGGTGGCTCCAACCGGGAGTAAAGGTCCACCTTTAGTCCCGGTTGGTGTCTCCAACTGGGACTAAAGGTCCCCTGCCACTGTGCCGAGCGCAGTAGCCGTTGGGCAGGGACCTTTAGTTCCGATTGGAGACACCAACCGGGACTAAAGGTCTCTCTAGTCCCGGGCGCAAAAAATGTCGGGACTAGAGCCCATTTTAGCCTCGGATGAAAGGTCTATTCTCTACTAGTGCGTGTATCCAAAGCAACAGCGTCTACTTATGTTCAGTTTGAAACCGAGGCTATTATGCGCCACCCGTGTAACACCCAAAAATTTGACCTAGTTTAAAAGTCGCTCAAAATTTGAACTTTTTAAAACTTTGCTTAGGACCCAACACATAATTAACTAACTCAGGAAATAATATAAATACGTCAACATAGAACCAAAATAATATGAGTAGAATTGAGTGCTTGATTGCTTGCTTGTTGAACTTATAGTGGTACACTTTTGCATACTCATGCATACAAATTTGAACTCAAAATCATTTAAACACATGCATATATAATTATAGAAAAGCCACTTGGGCTCAATCTCTCTCCCTCTCTCTCACTCGGCCCGCAGCAGCAGCAGCCCATCTCCCTCTCTCCCTCCTTCTCTCTCCCTCCTCCCCGCGTGGGCCGGCCCAACCAGCGCAGCAGCAGCCGCAGCCCAGCGCTCGGCCCAGCCTTGCCCGCGCCCTTCCCTTCTCCCCCTCTCTCTCACCGACACCCGGGCCCCGCTCATCAGCTTCGTCGTCTACCTCGCGGCCGGCAGCCGTACGCAACACAGCTGCGTGTCAACGCCCCGCCCCGCTCCACCTTGGTGCCAGCGAAGGTAAACGGTGACACGATGAGACCACGGGACCCCACGGTGCCCCTCTTTTCTCCTCTTCTCCCCTCAACTCCCTCACTGTGAACTCATCAACGTCGACGCCATGGTCGCCCCCGCGCTGAGCCATCAGAGTAGCCGCCAAGGCACCTCGCCGTGCGCTTGAGCAAGCACCAGCTGTGGCGAATCGACCTGACAAGGTCAACCACGAGCGCGCGTGGTGGATAAGAGCGGCCGCGAGAAAATATCTCGCCGCCGGGAACTGACCTAGCCGGCCTATAAATAGGCCCGGCCGGCGACGCTCTCGCCTCGCCCTCTCCACCATCAGCTCCGCCGAGGGCGGGAACACAACATCTCCCCCTCTGTTTCCCCTTTCCCCTCCTCCTTTCCATCTTCTTCCATTTTCCCCCAAATCGGGAGTTCGCCGGTGCCATAGGTGTCGCCTCCCCTCTTCTCCTACCCCGCTGTGTCCTTGGCTGATTGGAGTGACCGGTGAGTTCAAGAGCCCCTTCTCTATCTCCTTTGCTAGCTAGCTAGTCATTTCTCTCTGTGTGTTGCGCTGCCACCATGCGCCTTGCTCCGCCGAGCTGCCATGGCCATCGACCATCACCGGCAAGGCCACCCAGGGCACCACACCACCTCCACCACACTTACCACTCACCCGCACTCACGTACACGTTAATGGCTGTGACGGTAGAGGCTCGTATGGCCGGGTTCGCTGCGCAGCACCGCCACGTTCCCTCCGGCGAGCCGCCACCGCTGCAGCGGGCACCCATTGCCGACGGCAACCCCGCCATCGGCAGCGGCGTGACCCCGCGAGCACCGTACACCCATCACCCGCCGCCACCAAGGGCCGACGCTGCCGGCGTGACCAACTCCGACGAGCCGGGCCTCCCTTCCCCTGTTCTGGCGTCACTGTGTTCACCCCCGTCCGTCGCCGTCTCCCTCTCTCCGCTTCCCTGTCTCTGCCATGTGGGCTAGGCGCGTGACGGTGTTGCCGTTACCGTCGGCACCTCGTCTGTCCCTCCCTCTCTCTCCCTCTTTCACCGACGTGTGGGCCCATGGTCATGATGTCGCTGCCGCCGTCTTCGTTGATGCGGCAGGATGGCCCACCTGCCATCCACACACACACACACACACACACCACACACAGCGTGGGGTACGCATTAGAAAACGCTGGGTACACCCGGCTAGTATACACAGAGAGCTGAAAACACATTTTCCTAGCTTAGAAAAATTCCGAGAAAATTTGTAAATAAACTAGATGCATTAGGGAATTTAATCATGTAGTTTGCCCATATTTTCATGAACCAAAAAATGCATATAAATTTCTACCTAGAAAAATAGCTATAGAATAAACTTCTAAAATATATAACTTTTAAACCCTAACTCCTTTTTACATGAAACCACCTCTAAAATTTATCTAAAATCTAGCTCTATCATTTGCACCTAGTACCACCATACTGTTCTCTGTTTGCTTTTGCCTTTTCTTTTATGGTTAGCCGTAGTCTTATTTCGATCGATACGCCCGACAGACGACGGTGATCATTAGAAGGACGAGGACCCAGATTTCGTTGACATGCCAGAAGGTGACAACGACAAAGGCAAGTCCAAGCTCCTCTCTCTACCATCTTTCTTTAATCACTAAAATGTTTAAACCATGACTAAGGTTATTAGTCTCGAATATGAGCTCGGTTATTGTGATATGATTATTGTTGAATAAAGATAAATGGTTATCTTATTAAATTATGAGTTCCACAATATGAATGAACTTAGGGATAATATTGAACTTAAAATTGGTAAACCTGAAACTAAACCCCGACAGGGGGCGAGTGGTGGTAAACTATGGAGGTAGTTTACCACGGCAGGGATGCCTAGAGAGGATTCCTGTGGGAGATACTCACCTCAGTCACATAAGGACTGGTTCGTAGTCCCTCTCGCCTAGTGAGATATTACATACAGCCACATGTCTATATGGGTAGGCTTGATCTCACACCCCGTTAGATAGAAGTATAATTTCTACTAGGAAGCCAGTGTAGGCAGCGAAATATCAGGAGCAGACACAGGGGATAGCTTTTCTTCTGTGGTCCAGTTGATGTGGATGCTATGTGATCTTCCACATTAAGCTTTTGAGATTTTAGCCGCGTTTGAGCCCATAATTTTTGTTTTGGCCGTGTTCGAGCCATGTTATTTGTTGTGATGATTAGTTATCATCATGTTGGGAAGATTAGGTATCTTCGTGGAATTTGTGTGTTTCCAACCCCTGAGAAGCCGTAGTAGAGTTATATGGATATCTAAGGCCACGTACATTCGGGTATAGGGTCTCGTTAGGTTTATTTCGTCCACTGATCATGGATGAGGTTGCACCTATTGTGTGGGGAAATTTGTACACCTCTGCAGAGTTTAGTAAACCTATTCGAATAGCCATATCCTTGGAATGGGGACATGCTAGGATGGGATACTATGATTAAATTTACTTTTATATGTAATGAAACTGATAATGGAATTGATGCTAACCCGGGACTAGTGGGAATGGTAATGCTTCGCTAGGATCCAAACTTTAATTATAAACACCACTACACTTCTATTTCCACCATATGGTTAGGGCTTGCTGAGTACGTATGTACTCACCCGTTGTTGACCCACAGACTTCAGCACGGAAGAAGACTATGACTTCGACGAGGAGAACGTACCACGAGGATTAGGAGTCACACAAGGAAATACATTTGTAGGAGTATGACATCGAGGCTAGGGTTTCGACCGCGCTCAAGTCGCCTATGGAATAGGACACCGCTTCGCGGTATAATAATCCCGCTCTTGAGACCACTAGGAATAATGCCGTTTCACGGCCGTAGTATTTTGCTAGATATGTAAGCCTATGCCCCTTTGGGCCACTATTGTAAGACCCTATTTTTAGATATCAATAAAGCTCAGAACCTTTTATTATATATCTGTGTACAATTCTTGTGATTTTATGCGTACTTGTGTGTGATCCTGACGCAAGTATGGATGCACTTAGGACTCTCAACTTGAGGGGCCGACAACCCGCCAAAGGAAATGCTTGATCTTAGGAGTGGCTGACAGCTTCCATATCTTCTTCCAAATATTGCTGCTCCCAATATCAACTAAAGGGGCCGAGCTCTCCCCTCTCTGACGCTCCCTTTGCTGTTTTCCCCATCTTCAAGCATGGTAAGCTGACTTGACCAAGAAAACTCCCTTGGGGGTCGAAATGCTCTATCTACTCTATACAATATCTGGCAATAGGCTTCTCGGCTCACGATATATAGAGAAATGAAGACAAGAAACAACAATTTAGACAACGTCCGATGGACACCGAGTTGTCAAGAAACATGAACAATAGAGGAGCCCACTCACCCAGCTAGTGGGCGCCTTGGCCCTCCGAGATAAAAAAGAAAGGACACTAATTAAGCCCGTGGGCCATCTCAATGAGGCCTGTCTATGCCTTCTCTCCTTGGCCAGCATTGTTTTACGATTTTTTTATCCCCCAATCAACATTACTGTTGGTTCATAACTCTCCATCACTACCAGTTTTCATTAGCATTTATGAAAGTGGGCAGTGATAACGCTGAAATTGTCTCCATCACCATCGAGTTCGCATTTATGATCCGACGATGATGAAGTGGACATTACCGCCATTCTAATCAAGCAGTGATGATGTGAACATTTGTAAGTACAATCAAGCCCTATGTGGGTTTTGGCGTTGATGACCACCGAATTAGAGGTCTAATGAGATTTATCGAGATGATGAGCTGGGAATGATGAAAGGAGGATGATTCATGTGATGGAGGAGCCCCCCAACTGCAAATGGTGACGGTTCTCGGCTCAAAGGAGGTTTAAATTCGTTTATATTTTGAAATTGAGTATAGGAAAGCCGTACTACCAAGGGGGACTCAATGACTTCTATCAAATTGTGAACTAAGTGCTCATATCCTGACCAGAACTTCCTTGCACCCCAGCCAAAACAGCCATGCTTTCTGTTGTCTATCCTTGCTGTTTTGGTAAAGGCGGCAGTGCCGCCCATAACCGACTATTGGGCCCCAAGGGGTATAAATACCCATTGGCCTGGCCTCCAACGGTAATACCTTCTTCCCAAATGGTTCAGTCATACTAGAAACAGACCAGAGCTCATCTCTCTCTCCTCCATTGTTGCTCCTCAAGCTCCCAAGCCAATTCTTGATTTCCACCATCAAAACATGAGACAAAAGGCAGCAAACTTCGATTAGAGAGCAGATCCATTGATTCCCAAAGTCAAAAGAGCATTTGGTTCGCGTTTGGCCAATGTCCTTGAGTTTATTACTCTTGGAGCTTTGCTCCTAGCCAGCTAGGTGTTGCCCTTGAGCTTGCCAACTCGTGTGATAGCCTTCAGAGGTTTGTAACCATCTTGTGCAGCTAAGAAATCACCCCTCACTTTAAGAGTTCACTCTCTTGATTTGAGAACGAGGGAAAGGCAAGCCTTGGTGGCAAGCCCTAGCCATTTGTGGCCAACCTCAACAACGTGGAGTAGGCAAGCCTTGGTGGCGAGCCGAACCATGGGATAAATCACCGTGTGCTGTTTACTTTCTTGCATATTTGTTGTTGAGGTTGTATTCCTAGAGTTTGTGGTCGATCTACTCGGTAGAGCTTGTCCTGCAGGTTCTGGTTGTTATACTGTGACTAACTCTACTACAGGAAGCTAGGAATTTCACCTGATCTGAATTTCCATTGCTATATTTCAAATTGTGTTGAATCTCCCCTGCGCAGGCCGGCAGTGCCGCCCTATGTTCTAATCGAATTTGGAGCTGAGTTTTTATAGGCCTATTCATCCCCCTCTAGGCACTCCTAGGCTTACCAGAGATCCTACAAGTAGTACCAGAGTGAGGTTGCTTCATATACGCTTCACCGTGTGAAGTATGGAAGTCAGAGGAGGTTCGATAGGCACTCGCGTCGATCCGAACGCGGTCAGCGTGCACGAGGGTGAAGGTAGCAGCAGCGAGCTCTCTACCTCGACAACAAGCAATGCTTCTCTCCCTCTCGTCAAGACAACCGATGGGGAGAGGAAGCAAGAAAGAAAAGAGAGAAGAGATGCCAAAACCGTAAGACGAGAAGAAAGAGAAGAAGAAGGAAGAGCAGTGAAAGCTCGATGAAAAGCTAAAGAGAAAAGAAGATAGTAGACGCGTCCGAGAAGAGCAAAAGAAGAGAAGGGCAGCTAGGAAGAAGAAAGAAGAAGTCAAGGCATATGATGCATCATCAAGTGAGTTATCAAGTAGTTCCGACGATGGTGGTGATGATGTATCTTATCATGTCTTCAAGGGTGATAAGAAGAAGAAGAACAAGGATAAGAGCAGCTGCACCAATAAGAAGAACTATGCAGCCGTATCCTTCAATTATTCTTATTTGACTAACCGTGATCGCAAGTCTTTCATCAACGTACCCGCGGGCAAGTTACCTCATTTCGATGGGACTAACTTTGCCAAGTGGAAGCACTTGATGAGAGCTTATCTTATTGGTCTTCACCCCGGTCTTTGGGAGATTGTGTGCAGCGGATTTGAGCCACCAGAAGATCCTGAAGAACCAACAAATGAAGAGTTAACAGCTGTTCATCTAAATGGCCAAGCCACAAGCATTCTTCTTGGTACCTTGGATGGAAATGAGTACAATAGAGTGATGAATGTTGATATTGCAAAGCAAATTTGGGATACTTTGCATCTTGCACATGAAGGGGTTTACAAAGTGAGAAGAGCAAAGATTGATTTATTGATGGCAAAGCTCAATAGGTTTGTGATTGTTGATGGAGAAGGGCCACAAGAGATGTTTGATAGTTGATGACCTTGGTTGGAAAGATTAGAGGCTATGGTTGTGATGAGCTTGATGATCACAAGGTGGTGAAAGTCATGTTGGAAGCATATTCACCAAGAAATGAAACCGTAGTCACCTTGATTAGAGACAAAAAGAAGTTTGAGCACTTCACTCTAAATGATGTGCTTGGAAAATTGTTGACATTTGACATGCAAAGAGAAGAAGCAAATGAGAGAAGAAAGTTTGGTGAGTTGCAAGCCAAGCTTGATGGCATGAAAATCAAGGATATAGCTCTCAAGGCAAACAAGTCAAGCAAGCAAAGCACCTCCAACAAGACAAAGGGCAGCAAGCAAGCATCAACAAGCAAGCCAAAAGAAAGCAAGCAAGTGCAAGAATAAGTTGAGACAACTTCATCCTCTAGTGAAGATGAAAGTGATGGCACCGAATATACAAAGATTGATGATATTGCTCTCTTTATGAGGAAGTACAACAAAGGCTTAAAGAAGCAAGGGTACAAGGTAGTAAGGAGAAAGTTTCCTAACAAGAAGAAGAGGTTGTGCTTCAATTGTGGCAGCACCGAGCATCTCATTGCCAAGTGTCCTTATGAGAAGAAAGACAACAACAACAAGAAGGACAAGAAAGAGAGCAAGCATGAGCACAAGAAGAGTCACAAGCAAGTGGGAGAAGCACATATTGGGCATGAATGGGACTCAACTAAAGAGAGCTCAAGTGATGAGGATGAGAACATGGCAACCGTGGCTATCCAAAAGACATTCTCTACACCAAGGCTCTTCAACAACATGTCTGATGATGATGACATCTCCCCTCACATTTGTCTCATGGCAAAGGGTGAGAAGGTACAATCAAAAGCCAAATCTTCTCCTCCTCCTAATGACATCTCTAGTAGTGATCTTAGTGATAGCTCTAGTGATGATGAATCAAGTGATGAAGAGATTGATAATATAACTAAAAATTTGGATCCTAAGACCAAACTCTTTATCTCTAAGCTAATGGAGGATTTAGAGAGTGTCCAAACTGAGTTAGAAGCAAAATATGATGATCTTCTTGAACTTGAGAAGATGTATGTTGCTAACAAGGAAGCACTTGCGTTAGAGAGAAGTGAGGTGGCCTTCTTGCACAAGGCTTTGGCCAAAGAGCAAGAAGACCATGCTCTCACAAAGAAGGCAAATGTTGCTCTCAATAAAAAGTATTGTGTCTTAGATGAAAAGCACAAACTATTCAATGAGATCACCCCGTTGATAATATCCTTGGGAGTCTTTGAAAGGGGGTAACAACTGGTTCACATTTAGCAAATTTTTGCCAATTTTAC
Source organism: Miscanthus floridulus (assembly GCF_019320115.1). Classification (NCBI taxonomy): domain Eukaryota; kingdom Viridiplantae; phylum Streptophyta; class Magnoliopsida; order Poales; family Poaceae; genus Miscanthus; species Miscanthus floridulus. The sequence goes on along the minus strand of NC_089588.1, from coordinate 113,047,764 downwards.
TCATTTGTTTCCTCCTTGGAACCTCTTAAGGTAGAACAAGCACTTGGAGATCCGGATTGGGTCATGGCTATGCAAGAAGAGCTCAACAACTTCGAAAGGAACCAAGTGTGGACCTTGGTGGAATGTCCCAATACCAATATCATTGGCACCAAGTGGGTCTTCCACAACAAGCAAGATCAAAATGGCGTGGTGACAAGGAACAAGGCAAGATTGGTGGCTCAAGGCTTCACTCAAGTTGAGGGCTTGGACTTTGAAGAAACATATGCACTGGTGGCAAGACTTGAAGCAATCCGAATGCTTCTAGCCTTTGCTGCCCACCATGACTTCAAGCTATACCAAATGGATGTCAAGAGTGCATTCCTCAATGGCCCAATACAAGAGCTAGTCTATGTTAAGAAACCACCGAGCTTCGAAGATCCCAAGTTTCCCAACCATGTCTTCAAACTCCAAAAGACGCTCTATGGGCTTAAGCAAGCACCAAGAGCATGGTATGAATGCCTTAAGGAATTCTTGCTCAAACAAGGCTTTGAAATAGGCAAAGCCAATCCTACTCTCTTTACTCATAAAGTTGACAATGATATATTTGTGTGCCAAATATATGTCGATGACATAATATTTGGTAGTACTAATCATGTGTATTGTGAGGAGTTTAGTAGGACTATGACTAAGAGATTTGAGATGTCCATGATGGGTGAGCTAAAGTTCTTCCTTGGATTTCAAATCAAGCAATTGAAGGAAGGGACTTTCATAAGTCAAACCAAGTACACCCATGATATGCTAAAGAAGTTTGACATGGTAAATGCCAAGCCTATCAAAACTCCCATGCAAACTAGTGGACATCTTGATCTCAACGAGGAAGGGAAAGCCATGGATACCAAAGTATATCGTTCCATGATCGGCTCTCTACTTTATTTGTGCGCATCTAGGCCCGATATTATGCTTAGTGTGTGTATGTGTGCTAGATTTCAAGCTAACCCAAAAGAGTGTCACTTAGTGGTCATTAAGAGAATCTTGAGAAATTTAGTACACACTCCTAACCTTGACTTATGGTATCCTAAGGGCTCCAAGTTCAATCTACTTGGGTATTCAAATTCCGATTACGCCGGTTGCAAAGTAGATAGAAAAAGCACTTCAGGGACATGTCAATTCCTTGGATGACCCCTAGTGTCTTGGAGTTCTAAGAAGCAAAATTGTGTAGCCCTCTCCACCGCCGAGGCCGAGAATGTTGCAGCCGGTGCATGTTGTGCTCAACTATTCTAGATGAGGCAAACCCTTCGTGATTTCGGATGTCGATTTACCAAAATCCCATTATTATGTGACAATGAAAGTGCCATAAAGCTTGCAAATAATCCCATAAGCCATTCAAGAACTAAGCACATAGACATCCGACATTATTTCTTGAGAGACCACGAAGCCAAAGGAGATATCGAAATTTGCCATGTGAGCACCGAAAAGCAACTAACCGATATCTTCACTAAGACTCTCGATGAGTCAAGATTTTGTGCTTTGAGTAGTGAGGTAAATATACTTGATTCTCGTAACGTGGTTTGAAATTTAGCACACCAATGATTGATCAACTAGAAACATAGGCAAAATTTGTGAAAACTTTATTTAAGTGCTTCAAAATGGTTTATAAAACTTGATGTATGTATCATGACCATGGTTTGTATTGTTGTTGTGTCTCTGGTCATGATATATAGAGGATATATGTCCATATCTGAGATAGAGAGAGTCACATAGTCTGTAGCTAAATCTACGCAGTTTGGGCAGGGCGGCAGTGCCGCCCCTAGGGTGCGGCAGTGCCACCCTCTGGATTTTTGTTGAAATTTGGCCCACAACGGCAGGGTTTGTGGGGCCCATTTTACTTCTTTCTTATTCTTTTGGCCCCGCGGTACCTCTCTCTCCCTCTTCTTTCCCCGACACCACAGCACGCGTGCGGCCTCCTTCCGCTCGCACGCATGCACGCTCGCCGTCGCCTACCGCACTGCTGCCACCTAGGCAGTGCCGCGCTGGTTGCCATCGCCTCTACTCATGGCTGGTGACTGCCTGAAGCTTGGGGACAAGCCATTCTTCTCCTCATCCCCTTAATCCACGAGGAAGCCAAGGTGAAACCCTAGAACCATCTTAATATATGCAATGTGGTGGTTTTGGCTACGGATTTTGATTTCTATGGATAGTGTGAAGGAGTAGGAAGCAATGGTAATGATCAGTTTGAACCGATTTGACGTTTCCTCAATGGAGTGGGGGTCGGCCCCGTAGTAGTGCTATGGCTATAGGGCGGTAGTACCGCCCTCGGCGACTGCAGATCTACCATTCTGCAGCTCCATTCGATTGAGGACACTTCAAATAGGTTGGATTCAGTCACCAACACTGTAGGTCTATTTCTTTATGCAAAGTTCTTTCAAATCCATGGCTAGGTCACCATGATCTATTTGTAGACTTTGATTCTAAGATTGTGGTGGAGGATAGAAGTGGTTGGAAACTAGATTTGGCAAGAACAAGAATATAGTAAATGAAAGTGTGGAGCATCTGAGGGCGGCAGTGCCGCCTTGTCTAACTGTATTCAAAACAGCAAGCTCCCAAGTTCATTAACTAACTTCTTTTTCTTGTTAAAACCAGTTTGCAACCTTTTTCTAACACTCCATCTTGTATAGTTTCTCATCTAGTCCTATTTATTTGCATAAATGGAGCAAGGAGGAGATGATGGAAGAGGGAAGAGGAAGATGTTAACCAAGCAGCTATCCCGATGTTGTAGGGGGAGGGGCATTAGCAGCAGTACAGCAACACCTCCTGCCTATGATAAAGATGCACATCAACAGTATGTTGAGGCAGAAGAGAGGCTTCAGCAAATAGGGCACACCATCTCTCCTGGTGGCTGCCCTGACACCCCTCTGCACATTATAGGGTTTGACAACAGCTATATGAGGGACAGTCATGATGTGTTTGAGTTGAGAGCTCCTCACGACTCAGTGGCTCATCCAGTGATTGATTACTCCAAGAGTTGGAAAGGCACTGAGGAGGCCAGGGAAATGGATCCCTATGTCACTGGAAAGGTGATGGGTGTTGACTACAGGTTTTGGAATGTCTTTCATTCAAACTTCTATGCCACAGCCATACTCACTGCTAGGAAGGGCAAGATTTGCAAGATGCAATATATTGACTTTGATGACTTACAAGAGAAGGAAGAGCCTGAATTCAACACTGCTATCAGGATCTGTGATAGATTTGAGCTTACAGCCATCATGTCTTTCAAGCATGATTGGAATGTGAAGATCCTAGCTCAATTTCATGCCACATATTTCTAGAACAAGGAGACTGATGAGATACATTGGATGACGGATGGTCGTCATTATAGAGTGAACTTTGTCACTTTCTGTCGGATCCTTGGATTTGGGCATGTGCACAGAACCTACTCTCGAATCCACAATGAGAGGCGTTCAGAGCCACAGGAGGTGAGCTTTATGTGGGAGGATCTGAATAAGGCCAATGGTAGGAGGACCGGGTTGAAGAGCTTTTATTACATCATGAACAATCTTATCAGAAGCACTCTCAACCTGAAGGACAATGCCACTGATCTCAATGGATACATTACTAATGTGTCGTCTCACTTTCCTGATGGTGAGAGGTTCAATGTGCCGAGGTTTATGTGGGTAGAGCTTGGCTTTGCTATGGATGATGGGAGAAGGGACTTGCCTTATGCTCCCTATCTCATGTTCATGATTGAGAGAGTCACCGGCCTTATATATCCCAAGGATGGATTCCACCAAACCTACAAGATCAAGAAGACACGGGGAGGGGCAGCACCTACTCATAGGGCGGGCAGCTCATTTGCTCATGAGAATTTACCTGAGGGGTCCCGCTCTAGGTCTAGGAGGAGTGAATCTTGGAAGAGGAAGATTGGTTCTTGGATGAAGGCCATCTTTGGGAAGTGTTCATATGCAGCTGAGAGGGCTTATGATACTCAGCATGAGCAGAGAGAGCTTAGAGGACAGCACCTTCCCACTCTTCCACCTATAACACCTCCACCAGTCTACAATTTGCCTAGTCTTTCAGACACAGATGATGAAAATGGTGATGATCAGGGTGACACTAGTGAGTCAGAGGTGCAACAGTTGTTTGGTAGTTATGATGATCCAGATCTTCAGGAGACCTTATACAACTTCTACTAGAGTTAGAGGCAGACTGGTGTAGGTCCTTCTACTACTGTAGTTCCATCGCGACGCTCTACACGCTCGACATGCTTCACTTCTACCACTCACCGAGCAGGACGTGTTGTGGTTTCGTCTGACTCAGACGAGGAGTGAGTTGGCTTCTCTTTTTGGTACTTGATGCCAAAGGGGGAGAAAATTAGAGGGGTCAATTTTTTCTCTCGATGCTTTGCTGCAGTTCTTCTTGTCCTATTCCTCTGAGAGTCGCTTGTTAGTTTGATAGGTTGTGAGTTAGAGTTGTTGAAAACTCTATTTATGTAATATTGCTACCTATTTGACTCTTTTGTATCGAATATGGACATGTATCTTGGTTACTGTTTTAGCTTATCATATTTGTGCTAGAAGTACTTTTAGATATCTAGTTTATGATGTGTGAACCTGATTGTAATCTAGCTGATTTAGCCAGGCCGGCAGTACCACCCTGTGCTACTCCAGCAAGACCTTGCTGTGCATAAATTGTCATATGCATCACGATGATATATCTGACACAGTTTGCAGCACCCCACAGTAGGCATGGATGTAGGGGGAGGCTCCCTACACACTCTAAGATATGAATTTTGGCCTTTTATGCCAAATTGGAAATTCAAATCCATATTCACATATTTAGGGGGAGGCCCTACATTCATGGCTTGATAAGTTCTCAGTCTATATTTCATATCTTTTGTAAGCTCTAATTGGGTTGTCATCAATCACCAAAAAGGGGGAGATTGCAAGTACAATCAAGCCCTATGTGGGTTTTGGCGTTAATGACCACCAAATTAGAGGTCTAATGAGATTTATCGAGATGATGAGCAGGGAATGATGAAAGGAGGATGATTCATATGATGGAGGAGCCCCCAACTACAAATGGTGATGGTTCCTAGCTCAAAGGAGGTTTAAATTCGTTTATATTTTAAAATTGAGTATAGGAAAGTCGTACTATCAAGGGGGACTCAATGACTTCTGTCAAATTGTGAACTAAGTGCTCATATCCTGACTAGAACTTCCTCACACCCCAGCCAAAACAGCCATGCTTTCTGTTGTCTATCCTTGCTGTTTTGGTGAAGGTGACAGTGCCGCCCATAACAGACTATTGGGCCCCAAGGGGTATAAATACCCATTGGTCTGGCCTCCAACGGTAATCCCTTCTTCTCAAATGGTTCAGTCATACCAGAAACAGACCAGAGCTCATCTCTCTCTCCTCCATTGTTGCTCCTCAAGCTCCCAAGCCAATCCTTGATTTCCACCATCAAAACTTGAGAGAAAAGGTAGCAAACTTCGATTGGAGAGCAGATCCATTGATTTCCAAAGTCAAAAGAGCATTTGGTTCACGTTTGGCCAGCGTCCTTGAGTTTATTACTCTTGGAGCTTTGCTCCTAGCTGGCTAGGTGTTGCCCTTGAGCTTGCCAACTCATGTGGCAGCCTTGGGAGGTTTGTCACCATCTTGTGCAGCTAAGAAATCACCCCTCACTTCAAGGGTTCACTCTCTTGATTTGAGAACGAGGGAAAGGCAAGCCTTGGTGGCAAGCCCTAGCCATTTGTGGCCAACCTCAACAACGTGGAGTAGGCAAGCCTTGGTGGCGAGCCGAACCACTGGATAAATCACCGTGTGTTGTTTACTTTCTTGCATATTTGTTGTTGAGGTTGTATTCCTAGGGTTTGTGGTCGATCTACTCGGTGGAGCTTGTCCTACAGGTTCTGGTTGTTATACTGTGACTAACTCTACTGCAGGAAGCTGGGAATTTCACCTGATCTGAATTTCCATTGCTATATTTCAAATTGTGTTGAATCTTCCCCGGTAGTGCCGCCCTAAGTTCTAACCAAATTTGGAGCTGAGTTTTTACAGGCCTATTCATCCCCCCTCTAGGCACTCCTAGGCTTACCAGAGATCCTACAACATTACCATTAGTCTGGCATACAATCCGGCGGTGATGAAGTGATCACTACAACCAGTGTCGTGTACAATCTGATGGTGATGAAAAGCTCGTTACAACCAATATGTCGTTTGATCCAATGGTGATGAAGAGCTCATCATTGCCGGCCTTTGCCTTCTCTCTTCTTGGCTGTTGTTCTTTTATGAGAATTTGTTTTACCCCACAACTTTTGCAATCGTCCGATCCTCCATTTATAAAATTGGATTTTTGTCTTCCTTAACTTTTAAAACCGCTTTTTACACCATGAGAGTTCCTGAATGGTGATTTTGTCTAGCCTAAGAAATAATGGTGTGATTGGGCTTATACATGGAAATGTTAGAGCATCTCCACCCGATATCCTATCCAATCTTCTATACAAAAAAGTAGCATTTTAGGAAATGGAGATGTTGCAACAGATCTCCTATCTTTTCTCCCATACCTATAATTTTTAAAAGATCTCCTAAAAGAAACACACTTACTCCAAAATAAAGGAGACAACCCTCTCTCCCCTATCCCCAAAGAAATACAGGAGACAATGCTCTCTTATATTCTAATTTTATTTTAAAATGTTCTCCTAAAACAACTAATATGAAATGCAATATAAGAGATCTGGTAGACATGCTCTTAGGTCGAAACAAGCCCCTGTATTCTTGGAGTAACTTCGCCGTAACTTCAAATTGCTTTTGTACGGCAATCGTAATGATTCCAATAGTGATTTTTTCAATCATCCTCATATATGGACCCCGACCCCCCCGACCCGCCTGTCCCCTTCGTTAACCTCTGGCCACCACCACCCTCTCCACCAAGATCCACTCCATCCCCAGCATCTCCTCACCATCAGCGCCTGGATCCGCATCCATCATCGCCTGATCTACCCATTGGTGGGTCTCTCTCCAGCACTCACCAAGGTTTCAGTGAGATCCAAGCCGCCGATGCCTCCATCCAACTGCCCAAGTCGACGACGTCGGTGCCCGAGCTTGACTCGCGTGCGTCGTGCGGCCACGCTGGCGCCCACACCGAGCCCGACTGCCACCGCCCCTCGCCACCTCCCACTCCGGGACTGGCCCTCGACCCACTCCTTCCCCTCGGTGATGCCGGTGGTGCCTCACCGATGGTGTCTGCCACAGTTGGAAGGATGGACGACGAGACGACGGTCATCATCGAGGACCTCATGGAAGGTGAGGACAAGGAGGAGGGTGAAGATGACGTCGAAGACGACGAAGCCGGTGAAGCTGCGCGGGCGTTCACGCCGTCAGCCACAACGTGGGCGTCCACGCCGTCTGCAACAACACGGCCGTCAACACCACCACTGTTAGCCACCTCTCCAGTGATGATCGCATGCTCGGGCAGGTCCTCACCATCCTCCCTCTCCCCGTATGCCCTACCCTTCTTCCCCTCCCATCAGTCGGCCGGCTGGAGTAAATTCCAACGTTGGGAAGAAGACCCCCACGCGGGCAGCTCCGACAACGAACTCACCTCTACCACACGCTTGTCGTACTTGGACGCTACTCAATAGGCTCTTCGGGCCATGCCACCGCCTCCGGCGAGGGCTTCGGACGCAACACAGAACATAGTCACTGCGGCGGGTAACTACTTGGTGGCTGCCAAGGGGAAGCGGTGTCATCAGCGTGGGACCCGCGCGCCCGATGGTCATGAGAATCCACCATTGTAGGTCGCGCGAGTGCCCGCGCAATGTCGCGTAGGTCTGCAGCGGGCGGCAAGAGTCCCAATGCACCAGCACCTCGGCCCGTGGTGTAGAGCGTCGATGGTTGACACGTCTCGGTGGCCCAGTCAGGGGCCCAACGTCGATGCCGATGGATTCCAGGTCGTCAAGAGTCATCGCCAGCAACATGGTCTAGGGAGAATGGCGCCCAAATGCCACCACCCTGTCCCACCGGATCTTGTGGGTCTCTGCTTCAACTGCCTCGTGCAAGACCACGTCGCCGCTCAGTGTCGCTCCCGGTCCCATTACCTCCACTGCTGGGGGACCGGTCATCGACCAAGGCTGTGCAAGCAAGGTCGTTTGCCGCTGTGCATGCCCTCGCTCACAGAGGCTGGGGTCAGTCGTGGTGCCCCAAAAACACATTGCCATGACAGAGCAGCGCGGCCCAACAGGCAGCCGGGAGGTCGTGTCGCCATGACGAGCCATGACTCACCACGATGGACCACCGCGACCCAACAGGCCGCTGGGATGTCACGTCACCACGACGGACAGGCGCGTCCCAAAAGGCAGTCGGGACGTCGCAAGGTGCCAAGCCACGTATCAACACCATCGTTGCCTACTCGCGAACGACAATCAACCGCTTCGCCACCGACGCCAACTCAGCACCATGACAACACGCCATCGCAGTCACCACCATCGGGCGACACCGATTGCTGCCCCAAGGTTGAGGTCCTCGTCATCTTGAGGAACGTGGAGCTCACCACGACTGAAGCGGACCTCTCCCTTGTTCTCATCGCGCTCGTGGGTGCGAATCGGCCGACCGTCTTGCCGGCGGAGGTCTGGGATCACCTTTCCTCGGTGTTCCACATGTCCGAGGGCGCAGCCACCATCTGTCCCTAGCTCGGGGGACCTCATGCACGCGAGCGTTAGCAAGTTGGGCGTCATGGCTCGTCGTGTGAGGTAGTTCGACTTGAGGCTGAGGTAGACTTCGAACTGCCGTACCCCGCGGCAGACACGACATTCGACCCAATGTTGGTTGAAGCGGCAATCCAAGACCATGATTTGCCCTCTGACCGTCGCTCTGCTTTAGAACCAGGCCATGCGGACATGGTCACCATCATGGTCGACGACCGTCCTAGCGATATCCAGCCGGTCTTGACTTCGCCTAGGGAAATGGGGATGTTGGGCGCGCCGAGGGACTCCTCGAGCGATGACGACGCGGGTCAGCCGATGTCGCCGGGACCTGTACCCCTCCGCTTCATGAAACGCTGGAGGCGTGGCTTTGCCTTCCATTGCAGACGCCCCTCATCCGCCGTCCGCCTAGGCTGCACAGACCCAGGACGCCAGTCTCCGTTCTATCGCTGCGGCGCAGCGACCACCTTGCTGCGAAGCCACGTGAGGCGCACTCCACCAAGCAGGCTCAGTGCGTGCTAACGCAGAAGCTGGGAGTCGTAGCAAGCTCGCCCAAAGTCGACTCTGAGACGATGCGCAAGTATAAATCAACCTTCCAAGCGCCGCTATCGGCCTCCAAGCAGGAGGCGCTGCAGCTTCTTTTCGGTGGGGAATTTGACCCGGAGGCCATGAACTTGGATATGGTCGTGATAGACGAGGTTTGAGGTGGATCCTTATCTTAGTCGCAAAATAGTATCTTGTGTAATCACAACCACGTGCAAAAAGTGTGAAAGGTGTGTGCTGTGGGTTTCGGTAATCTTTGGATTACCATAACTTGATTGTTCTGTAACAAAACTTTCTACTCCTGCTTAATGAAAAACGTGCCAAGGCACGATCTCGAAAAAAAATGATTCCAATAGTGAATTTTACTATTGTGGCGAAACAATTCTGTTGTTCTTTTTATATTCAATTTTGGATTACACGGTAGGTTATATAGTGGTTTGACTCCATCTCAATGCATGACATCTCAAGTCCTCCACTACCTTCAGATAAGTCTCTCAAACATAATAAATGATATATATAAACCTGCTTATATAATCTCAAAGACATGAAACAAATTTGATGAGTTGTAAATCACATATCACAAGGCTGAACACACCAGCTATTTTATTCAGCAAAACCTAATTAAATGTCACATGTTAATTAATCAATCATGAAACCAAAGATTGGATTAGCTTTTCCAAATTCATGTAGGACGACCCTCCCTTCTCTAATGCTCCATTTGCCTTCGCCTTGAGCTCCTGAGTCTTCCTCCTCCTCTGCTCCCCTTCGTCACCCAGATCCATCAGCCTCTCCAAAGCCTTCATCACTTGTTCCATACCCACCTCCGCCTCGACATCCGCTCTGCTTCCGTTGAGCTTACCAGCACTGAGGACATTTTCCGTTGGCTTTGTCACGCCTACAGATACCCCAACACCAAGCACGTCCACGATAAGCCTCTCATTGAGAAACTGCTCGGCGAAAAGCGGCCAAGTTGCCATGGGCATGCCGGCGGCAATGGCCTCCAGAGTCGAGCCCCACCCACAGTGCGTGAGGAAGCCGCCGACGGCGCGGTGAGCCAGGATGGCGACCTGGGGAGCCCAGCCTCGCACTACCAAGCACTTGTTGCTGTCGAAGCTCTCACGAAACCACTTCTTGACGTCGTCGGGCATGGAGTCGGCGCCCTTGACGACCCATACCACAGGCCAACGGCACGATGCTAGTGCCATGCCTAGCTGCATGACCTGCGCCGGTGGCATGCACCCGGCGCTGCCAAAGCTGACGTACACCACGGACTTGGACTCCTTGGTGTCCAGCCACTCCATAACCCGCCTGGCATCGCCTGTCATGGCCTGTGGATCGAGATGAGGTGACCGGCACAGCGAGACGGGGCCAACGGCGACGACATTTTTGCCGGTCGCCGCCGCGAGAAGCGCGCAGGAGCCGTGCTCCAGCTCGTCGAAGCTGTTCACGACCACGCCGTCCACGGCCACGTCGAACTCCCGTATCTCCTGCATCGTCCCACAGCCCATGGTCGTCGATGGCGCGAAATGCGGCGGTAGCTGCGAACGTGATACCCTGCACTCGAACGCCGGGAGGGCAGGGATGTTGACGAGCTCATCCGCTGACGAAACCGCCTCGTGCGGCCTGTGCTTGTAGAGGTACTCGATGCAGAGCAGCGCGAACGCGCCGAAGCCGTGGAAGACGTAACACGGCACGCCGAGCTCGCGCCCCAGGCCGAGCGCCCACGAGTGGCACATCCCGGCGACGACGCAGCTCGGTCGTCGGCGCAGCCGCAGCATCGCCTCGCTGCCGCGGCAGTAGCGCGCCACGGCCTCGCCGAACTGTTTGTTGGCAGTGAAGAAGCGCGGCACGTCGCCGGGAGACCGGAGGAGGTCCAGCCTCTCGCAGCCGTCAGGCAGGCCGGCCTCCGCCGCTGGGAACGGGATTGCGGTGACCGTGATCGCGCCATGCGGCGGCGTCGCGAGGTCTTCCACACGGCTCTGCACGAGTGGCGCGTTGGCGGGCGTCGTGATTATGGTGACCGCCGCGCCGTGGCAGGCGAGGAGGCGGCCGATGTCGGTCATCGGGATGATGTGGCTGATGGTTCCTTGCCACGGAACGAGCACGAAGTGTGGCTCCGCTGCTGCTCTCTCCATTTCCTTCCGATCTCGCTCTCTCGATGCAAATGGTGTGGCCTTTCTTGTTTCCTGTGCAGAGCTGTTGGGCTGTCAGCGTTTGTTATATCTACTCCTGTATATATATGCAAAGCCATGTGAGAGTGTGACCATGTAAACTGGGTATGCTTGGCAGCTATGAGCTACTCCTACCTGGTGGAGCTAGTGGTGTCGAGTGTCGACACGATGACAGGTGCATGTAGGAGTTGGACTTTTGCTAGGATGAGCTGCTGTGCGTCTGCCTATAGTACCGTAGACTTTCTTGGTTCCTGTACGATTTCTGGTGTAAGCAAAAAATATCCGAGAGGGCTGGTAAGACCGGTAGGCCGATTAAACTTTGGCCAAATTTTAATCAAAATTTACAAATATTATCCAATGCCGGTCAAAACCGGCCGAAATCAGACAATACCAGAGGGGACCAGTGGGACCGATATTGGCCGGTTTTCGCCGATTTGCGGCCGGTATTGTGGACTGTAGACACGATAACAAGTCCAAATAAAGCTAGCTTCTTATGTTGACTACTCCTGCGGTGGACTTTTTCTCTGCTGCGGCTGACTTTTGGAGGCACCTGAACTGAATAACCATGTGCTCCTGAGGTGGACTTTTCTCTACACAACGAGCACGTCATGTGAGGCCACCATGCACACATATATCCTCATGGACATTGAGAAAAAAGTCTCAGCTCGCGATTAATTAATGGTCGATGCAATCTAACACAGGATCAGTATGTGTACTTAGCTTTGCACAGGAGCAAGTTGTACTACAAACTGCAGTACATAACCATGAAGTAACCTGTACCGATGAGCCTGCGTAATCCGTGACATGGCAGCTATGACAGCTCCGAGTACGCGTAATCAGCAACGCAAGTTAGACGTGATTTTTCAAATGATAAACAATCTGAAGAGTTGAGACTGGTCACGTTTTGTACACCGAAACAAAGCATGCGGTCACCACTATCCTATCCACTAACCTCGTTCCACACCGAAACAGGGCATGGTTCGTAGTTACCCGTGTTTTGTCTTTTCTTTATGTGTTTGCAGTTTCATCAGGCCCACAGGCAGGTACATTGGCTGATCCGAGATTGCACTGGCACCGCATCATTGAGATCAGCAAGCGACAGTGCTAGCTTCTCTCGGAAAATAAAAGTGACTTCGGTTTGTTAGATTGATCAAAAGAGGCCAAGTCTGTTAACACTTAGGTAATATTTAGTACAACATATAAGGCCGGTCTCAGTGGTGAATTTCATCGCATTATTACCAAGACTATCTGTCGCGTCAGTTTTTTTATTGGTACTGTGGCAACAGGTTTTATTTAGATAAAACTTTTTGAAACTCTCCTTTTCTCTCTTCATAATTAACTTGCCACACCAAATCTGCTGATGTGTCATTGTATTAAATGCAAATAAAACCTATATCATGCTTAGGCCAGTCACAGTAAGAAATTTCATGGCGTTATTTTCAAGTCATATAGAATGAATGAAACATGGATCAAACACCCACTCTTAGGCCTTGTTTGGATGCATGTGTATCCACTTCAATCCATATGTGTTGGAGTAGAATGTAATGGAATTTAGTTCAATTTCACTGTCGATGCGGGACCCACGGGATACCCCGCAAGGAAGAGAGGAGATCTAGTTTGACTAGGATTCCTCCCATGTAATCCTAGTAGTAGTTTTACCCTATAATCCTACTAGGACTCTACATTGTAAGCCGACTAGGACTCTTGCCTCCCGGACTATATAAAGGAGGGCAAGACTCCCTAGATCAGCAGGGTCTAACCAAGGTGGAAAAGGTCGGAGGAACAATACAACATTACAATCAATCCAACGCAAAGGCTAATGCCGACTAGACATAGGGCTATTACTCGATCACGGTCGGGGGCCCGAACTAGGATAAATCGACCGTCTCTTGCATTAACCGCCGAGTTCTGCATACGTCGAAGCCCGAACAACTGCCCCGGGGACCCCCGTGGCAGGCTATCGGTGGTGAAACATCGACAGCTGGCACGCCAGGTAGGGGCTTTTGGCGGATTTGCATCCGAGAGCTCGACGGACCTCGACAACATGATATTCCCGACGGGATCAATCTTCATCTTCGGATCATGGATCTACGAGGCGGACGACAACGGCAAACTCCAAGGCCGTCTCTTCGAAGATTCGGATTACCATGGAGACCTCGCTATTTCGACGACTATGACAGATCAAATCGCCGAAAGACTCGCGCGGCTCGTGATGTTTGATCCGACTCAGACTTCATGGCCAACCGGATCCCACTCAAACTTAGGCTCCGCATCCGAAATGGAGTCTTACCCGAGTTCTTTCGAGAATATTCCAAGTTCTTTTCCGGTGGGGCTCCGGAACACGACATCAACCTATCAAGAATTTAACTCGGAAAACATTCAGAGTTCTTTCAAGAAGTCGGGTCCTTTTCCATTTAGACTCGACAACTTGGCAACATCTTATCAGGCACATCTCGAATGATCTACCAGTCCGGTGCTTAGATTGCCACTAAAAGGAGCTCAGGAAGGCCTCGTACTAACTATAACATCTCAAAACTGCATCGTCCACTGGCCAGGCTCTGTTCCTGAGGATAACAGTACCTGGCTAGTCGGCATGACAACGACAATGGTTCTACCATACCAAGAAGGAGACTCAATCCAAGACCCTGAAGCCTCTACTGAAGTTCTCAACAACTCTGACAGCGTGGAAGCCAACATCAATAACAGAATACTTCACGCACGAGAAGTATTCATGGTTTGTCGTCCCCGATCACCGTTGGCCCCTCCAGAAGCACCCGACATCAGGTCATCAGATGAATCCGAATCCAACATATCACCCTTTATCCAAGGGCACGATGGTGAAACCGAGAACCAGAAACAAGCCAGAGAAAGAAGAAACAAATTAAAACAAGGACGCCAACGCCGTGCCAGGCAGCGCAAAGAAGCTTGAGTCAGATATGAGTCAGATCTGGCCGAGTACAATAGAAGAAAATCAGAGCAAGAAGTTGAAGAAAAACATGCGGCAAATACACCCTACAATAGGATCCGAGAAGCACTAGAAGAACTCAGAGCAATCTCACATCCCAATGAAAAACAAGAACAGCTCCGGGATATTCTCTGGTCAACAGCCTTAAGAACACACGACGGAAGGACCCGCTCAAGGCTACCCGCCAGGTCAACATCGTGCTCAAGTACATGACATCACCGAACGAGAAGTAATCGAAGCTTTCTCTCATGGAATCATGGCTAGGTGGCAATTTTAGGACTTTTGCAAAGAAAACCCGAGAAACAATGAAGAATTTAGACGCATAGTAGAGAAGATGATCACTACAGAGGAGAAAACGCGAGAAAGGTTCCCAGATAGAAACAACCGAGACAACCCGGACAGGCAAAATCATCAAAACATCAGACATTAGGAAAGAAAACGTGGACTCGACAACACCGTAGCGGTGGCTGACAAATCGAAGAAATTTTCCAAACCCAGAAGGCACGAAGACATTGAAAATATGCACTGCATCTGGCACCCTAAAGGAAATCACACCATCGGAGATTGCTACACCTTCATTAATCGATACACAAGAAAAGATAATAAGGGGAACAACAAAGAAGACAATCAGAAAAAAGATAAAGACAACCATGAAGATAAGGGATTCCAAAAATCCAGGGGGACAGTAGCAGTGATCTTTGCCGGGGTCCCGGGTTCTAGAAGCAAGCATCAAGATAAGCTGGCTCTACGGACCATCATGGCAGCAGAACCGCCTACTCCAAGATACCTCAATTGGTCACAGTATCCAATCTAGTTTTCAAGAGAAGATCAATGGACTAGCATAGAGAACGCCGGCCATTACCCACTAGTTCTAGATCCAACTATCACCGGTATGACCATCACAAAAGTGCTAATTGATGGGGGAGCCGGACTCAACATCATTTTTTCAGAAGCGCTAAGGAAGATGGGACTACAACTCGCCGGGATGATTACTCCAATAAGCATCCTTTTTACGGGATAGTACCCGGCAAGGCAGCCATGCCACTTGGACAAATCACTCTACCGGTTACTTTTGGGACTCCCTCAAACTACCGTACAGAGTTTATCAAATTCAAAGTTGCAGATTTCGAATCATCATATCACGCCATCCTTGGGCGCCCAGCACTAGCAAAGTTCATGGCGATACCACATTACTCGTACCTATTTCTTAAGATGCTAGGGCCC
This sequence comes from Miscanthus floridulus, assembly GCF_019320115.1. Taxonomy (NCBI): domain Eukaryota; kingdom Viridiplantae; phylum Streptophyta; class Magnoliopsida; order Poales; family Poaceae; genus Miscanthus; species Miscanthus floridulus. The sequence goes on along the minus strand of NC_089588.1, from coordinate 113,032,186 downwards.
AACGGTGTTCTTTCCCTCCGAAGTGATCTGAAGTGTGCTTTTGACTACGATGTTCAGGCAATCCAAATTGCAGCCAAGGCACAAGCCGCCAGTGGTAGAAAAGAGATAGCCACTGTTGCTGCAGAAATGAACCCAGAAGAACTAGAGATCCCGGCTAAAAAGCCCAGCATCCTCGCACCACCAAAAGAAGTCGACGACAAGCAAATCGACCTAGGCACCGGTGATCCCTCCAAGATGGAAACCATTAGTGCCCACCTCTCGGCAAAATAGGAACTCGAGCTCACCAACTTTCTTTAGGACAACAAAGATATCTTCGCTTGAAAGCCGACCGACATGCCAGGTGTCCCAAGAGAGTTGGCTAAGCACATAATTGATATCAATGAAGGCTCCAAGCCTATGAAGCAACGGCTATGACAATTCTCACCCGACAAGAAGGCAACAATTAAAAAAGAAATCACAAAGTTAATGGCAGTCAGATTCATAAGAGAAATCCTTCATCCAGATTGGCTAGCCAATCCCGTTTTAGTACAGAAAAAGAACACGGACGAGTGGCGCATATGCGTCGACTACACAGATCTCAACAAGCATTGCCCAAAAGACCCATTTGGGCTACCACGCATCGATTAGATAGTTGATTCAACAGCAGGATCTACCCTATTATCCTTTCTTGATTGCTATTTAGGATATCATCAAATCGCATTAAAAGAACAAGACCAGAGCAAGACATCTTTTATCACTCCATTCGGTGCCTACTGCTATAAAACCATGTCGTTTGGACTCAAGAATGTTGTTGCTACTTACCAAAGAGCTATCCAAACGTGCCTTGGTGAGCAGATCGGCAAAAACGTGGAAGCATATGTAGACGACGTGGTAGTAAAGACAAAGAACTCGGACACACTAATTGAAGACTTAAAGCAAACTTTCAAAAACCTAAAAAGGTGGAGGTGGAAATTGAACCCAAACAAGTGTGTATTCGGAGTTCCTTCAGGACAACTACTCAAATTCTTGGTCAGTCATCGTTGAATCAAAGCCAGCGCCAAGCAAATTCGAGCTATAACAGGATGGGCCCTCCTCAAAGTGTCAAAGATGTGCAGAAACTGACAGGCTGCATGGCGGCCCTCAATTGTTTCATTTCAAGACTTGGCAAAAAAGGGCTACCTTTCTTCAAGCTACTAAAGAAGACGGGTGAAAGGTCCTAATATGGCTAGAGGGGGGGTGAATAGCCTATTTAAAAATCTACAAATCAACTAGAGCAATTTGATTAGTATGACAAAAAGCGTAATGCAAACTTGCTCTAGCTCTACAAGGGTTGCAAGCCACCTATCCAACAATTGTAGTTGCAATGATTACTTACGCATACAAACTTGCTATGTAATTACTCACTAAGAGCTCTCAATCTTGCTACTCTAAATAGCTCAACTAGATGAATGTAAATGATAAAGCAAGCTCTCAATTCTAATTACACTAAAGAGCTTGTATCAACTAGTTGGCAAGAATGTAAATAAGTGAGTAGGGTGATTATATCACCGTGTAGGGGATGAACCAATCACAAGATGAATATATAGCCAATCACCAGGAGAATGCCAAAGACAAGAGACAATCGATTTTCTCCCGAGGTTCACGTGCTTGCCAACACGCTACGTCCCCATTGTGTCGACCAACACTTGGTGGTTCGGCGGCTAAGAGGTGTTTCACAAACCTTGTCCACACGATAGGACACCGCAAGAACCGACCCATAAGTGAGGTAACTCAATGACACGAGCAATTTACTAGAGTTACCTTTCAGCACTCCACCGGGGAAGGTACAACTCCCCTTACAATCACCGGAGACGGCCACGAACAATCACCAACTCGTGCTGATCCTCCACCGCTGCACTGAGCCGTCTAGGTGGTGGCAACCACCAAGAGTAACAAGCGAAATCCACAGCACAACATGAATACCAAGTGCCTTTAGATGCAATCACTCAAGCAATGCACTTGGATTCTCTCCCAATCTCACAAAGATGATGAATCAATGATGGAGATGAGTGGGAGGTGTTTGGTTAAGCTCACAAGGTTGCTATGTCAATGAAAAATGTGCAAGAGTTGGAGCTACAACCGGCCATGGGGCTTAAATAGAAGCCCCCATGGAATAGAGCCGTTATACCCCTTCACTGGGCAAAACGCGCTCTGACCGGATGCTCCGGTCATACTGATCGGACCCTGGACTCAGCGTCCGGTCCACTTATCTTTGCCATGTGTCTCTTTGAGTTAAAACTAAACCGTCAGATCTCAACGGCTAAGTGCCGACCGGACGCTCCGGTATTACTGACCGGACGCTGGAGCCTCAGCGTCCGGTTGAGTACAGTAAGGGTCGAAATCCGTTTTTCTTTGACCAGACGCGTCCGGTCCACCTTGATCGGACATAGTCCAGCATCCGGTGGTATACCCTATCCACTGCACCGCCGAGTCAATGCGACCGGACGCAGGCAGTCAGCGTCTGGTGCATTCAAATCCAGCGTCTGATCACTTGATCGACGCTGGCATCTCATCTGTCTTCTTCACCCTTGCTCAAATGTGCTAACCACGAAGTGTATCACCTTGTGCACATGTGTTAGCATATTTTTTCAAACATCTCCAAGGGTGTTAGTACTTCACTAGATCCTAAATGCATATGCAATGAATTAGAGCATCTTGTGGCACTTTGATAACCGCATTTCGATACGAGTTTCACTCCTCTTAATAGTACGGCTATCTATCCTAAATGTGATCACACTCACTAAGTGTCTTGATCACTAAAATAAAATGGCTCCTACATTTTATACCTTTGCCTTGAGCCTTTTGTTTTTCTCTTTCTTCTTTTCAAGTTTAAGCATTTGACCATCACCATGCCATCACCATTGTCATGATCTTCGCCATTGCTTCATCACTTGGAGTAGTGCTACCTATCTCATAATCATCTTGATAAACTAGGTTAGCACTTAGGGTTTCATCAATTAACGAAAACCAAACTAGAGCTTTCAATCTCCCCCTTTTTGGTAATTGATGACAACCCTTATACAAAGATATGAATTAAAGTTCATTTGAATCCATGTTGCTTGCCCAAGCATATTTACCATGTGTAAAGGATATGGACAAGTTTCATGAACTTCATATGATAGCAATTGCTCCCCCTACATATGTGCTAAGAGTTTGGATTGAAGCTTTGCACATATGATTAGATAGGAAATATAGGAGTCAATTTCTACTAAATGATACTAAGGTATAAGAGATGGACCTTTGAAGCGTGATACCAATCAGAGTGCACCAATATACCATCCTTAGCACCATTAGTAACTAGACATATACAAGAACTAGAATACCCTGTGAGATCAACATTACATGCAAGGGTCTAGTTTCTATAGAATGAACATAAGTCTAGTTACTTAGCCTATGCATGCTAGTTTTTCATTTCAACATTCAAACCTACAACTAGCATACACCACACAAGCATGGATATTTGAAATTAAAACTTATGCCATGCAAGCAAATATATGTAATGCACATTCAAATGCACTATACAAGTTTATGAGCTTGCTCCCCCTATTTGTATGCTCAAAATTTTAATTGATCCCCTTCCTTTGTCATATATTATCTCTCCCCCTTTGTTTCACTATCTTTGTACACTATTTCTCCCCCTTTGTCATCAATGACCACAAAGGCTTAAAGTATAGATAGGGTAGGATTATTAATGTCAACAATTTGCACAAAAGGTGGCCTCAAATTATAGATATGTTGGGGTGAAACCATGTGAAATAGGGATCATTTTTCCAATTTGGTTCAATCTAGATTACTTGCAAAAGATATTTAACTCAGTTTGATTCAAGGACAAGCTTCTTCACACCTCCAAATAAGGGTTATCTTGTACCATGTTGAGTTAAACACTTATAGCTCATTTTCTAAATCAAACACTAGGTTTACAAGCCCACAAACATGTCATATGCTACCACTAGATCATTTCAAACATACAAGCAATAGTGGTACCATACAAGCATCAAATTCATTTGATTGTCATGAATGAGCCTATTCAAGTATAAAATATGTCTAGATGCACTAATCATGTCCTTAGCAAGGATGTATGACATGCCAATCAATTTTACCTTGCTTTGCTCGAAGGAGAGGCATGTCATATAGTGGGGGTGCATCAACACATATTTGAGAAGTCAAGTATGTTCAATTCATTCCTTAGCTTGCAAAATTTCTTCTCATCAAGTGGCTTGGTGAATATGTCGGCAAGTTGATCTTCGGTACCCACACTCTCTATGCAAATGTCCCATTTTTGTTGGTGATCTCTTATGAAGTGATGACGGACATCAATATGCTTTGTTCTTGAGTGTTGAACTAGGTTGTTGGTGAGCTTTACGGCACTTTCATTGTCACATGGCAATGGCACTTGCTTGAACTTGATTCCAAAGTCACTCAAGGTAGCTTTCATCCAAAGTAATTGAGCACAACAACTACCAGCCGAAATGTACTCTGCTTCGGTGGTTGAAAGTGCTACACTATTTTACTTCTTTGATGACCAAGACACAAGTGATCTTCCCAATAGTTGACATGTGCCCGATGTGCTCTTTCTCTCCACTTTGCATCCCGCATAATAGGAGTCCGAATATCCAATCAACTCAAATCTTGCTCCTTTGGGATACCACAATCCAACATGTTGTGTATTCTTCAAGTACCTCAATACTCTCTTAGTTGCCTTCAAATGACTTTCTCTTGGCGAGGCTTGAAATATTGCACACATGCATACACTAAACATCACATCCGGCCTTGATGCGGTCATGTAGAGTAGGCTTCCAATCATAGACCGATACATCTTTTGATCCACCATGTTGCCACTAGCATCACTATCCAAGCTTCCACTTGTCCCCATTGGTGTACTAATAGCTTTACTCTCATCCATTTCAAACTTCTTGATCATGTCCTTGATATACTTGCCTTGACTCACAAATGTGCTATTCTTCATTTGCTTGATTTGAAGACCAAGGAAGTAACTAAGCTATCCAATCATAGACATCTCAAACTCACTTGCCATCATCTTGCCAAACTCCTCACAAAATTCTTGATTTGTTGATCCAAAGATGATATCATCAACATAGATTTGCATTACAAACAAGTCATTTCCAAGTCTTGGTGAAGAGAGTGGTGTCAACCTTTCCCATCTTGAATCCCTTAGAGAGTAGGAAATCCCTCAATCTCTCATACCATGCTCTAGGTGCTTGTTTCAATCCATATAAAGCCTTTCTCAACTTGAACACATGGTTGGGTTTCTTTTCATCTTCAAAACCAGGAGGTTGCTCAACATACACAAGCTCATTGATGTACCCATTTAGAAATGCACTTTTCACATCCATTTGGTACAACTTGATGTTGTGGGCACAAGCATAAGCTAGCAAGATCCTAATTGCTTCTAATCTTGCAACCGGGGCATATGTTTCTCCAAAGTCAAGACCTTCAACTTGAGTGTAACCTTGAGCCACTAATCTTGCTTTGTTCCTTATTACTATCCCATCTTGATCTTGCTTATTCCGAAAGACCCACTTGGTTCCAATCACATTATTATCCTTAGGCCTCTCAACTAAATCCCATACTTGGTTTCTTGTGAAGTTGTTTAGCTCTTCATGCATAGCATTGATCCAATCAACATCCCTCAAAGCTTTATCTATCTTCTTAGGTTCAATGGATGACACAAATGAGAAATGCTCACAAAATGAAGCCAATCTTGATCTTGTTTGCACACCTCTTGAAATATCACCAATGATAGTGTCCAATGGATGATCTCTTGCAACATTGGTTGGTTGAAGCACTTGCACTTGATTGCTAGAATTTGATTGATCACTTGGTTGAGATAATGAACTAGCCATATGTTGATCTTGCATATTGTCATCACTAGTGCTTGTTTGGACTTGATCATGAGAACCACTAGCTTGCACATTTGAGTTAGAGAGTACTTGATTCTTGTCATCTTCAACATCTATCACCTCTCTAGGCCTTATATCACCAATGTCCATGTTCTTCATTGCATTGACCAATTGAGTGCCTCTTACATCATCTATATTCTCATCTTCCTCTTGGGAACCATTTGTTTCATCAAACTCCACATCATGAACCTCCTCAAGAGTACCACTAGCCAAATTCCAAACTCTATAAGCTTTGCTAGTAGTGGAGTAACCAAGCAAGAAACCTTCATCACATTTCTTTTCAAACTTGCTTAATCTAGTGCCTTTCTTCAATATGTAGCATTTGCAACCAAAAACCCAAAAGTATGCTATGTTGGGCTTTCTTCCATTCAATAGCTTATAAGGTGTCTTTTCCATCATGGGGTGACAATAGAGTTGGTTGCTATAGTAGCAAGCCATGTTGATTGCTTCGGCCCAAAATGAATGACTCACATTGTACTCACTCAACATTGATCTTGCCATATCAATCAAGGTTCTATTCTTCCTTTCAACTAGCCCATTTGATTGAGGAGTATACTTGGCCAAGAATTGATGTCTAATTCCAAATTCATCACATAACTCATCAATTCTAGTGTTCTTAAACTCACTTCTATTGTCACTTCTAACTTTCTTGATGGTTATTTCAAACTCATTGTGAATGCCCTTGACAAATGATTTGAATGTTGCAAACACATCACTCTTATCAACTAGAAAGAGCACCCATGTATATCTAGTGAAATCATCCACAATCACAAATCCATATTTGTTTCCACCAATGCTAGTGTATGTGGTTGGTCCAAACAAGTCCATGTGCATTAACTCAAATGCCTTAGATGTGCTCATCATGCTCTTTTTAGGATGTGTGTTACCAACTTGTTTTCCAGCTTGACATGCACTACATAGCTTATCCTTCTCAAATGTGACATCTTTCAAGCCTCTAACTAGGTCATGCTTGATCAACTTGTTCAATTATTTCATTCCAACATGACCAAGCCTTCTATGACATAACCAACCCATGCTAGACTTAGTGATCAAACATGTTGACAATTGAGTTTCTCTAGCATTGAAATCAACTAAGTATAGATTCTCATATCTAAATCCTTTGAATATCAAGTTAGAGCCATCTACACTTATGATCTCTACATCATCCACACCAAATATGCACTTGAAACCAAGATCACATAATTGAGCTACCGACAATAGGTTGAAGTTCAAGCTCTCTACTAATAGCATATTGGAAATGCTCAAATCATTGGATATTGCAATCTTACCAAGCCCTTTGACCTTGCCTTTGCCATTGTCACCAAATGTGATACTATCAATCCCATTGCACTTGTTTTCATTGATTGAATTGAACATTCTTGAATCACCGGTCATGTGTTGTGTGCACCCACTATCAAGCACCCAATGCCTTCCTCCGGCTTTATAATTGACCTACAAAAGAAGATCAATTTCTTTTAGGTACCCAAACTTGCTTGGGTCCTTGTAGGTTATTCACCAAGGTCTTTGGTATCCAAATGGCCTTCTTCTTTGGGCCCATAATTGGTGTACCAATGAACTTAGCCTTCACACAGTTGGTACCCTTATAAAGCATGTAACAAGAATCAAATTTAATCGAGGATACATTAGGTAGCTTGTTCTTGTTAGTCTTGCAATTTTGCTCTATATGCCCAACTTGCTTGCATCTATTGCAAAACCAACCATTTTCCCTTCACAAAGCTAGCTTTGGGAGTGACAAAAGCCGCCTTGCCTTTCTTGGGGGTATAGCCTAATCCCTCTTTGTTGAGAGAAAACCTTTGGCTACCCAAGCACTTCAGCAAGTGGGCTTCTCCACCATAGGCATTGCCTAAGGCACGAGTAAGCTCATTCACCTCCTTGAGGTTCTCATTTTCCACCATAAGTGATGCATCATTTATAGATGGAGTGGAAGTGGTAGTGCTACAAGAAGTGTTAGTAGGAGCAATAATAATGGGTTCATGAATAGATTCATCAATAAGATCACATGTTAGTCCCACATCACATGTTACTATCACTTGCTCCTTCTTGGCTTCCTCCTTCTTGACTTGCTCAATGAGAGAGGAGTGAGCCTTTTCAAGCTTAGAGTGAGTTTTGCCAAGCTTCTCATGGGCTTCCATTAGCCTCTCATGAGTGGCATTGAGCTCATCAAAGGATTGCTCAAGAGATTTTAATTTCTTGCGCAATTCTTTGCACTCCTTTCTCTTCATCTCATTGCAAGCGTGCACTTGCTCACACATGTCCAAGAGCTCCTCCTTGGTGTACTCCTCCTCATCATCATCACTCCTACAAGAATCACTTTCACATTCATCATCACTCTCATCATATTTTACCTTGGTAGGCTTTGCCATGAGGCATGTCGATGGAGTGTTGAAGATGGAGAGCTTCTTGTTGATGGTGATGCTTGCTAATGCTCTCTTGAGATGTTTCTTGTCATCATCACTAGAGCTATCATCATCCGAAGAGCCATCACTATCCCATATGACCACATAACCTCCACCTTTCTTCTTCTTTTGGAAGGTCATCTTCTTTTCCTTCTTCTCCTTCTTTTCTTTCTTATCCTTGTTGTGTTTTTTCTTCTCATCCTCATCATTGTCACTATTGTAAGGACAATTTGCTACAACATGATCGGGGCTCTTGCAATTATAGCATCTTCTCACATACTCCTTGCTCTTGGTGTGATCTCTTCTCTTCCTTGCACCATAGCCCTTCTTCTTTATGAATTTGCCCATCTTGCGCACAAATAGAGCCATGGCTTCATCATCAATATCACTAAGATCATCATCATCACTTGATTCTTTCTTGGACTTACCCTTGTTCTTTGATGATGATGAGCTAGCCTTGAAAGCTATGCTTTTCTTCTTCTTGTCTTCTTCTTCCTTCTTGTCATCCTGTCATCCCCCTCCCTTTCCACACGGTATGTCTCTTATGTCATGACATCACCTAGTACTTGGTTAGGGGTAATATCCTTCAATCCTCCTCTTATGATGAGCAATCTCAACATCTCAAATCTTGGAGGTAAGCACATCAAGAATCAATGGGAGACATCATCATCCTTGATCTTTTCTCCCAAAGCCTTCAAGTCATTGACAATTACTTGTAGCCGATGGAACATCTCCAGAATGCTCTCATCATCCTTCATCTTGAAACTTGTCAACTTGTCCTTGAGGATGTACAACTTGGCACTCTTCACCGCTGGTGTGCCCTCATATGTTTCCTCCAATCTCTTCCACACCTCATTTGCTCTTTCACAATCCTTGATTTGCTCAAATACCTTGGAATCAATGGCATTGTATATGGTGTTGAGAGCCATTGTATTGCATTGCTTGTTGATCTTATCTTGGTTGGTTGGATCATCGGGATCAATGATAGCATAGTCATTCTCGGTCACTTCCCATACTTGATCATTGATTGAACCAAGATACATCCTCATCTTTCTCTTCCAATAATCATAGCATGTGCCATCAAAGAATGGTGGTTTGCCCCCCACATGGTTGAACACAACTTGAGCCATAATTTGACACTGAGGTTGTTAAGCCTTCAATCAAACGGTGACCACGGCTTTGATACCACTTGAAAGATCCTAATATGGCTAGAAGGGGGTGAATAGCCTATTTAAAAATCTACAAATCAACTAGAGCAATTTGATTAGTATGACAGAAAGCGTAATACAAACTTGCTCTAGCTCTACAAGGGTTGCAAGCCACCTATCCAACAATTGTAGTTGCAATGATTACTTAGGCACACAAACTTGCTATGTAACTACTCACTAAGAGCTCTCAATCTTACTACTCTAAAGAGCTCAACTAGATAAATGTAAATGATAAAGCAAGCTCTCAATTCTAATTACACTAAAGAGCTTGTATCAACTAGTTTGCAAGAATGTAAATAAGTGAGTAGGATGATTATACCACCGTGTAGGGGATGAACCAATCACAAGATGAATATATAGCCAATCACCGGGAGAATGCCAAAGACAAGAGACAATCGATTTTCTCCTGAGGTTCACGTGCTTGCCAACACGCTACGTCCCCGTTGTGTCGACCAACACTTGGTGGTTCAGCAGCTAAGAGGTGTTTCACAAACCTCGTCCACACGATAGGACACCGCAAGAACTGACCCACAAGTGAGGTAACTCAATGACACGAGCAATTTACTAGAGTTACCTTTCGGCACTCCACCGGGGAAGGTACAACTCCCCTTACAATCACCGGAGACGGCCACGAACAATCACCAACTCATGCCGATCCTCCACCGCTGCACCGAGCCATCTAGGTGATGGCAACCACCAAGAGTAACAAGCGAAATCTGTAGGGCAACACGAATACCAAGTGCCTCTAGATGCAATCACTCAAGCAATGCACTTGGATTCTCTCCCAATCTCACAAAGATGATGAATCAATGATGGAGATGAGTGGGAGGTGTTTGGTTAAGCTCACAAGGTTGCTATGTCAATGAAAAATGTGTAAGAGTTGGAGCTACAACCGGCCATGGGGCTTAAATAGAAGGCCCCATGGAATAGAGCCGTTATACCCCTTCACTGGGCAAAACGCGCTCTGACCGGACGCTCCGGTCATACTGACCGGACCCTGGACTTAGCGTCCGGTCCACTGATCTTTGCCATGTGTCTCTTTGAGTTAAAACTGAACTGTCAGATCTCAACAGCTAAGTGTCTACCAGACGCTCCGGTATTACTGACCGGACGCTGGAGCCTCAGCGTCCGGTTGAGTACAGTAAGGGTCGAAATCCGTTTTTCTTTGACCGGACGCGTCCAGTCCACCTTGACCGGACATAGTCCAGCGTCCGGTGGTATACCCTATCCACTGCACCACCGAGTCAACGTGATCGGACGCAGGCAGTCAGTGTCCGGTGCATTCAAATCCAGCGTCTGGTCACTTGATCGACGCTGGCATCTCCTCTGTCTTCTTCACCCTTGCTCAAATGTGCTAACCATGAAGTGTATCACCTTGTGCACATGTGTTAGCATATTTTCACAAACATCTCCAAGGGTGTTAGTACTTCACTAGATCCTAAATGCATATGCAATGAATTAGAGCATCTAGTGGCACTTTGATAACCGTATTTTGATACGAGTTTCATTCCTCTTAATAGTACAGCTATCTATCCTAAATGTGATCATACTCACTAAGTGTCTTGATCACTAAAACAAAATGGCTCCTACATTTTATACCTTTGCCTTGAGCCTTTTGTTTTTCTCTTTCTTCTTTTCAAGTTTAAGCATTTGACCATCACCATGCCATCACCATTGTCATGATCTTTGCCATTGCTTCATCACTTGGAGTAGTGCTACCTATCTCATAATCATCTTGATAAACTAGGTTAGCACTTAGGGTTTCATCAATTAACCAAAACCAAACTAGAGCTTTCAACGGGCAAGTTCGAGTGGACAGAGGAAGCCAAGGATGCTTTTGAAAGACTTAAGGCATACCTCACCTCCTCGTCTGTCCGCACACCTCCAAAGAAATATGAAGACATGATGCTGTACATTGCGACAACTTCTACTATAATTAGTACAGCGATAGTTGTAGAGAGAGAAGAAGAAGGGCGCGTATATAAAGTACAACGCCCCGTATACTACATCAGCGAAGTACTGTTAGAATCAAAGATCCGGTACCCGCATGTACAAAAACTACTCTACTCCCTCCTGATCACTTCCCGCAAGCTTCGCCACTATTTTGAAAGCCACAAGATTACCGTGGTGACAGATTTCCCATTCAGAGACATCCTACATAATAGAGACGCAACGGGGCGCATATCTAAGTGGGCAGTTGAACTTGGTGCTCTCAACGTCGATTTCACCCCACGGAAGGCAATCAAGTCTCAAGCCCTTGTCGATTTTGTTGCCGAGTGGACAGAAATTCAACAACCTATGTCAAATACCATCCTCGACTATTGGAAGATATACTTTGATGGATCACTTAAACTAGGCGGAGCCTGTGTAGGCGTTCTCTTCATCTCTCTAGATGGAAAACAACTCAAATATGTCCTTCAGATATTATGGCAAGCTACAAACAATGAAGCAGAATACGAAACCCTCATCCACGGGCTCCGAGTAGCAATTACCCTCGGGATCAAGCGACTACTCGTCTACGGCGATTTGGCAGTAGTCATCAACCAAGTCAACAAAGATTGGGACTACACCAAAGACAACATGGGCGCTTACTGCACTGAAATACGAAAACTCAAAAAACATTTTCAAGGTTTAGAAATTCTACATGTCCTGCGCGATTCAAATATTGCAGCGGATGTCCTCGCCAAGCTCGGATCAGACAGGGTGAAGGTCCCACCCAGCGTATTCGTAGAGGAGTTATCAGCTCCCTCTATCAAACAACCCGGTGAGATAACCCCTGAACTCCCAGCTAAAGGCACCCAGATTTTGGTAATCACCACCTCATGGACCCAGGTTTTTATTGATTATATCAAAGAAAATAAGTTGCCAGCAGACAAAGAAGAAGCTACCCGAGTTGTTCGCAGAAGTAAGAACTACGTCCTAGTAGGAGACAAACTCTACAGAAGAGCTGCATCATCAGGAGTACTCCTAAAATGTGTCTCATCTAAAAAAAGCAAAGAGATCTTAGACGAAATACACTCAGGTTGCTGTGAAAATCATGCCGCTTCAAGAACACTAGTCGGCAAAGTATTCCACACCGGGTTCTACTGGCCAACTGCTTTGAAAGACGCAGAAGAACTCGTCAGAAAATGCAAAGGTTGTCAAATGTTCGCAAGACAAGCTCACGTCCCAGCTTACAATCTCATCTGCATCCCACCCGCTTGGCCTTTCTCCTGCTGGGGGCTGGTTCAAGTAGGACCTCTCAAGAAGCAAAGGGCGGTTTCAAGTACATCTTTGTAGCAATTGACAAGTTCACCAAGTGGATTGAATACAAACCACTCGCGAAATATAGCGCAACCAAAGCAGTCGAGTTCATCCAAGACATTATGCACCGCTTCGGCATGCCTAATCGAATCATCACAGATTTGGGTTCTCCCTTCATAGCTACAGAATTCCAAAGTCAGGGCATAGGATTGCGGCTTCAGCATAGATTACGCATCGATCGCACATCCAGAAGCTAACGGACAAGTAGAAAGGGCTAACGGACTCATACTAGCCGGATTAAAACCTAGATTGTATGAAGAACTAGTGGACTATGGATCCAAATGGATTGAAGAATTGCCCAAAGTAGTATGGGGGCTACGAACTCAAATAAGCGGAGCCACTAGATACTCATCTTTTTTCCTAGTTTACGGATTAGAAGTTGTACTATCTGCCGACCTAATCTGGACATCACCAAGGATAGAGCAATATGATGAAGGAGAAGCAGAACACACATGGAGATTAGAACTCGACAGCACAGAATAAGTCAGAGTAAATGCTACCCTTCAATCAGCTCGATACCTCCAAGGTCTAAGACACCACTACAACAAGAGTACCCGGCCTCGATCACTCCAAATTAGAGACCTAGTACTACGAAGAATACAAAAAACTGACGGACGCCATAAACTACTCAGCCCATGGGAAGGTCCTTTTATTGTCGCAAAAGTCACCGGACCAGGCACGTACGAATTGATGACTGAAGATGGAACAGAAGTCAACAATACATGGCACATCAGCCAACTAAGAAGATTCTACGCATGAAAACAACTCAAGGAAGAATCTATATACAAAAAAGCCACAAGAGATCAACGTTCATGATCAATAAAGATGGTGTTCCTCGACAACATTTGTCTTATTATGGCTTGCCCCGAGTTGTTTTCAAAACAAAATAAGAGCAAAATGGCTGAAATTATGCCTGAGCCTACCGACCGAGAGCAAAAAAAAGCTGAAAAGATGCTTGAGCCCGTCGATGAGGGTAAGAAAGCTGATAAGCTAACACCCGAACCGGTCCTGAGTTGTTTTCACAACCAGGGCAAGTGCCAGATACTGCCCACCTCCCGAGTTGAGCAAAAAAGCTAAAAAGATGCTTGAGCTCACCGGACAAAGAGCAAAATGGCTTAAATTATGCCTGAGCCTACCGGCCGAGAGCAAAAAAGCTGAAAAGATGTTTGAGCCCGCCGATGAGGGTAAGAAAGCTGATAAGCTAACACCCGAATCGGTCCTGAGTTGTTTTCACAACTAGGACAAGTGCCAGATGCTGGCCACCTCCCGAGTTGAGTAAAAAGCTGAAAAGATGCTTGAGCTCACCGGACAAAGAGCAAAATGGCTAAAATTATGCCTGAGCCTACCGGACGAGAGCAAAAAAGCTGAAAAGATACTTGAGCCCGCTGATGAGGGTAAGAAAGCTGATAAGCTAACACCTGAACCGGTCCTGAGTTGTTTTCACAACCAGGGCAAGTGCCAGATGCTGGCCACATCCCAAGTTGAGCAAAAAAAGCTAAAAAGATGCTTGAGCTCACCAGACAAAGAGCAAAATGGCTGAAATTATGCCTGAGCCTACCGGCCGAGAGCAAAAAAGCTGAAAAGATGCTTAAGCCCTCCGATGAGGGTAAAAAGCTGAAAAGCTAACACCCGAACCAGTCTTGAGTTGTTTTCACAACCAGGGCAAGTGCCAGATGCTGGCCACCTCCCGAGTTGAGCAAAAAAGCTAAAAAGATGCTTGAGCTCACCGGACAAAGAGCAAAATGGCTGAAATTATGCCTGAGCCTATCGGCCAAGAGCAAAAAAACTAAAAAGATGCTTGAGCCCGCTGATGAGGGTAAGAAAGCTGATAAGCTAACACCCGAACCGGTCCTGAGTTGTTTTCACAACCAGGGCAAGTGCCAGATGCTGGCCACATCCTGAGTTGAGCAAAAAGTTGAAAAGATGCTTGAGCTCACCAGACGAGAACAAAAAAGCTGAAGATGCTTGAGCTCACCATATGAGAGCGAAATAGCTGAAAAGATGCTTGAGCCTGCCGGTCCTAAGTCTTTTCAATACCGACGAGACTAAGAAGGCTGTCAAGACAACGATCTACATACCCCGAGTTGTTTACATAGCATAGATGAAAGCCAGACAAGCACTCGACAAATCAAGGAACTCTGTCAAGACAACGATCTACATACCCCAAGTTGTTTACACGGCGCAGATGAAAGCCAGACAAGCACTCGACAAATTAAGGAACTCTGTCAAGCCAGACAAGCACTCGACAAATCAAGGAACCGTATCCGTATTCGAATACTCAAATCACATATTTATGATGTCGATATTAAATCATATCCTATCCGACATGGTTGACACTATCCGTATTCGAATCCGAATCCGGACAGAAATATACAAACAAATGTAATATCCTATCTGACATGGTTGACACTGGCTCTGGTGAACGCGGCTGCATACCAGCAACAACAACAACTGCAACAGGTCGTATCCGCAGTTAGTCAATAGTCATGGCAAACCCTGCTGCCAACCTGCAACAACACCTGCTTGCATCCAACCCACTGGCTGCGGCCAACGCCGCTGCATACCTGCAACAACTAGCCATGGCGAACCCTACCGCCTACTTGCAACAGCAACAGCTGCTTCCATTCAACCAACTAGCTGTGGTGAACACCGCTGCATGCCTGCAACAACAACAGCTGCTTCCGGTTAACCCACTGGCATTTGCTAAACCATGGGTTGCTGCCTTCCTGCAGCAGCAACAATTGTTGCCATTCAACCAGATATCTTTGATGAACCCTGCCTTGTCCTGGCAGCAACCCTTCGTTGGAGGTGCCATCTTCTAGACTACATATGAGTTGTACTTAGCTTGATAACTAGCTTTGATACCGGCGTGTGCAACTTTCCAGAAATAATCAATATATTGATTGAGATTTATCTAAGTCTATTTCGTAACTGTGTTTTTTGTATATACTATTGAAAACATCAAATCATAATTAAAGACACATGCTTGGTTAATATATAGAGCTCTAAAGATGTGCCAGTCCGCCATCTTGAATGTTCTTGTTTGGATGTGTGCGTGTGAATTTATAAGATTGATGTGACTGTACGTGCTTGAAGTTGAGTACGAGCATCTGTGATATGTTCTTTTGAGAAAGTGGTGGAGTTGAGCAAAATATAGTACTCCCACCTCTAAACGGTTAGCAATCTCGTTTTTTTTTAAAAAAAAAATTCAAGCGATTTATAATTTTAACTAAATCTATAAACGAGAAGTATTTAAATATTTATTAGACAATCATTTGAACTCATAAATATTAAGAATCTTTTTTACAAACTTAATCAATTAACTCAGAACGGGATCTCTTTAGGACGGATATGTAGCACAATAGTTGAAATGGTAAAACCTTGGATCGTTCCAAAGCAAGACTAGGATTACTTGAACTCACGATGAACACGATGGTGAAGAGGTACTTCTACTCCATTTGTAGCTGCCACGGCCGTCCTACCTCTGGGGATTGAATGGAAGAAAAAAAAAGGTGGCAGTTAGCTGGCGGATTAGTTGGGTGGCGGTGGCGGCGGCGGGGCGTACGAATCTCTGTTGCGGAGGATGTTTTTTTTACTATCGTCCGCATCTGGATGGATTCTTGACGGGATTGGCTGGATGGCCCAGCCGTGTCGTCCGTCCAGCAAACAAGTTTTCTATTTTAAAAGAAAATCCTAAAATTGTATTCTAAATTTTCTCATTTAAAATAATTTTATTTTAACGACTCAGATATTCACATGATTTAATCAGAATTGTAGAGCACTCCGTGGTATATAACTCTTTTCAAGTTATTCATTTCAAAATTGTTTAGTGTCTCAAAAACTAAGTTGGGGTCAGCCGACCCCTATAAAATTTGACAGTCGCTATATAAATTTACTATTAGCTACTAGTGTACATCGGTGATTATTAGGGTGTCCCCAACGGCTAGCGATTTCGCTGGCTGACATCCGATGTGGAGGAAAGAGGCGACGACGACGACGCGATGCCTCACTCCCGCCGTGCGGATCCCGTCCTGTTTTTTCCCCTTGCAGTGCTGTGACTCATCACCTGCTCCTGCGCACATCACGTACAGATGAGTGCTCCCTGTTTTTTCCCCTTGCAGTGCTGTGACTCGTTTCCTGTGGATTCCATTCATTAGTTTTTCATGCCTAGGCATGATCGTGATTTTTTGAAGATTAGATGGTTTTGGGCTTCCAGTAAATGATACACAGCAATAGTACCAAATGTACGTGAGTTTACCAACATATATAAAGCACAAACTGAATGGTGAGCACAGATCACTGAATACAACTGTAGGCCGCTAATTTGTGTCCATTTTGCACATAGAAATAAGTGAAACTGATGTAGCTAATTAGTAAGTAGGAGAAACATAGTTATAGATGAGTGAGTTGCCTGAAATGACTGCCCATGGATGGCAGCGTGCAGTGTACTGAAATTTCACATACCCGTACTCTGAATTGGCATACTTGCTTTGTTCAAACCAATATATTAGGCCAATCAAAATACCACATCTGGTGTAGGCACTATATTTTCTTCAAGTAGATGTGTTTGCATAGACCCCCCCTTTATGTTGGATCTACTAGAACAAGTAGAGCTTGAATCTGACATGCATGTAGTTGTTATTGGGCATATATGCTGATATTTTCAATTTGGACCATTTTTTCTTTTTGATCAAGGGCGGGCCTGGTGCAAGCGGTAGAGTCTTACCGCCTGTGACTGGAAGCTCCTAGGTTCGAGTCGCGGTCTCCTCGCATTGCACAGGCGAGAGTAAGGCTTGCCACTGACACCCTTCCCTAGACCCCGCACAGAGCGGGAACTCTCTGCACTGGGTACGCCCCTATTGTTTCCTATAGGAGGAATTACATGTGATTTCTCTTGGAGCTAATCCGGTTCTTATGCTATTCATATAGAATTTATCTAGTTTTTTTACTGCTTATGATTAAAGCAATCGTGCATCTTATGGGTATGCCCCTGTCCCACGGCACGAGCGCAGCCCTGTTGTTGACCGCAAATTTCGGGCGAGTTTTCAGCTGGACCTACTTGTGAAATTCTTTAGATCGTCTAGGAGTAGATCAGTGGGTGATTTCTTTATCAGTTGAATCAAATACACCTAGAGCTTCATTCGGGAGTAGGAGACAGAGAGAGAGTAGAAGCATCTGACCGTCGGAGGAGCTCCCTGCCTTCGTTGGTTCATCGATGAAGATCTGCGCATGGCAGCGACGGTCGGAGTAGCGGTGGAGACCGGCGATGGTGGAGGCAATGGCGTGGCGGCAGCGGTGCTTCCCGTCACTGGCTGCGCCCCTCTGTTAGATCGGAGTAGGGTTTCTAGGTGGGGCGTACGGCTCAGGCGAACCTCGTACTGAGAGCCGCCGACCCCACCTCTATTTAATGCGCAGTGTGACAGGGGCCCGCCAGCCATAGATGGACTGGGCGCCCCCGATCAGGGCGCGAGGTCAAGGCCCAAGTGGCCGTTGGGTCACTGTGGTTGGGAGATCAAACCAACATTCTCCCCCTTGATCTCAACTCATACTTTAACTTTAAACTTTGACTTTAATCATTTTTACTTTTATTTGTTCCATCACAGATTAGTGCATAGAGCATGCTTCATCGTCACGGTCAATCGCCGATAGACTTAACAGCTACAATACACATCTCTGTTCTGAAATAGATTCTTTAACTTTGGGCCCTTTGTTGTCCGGAAATCATAGGCTATACCATAAACCCATGTCGACTGTATGTTCTCCAAACACACTGGGTGGTAAGCCTTTTGTACGTGGATCCGCAAGCACTTGCTTGTTATTTATATGTTCAATACTTTTAGTATGATTCCGGACTTTCTCCTTCACAACGTACAACTTTAACGTCAATGTGTTTGGCAGCACACTTGACCCGTTGTTATAGGAGCGAACTTCTTAAATGGTTATTGCTGTTGTATACCATTATCAATTCTGGGTGTAAGTTCTTTTAACCATTTCGCCTGTCCTTAAGCCTCATAACAAGCTATACCATGGGTATGCATCTTTGATGACACCACAACTGTTTCTTTGGAGCTTTTCCACAATAAAACTCCAACTGCGAGTGTTAGCTACTATGTGGGTTTCACTAAACATCTCGCCAAAATTTAACATTTGTACCCACAACTATTTGAGAGTACTTATTCTTTCTTACTCACTATGAGGCCTATAAATCTTTGCACAATTGCAAAACATTCTCAACTCCATTCCAGTGATCTATATCTGGACTGGACTTCTGCCAAAAACATCCCGGATACATAAACTGTGTAAGGGTAAGTTCTTGCTTATAAGCATTCAGTAAGCTTCCAATAGCTGAAGCATATAGGACGTCCATTTGATCGATCTCACATTTATTCTTGGAACACTGAAAGTTCCAGAAAACTATTACCCTTGACTATAGGAATAGGCGCAGGTTCATTCACATATATACTTTATTTCTTTAGAATATTCTCTAAGTATACACTTGAGATAGTTCTAATACCCCTTTTCCTTTTATCTCGTTAAGTTCCAATTCCTGGAACGAATGATGCTTTACCAAGACCATTCTCATTGAAACTTGAGGACAAGAACTGCTTCTTCTCCAACAATAGATTAACACCACTACTAGCGAGTAAGGTGCTACCCACATGCAGGATTAGGAAAATAAATTTCCCATGTTTAAACTTTGCATAAATACAATTGTCCTCTACATTCTCTTTAAAACCCAAACTTTCTTATTGTCCTGTCAAGCTTCAAGAACAACTATCTTGAAGCTTACTTTAATCCATAAATGGATTTCTTTAGGCAACATCCCTTTACGTTCTTTTCCTTCCACGAC
Source organism: Miscanthus floridulus (assembly GCF_019320115.1). Lineage (NCBI taxonomy): Eukaryota > Viridiplantae > Streptophyta > Magnoliopsida > Poales > Poaceae > Miscanthus > Miscanthus floridulus. The sequence continues at coordinate 113,012,469 of NC_089588.1, read as the reverse complement.
AAAAACTTTTGAGTTATGCCATGTAAACTTTTCCATACAAATCCCCGTTGAGGAATGTGTCTTTACATCCTTCTGATGAAACTGTAAATCGTAATATGCCACTAATACCATTATGATTCTAAAAGAATCCTTACATGCTCATTATAATCTATTCCTTCTCTTTATGTAAATCATTTCACCACAAGTGGCGCTTTATAGCTTTCCATATTCCCTTTGGATATCTTTCTATATTCTCTTTGGAGTCACCTTTGTCTTGTAGACCCATTATAGCCTACTGTTTTGGCTCCATTAGGAATTTCTTCTAAGTCCCAAACATGGTTGGTATTTATCGATTTTATTTCATGTTCCTTTGCTTCTTGCCATTTAAACGAGTGAACACCTATCATGGCTTCTTCAAATGAGGTGGAATCACTCTCTATTTGAATTTCTTTCTTAACTTTTACTTCTTAGTCACCAGAAATATCTGATTTTCTTATTCTTTGAGACCTTCTAGGGTCTCGTGGCACTTCTTTCATATGGGGCTATTGTTACTCTTCATTGCCAAAAGGCAATTGTTCTATAGCCTCTTGTATCACAAGATCCTTGTTTACTTATTCATCCTCTTTAAGAGCTAACATCTGGTGTTGTATATGTCATACAACATCAGCACATATAAAGCAATTTGTTGCTCTAATAAACACTGTAGTGGATATGTAATCCCATTTCTATTCAAGCCTTAGGTATCTACATACCATGCTCCCCCAGATTACTCCATCTTCTGTAAAGATGGTGTATCTTCAAATTTCTTATTTTGGGTTTAATCTGCTAAAAAACTCATACGGCGCATTTAGCACTATCTTGATAACTCTGAACTCGTCCAGTATGAATACTAGCCGACTTTGCTATCTTCCCATCGGAACTATAAAAAGTCCAAGAATTTAGCTATTTCTTTACTTTAGGAGTATCATTATTATGACCGTCTTACTCCCTCAACGATCACATTCATCTTTTATAGATCACTTTTACCTTCAATGCATAGTATGCATTGCATTATCTGAAGTATGGGGGGAAGTATCTTTCTTAATTGTCTTTCTTAATTAATCTTACATTTCTCCCCCTCGAAATGTGGTATGAACTTTTCTACCATAATTTCAAAACATTCAGAACTCTTGTGAATGAGGAAACTTTGATTACTTACTTCATCCACATGATTACATCATGCAAACAAAATTCGTATGGGAGTACATTTTCCTCATTATACTTCAAAACTCAACATAGTCTATTATTATCAATACTTCTGCAAGTCACACTTGCATATCATTCTTATCTCTTGGTTCACATGCAACTTTCTTTTGTTCTCAAACTCATTGAGTACTTATGACCATGACACAATCAGAGTGTACGGTAAATACTAGAATAGCATAAGAGCTATCCCAAACTTCTCTCCATGTGTGGGATATTTCTTTAGAGCATATGAATCATCACATCCTCCTCCCGCCATGCGGGATAAGTACTATGCCAAACTCTCCCGCCATGCAGGATTGGTTAACATATGTACTATGCCAACTTTACCCTGTCATGCGGGTATTATCTCAAACTTTTCCCGCCATGCGGGTACTATCACAAACTTTTTCCCGCCATGCGAGATAGTTCTCTTGAACAGACATAATTGCCAGGATTGGCTCGTGTTCAATCATCAAATTCAGAAATAAATCCGAATATTCTTTAACACACATGTGTAATCCAATGTTAGTCAAATTAAACATGTATATGACTTTTACAACTCTCATAAGTGAAACTGAAAATAAATTCTTCTTCACAGAGAGTACATAAAAGACATTTCTCAATGAAGACTCTCATTGATCTATCTCTTTTCTTGGATCAATTTTAGAATTCTTTTCTTTTGAAGCCATTCTTTAAAGAGAACATAGTTTCTTAAAAAATGGCATTCTTTCATACATAACTTGCCCTTGGGCATTTCATCATCTAAGTCACAAGTACCCAGCTCATTTCTCTTACTGCCTTCAAGAATGAAAGCATGGAAGTCTTTTGTCTGAAAAAATATTCAACAATAATGCTCATTAAACTTTGAAATCTTTATGTTCTATTCTATATCACCGTTGGGCAGAAATAGAATAAAACATCATTCTTCTACATTAATTCCACATCACCATTGGGCAAAAATGAAATTAACGTATAGAAATTCAATAATGTTGAAAACATAGAACTATTCCTCAAAATTAAATTCTCCCATTGGTTTGAATTTAATTAGAAGATAATCAACTTCATTGCAGCGGAAACATGAAAATACATTTCTCTAGTTTAAGAGCATTCTTTGATCTTTATCTATTCTCTGAAAAATTGGTCACTTTAATGCAAAATTCATCAGAGATTTAAACTTTAAACATAAAACTCATAGAATTATAATATTGTTATCATCAACGTTGGTCAGAAAATAACAATACCATAATTTAACTTTAAACTTAAACGCATAAATAAACTTATAATATTGTTATCATCAACATTGGTCAGAAAATAACAATATTATAATTTATATTAACTATCAACCGACTATTCCTCCAATTAAAATTTTCCAGCTGATTCTAATTTTAACTGGAGGATAAACTTTTCATTATTTACTGAATAACTATAACTACTCTTCAAATTAAATTCTCCCGTTGGTTCGAATTTAATAAGAAGACAACATCTTTAACTTTGCAGCGGAAACTTGATAAAATTTCTTTATCTACTTTTCAGAAGCATTTTACTATATTTTTCTACTCTCTGGAAAATCTAACACGTTGGTGCAATTTTACCACAAATTTAAACCTTCAAAATTGATCAAAAAACATTTAAATCTGCTTTTGAAAATGATAAAACAAAAAACCATGAGCTACCCTTTAATTCTATTCTTTTGGCCCACCTAAGAAAAGTGGCCTGCGGCCCATTTGCGCGCGGCTTTGCCGCGGCCTAGCTTTGTGCGCTCCGCGCTCGGCCCGTGGGCTAGCAGCACAGCAGCAGCAGCGCAGACGCGGCCCGCGGCTCAGCACCCGACGCGCAACGCTCGCTCCCCCGCGCCCAGGCCGCAACCTGGGCCTGGGCCGGGAATTCGTTGCCCCGCCTGGGCCTAAAGACAGCCCATTCATCGTTGGCCGTTGATAGCGATCCGACGGCTCTGCTTACAGATCGGGCGAACAAAACCCCAGAGCAGCCGACGTCTCCCCAGACCCTACTCCATTCTCTTCTTCCTTTCCTCTCTCTCCACCGAACGGAGCAGCTGCGGCGGAGGAAAAAAGGTGGCGGTGGCCGCCGGCAACTGCGAGGAGGTGGCGCCGCCGCCTCCGCTGCGAGTCTCTAGCCGGCCAGCCTATCTATCTCCCTCCCTTTCTCCTCTGTTCTAGCCCCGCATCGAGCAAGAGGTTGCCGCCCATGGCGACCGGAGGAGAGATGGCGGCGCCACCGTGGGGCCCCTCGCCGGCGCGCGCGCTCGCCCAAGGCTGAGCGCGCCGCCGTCGAGCGGCTTTGTGGTGGTGCCCTTTACCGCCGAGCCCGAGACGTGGCCGCGCGGCGGCGTGACCACGACGGCCAGCAGTGTTCTCGCGCACACAGACACTACGGCGACCTGAGGCAACGACGACCACCCGAGGCGGCCAGAGCGGCAACGGCGTCCGCGAGTGGTGACTCGGCTCGATCCGCCCGCGCGACGACAGACCTTCTTACTGCTCTACGGTGGTGGTGACGGGGTCGAAGAGACTCATGTAGGTCCCCTCCCCTCCATCCTTCCATTTCTTTCTTTTCTTTTAGGGTTAGGGTTTCGATTCCTCTTTCTTGATCCTCGGTTAGAGTTAGGGTTCTGATTTGCTTTTCGAAATCAAGACCCCTTCTTTCCCCGTTTCTTCACCCGATTAGGGTTTAGGGTTCGATGAACCCTTTGTATTTCTTTTCTTTCGATCCAAATCGGATCTAGCTCCGTTCTTTTCTTTTCTTTGCCCAGTGTCGTAATCTACACCTTGCAAACCGGCTCTGATACCATTGTGAAATTCTTTAGATCATCTAGGAGTAGATCAGTGGGTGATTTCTTTATCAGTTGAATCAAATACACCTAGAGCTTCATTCGGGAGTAGGAGACAGAGAGAGAGAGTAGAAGCATCTGACAGTCGGAGGAGTTCCCTGCCTTCGTTGGTTCATCGATGAAGATCTGCGCATGGCAGCGACGGTTGGAGTAGCGGTGGAGACCGGCGATGGTGGAGGCAGTGGCGTGGCGGCGGCGGTGCTTCCCGTCACTGGCTGCGTCCCTCTGTTAGATCGGAGTAGGGTTTCTAGGTGGGACGTACGGCTCAGGCGAACCTCGTACTGAAAGCCGCCGACCCCACCTCTATTTAATGCGCAGTGTGACGGGGGCCCGCCAGCCATAGATGGATTGGGCGCCCCCGATCAGGGCGCGAGGTCAAGGCCCAAGTGGCCGTTGGGCCACTGTGGTTGGGAGATCAAACCAACATTACTTTCCTGTTATGAATGCATCGATTTTCTATATTACGGATGTGTTCGTGGGTATGGGAGGGGGGGTAGGGGAGGTGTTGATTTGTTGCCAGCAATGATGCATTCTAAGAAGGTGAGTTCCTCGCCATTACCCATTAAGATTAGTATACTCTTTTTTGACACCGCAGTTTGTACTCTGAATTAGTGTAATTGCTCAGTTCAAACCAATAGATTAGCCCACAGGCATGTAATTTCTACATAGGCTGAAATTATATAACTGAAATGCTCACAGGCTGCAATTTCTACATGGGGAAGTTTGTTATGATGGTGCATTTTTATTGCTTTATTATATCAGTTGCATGTCAGCGTGAACTTTTTCCTAATAGGCTCAATTGCTTCAAATTTGACTTGCTTATATACCTGAACTAAAGCCATTTGGGATGATCTTTTGTTTATTCCCATGATGGTGGATCCAATATGCTGGATTTTAGTACACTTATTTAGTGGAAAACAATAGAATAGCCTAATCAAAATACTAGATCTGTGTAATGTAATCAATACATGTGCCTATATTTTTTAGAGTTGACATGAGCCAGTGGTTAATGATAGATTACTGGCACCATGATGCTAGTATATTATCTTTGCATCCGGCATATTAATTTTCTGCTGAAACCTGAATGGAAGTGCACTGTGTTGGGGTGAGAGGCATCACTCACTCACAGTCAATCAGTTAGTCAGTCACAACCCTTGCTGAAAACACCGAAGGCATAAAAAGGAACAGTGCTGCAGAACTACAGAGCAAGTTGCAGGCAGCAAGCAAACACAATGCAGCCGCTAATCCTGCAATCTCCATGGGGAACAAGGAGAAAGCCTGCCTCTACCGGAAAATGTGCATCTGTGTTTTTTAAAATATTGTTCTAGTGTTTGTGCTTTTATGCATAGGACTAGTTGAATCATGATTTTTTTCGGACAAGTATTTTGAATTAAATTGTTTTGACATGGATATTTGCTTAGAGCTAGTTGTTTCCATCAATAATTATTGCATTTCATGCTCATACAAATGTAATGACAAAAACTCTTTTTTGTGCATGCATACTTTTTACTTTTTCAGAATACTTAAATTGCCTATTTAGGAAGATATTTTTGCCTAGTGAATGACACTTAAATTGCCTAATAAAATGCAATCCACTACACCGTACCATTACCAGCAGCAACCTGCTCACAACCAATAGAGGCTCCAGGATTATCCCCTAGCTCTTTTAGGTACTTCTTTTCAGTTGCTACATCATACTTTTACACATGTATATTTTAACAGTTCAATGCACTGTTTTGTTACACACGTATTTCTTTTATAGGAACAGTCGTCTGTTTGTCTGTGTTAGGCTTCATCAATTTGAAGACCAGTGGTACGCCCTGGGCTTTATCAATTGAACAAGATCATTCCTGTGCAGTATGTGTTGCCTTCCAACTGTTTGGAATGGTTAATCAGTGTCCTCTATGCCTCCTCCTTGCCAGGTGCTGGGCAAAGCTAAGGCGGGCGGAGCCACGTTCCGGGTGGAGCTGTGGTTGCAAGCGGTGGGGCCATCTATGGTCAAGTGCAGATATATCTATGGTCAAGGGAAAAGATGGATGACAACACGCGAAGGTGAGCAATCCGGTGTTACCTATTTTCCTAGCAGCCCCATGTTAGCACCTTTGCATTTTTTTAGGCAATTTAAGTGTCATTTGTTAGGTAACAATGGGCCTCTGAATAGGTAATTTAGCCTTTTCTTACTAGTAAAAAAGGCCATCCGGCTGGACAAATTTATGACACATGTTATCCTTTTTTTAACATGCAGGATGCAGGTCATGGACAGACGAGCAAGATGTAGGCCATATACAGAGAAGCTGAGTAAATGGGTGCTTTCCTACATAGATGTATCGTGTTGTGCTCTAGGAAATTTGCAAATGCAAATGTGTTCTTCTGCGATAGGATAGCCAATCAGTCTTATGAGAAGCTTACTACATGTCTCTTTTTTGGGATTTGCCCATAATAACCGTGGTCTGGGCCTAGACCACTTAAGTCGCTCGGTTACGTACAGTGGAAAATTCTTCTTCCACACGCGCGCAACAAGCCAGCGTGATTAGAAAAAGAATATAATAACTACACTTTTTGCCAAATATGGCATGGCCGTGCGGAGAGGCTATATTACGGTCGGCCATAATTTAGCTGTTTTATTTAAAATTTTCATTTTTATTTTAAAAAAATGGATAATCTAGATCCTAGGATACCCTGAAGAGGTGCTGGGCTCCAATGATAAACAAGGCCGCACGGCCCAAGAGGATCATCGTCGTCTATCCACCCGGTGTTCCACGTTTCTCAGTTGAAGTCGCAGGCTCGGATTCTGCAGTTGCTGCTTTGCCCTCTGATCTCACTTAATTTCAGGTGCCTATCGCTGTTCTTCAGAAGCGTTGGACCGGTGGCGATCATCCTGTGGAGCAGGGGCTGGTGCGCTGGTCTCTCATGCCGCCGACTTTGTCTACCTGGGAGCCGCTGGAAGCCCTGCGACAGCAATTTCCGCGGGCACCGGCGTGGGGGCACGCCGCTGCTCAAGAGGAGGGGAATGTCAGCGATGGCCAAGCTACTCCAACTAAAGATGTGCTGGGCTCCAATGATAAACAAGAAGCTGTCGAGGCCGCACAGCCCAAGAGGAAGACTGAGACCAACCGTATGCTGTCCGGCCCAGAGTGGTCCAAATAGATGATGTATTTAGGCGTCCTACTGTAAGAGTGGAAGGATCATCGAATTGTAAACACTCTTCTGAACTCTAAACCAAGAACTCATCCTTCCTCTCTTCTTCTTCCTGCCCAAGCCTTCCTCCTTCCCTTCTCTGATCCGGCTGCTAACACCCTCTCAATCGTTTTAGCTTGCAACAGGGCAACTAAGATGTTGAATTTGTTAAAATTATACGTTTAGTAGTATTATTTTATAAAACATAAGTATTTAAAATTAAACTACCAGTAATCCTATATTGATATGACATAATGTTTGAGTCCAAATATACAAATTCATTTAAAATGACAACCTGTGGAATTTATTATCATGGAGTATTAATACACCTAAAGTGAATTATCAATCTCATGAATATAGGATGCCATATCCTCACTTGGACAAAACAAATTTGGAACAATATTCATGTTGTTTGTCAAGGAAACATTTTTTTCGCTTGATAAGCTACTAAAAGAAATATTGATCCTAATGTCTACATGTTTACTTGGTCTATGTTGACAAACAAAACTGTCAAAAGTCGTTAAATCCAAAGTTTTCAGCACAAACAGGCTTAGTCAGTTTCCCAAACCAGCTAAGCTAGTTTTGGTACTTTGTCTAAATGCATAATGGACTGCACCATTATGTTCCTCTCGTAGAGACAATCATAACACATGAATAAATCATCCAGTTTAAAGTCCAAATGAAGAAAATGTGACTTTAGGAAAATCATCCAACAAAAACAAGCTAAGTGTCCTAAGCTGGCTAAACCGGTTTTATAAACTTCTCCAAATTGAAGAATGAACTTCACATTGTGTTCCTCTCGTCAAGATGACTGTAACACCTCTGGTGTTTTGACCTAGCACTAAAATTTGACATGTCATTTTATGCATTGCAAAGCATTCATAAAGTAGAAAATTTTTGAATGCATTCACTAAATAAGCCTTATTTCATAATGTTGTTATTTCATGTGATGTGTTTCAAAACCCTAAATAAAGATCATGACCACAAGGGTCAAATTTCATGTGATCATGTGAGGTCATGTGTCATTTGACTTAAATAACCCTAATGGGCCATGTTACTGGTCAAAAATCAAAATTTAAGTAAAAGGAAGACAAATCAAATTTTAATTCATATTCAAATTATAAAAGTTCTTTTTGCCCCTTTTGACTAATTCAAAATCCATATGGAATTTGGGGTTGAGGCAAAAAGCAAAGTTGGAGGTTATTTTATGTGGATCAACTTTGGTATTCAAAGTTTTTCAAGTTTACATATAAAATTTGGAGTAATTTTGAAATGATTCAGATGCTCAAATGCACCCCAAATTCAAATTTCAAAATGGAGGCAGAATTTGAAAATGTTCCTAGAAGCAAAGTTGTAGAGTTTGAAAAATTGAACAACTTTTATTTTTGGAGATTTTCAACTCCTTTAGAAAATTTGGGAGTAATTTGAAAAATAGACTCAGTGGTAGTTCTGTAAATAATTCAAAAATTAAGATTTACATCACCGCTTACCGCCGGCGCCACGCCTCTGCCGCCGCCGAGCGTTTTGCGCCGCTTCCTCGTGCCCTGGCACGTCTTCATCGCCGTGGCATCTTCGTCGTGTGCTGTCGAAGCTAGACTAGCTTCTCCCGGCTATAAATAGCCATATCGTCGTCGTCCCTCTCTTCCTTTCCTGCCTCTGCTCGCCGACGACGACCTCGCTGCGCTCGCAAAATTCGCCGCCGTCGTAGCATCTTGAGTCAGTAGCATCCGCCAGTAGCTCCGCCTCGTCTTTCTGCTCCTCCCAAGCCTGATCGTGTCGCCCCTGGAAGTCCAGCGCCGCCGCGCGACTTCATCTTCTTCGGAGCCGGCCGGAGCTCCGCCATCCTCGGTCTCACGTGGTCCCGTCGATCCAATACACCTCCGCCTTCACCGAGTCTACCTACGTGATCACGGTGAGCTCCTGAATGTGAAGACTGTTTCGCTTTAGTCCCTACTGCAGCATCACCGTGGCTACGTCGTACACCGTCGTGCCCAGTCCGCCATGCCCGGCGTGGAGGTGTCTCCAGTGCACCTTTTTCCTTTCTAATAGCTGAGATTGGTTCGGGGGAAGTAGTAGATCATTTTGGTGAGGTCCGTTTCGCCGGAGCGTCACCGTCGACGCATTTTGCGGCCGGTCAGTGAGGGCAGCGCCGTCGTGACATGTTTGAGTCACTGACGGGTGGGGTCAGCCTGTCAGTGCGAGTGAGGAAGAAGAACAGTGATGATTTTTATTTTCTGAATTTGTGAATAGTGCTGAAACTTTGGGAATTTGTAGGAAATTCATGATAGCTCCAAAAATTCTGAAATTTTGTGTGCAGCTTCTGTACACGTTCTAGTATGATTTAAAAATTTGAAACTTGAAATTTGAATAAATGTTTAATGTTCAAATATTCAGTCCATTAATTGAAAAATGCAATTTCCATGATTTTTGTAGGTCACTGTATAATTCCAAAAATTATGAAATTGGTTTTGGTAAACTAATTTGTCATGAGGAAGCTTACATAAAATTTTTAGGTCATTTGGAACAAGTTCATTTTTGGGCTTAATTCCAAATTAATTCAAAAATAAATAAAGGCAAACCCTAAGTGTTTGATTAGTGTTGGATCTTGTTTTGGTCATGTTTTGTGACTAGTAGGGTTTCAAGATCCATTTGGTCAAGACACATGTGTGGTTCTTGATGGTAGGATTGCAAGTTGGTTTTGTTGGCTTGCAACTGTTGGCTTGCAACTGTACCGTGAAATAAAATCATTTGCGGGTGTTTTTACATTTCATGTACCATGAAAGCATCATATTTACATTATCATCATGTTAAGGCATATGTTATCATTTCGTGTAGAACCCGAGAGTGAAACGATTCTAGTTGAGCAAGTTTTGGAAGAATCCCCGGTTGTCACGGGATTCGATAATCGTGGTACTGATCCGAAACCTAAGATCATCGACGAAGGCAAGCCCCGGTTTATGCATTAAACCCTTACCTTGTTTACTTTGAAAAGTTTATCACCTATGTTACTTATTGCATTGAGTTGATAAATTCAAATATTACCTACTTGATGCATTGCTTACCTTGTTACTTGTTTGCCATCCTTGAAGATGTTTTCATTTACAAAGGCGTAGAATGCTTAGTATGCTTTATGATAGGCTTTCAAAATAAAAGTTTTGGTACAATCAAAGATGGCATACTGGCCAAAGAAAGAAAGAAGGTTGAATGAACTAGAGACTAGTCGGGTGACTTATCTTGAATGTTGGGTAATGTTGCCGACTATGTCGCTTAAAGGCCACTCATTGTGGATCTTCTGAACGAGACATTTTGTAGTACTGGTCACATACTCCGGTAAGCCTACTTTGGCTAATCCAATACTAAGACGAATGCCCATGCACTAGGAGTGGAGAGATGGCGGGAGTAGCGTGTACCCTCATGGCTAGAATGTGGCTGGATTTGAGGTGTGTTGTGCTCTTGGGTGGCGTGGAGACGGCTTAGTATAGGAGGATCCGGTAGCGAGGTTGATATATGTAAGATTAAGTTCTACATATGTCGTGTGATAAGGAATCCCCAGCTGGGACTTGAATCAATTCGAATTGCCGGTGCTCCGCGGATATGGAGACTCGTTTCATTACAGAAGCAATGCAGGACTGGTGAATTACTAAAACATGAGAAAAGAATGAAATGAGAAGGAATGGAATATGGGAAATGTACATTTAGTTTGAGATAATGAACTAAAGGACTTAGGGGTAAAACTAAAAAATAGGATAAGAATAGTAAGCTTTTGGCAAAGTACTTTGAATTTTGCTACATACTTACCTTGTCCCAAACCCCTGTATCTCTAAAGTTTTACACCCGTTACGTCGGGTTAGTCTTGTTGAGTACCTTTGTACTCAGGGTTTGTTAACCCTTGTTGCAGGTGAGTCGCATGCGCAGGCTTGTTTTGGTCCCTGCTGCATGTCTGTGTTTGAAGTCAATGACGATGAGGAGTGATGAATGGCCTTTGGACAAGGCACTAGTTTGTATGATAAATAAAGTTAATGTAATATTATCCCGCTACTATGGTTATATGACACTTATGGTATTGTAAGTTTGAAAACAACTGGTTTGTAACTATGTTATCTTAAGACTTCCGCTATCTTTTACTCTGGTATATATTTGAATAAATTGTTGTAATCTGCAATGACTGTGATTGGGATCCTGTTTGAAAAGAGAATAGTGGATGATTCGGGTTTCCCGAGGACACCCGACAGACCTGTTGAGTTGTTGGGAACTCGTGTACGCTATCTGAGTCTGTTAAGACAACGATAGGTGCACATGGGCCTGATTTCTTAGGAGGTTCTGCCACAGCTAGTATCGGAGCAGTTCCCATCTATGATCATTGTAGGTTACTTTGGAAAACCTTCAAAACTGATTTGGATCAAAGAAAGTAAACATGATATTTTAAAGTTCAAATTTCTTTCTTCTTACCTTTGATCTAGACTCAATCCTGTCTTATTTGAAAGTTTGTGGCGGATAATATGATTAGGTTTGTCCTATGTATTAAAAATCTAGTACTTATGATTATATAAATCTTTTGTACTTAGATTCGTAAGATCGATTCATGCATCATGCTTGAGCACATTGCATAATAATTTCCCTTAATAGTGGTTGGGTAAGTAATGTCAATCCCATTCTTGCTAACCTCCATTATCCTCAAGCTATTCTTATAGTCCTACCTTAAATCCTACAGGCTATGGCAAAGACCAAGAAAACCGCACGCAAGTCCACCGAACCTCATGGAGTCCCTCATCACCAGTTGGCACCAAGAAACCACGAGTTTGGTGAAGGTAGTGCCAAGACCCTAGGAGATGAAGGATCTTCAAGCAACCCCGCCAACGTCGAGAACCTTAACAAGGAGCTCAACACTCTTCGTCGAGCTCATGCCAAAGATCAAGAGGAGTTGGTAGAAATGCAAAGGGGTATCACCATGACCATGGAGCTGCGGAATGAAGCCTGGACATGAGAGGATGCAGCCAATGAACGCGTCCATGAGTTGGAGTTCTACGTAGAAGACCTGGAGATGGACAATGCTATTCTTCATGAGAATGTCCACATGTTGTACGCACTACTAACTTCTAACCCTTGCGCAATGACGAAAAAACATTGCAATAGGCTCAATTTGGTTGCAAAAGGTAGATGTTGCAACCAAATCATGTTCGTTGCCAATGGTTGCAAAAAGTCACGTTGCAATAAGGTATTGCAACCGTTGTTAGTTTGGCGTTGCAAGTGTTGGGGTTTCTTGCAACCATAGGTGTCCGTTGCCAAGCATGGCAATAGGACATTGATGCAACGTTCACGGTCGTGGGAATATAAGCACTTGCCACGCCCGTCTTCGTAGCAAGAGGTGGTACATGCAACGATCGATAGCATAGCAATAGAGACAATTTGCCACGAACAATGTCGTTGCAATAGTCTGTATTGCCACGCTAGAATTTTGTTGCCTAAGGTGTTATTGCCACGACCATTATGCTGTGGCAAGTACACCGTTTGCAACGCAATTTTATTCATTGCGAGAGATCATACGTTATTGCCACGGTCGTTGTGCCATGGCAATAGTATCATTTGCCATGTAATTTTATTCGTTGCCATAGATCATATTGCCACGCAAGTGAGTTCGTTGCCATATATCATATTGCCACGCATAGCTGCTCGTTGGCATAGTTTGTATTGCAACGCTAGTAGCATTTGAATTGTGGTTTAATAAATCATCATTGCAAAAAACAATAAACCATAACAAAAGCGGTTGCACTCACATATATTACTTATTACCAATCATTCAATAAGTTGACAAAGCATTGAAATAGTAGCTAAAATCATAAACGAGTGTACAGTTCACTCATTATTTCACAACTTTTTAAAACTTGCAGCAGTACAAGAGTTCCTAACATCTATGCAGCACCTCGAGGTTTTCCTAGCAGCAACATGTGATCACCTTGGCTATGTCCTCGTTTGATTATCAGCCTCCCACTTAAACCTTGTCCACCTACTGACCAAAAGAATAAGATTGGGATATTAGCAAAATATTAGGTTTACTACGTCATGCACAAAATGTAAAGAGATTCAGATAGAACATGATTGTAATTAAGCAAAAGAAGAATTAATCAAAACTATGGAAGGAGTGCTGTCAATTTAATTAAGCAAAAGTAGAACTAAAAATTAAGAAATGCTATAGATACAACCATTTTGCTGTCAAAGTATCTTAATTTTTAAGGCAGCAGTAGTACAGTTGCTTAGAAAAATTATAACTACAGTTCTAGACAACGAAAAATTATATTCTTTAACAATATGGAAACCCCGTGAAATTATCTACATCATTCTAGTTATTTGTAAAATCAGATTCTGAACTTATCAAGGTCGAAAATCAAAAAGGCCCACTGCTGTGCAGAGGAATTAGGTCAAAACCTGACAGGCTACATCTAAAATTCATAACTCCCAATTCTCCAGGGCTAAAATCATGAACTTTCACGACGACAAACATCTCTAAAGCCTCTACAACTTTGGTATTATCAAGTATCACAGAAAAGATAATTTACTACATGGAATAATTCACCCAATCAGAACTGCACAAGCTGCAGTTTTCAGCACGTATGATAAATGTATTTCCTACATTTCCTAGTTCTACAAGGAAGGTCGCATTTGATAAACTTTCAGAAATTGATGCAAGAGTGCATGACATCTAACAGAGTTACTAACTAGGAATGGTGAAATAGAATTAAATCCTTAACTAATTATTTACATATTTGGTGTAGGTGCAACCTTTCTTGCATTAGATGTGTCTAATAAGCACGCAGGGACAACAAAGATAAATGCAGACCAATGTCACAATAAATTGCGGATTGGTGCACTCTGTATTTAAGAACACAGCAAAACAAGAATTACATCCAAATCATATCTATTTCTCATGGCATGGTAGTGTTAGTGCAGGTCTGTCCAGAAAAGAGTTATGATAAAATGAGCACAATTTAGTTTCCAATTAGCAGATAACATATTGTAGTTGTTACCTTCTTTTTAGGATTTCTTCTTCTATTCATCGGCTGCTGTTGAGCGATATATGTCTTCGGTGCTGCCACATTTGCAGCGTTTTCTTTGAAAAGATTTCTGCTGACAATAGTAGTATTTTTACTGGAGTAGTAGGTGGTGCTGCATCTTTTTGTACGGTGACAACGCTTCCTGGCTGTGTCTACAAAGATTAAATTGTTCAATCTGTTTTACCTAGACTTTAAGGTACATAGCTCAAGATTACTTGGAACATAGTGCAATAATGTCATTACCTGCTGTAACGCATCTTTATTTTCATCATTTGCATGTTCACCAGTCTCATCGTCCTCTTGTGTGGTTGGTGCAATTTGTATGTTGTCATTGTTTTGCGGGGTACTCTACACATACAAATATTGAGGTAAAAGATTAGGCATTATAATCATAAGTTTATTAAAAGGACGAAGGATAAAAAAATATTCTAAAATATTACCTGATTCATAGTTCTTGCTTTGTGCTGCGCTAGCATATTAAGAAATTTTTGCTTCATTTCTTTTTTTAGTGCTATCTTAGCATTTTCCAGATCCTCTTGCATTTGTCTCCTATTTTCTTCTTTCTCCCTTTCCCTTTCTGCAGCTTCGTGCGCAAGCTGATCTTTCAGCTTCTCAACCTCTACTTCATAAGCAATTCTCTTCTCCTTGGCTGTAGCTTCAGCACGTGCATGTACTTCAAGGTTCTCTTTCATAAGTTCTCTGCGAGTTCGATACTTAGCCAAGTATCCATGCCCATGTACTCTGGATGATTTGATCTGTGTGGTTTCTTTGTAGCATGACTGGAAAATCATGTTCTCCTCAGCAGCTGAAAGTGTTTGTCTATCAGGTTCTAACTCAATCTCACCCATTTTCAAGGCTATGTTTTCCTAAATGGAATAACAGAATCCGTTAGAGTTGCTTGACACAACCAGCAGCTATAAAAAAGGCTTGACGAAAGATTTACTCACATGTACTGCAAATGACACAGAATTTGACCATTTGCCCTGTTTTGTGTGAGTGGCCTTCTAAAGAAAATGATCACTTGGCTCTTCACCAGTTTCTTTGTCTCTCTAGGATGCCAAAATATAATTCAACACACAAGTATTGCATCATACAACGGAAGGACCAGATAAGTGTATCTAATGATTACCATCTTGAAGCTACACTGGAAGTCCCCTCTTGCAATGAACATAAAGAGTCCAGATCTCACCCGTGGCACTGCATACATAGGACAATGGTTGATAAATAAACATGTTAAAAAAGGTGAAGTATTACCCATTGGCACAATCTTAACTTAAGCAAGAATAAACATGTTGATCTTGATAGCAGCTCTTTTAATTTTTCAGATCAACTAGAGTTCAACAGATCTGAAAACCTCACAAATATAGCATTCTTAAATTTCACTTTGTCAAATCAAATCAAATGAACCAAAAGAAATAAAGATTCAGTTAATCAGAAGTTGAAATTTTTAAGGAAATTATAATTCAGGAGAATTTATGCTCATGCTTTTTTTGTCAATTAAAAATAACAGGTGTCTCACTTGGCTACTTGTCAAATGCTAAAATTCTTTTCTACTATATGGTTACAGCAACATCAAGGCAAGAACTGATTCACTGATTTGGCATATAAAAGAACAGCAAGATTAATAGAAGCATGATTACTAATTTGGCAAGTTTCAGAATATAAAAGAAAAGGTAGTACTAGAAAAAAAAATAGCTAATGGATCTGTCAAACAGCTCAAAGCCTCAAACAGAAACTAAGTTTTCCAAACAGTATCACCATCCAATGCCGCGACCTGTACAAATTGTGGAATCTAATAAACTAAGTACTTAAACTGGACTAAAGCTAGGGCCACGTTTAGTTGGCGCCGGAATCGGCATTTGCACAGTGTCTGATGGGACGGCAAACACTGTAGCAATGTATTTGTTGATTATTGTCCAAACATTGATTAATTAGGCTCAAAAGATTCGTCTCGCAAAGTTCAACCAAACTGTGCAATTAGTTTTTGATTTCATCTACATTTAGTACTCCATACATGTACCGCAAGTTTCATGTGATGGAAAATCTTCTTTTTTATAGTGTCAAAGTTGGAAGTTTGGTGAAAACTAAACATGGCTTAGGGATGCAAGCAGGACTACCT
Organism: Miscanthus floridulus; assembly: GCF_019320115.1. NCBI lineage: Eukaryota > Viridiplantae > Streptophyta > Magnoliopsida > Poales > Poaceae > Miscanthus > Miscanthus floridulus. Next base: position 112,996,073 of record NC_089588.1, on the reverse strand, counting down.
GCAGGCGGCCCGCGGATAACTGCATCAACCGCTAGTATATTTTGCTACTCCTGCAGGTTCCTACTAGGCCCTGTTTAGTTTCCTCCCAAAATGCTAAATTTTTCAAGATTTTTCGTCACATCGAATCTTTGGATGCATGTATGAAGCATTAAATATAAATAAAAAATAAAACTAATTACACAGTTTAGACGAAATCCACGAGACGAATCTTTTAAGCCTAATTAAATTATGATTGGACACTAATTACCAAATAACAACGAAAACACTACAGTGTCGTTTTGCCAAAAATTTCGGCAACCAAACTGACCCCTAGTATACAGCTCGCTGCCCGCATCCACCTGCTGGGCTTAGCAGCAAAACACATGCAGGCTTGCAGACACCCGCCGGAAGCCTGCTTTCAATTGCGAGCAATGGAAGACCCTGCAGAGGACACAGCACGCTTTGCTTTCTCCGCACCACTGTCTTGTCTGAAAGAATCTAGCGACTGATTTATAGTAGCAATTTCACTGGGCTCCTGATTTGATTAGAAATGCGTCGATGGTTGTCAGGAAAATTTGCCTACGCTTAAGGTTTACTATTGCAGTCCAAAACTAACTTTTATCAGTGCTAACCGACTGCTAATTTTCTGGATCAGCCACTGCAGGCATGGGAGGCTGAGGGGGAGCAAGCAAATGAGGACCACAACTCCACATGTAAAATAACCAATGTTAAGGCCACAAATTAGGAACTTCACATGTAAAATAACCAATTACAGGCCTCTAACAAAAAGAAGCCACTCTGGTCATGACAACGGCAACGGCTGAAGAAATAAACAAGGACAGAAGCACGAACAGAACTAAATTAAAGAGCAATGTTTCTAACAATAAATGTATAGCGCATCTAGTCAATCAGGGCTGCATCCAAACTGTACAGTCCATTTACATGCTAGTCCATATCAGAAAGTTCAAGAACCACAAGAGATCACACGCAACAGCAACACTACAGGATGAAAAGCAAACCATCTGGGAGATCAAGGAAGACTGCTCAGTGGGCTTAAGCCTAAGAGGCATTACAGGTTACTCCCGCTTAAGCCTGCTAGGCAAGCACAGGTTCCCGCGAAGGATTTTTTGCAGGCTGGATTTAGCAGGTTGCAGGCAAACCTGCACCCGTTTGCATCCCTAACTAAAGCCCCAACAATCTACCTGGTGCTAACAAACAGGAATCTAATAAACTAGATTTCTGATGACAGCAGCCAAAGCCAACAATCTACCTGGTGCTATATGGACGAGAGAACCCATGTTCATCTTCTAGTTCGAGGGTGGCTTCAATATATCGATGGGCGCCCAAGGCGGTGGCGTTGTTGCTGGCGCTGATGCCCTGAGGAGGAAGCGACGTCCTGGCTGGAGGCGACGTCGGCGGCGTCCTGGACGCAGGCAGCGTCGGGGGCGTCCTGGAAGGAGGCGGCGGCGCCATGGCCCTCATGGAGGCGGCATCGGGGGCTCCTGGACGGATCGCGGTCTAATTTTGGGGGAGGGGATACGAATAGGCAGGTACGGGGGGAGGAACCGACGATATATGGCGCTTTTTTCTTTTTTTCATTTGTGCACAGAAATTTGGCGCGGTGGGAAACTTTGGAAAATTTTGGGAGGAAATCAGGCACGTGTTGTGGTTTTGAGCCTTCGTTTTGGCGCCTTCACGTGGGTTTTAAACGGTCTGACATTTTTGATACACACGATCATTTTTCAAATAAAACTTTGCATACATATTTTCTCTGTCCCATAATGCTTGTCGTCGTAGGAGTTGGGGGAGATTACCAAGGAAGCCAACAAATGACCTGTTTGCCCCTACTTCCTCTGTCAAAAGGCTGCCGTGAATGGCAGTGAATGGACATGTAGAGAGAGGGTGCCGAGCAGATAGAGAGAGTGAGCGGGTGCCGAGCACATGGGCCAAAGGCTGCTGCGCATGCACTGATGGAGGAAGCAAGCTAAAACGTCATCTATTTTGATACTTCTTTTAACGCTTGGACGTCCAGTATTATGGGACTGAGGGAGTACCATTTAAATATATATATATATATATATATATATATATATATATATATATATATATATATATAATTTTTTCAGTAGTACACACAATTAAATTTGGAATTTGTTCTAATCACCATGGCGGGGCAGTGGGCGGCGGCGGGGGCGAGTAGTACGATGGACAGTGCCATCGGAAGGACGAAAAAAATCGAGTAATTGCTCACTCGGGTGAGGAATAGATAGATCCTAAAAAATATTAGTAGTATGCCCGTGATAGTGCTATGGTAAAACCTAAAACACGATCAAATTCATGTCATAATTTTATATGGGCAGTTTTTCAAATATAACTTTTGCATACATACAATTTAAATATATATTTACATAATTTTTTCAGTAGGAGTACACACAATTCAATTTATAATTTGTTCCAACCGACACAGAGAAATTCATTTTATCTATGTTTTTTGGGAAAATTTGGGAGCCAAATTTCTCTCGAGAGGGCTTGTCTCTATAACTAAAAAATGGTAAAAGCCACGGGGCCAGGTCGAGGAAGAGGGAGACCGCGCTAGGGTTTCGCCCGAGCTCGGCGGCTGCGTATGCCAGAATCAAAATCGAATGCACAACATATGTATGCTAGGATCAATTTATTCGTACATGACATGAGGCTTATATCAAGGATAGACTAACTTTGTTTGACACCAGCGCCTAAGAGACACGTTCTAATTTCCTTAATTCCTTTGCACCTAATTACTAGGTGAATTCTGCCTTCTCCTCAGAGAACCAAACCAACACTTGGATTCCATCCAAGCTCCCAACTGAACCAACCATTCCCTTACCAAGGGAACCACCCAAAACGAACCAGAGCCATCTAATCTTGAAGAAGTCCAAGTCGATCTTGTCCGTGAGCACGGCTGATATATTGGTTTTACACTCTACAGAGATTGCACACTTTTACCATGAGTCATGTTTTCCACATCACGGTTCACACTACCTAGGAGCTTCGCGGGGTCACACTACAAGGCTATTACAAAGTCCTCCAAGCCTCTTTTACACCCCTCTAAGGTTTCGCCGTGGGTACCAACACCACTGCAAAAGTAGTAGTAGCAATAGTAGTAGTAGCACTAGAAGTAGTAAAAGTAGTAGTAGTTGGAATATTATATTCAAAAAGTTGGAATGGTCAATTTAAAAAGTTAAACAAAAAAGTTGGAATGATATAAATAGGTTTTCAAAAATTTTAAATGTTGTTGTAATGTTCAATTTTAAAAGTTAAAAAATATAAAAAAGAACTAGAAGTGGTAAAAGTAGTAGTAGTTGGAATATTATATTAAAGCCAAAGGGCGCCTAGCTCAAAGGGTTAGGTGACCCAGCGGCACTCAGGTTCTGAGTTTGACTTCCCGTGGGAGTGAATTTCAGGCTGAGGTTAAAAAAATCTCCTCGCTCGTCCCCATAACCAAAGCACTTGGGGGGCACCGGCCCAATTCTCACTTGGGCGATGGAAAGCCACCGTGTAAGGGTGGGCGCGGGGGTTTGGGTTTTTCTCGGCCAGGTGAGAAAGTTCTTTTTCTTATTTGTAATGCTGCGGGGGCAGTCTTAGCCCCCCGGTCGAGTTTTTTTATATTACATTAAAAAAAGTTGGAATGTTTAATTTAAAAAGTAAAAAAAAGTTGGAATGATATAAATAGGTTTTCAAAAATTTTAAATACAGTTAGAATGTTCAATTTAAAAAGTTCAAAAAATATAAAAAACAGAGTTAAAATTTTTTGCACTGTACGGGCCTACAAAAAGACCAGTCTCCTCACCAGGGAGCTCAGCAAAGCAACCTGGCCCAAGCAGGTCCAATTATGTGCATTTTTTTAGAATGGCGTATGCTAGAAGAAGTTTAATGAGGTTCAGGTGTGTTTGGTTGAGCTGTGGTTGTGAGAAAAAACTGCTATGGGCTGTGAGCTGTAGAAAAGCTGAAAGCTGTTTGGTTAAACAAATATAAAATATAACTTCTATCTTTATCTCTTTTGAAACAACTATGGAAGAGCTTTTTATTCCACTAATTTTGAAAAGTAGAAAGCCAAAAGCAGAGTCAAAGCAGCTTTCAAAAATATACTATGAAAAAACAGATGAAAAAGTAGCCTCCAAAAGCAAGCCAAAAGCCCAATTAAACAAATCCTCAGTCCCTTCAACTTTTAAGCTATGTTTCATCTCCCTACGTTGGCGAGGTGGCACTAATGTACCAACGTTTGGGCAACAGCCAACACACTACGTCAATGGACCGGCCCACTTCGTTTCCTCAAAACAGTCCCGCACCGGCCACTTCCTTCTCCCGTACACCCTCCCCATCCCGTGAGTTCGTGACCCCCCGCATTCCCCACCCGTGACTCCCACGAGGCACGAGCGACGGAGGCGGCGGCGGATTGAATCCCCCAGGCGGCGACGAAGGTGGCGGCGGAGTCGTCGACCATGTCAAGCAGCAAGCGCGGCCACAACACCCGGACCCAAGCGTGCAACTCACGCGGCCAGTTCGCCCCGCGCGCGAGGTGTACCTTGTTCGACTACGACACCGACGTCGACGGCGATCCGGCCACAATGCGGTTGGCATTGGAGGTTTGGGCGACCGGAGGAAAGCGCGGCAAAGGGGCAGCGTCCAGCGGAGGCAAGGAAAAGGTTTCGGTCTCCAGCGTGAAGAGGGGCAAATGGGCGCCTTCCACCTCATCGAAGAAGGTAAGAGCGATTTTCCCCCTTTGGTGCGCTGTGTGAGATTTGGATGCCATTGAGAGTTAGAGTTTCGTGGCTTGGGGGCGATGAGCACGGGTGGTGCCCGGTGCTTGGATGGGGACATAGCAGGGTTGCCGTGTCTCGAATAATTCGTTACCAAAATAGCCCTTCAAATTAGTAATAGGTTTCTAGACATTTGTGTTACCCATGTCTGTGAAGTTCTTGTACCACCTAAACTAAACATTCCATAGCCTCGATGTCAGCAGTTAGCACCTGGTATTAAGCAATTTTCTTTTTGACGTATGGTTGCTAACTACATTAGTTCTTTTCAATTAACTGAAGCAATGCTATGAATCTAGCAATTTTCTATTTGATAGATATGATTTGCTATGTCCTTAGATCTCAATGATTGTTTGTAGCTATAAGTTTTCTATTAAAGCTTTATGCATCTGTATCCGCATTGATATATCCTATATAAGTTGAAATCCAAAATCATTTGTAGTTTGTAGTTCGGAAAGGAACCACATGCAAGTCGTGTTGGCATTATACATTCATACTGGTGCAGGTTTTGACTAACTGGATGACAGCTGTAGAACTTGGTTACTGTACTGGGGTTGTATAGGTTCTACTGGCTTGCTCGTGCACCTTAACCAAACATACTGTGATGAAAGGAAAATGAGAGTCCTGTTTCAGTCTCAATTTAGTCATGACAGCATACACAACTATGTTTTATTGTTTGAAGGTTCCCGATGACAGTGTTGAGGAAGACAAGTCTGGGTCATTTGCTTTGTACACGATGACAGTTATGACCTTTCTGCGTTCGAAGAACATCATCATCCTGAAGCCATGGACAAGCTCAAATGGACAATTGAGCTGGCTAAGGACGATGCCAAAGGCTCCATCGATCACTATGCGGACAAGTATGCGAAGAAGGCAAAGCGTGATGTTGAAAACAGATTTGATAAGCTCTACCAGGAGATCAAGCAGAAGTACAAGCCGAGGAACTGAAGTGCATGCTGATATGTAGTTCTCTTTTGGTGTAGTATAAATAAATGCAAGTAGTGCATGCTGATGCTGGTAGGTAGTGTGTTGGTATGTCTGCAACCACTACAACTATGTCGTATTAGTTTATTGGTTGCTCTGATGGGAATATAACTCAGACTTAGTAGTTTGTGGCAACATCTGGCGACACCTGGTAGGTTAGTTTGGAAGAAATAATGTATATTTGGCAAGTGCCATGATGATGGGAACCACTATATGCAATTAATGTCTATGGTGTGCATAACCTGTGTTCAGTTTCCTAAGTCTATGGTGTGTTCTGGAACTGATCAGTGGTCAGTGGATGGATGGATCCATCAAGTGCAAAGAGCAAATCCTCCCATCGTTTGTACCCTTTTCTGCTCCATATAATTACTGTGTTGATAATGTGCCGTCAGATGTTTTCAAGTAATGAGACAGTACTGATGTTGTAAGTTTGTGTTTTTGAAGATTTTATGTGTTCATATATATAATAATATGCTTTGAACATGGGCGTGGAGACCTGCTGTGCACTAGCAGCCCGCATGAGTTTTTGGGCTGTTTGGATGCTACCCTGGAGTAGTTACCTGGATATTTCACCTGCCTATGAGCTGCCTGTTATTGAGTAGTAGAAAATTGCCTGGTCAGGCAGACTAGGATGTCTGTGTGAAGAGCGGTGAGGGCACGGCGATCCAGTGGCACCGGCGACAGGGACACCAGTGGCTGCAGGAGTGCAGGGAGGCTGTGACGTCGCCTGGTGAAAGAGGCGTCTGCGACGACGCCTTGGAAAGAGGAAGCGACGATGCCTATGTACGTACACCACTATACCAGATCCGATCCTGTTTCAATACCTAAACGGGTTCTACGTTATTTTGTATATGTTCCTGTGACTACTAATGACACAAACACATATATGTAGTGGTAAGCACCTATCTTCTGAGCTCTGAGGTCCCAGGTTCTGTTCCTGTGACTACTAATGACACAAACACATATATGGTGCAGTGGTAAGTACCTATCTTTTGAACTCTGACGTCCCAGGTTCAAATCCTGATGGTGATTTTTTATTTAATTTTTTTTACTTAACCATTGTGCTCGAGAACCTATGGTATTGCAACGATTTAGTCTTTCGTTGCTATATGTACAATCTTTTTGCAACGCAAGAGACTATTACATACAAGACGTGTTTTTAATTTGTATAAGCTTCCGTGGCTACTAATGACAAGAACACAATTACGGTGTAGTGGTTAGTAGCTTTCCTTTAGAGTCTCATGTTCGAAACCTGGTTACTCCCTCCATACTAAAAAATAAAGTCGTTTTTTACAACGACACGGTCTTCAAAGTATTACTTTGACTCTTTGTTTTTATAAAAATATTTATCAAAAAGTGATATATGTATATTTTTATGAAAGTATTTTTCGAGACAAATCTATTTATATGGCTTTCACATTTCCAAACTCAACAACTTAAAAGTTATTCATGATTTATATTCTCAATGTTTGGCCCAAGCCTTGTCCAAAACGACTTTATTTTTTAGTACGGAGGGAGTACACATCTTTTATTTTTTTTAATTTTTCCTAAAAGCGTAGTGGTCCTGAACCTTAGTGATTGCAACGATTTATTTTTTCGTTGCTATATGTACAACTCTTTTGCAACGCAAGCGACTATTACATACAACGAATCATATTCGTTGCAACATAGACGCGCTTTTGCAACCATCAACTAAAGAGTTGCAATATCATCTCAGTATTGCAACGCCAATAAAACTGCCCGCAACGCAAATCAAATCGTGGCAACAGTAACCACTTATTGCAACCGGTTTACCATTGGTTGCGATAGCACTTACTTATTGCAACGATCTTCGCACTCACGGCCACAAAATAATTTGCGTGGCAAAAATTCTGTCTATCGCAACCGAAAGTGCAAATGGTTGCGATAACACCCCTTATTGCAACCAAATCTTGCCATTGCGACAAAAAAACGTGGCATAAGGGTCCAAAGTTAGTAGTGACGCTCAACTTCATCCACCTCATGGGGATGGTGAAGTTACCGATGAAGAAATAATTATAGCTCCAGGAGAAATCGAGAATGAAGAAGAGGAGGAGGATCCTGAGGAGTTGGTGTACTTCTCAGATGAAGATGAGGTTTCGTCCGATATGGGCACGGATGCTGAAGACTGAGAGCTTGGAGTAGAAGTAGTTCCTTTACTGCTTTCCTAGAAAACCAGGGTTGTCTTGTGGGATACAAGACATGTAATATAAATAAGGACCCTTTGTAGCATGAAACCTTTTAAATGCTTTCAATAAAGAATAATGTAAGTAAATGTGTTTCTCTAACAGATGCCTCGTCCTATCACCCGAACTGGTGCTAGTGGCTCGCATGACGATGATGAGTGCCCTAATCCTCCACCAATGCCTTCGACTATGGCAGATGCCATAGCCGCACTCGTCAATGCAACGGCAGAGAATGCTAGGCTGTTAAGGGAGTTGGCGCAGAACCAGCAGGCACCATACCCTAATCGTGGCCGTCGTAATAATGGAAACGATGAGTCAACCTATGTGGATTTTACTAACACACGTCCGCCTGTGTTCTCTAAGGCAGACGAACCTTTAGAAGCAGACGATTGGCTTAGGACAATAGAGCAAAAGTTCGAGCTGATCCACTGTACCAAGGTTCAAAAACCAAGGTTTGCGGCACAGCAACTCTGAGGAGCTGCTGGTGCCTGGTGGGCAAATTTGGTAGCAGTATAGCCCGCTGGTCACCAAATCAACTAGAGGGAATTCAAGGATGCCTTTAGGGCACACTATATTCCAGACGGTGTGATGACCATGAAGTTAGAAGAGTTCTTGGCTCTTAAGCAAGGGGAGCACCCGGTGATGCATTATGTTGGGCGTTTCAACCACCTGTTGCAGTATGCTATTGAGTATGTGAATACTGACAGGAAGAAAAAGAATCATTTTCTTAGAGGCCTGAACACTAAACTTCAGACCTTGATGGCAACTTGTGGTAACACAACTTACCATGAGACAATCAACATTGCTATCGCTTCGGAAGAGAATTACCGCCGACACAAGGAGGCGAAGAAGAAGAAAATATTTGCTTCTGGATCATCAAGTGGCAAGCGTCAGAAGATAGTATACCATCCTCAGAATCATGGCTGTACGCCATTCTGCCCACAACAAGGCCAAAGCAGGCAACAGATCTTTATTCGCCCTGCAACTAATACGCCTTATACTCATCAAGCACCGCAGCAGCAGAACAATACCAATAATGCAAACCGCAATACTACTCCCCAGAATCACAACTTTCCATGCTATAATTGTGGTAAACCCAGACATTTTTCCCGAGAATGTCCGTATCCTAGGAAGAACAATCCTGATGCACCCAAAGCCCCTGTTAATCAAGCTCAGAATCAGTACAAGGGTAATGCTCAGATCAATCAGAAGGATCAGGCTGAGAAGAAAACTAGAAGGGTATTCTATACTCAAGTGGAATCTATTCCAGAAGGAGAACCAGTTATGATGGGTATGTTTCCCATTGCTAAGCATCCTGTAATTACCTTATTTGATTCTGGTGCATCCCATACATTCATCAATCCTACATTTGTTGTGAAGCATAGGATAGCTATTGGGGAAACAAAAGAACCCTATCATATACAGTCGCCTGGGGGACGAATCTGTACAAGGGAGGTAGTTCAACATATACCTATTGATTTGGGAGGTTATGAGTTCCCTACCAATATGCTGATATTAAAAGATCAAGATATAGATGTGATCCTTGGTATGAACTGGTTAACTCAGCACGGGGCTATCATAGATGTCCTGCGTAGAACCATAAGGGTAAATGCACCTGGCAGCAAAACCCAACTTCTCATCCAACTTCCCTTTCCTAAGAGTACAGTGAAAATAGTCTGTGCAACTATTGTTGAAGGAGTTGAGAAAATTTCAGTGGTATGTGAGTTTATGGATGTCTTTCTCGATGATTTGCCTGGTCTGCCACCAGACCGAGACGTAGAGTTCAGAATTGATCTGAAACCAGGGACAACACCAGTGTCCAAAAGAGCATATAGGATGCCACCCAAGGAACTAGCAGAATTAAAAATGCAACTACAAGAGTTGTTAGACAAGGGTTTCATTCAACCCAGTTCATCACCTTGGGGATGCCCTGCTATCTTCGTGAAGAAGAAGGACCAAACCTTGAGGTTATGTGTTGACTATCGGCCATTAAATGAAGTCACCATCAAGAACAAATACCCCTTACCCTGAATTGATTTGCTTTTTGATCAACTTGCGGGAGCTAAGGTATTTTCGAAGATAGACCTAAGATCAGGCTACCACCAGATTAAGATCAGACGTGAAGATGTGCCGAAGACAGCATTTACTACCTGATATGGTCTATATGAGTATCTAGTCATGTCTTTTGGGCTAACCAATGCCCCGGCTCATTTCATGTACCTGATGAACTCAGTTTTCATGCCTGAGTTAGATAAGTTTGTCGTGGTGTTCATAGACGACATTCTTATCTATTCTAAGAACAAAGAGGAACATGCGGAACATCTCCGTATTGTTCTACAAAGGTTAAGAGACCACCAACTATATGCCAAATTCAGCAAATGTGCATTTTGGTTAGAGGAAGTACAATTTCTGGGTCATGTGCTATCTGCTGAAGGTATAGCTGTTGATCCGAGTAAGGTAGAAGAAGTCCTTAACTAGAAACCACCTACAACTGTTCATCAAGTTCGTAGTTTCCTGGGGTTGGCAGGGTATTACCGTCGGTTTATCCCTAACTTCTCTAGAATTGCGAAGCCAATTACTGGACTATTGAAAAATCAAACTAAGTTTGTATGGTCGACAGAATGTGAGGAGGCCTTTCAAACATTGAAGAAGTTGCTGACAACTGCCCCAGTATTAGCACAACCTGATATCGAGAGGCCGTTTGATATCTATTGTGATGCATCTGGAATTGGTATTGGCTGTGTTCTAATGCAAGAAGGCAGAGTCATAGCATACGCTTCCAGACAACTCAAGAAGCATGAAGAACATTATCCCACCCATGACCTTGAATTAGCTGCTGTTGTACATTCACTCAAGATTTGGCGACATTATTTATTGGGCAATATATGCCATATCTATACGGATCACAAAAGTTTGAAATACATCTTCACTCAGTCAGAGTTGAATATGAGGCAAAGGAGATGGTTAGAACTTGTCAAAGATTATGACTTAGAAGTGCATTATCATCCGGGCAAGGCTAATATGGTTGCCGATGCCCTGAGTTGCAAGAGTCATTGTCATTGCCTAATTGTAGAATCTATGCAGCGAACATTGTGTCAAGAGATGGAGCATCTGGATTTACAAATCATAGAACAAGGTTCCCTATCCAATATTGTAGTTGAGTCCACTATTAAAGATCAGATCATTGCTGCTCAACAGAAAAGTAAGGGCATAGCCCATATGAAGGATAAAGTCAGATATGGAAAACCAACATGTTTCAAGATTGATGAATCAGATGTCGTATGGTTCAAGGATAGATTGGTAGTACCCAAAAATCCGGAGCTACGAAAGCAGATTCTTGATGAAGCTCATTCTACAAGATACTCCATTCATCCAGGAAGCAACAAAATGTATCATGATCTGAGAAAGAGATATTGGTGGACCAAAATGATGATAGAAATCGCTCAATATGTGGCCAATTGTGATGTTTGTCAGAGAGTCAAAGCGGTTCATATGAAGACTGCAGGTCCATTACATTCATTGCCAGTTCCATCTTGGAAGTGGGAAGATATTTGTATGGACTTCATCGTGGGATTGCCCAGGACATCTGCAGGCTACAATTCCATATGGGTTATTGTTGATCGCCTAACCAAGATAGCTCACTTCCTACCAGTCAGAGATAAATATCGAGCAGAGCAGTATGCAAAGCTTTATCTTGATAGAATCTTCAGTCTGCATGGGGCACCCAAGACCATTGTCTCTGACAGAGGGTCATTGTTCATATCTAAGTTTTGGAAAAGTCTACATGAGTCTTTAGGAACTAAACTTATCTGTAGTTCTGCTTATCATCCGCAAACAGATGGACAGACTGAAAGGGTAAATCAAATTCTTGAAGATATGTTAAGAGCATGTGTTCTTTCTTTTGGTGCTAAATGGGATGAATGCCTTCTCTTAGTTGAATTCTTGTATAACAATAGCCATCAAGAGAGCATTAAAATGGCACCATTCAAGGCACTATATGGCCGTAGGTGCCAAACACCTCTAAATTGGTTAGAAGCTGGAGAACGTTAGTTCTTTGGACCGAATGTGGTCAAGGAAGCTGAAGAGAAAGTTAAACTCATACAAGCTAATATGAAGGTAGCTCAATCCCGACAGAAAAGCTATGCTGATAAGAGGAGACGACCGCTAGAATTCAAAGTGGGAGATTATGTCTACCTCAAGGTATCACCGATGAAAGGAGTTCATCGTTTTGGGATTCGGGGAAAATTGGCGCCCCATTATGTCGGTCCTTTCTAGATCCAACAACGATGTGGACCAATCGCCTATCGCGTCAAACTACCAGATCACATGTCAGCGGTGCATGATATATTCCATGTATCTCAGTTAAAGAAGTGCCTTCAAGTACCTAACCAAGAGATCGACTTTGGTGATGTAGAACTGGAACCTGATTTGACTTATGCTGAGTACCCCATTAGAGTCTTAGATCAGAAAGATCGAGTCACTCGAAGACGTACGATCAAGTTCTACAAAGTACAATGGAATCAACACACTGAAGATGAAGCTACTTGGGAGTCCGAGGATTACTTAGAAGAGAATTTTCCTGACTTCTTCGCTTCTATCTAGTTGCAATACCTTGTCTATATTGTAACTTGTCTCGTTTGTCAGCAGAATGGAAAACCCCCTCACTCGCCTTTTTGAATAAAGTTCTAATGTGTTAGCTTGACACATTTCCTTTTCCATTACTTAGCCTTAAGTTTTAAATCTCGGGACGAAATTTCTTTAAGGGGGAAAGGTTGTAACACCTCTGGTGTTTTGACCTAGCACTAAAATTTGACATGTCATCATATGCATTGCAAAGCATTCATAAAGTAGAAAATTTTTGAATGCATTCACTAAATAAGCCTTATTTCATAATGTTGTTATTTCATGTGATGTGTTTCAAAACCCTAAATAAAGATCATGACCACAAGGGTCAAATTTCATGTGATCATGTGAGGTCATGTGTCATTTGACTTAAATAACCCTAATGGGCCATGTTACTGGTCAAAAATCAAAATTTAAGTAAAAGGAAGACAAATCAAATTTTAATTCATATTCAAATTATAAAAGTCCTTTTTGCCCCTTTTGACTAATTCAAAATCCATATGGAATTTGGGGTTGAGGCAAAAAGCAAAGTTGGAGGTTATTTTATGTGGATCAACTTTGGTATTCAAAGTTTTTCAAGTTTACATATAAAATTTAGAGTAATTTTGAAATGATTCAAATGCACCCCAAATTCAAATTTCAAAATGGAGGCAGAATTTGAAAATGTAACTAGAAGCAAAGTTGTAGAGTTTGAAAAATTGAACAACTTTCATTTTTGGAGATTTTCAACTCCTTTAGAAAATTTGGGAGTAATTTGAAAAATAGACTCAGTGGCAGTTCTGTAAATAATTCAAAAATTAAGATTTACATCACCGCTTACCGCCGGCGCCACGCCTCTGCCGCCGCTGAGCGTTTTGCGCCGCTTTTTCGCACCCTGGCACATCTTCATTGCCGTGGCGTCTTCGTCGTGTGCTGTCGAAGCTAGACGAGCTTCTCCCGGCTATAAATAGTCGTACCGTCGTCGTCCCTCTCTTCCTTTCCTGCCTCTGCTCGCCGCCGACGACCTCGCTGCGCTCGCAAAATTCACCGCCGTCGTAGCATCTTGAGTCAGTAGCATCCGCCAGTAGCTCCGCCTCGTCTTTCTACTCCTCCCAAGCCTTATCGTGTCGCCCCTGGAAGTCCAGCGCCGCCGCGCGACTTCGTCTTCTTCGGAGCCGGTCGGAGCTCCGCCATCCTCGGTCTCACATGGTCCCGTCGATCCAGTACACCTCCGCCTTCACCGAGTCTACCTACGTGATCACGGTGAGCTCCTGAATGTGAAGACTATTTTGCTTTAGTCCCTACTGCAGCATCACCGTGGCTACGTCGTACACCGTCGTGCCCAGTCCGCCATGCCCGGCGTGGAGGTGTCTCCAGTGCACCTTTTTCCTTTCTGATAGCTGAGATTTGTTCGGGGGAAGTAGTAGATCATTTTGGTGAGGTCTGTTTCGCCGGAGTGTCATCGTCGGCACATTTTGCGGCCGGTCAGTGAGGGCAGCGCCGTCGTGACATGTTGAGTCACTGACGGTGGGGTCAGCCTGTCAGTGCGAGTGAGGAAGAAGAACAGTGATGATTTTTATTTTCTGAATTTGTGAATAGTGCTGAAACTTTGGGAATTTGTAGGAAATTCATGATAGCTCCAAAAATTCTGAAATTTTGTGTGCAGCTTCTGTACATGTTCTAGTATGATTTAAAAATTTGAAACTTGAAATTTGAATAAATTTTTAATGTTCAAATATTCAGTCCATTAATTGAAAAATGCAATTTCCATGATTTTTGTAGGTCACTGTATAATTCCAAAAATTTTGAAATTTTTTTTGGTACACTAATTTGTCATGAGGAAGCTTACATAAAAATTTTAGGTCATTTGGAACAAGTTCATTTTTGGGCTTAATTCCAAATTAATTCAAAAATAAATAAAGGCAAACCCTAAGTGTTTGATTAGTGTTGGATCTTGTTTTGGTCATGTTTTGTGACTAGTAGGGTTTCAAGATCCATTTGGTCAAGACACATGTGTGGTTCTTGATGGTAGAATTGCAAGTTGGTTTTGTTGGCTTGCAACTGTACCGTGAAATAAAATCATTTGTGGGGTGTTTTTACATTTCATGTACCATGAAAGCATCATATTTACATTATCATCATGTTAAGGCATATGTTATCGTTTCGTGTAGAACCCGAGAGTGAAACAATTCTAGTTGAGCAAGTTCTGGAAGAATCCCCGGTTGTCACGGGATTCGATAATCGTGGTACTGATCCGGAACCTGAGATCATCGACGAAGGCAAGCCCCAGTTTATGCATTAAACCCTTACCTTGTTTACTTTGAAAAGTTTATCACCTATGTTACTTATTGCATTGAGTTGATAAATTCAAATATTACCTACTTGATGCATTGCTTACCTTGTTACTTGTTTGCCATCCTTGAAGATGTTTTCATTTACAAAGGCGTAGAATGCTTAGTATGCTTTATGATAGGCTTTCAAAATAAAAGTTTTGGTACAATCAAAGATGGCATACTGGCCAAAGAAAGAAAGAAGGTTGAATGAACTAGAGACTAGTCGGGTGACTTATCTTGAATGTTGGGTAATGTTGCCGACTATGTTGCTTAAAGGCCACTCATTGTGGATCTTCTGAACGAGACACTTTGTAGTACTGGTCACATATTCCGGTAAGCCTACTTCGGCTAATCCAATACTAAGACGAATGCCCACGCACTGGGAGTGGAGAGATGGCGGGAGTAGCGTGTACCCTCATGGCTGGAATGTGGCCGGATTTGAGGTGGGCTGTGCTCTCGGGTGGCGTGGAGACGGCTTAGTATAGGAGGATCCGGTAGCGAGGTTGATATATGCAAGATTAAGTTCTACATATGTCGTGTGATAAGGAATCCCCAGTTGGGACTTGAATCAATTCAAATTGCCGGTGCTCCGCGGATATGGAGACTCGTTTCATTACAGAAGCAATGCAGGACTGGTGAATTACTAAAACATGAGAAAAGAATGAAATGAGAAGGAATGGAATATGGGAAATGTACATTTAGTTTGAGATAATAAACTAAAGGACTTAGGGGTAAAACTGAAAAATAGGATAAGAATAGTAAGCTTTTGGCAAAGTACTTTGAATTTTGCTACATACTTACCTTGTCCCAAACCCCTGTATCTCTAAAGATTTACACCCGTTACGTCGGGTTAGTCTTGTTGAGTACCTTTGTACTCAGGGTTTGTTAACCCTTGTTGCAGGTGAGTCGCATGCGCAGGCTTGGTTTGGTCCCTGCTGCATGTCTGTGTTTGAAGTCAATGACGATGAGGAGTGATGAATGGCCTTTGGACAAGGCACTAGTTTGTATGATAAATAAAGTTAATGTAATATTATCCCGCTACTATGGTTGTATGACACTTATGGTATTGTAAGTTTGAAAACAACTGGTTTGTAACTATGTTATCTTAAGACTTCCGCTATCTTTTACTCTGGTATATATTTGAATAAACTGTTGTAATCTGCAATGACTGTGATTGGGATCCTGTTTGAAAAGAGAATAGTGGATGATTCGGGTTTCCCGAGGACACCCGACAGACCTGTTGAGTTGTTGGGAACTCGTGTACGCTATCCGAGGTCTGTTAAGACAACGATAGGTGCACGTGGGCCCGATTTCTTAGGAGGTTCTGCCACAATGACCGAAAAACACGTACAGATCGTCCAGTTTGGAGATCGGATGAAATTACAGTCATGAAGTTTCTACCTTGTAAATGCAGAAACCAGCTAAGCTGGTTTTTCCTAGTCTGAGTCCAATCTTACTATTATTAGTTGGAGGCTAGAACAAAGAAGCCACATTAATTCTCACTAGACGCATCAGAAAACAAATCATGTTCGAAGGCAGCAACAAGGAGCTTTTTTTATTTGTCACCAAGCCTCATTGACTTGTGCTATTAATCGTCTCTCTTTGTCGCTTCATGTATTTTTTATTTATTAGCTCTACACTTTGTTCGAAGACAGCAACAAGGAGTTTTTTTTATTTGTCACCGAGCCTCTTTGATTTACTATTAATTTTCTCTCTTTGTCACTTCATGTATTTTTTATTTATTAGCTCTACGCTTTGTTCGAAGGCAGCAACAAGGAGCTTGTTTGCGATAAAATCGATGAGCTGAGTTGGGGAGGGGCAGCGTCTTTGAACATATATAGAGTAACCTTAGCTTACTCCTTGCACGCGGCCCATACTCACATAGATCCATCATGGAGGTGGTGACTGGGGCACTACCACGTCTCCTCCCCAAGCTCACTGATCTGCTCGTCAGTGGATACAAATTGCAAAAGAGTGTGAAGAGTGGGCTCATGTTCCTCCAAGTTGAGCTCGAGAGCATGCAGGGCGCCATTGAGAAGATCTCGGAGATGCCACCAGAGCAACTTGACAAACAAGACAAGATTTGGGCTAGAGATGTGAGAGAGCTGTCCTACGACATTGAGGACTGTATAGATGCACTGATGGTACGTAGGAAGGACCATGGACCAATTGGAGCACATGGTTTCAGGATGTCCATCCACAGGTGCTGTGATTTTTTAGCACAATTAAAGATTCGTCATAACATTGCTGCTGAAATCAGGAGCATCAAGAGGTGTGTAATCGAGGTGTGCGAACGGCGTCATAGGTACAGAATTGACGACAGTGTTGTAGCTAAGCCTATAAGAGTCTCTGTTGATCCTCGTTTATGGGCTCAATACAAGGAGGCGACAGAGCTTGTTGGCATAGAGGCGGCTAGAGATGACCTAATCAAGATTCTGATGGAAGGGGATGATGATGTATTCATGCTGTGTGGCAAGACAGTTTCCATAGTTGGCTTCGGGGGGCTGGGGAAGACAACTCTTGCTAAAGCAGTATATGAAAAGATTGGTGCACAATTTGATTGCCGGGCTTTTGTTTCCATCTCTCAAACTCCTGACATGGTGAAACTATTTCGGAGCCTGCTCTATGAACTTAGCATCGGAATCAATGATGAAAAAATGAATGAGAAGTGGCTTATTAATAAACTTCATGAATTCCTTCAAGAGAAGAGGTATGCAAGGATCACACAGTTTTAGACATAAATTTCATATGAAACTTTCTTCTTCTTGTCAACAATGTTACTATTCATCCTCCATTTTGTTATATTGGTGGGGCGGGGCAGGGGGGGGGGGGGGGGGGGGGGGGCGTGGACAAAGGAGCCACTTAAGTCTAAGAAGTTAATTAGAAAATATCACACATGTACTCCCTGCTTCAATTTAAGGTGTATTTTGTGAGAGGGGAATGTCCTTCAAAACTAGAGTAAAAACTCAGTTTCTCTTGCAATATATTGTATAGTATTACAAAATCAGTATTGTAAATCTAAGAAGTTTCTCTTAGCTAGATATCATTATGTTTGTAAAAACGTTCTTGTTTTCTTACTTTATATACCAGACCATATCAGCAAATTTTTGTCAGAACTTTCCACCCCAATTTAATTAAATCTTTATAATGACTATGATTTGGAATTTCTATATGTACAGGTATTTCATTGTTTTTGATGATATATGGGATATCTCAGTTTGGAAAGTTATTAAATGTGCTTTGCCTGATAGTAATGGACACAAAATAATCATAACTACTCGCAATTTCGATGTTGCCAAACAAATTGGCGGATCTTACAAGATGAAACCGCTTTCTACTGATGATTCCAAAAAATTATTGTACAATACAATATTTGGCAGTGAAGAAAAAGACAACAATGATAACAAACAATACCTGGCCGAGGAGCTGGCCGAAGTATCACACACAATGCTAAAGAAATGTGCCGGTGTACCATTAGCTATTATTTCAATAGCTAGTCTGCTACGTAGTAAAGGAAGGAGTAAAACGGAGTGGTGTAACGTGTGCAACTCCATTGGTACAGGACTCGAGGATAGCCTCGATGTGAAGAATATGAGAAAGATTTTGTCATTTAGCTATTATGATCTGCCATACCATCTAAGGACATGTTTATTATATTTAAGTGTGTTTCCAGAGGACTATAAAATTAGCAAAGACCGTCTGATAAAAATGTGGATAGCTGAAGGTTTTATCCGATGTGAGAAACAAAAGAAGCGAGGCCTCTTTGAACTTGGAGAGAGTTACTTCCACGAGCTCATAAACAGAAGTATGATTCAACCTGTGTACACCAAGTACTCTACGGTGATTGAACAATGTTGCCTACATGATATGGTGCTTGACCTGATCCGTTCCTTGTCAAGCGAAGAAAATTTTATTGATATATTGAATGATGTGGATCTCAAATCTCCATTACATAAGGCTCGGAGGTTATGCGCTCAGTATGGCAAGGTGGATCTTGCTACAACTCAGGCTACTAGGAGCTTGCATCAAGTAAGGTCACTTGTTTTCGTTCACTCTACTCTTGGCAAGATGCCATCCCTTGGGAAATTCAGAGTTTTACGTGTACTGGATCTACCAGGTTGTGACCTTTCACAAGAGTGCAGCCTTAAGTACCTTGGGAAATTACGGCAATTGAGGTACCTGGGACTAAGATGTACACGCATTGCTGAGCTCCCCAAAGCAATAAAGAACCTTGTATTTCTACAAACATTGGATGTTTCTGCCAATCACAATCTTCGTAGATTGCCAACCGAGGTTGTTAAGCTAAGGAATTTGACATCCTTACACTTCGACAGGTGGACAGAAGTGCCAGAAAGGATTGGGAAACTAACATCCCTTGAACAGCTTTCAAGGTTTGGCATCAACGACTCTGGAAACAATATTAAAGAGCTGGGCCGTTTAACTGAACTAAGGGAGCTGTGTATTGTCTGTCATACACAATGGAACGACTGCTTGGAGAAATCTCTGGTGGAGTGCCTGAGCAAGCTGCAAAAAATACAGACTCTGTCCTTTCAGATATCAGACGGTAGAGGCAACTTAAATGCCTGGGTTGCACCTCGACATCTCTGTAAATTGGACCTAACTGGTTGCTGGTTTTCTAATCTGCCGGCTTGGATGAATCACAAGTTTCTTCTAGATGTTGCCTTCCTATGCATCAGTGTGAGAAAATTGCAGCAGGAAGATCTCGAAATCCTGGGGACGTTACCGGCTCTCCACTATCTGAATCTGAAAGTGGACCATGGTAATCTCATAATCCATCGGGGATTTTTCATTGGTGCTTATTCATTCCCATGCCTTGTACAGTGTTTGTTGCGGGAATTTGGAGGGCCTGTGGTGTTCAAGCAAGGAGCTATGCCACGGCTCACAAGTCTTGAGCTCACCTTCCCCATGTGCACGTCTAGAGAAATCATTGATATGGGCCTGGGGAACCTGTCAACACTTCAGAACATTGCTATTTGCTTCAACAATGTTAACACTAGCAAGATTCATGCAGAGGATACGCTAATGCATGTGACTGAAATCCATCCCAATCGTCCCACCATCGAGATCAACTACCAACGGCAATGCAGGTGGACAAGCTAGCTGCATATGTTGTTTCTTGTTTATCTCCTTTTCCCCTTTCATCCAACCTTAGCTTCGTTTGTTTATTTTTCTGTTGCAGGTTAAAGATAGACTAGAGAAAAGATTATGATTGTTTGGGACTGAAGGAATGTCATCGTCGGCTGAAGTTGTGGTTTTACAATTCTTTGGAAATTTCAGGTGGCCAGAATAGTCTAGAATTGGGGCTTGATTTGTCGTGAGTTACGGGTCGGTTCAATGTTGAGCTTTTACCCTTCTTTTATTTTTGTTTGCGGAGTTTGGTCTGAGTACCTGTGTCTCTATTGATTGGCACATAGTCATTCATTCATGTATGTGAGAGGCCGGAATGTTTTATTCATGAATTGAAAAACCAAAGAATTTATTAGAACCCCTAAGTGATTCAAACAGTCAACAGTGATGTTCAAGTACTATTTACACGTTGGAACAAAGGAAACCTTTCAGGTTAGATTATGCACTGATGATTTTTAATCAAAATAACTGTTTTTACTTTTTTTTGTGGGGTGCATTTGCACCCCATAAACTCAACATATACCTTCGCCCTTGCGTATGAATGTTGCCTTTTGTTGATGTGTTACTATGTTATCCCCACTCCCCACCTCTACTGTTCATGATGTTGCGCAGGCAGGGCTCTTGAGACCCGGTGGAAACCATTTTTTTCTTTTGCACAAGCTGAAATACTGTTTCGACTGATTTGTTGTGAGAGAAAACACTGTTCCGGCTGAAAAAACAAGCTGAAAAAGACGGATTATAAGAGAAGCGAACATGATATTAGAAGGTGCCGAAGGTGCCTGATTTGTCCAGGTCCGGCAGATGCTGCGCCTCGTTAGATCGCCAAAATACGCGAAGATGCTAGGCCCACTACAACTATGGCTTCACAGGGTGGACGCTGAAAGGGAAAACGTCCATTCTAGCTACCTTTGTGAACTATAGTTATAGTTTGGTTTTGCTCCTTGAACTTTAAAATTAGACAATCTTACCCCTTGAACTCTAAAAGAAATTTAAGTTACCTCTCTATCCTAGTTTGCAGCAGTTTTGTATTTTTTCAAAAGAATTGGTAACTACTTGATAAGGTTTTTAATAAACCACCAAAAATGTCTCTAAGCTTTTAAAAAATCTAGAGATAGATCAATTAGGATACTTAAAATCCAAATAAAATATTTAGAGCTTGTGAAAATTTAGGAACTAAAAAAATAGGTTTATCTTTATGAAAATGGAAAAATAACTAGAAAATGCCAAAATGATTGCGATCAATGAATAAACTTGTTTAAGAAACTTTGTATGGCACAAATCTATATCTCTTATAATTCTAAATCCCACTAAAATATTATCTTGACATGCAAGGTGTTACTTTGTATGGCACAAGCAATTATGATATCCACGTTAGCGAGACACATCATCCACTAACATACATTTAGTTGTCCACATCGGTGGGCCACGCTATTCACTAACATTAGTTTATAATAGTTAATCTTTTCCTAAGAATTATGTGAATAGTTAAATTTCATTCCAAATCAGAAGTTCCCGCAACAACGCGCGAGGTGTTACTTTGAAGCATCTAAAGTTATTTCATGAGCTATAAATATTTCATTTGGATTTTCATATCTCAATATATCTCCAGATTTTTTGTTGGGTTTTCTAAAAGCGTAGAGACATTTTGTGTAGTTTGAAAACCTTATCAAGTACTTACTGATTTTTTTAACTAAAACAATGAATAAAACGCCTTCAAAACTGCTCAAAACTACATCAAAGAGGTAATTTGAACGGTTTTGATAGATCATACGATGTTTGGCTTTAGAATTTAATAAGGACAAAAAAGATATAATGGATTTTTTCCAAGGTGGGGTTAAAGCGCGACCTGTCGCGCTGCCGGGGAAGCGCGTGACCCAAGGTCTATAGCCACATGCTGTCGACCCACTCCCACTCCCTCAAACCAACCCCCCCCCCCCCCCCCCCCCCCCCCCGACATTGCATGCATGCATGCTGACGGAAGAAAAAATAAAACATTTTATTTAAATACCTATAACTTTTGAATGATATATTCATTTTAAATTTCGTTTGCACCGGTATATTCTACGTGATGAGGCGAACAAAACTAGAGCCCACTTGCCTATGTTTCGAAGAATTTTATTTTAGTAGCAATTTATGTGAAAAAATATGCTAGGAGATTTATGAAAGAAGTTGCTACTCAGTAATACAAAATTTGCTACTACAAAAATATACTAAAGTTTTTACATGGTATACACATTAAATGTTACCATGGGAGTATAATAAATTTATTATATAGTATTTACATAAAGGTACTAAACCCCTAAAGAAAATAGCAGACCAAAACAAGACAAGCTGCAACGTGGAGTGACAAATTATTACAATAAACATTGCATAAGCTGTCAATTAGGGGGCAAGTTATTATACAACACATTACAAAAAAAACCAAGAAACATGGCTTACTGCCAACTAGAGGCATTTATTAAAAAATGAGGGTAACGGCACAAAACAAGACAACCTGTAACCTTGGACAAATTATTAGAACAAACATTGCATAAGCTCCCAACTAGAGGGGCAAGTTATTACATAACTCACTATATAAACCGGGAAACATGACTATCTGACAATTGTAGGGACATTTATTAAAAAGTCAAAAATAGCGACCCAAAATAAGACAAATTGTACCCTTGAAAGCTCTAGTTTGATTTTGGTGAATTGATGAAACCCTAAGGGCTAACCCTTTGCTCTAAGTGATCATGAGATAGGGCAGCACATTTCAAGTGGTGGAGCAAATGATGATGATCATGATGATGGTGATGGCCATGGAGATGATCAAGTGCTCGGGCTTGAAAAAGAAGAAAGAGAAAAATAAAATGGGCTCAAGGCAAGGTATATGTGATAGGACCATTTTATTTTGGTGATCAAGATACCTAGTGGGTGTGATCACAACATTTAGGATATATAGCCGTATTATTAAGATGTGTGAAACTCATCGAAATGCGGTTATCAAAGTGCCACTAGATGTTCTAACATATTGCATATGCATTTAGATTCTAGTGAGTCTAACACCGTTGAAAATGTTTGTGAAAATATGCTAACACACGTGCACAAGGTGATATACTTGGTGGTTAGCACATTTAAGCAAGGGTGAAGTGTTTGCGCTTGATTGGAGTGAAAACAGGGGCGTCGGACCCTAGTTTTCTAGGGTGTTGGACCAGGTTGACCCTAGGTCCAACGGTCCTCCTAAACGCTAATAGAGACCGAGAGCGAGGTCCGACCGATTTAACCCTCTCTGGACCTTACTAGACCACGTCAAACCCTCCTTGTGTGGTGTTCGACGGCGGGGTTCGATGCTTTGGTCAGCATGTGGCAGGCGACCATTGGCGGCAACGGTCGATTTCGTTTGACTGGGACACGTGGCGCTACGGCAGTGGCCGCCCAGAGCATCAGACCAGACCCTGCATGGGTCTAACGGTCCCGAGGGGCTAGGTCCGATGGTACATTTATGTGAGTAACGGTTGGGTGGCTTGAGTGGCGCCTACATAAACTTGTTGGCCGGCCTTGGCTCACTCTCTTAGCCATTTTCATTGATATAGCAACCTAGTGAGCTAAGCAAAAGCCCTCTCACTCATCTCCATCATTGATTTATCTCTTTGTGAGATTAGGAGTGAATCCAAGTGCATTACTTGAGTGATTACATCTAAAGGCACTTGGTGATTGTGTTTCGCTATGGATTTCGCTTGTTTCTCTTGGTGGTTGCTGCCACCTAGATGGCTTGGTGCAGCGAGGATCATTGAGCGGAGGGTGGTGATTGTCTTCGGCTCCAATCATGGTGATTGTGAGGAGTTCTTGACTATGGCAGAACTGCCCAAAATAGCATACTTATGGAGGCGCTTGTCTTCCACCAGACACTAAGCACCCCGGAAGCAAGCTACAGCGAGCGGTGTCCGTCGGGCACACCCCGAGGGAGAACCCGAAAGATCCACATTTTTTCCCAAGGATCCAATAATGAGAACGAGTTACAACACAAGTACATTTCATACATTATAGTTTCTTAAAAAGTACATTATTACAATACCAAATACCAGAGTTCGGAATGATAAACAGCGGAATTTAAAAATAGCATCTAGCGGTAGGGGCGAGGATTCCGTCTGAGCCCACCAGAAGGATCCTCCACACAACGGTACTCTTCAAGCATCACCTGCAACAGGGATAAATAAACCCTGAGTAGATAATATACTCACAAGACTTATCCGACTAGTGGGAATAATTTCCTGACTCCAAGGAATATGATAGGCTTTATGATTTGCTAGTTTTCTTTAGCAGAAAGCAATACTAATAGTGAGTCCTTATTTATGTATTATTATTATCAGCCGTATTAAGTTTTTATCTAGCCAATATATATAAGCACCTATTCTACTTTCAAGCAAGAGTTGAGCAATCAATTCCATTTCTTCTCCTTTCAACTTTCAGTTCTTACTACGGTGCTAAACCGTAGACAAGCCATACCGGATCGCCCGGTGATTCGTGAATCAATGTGCCCAGCTGGGTGCCCCGAAACACACGCCCTGCTTGTACCCCAGGCACAAGCAAGACTGACTCGTCACTTTCCTGTCCCGGGTTTCCAGGTCCCCGTCCAAACTTGGACTCCAAGCCCCTACATCCTGAGTCCCGGACTCCGTGTGGTGCAAGGACCTCCACCATCCCCGCCTCCAATTAGTCGGTCCGTAAAGAGTCGGATCCACGACCAGAAAGCAACAAGTCTTCCCTATGCCCATACCCGAGTATGCGCTCGGGACAATAAATCTGTGACTTGCCTAGAGTCATATGCAACGACCGGTCCTTAATCGACACGGACAGGAACAAAGTGTAGCCGAGCTATGCCCTGTTGGCCGCAGGACACAACCCTTCACACCCACCAATACCCAAATAATTTCCCTGTCCGGTCACCAATTACCTTTCCATCATTTTATCATGATTGTCCATATTTCATTGCCTATTTGCGAGTAACGGCAGGTTACTCACGCTACCGATATCCTGAGCATAGCAGCTACTCGACCTGTACTAGTAGGACTCATAGGTAAATATATTTGTGCATGTAGTTTCAATAAAATGCCTGTAACGTAAATGCACATCATATATATATTTAGTGATTATTAAAAATAGGGGTTATGCGCCGGGGCTTGCCTTGGGTAGGCGCGGGGTCAGCAGGGTCAGCACCAATAGGCTCCTGAGTGTCCTCCTGTGCGAAGATCTCCTCCTCATACTCCTCGATCACCTCGTCGTACTTCAACTCACCGACGGGTACGAAGTCTACCAGTTCGTGATCTACATGAAATGATGATGCAATGTTTAATAATATAACAACAGCAGCTCCTAAAATAGAAGTACATCGATTTAACTACTAAGCTAGTGCTATCGACCACGGTGCTACATTATCTATTGCTATCGACAACAAGTATCAAGTAAGGCATTCATCGTTATTCCAGCAACTATCGGGATTTTCACCCCTAACGCCGATTTACGCTATATACCAATAAACAAGGGTAATAGCTACTTTATTTAACAACACCTTCTAATCCTACAAAATTTACATGGAACACATAACATCCTCGGGAACCTACTATAAAATTTTCAAGGCCAAAACTATTACCAATTTGCCACAAGAATTCCTACAATTATTAATCTACATAATACTAAGCTTCCTAATTAGAATTTATGAGCCTATGATCATAATAGCTAGCTGTGAACTAACTACACTAACAGATAGATGGTACTTTTGCGAACCTAACAAAATTAGTCTCACTATTTTTGGACAACTACGCAATTTACTATGATTTATCGAAGTTCAATTCATAACTAAAATTAATAAACATGTCTATTTCCTGGAAATTAAGAAACCGAACTTGGCGTCGCGGCCCAACACGAGCGGCCTGGCCCGCGACTGCGCGATGTGCGCCAGTGCAGCACAGCCCATGCGCGCTTGCTTCCCAGCCGTTCTCCCGCCCGTGCGTGCCAGCAGGCCCCAACACGGTCCATGCGGAAAAGCGGCCTAGCCGACCAACGGCCCGCGACGGGAGAGGCCCACGCGCGATGGCAATTATGCACGAACACCCCCATCTACAATGAATTCGCAGCGAGTTCTAGGTCACTATTTCATCAGTCTATGCTTTTACAGCAGCACCCTCCCCTTTCTCAATCTTCCTCGCGGCGAAGCCCCTGGCAGCCACGCACGCTGGCGCGACGCCGCTGGCACCGAGAGACCACGCTGGCGCCACCCAAACCTCCCAGGCCTAGCTAAGGGGCTGATGAGTACCTCAAAGACAGCGCGTGGTGACTAGGGGTGATACGGTGAGTGGAGGCGTAGTCCCGAGCTCCCTCCCTAGCGGTGGCCCCATTCCTGCGGTGGCGGGAGCGTTCTCGTGAGTGACAACGAAAATGGGGCAAACAACGAAGCTGGCAAGCTTCAGTGACTACCCAAGGTTACCTTCACGTTGATGGTATGGCCAGAGATGGCACGAGCAGAGCTGGCTGTGTGCACACCGACACTACGACGGCGCCCGGTGATGGCACGACCGTGTCGGTGGTGGCTGGACTGCAGCAACACTACGACCGAGGTGCGTAGGGTGCTCAGGAGGGTAAGGCTGAGCTAGTGGTGCACTGAATCGGCCTGAGGTGCCTTGGTTGTGCAGTTAGCCGATGGCGCGCGTCCGTCCGGTCATAAGGACCTAGTGGCGCGGCGATTTGAAATTAAGGCACAGCGAGGTGAGAACTGCAGCGCGATGGGGTAGGTTCGAGGGCTGGCTGCCTAGTGGAGCTACAGGCAAGACCAATTGAAGAACGGTACAGTTACCATGGCAAATTAGAAAGGCGGCCCCACTGGTCATGGCGACAACGGAGACAGGGGAGCTTGGCACGGCTCGGTTTGGCTCGGCTGTGGATGTCAACGCATTGTACACTAATGGGAGATAGCGAGACATGTGGGATGTGCCCCAGATGGCCATCCGCACGACCACTGTTGCAAGGCAACGAGGCATGGTATGGCACCACCACGGCCAACACCGGACAAGACGAGCACAGGGCAGGGCGACACCGAGGTGATGGGGACGCAGGTGATCTTTCCGTGCGCGTGCAGCCAAGGCGGGTCAAAGGGAGTAGTAGCAGCGAGGCGACGGGCGGCGTGTAGCGTGGATCCGGCACACTCTTGGCCAAGGCAGTGCAGAGCAGGGCATGGTGCAGCAGTGCACGACGGCGTCCTGGCACAGCGCGTTAGCCGTTGAGGTGACCCGCGCGCCTGTGAGGACAGCAAGCCACCAAGGCAGCAGTGCAGGGCCCACTCACATCGCATTCACGGCGGCATGACGACGAGACCTGTGCCATGGCACGTAGGGCAAGTCAGTCGTGGCGGTAGCGAGCAGCAGCAATGGCCGTGGTCGGCAGCGGAGGCAGACGGCCATGGCGCATAGTGCTAGAGCCGCACACGTGCATAGGCGTGGCGGTAGGACGCAGCCAGCACAGCAGTGGGCATGGCTTGCGTGACAGTGGGCGCTGGCAAGCCAGCAGTGGTGGTGACCACGACCAGGGCCAAGCCACGTGCCGTGCACGCTTTTTAAAGTAGGTAGAAAACTAGTTCGCAAAGCTCCAAATGCCAAACTAATTGCTCGATGCGCAAGAGGGTACATCAAGCTATCTACCATAGCCAAGACATCGCGCTACCTCCTAAGCCAATCGCTCCACACAGCTCGCCAAAAGTGGCTTCGTCGACCACTTCCAAAACTTACGCGAACGACGTCGAATCGAACGATTCCGCGTCGAATTCCAAATCCGACCTATGGGATGTACTAACTAGCTATCCTTGTCCTCGATCGCATATATTTCATCGTCATTCGCAAAAATGTTCTATAGCATTTTCGTTCGGCAAAAATTCAATTAAGTGACACAAAATGTAACATTGATTCATGTTTCATATAAATGTTTCAAGGACCGAACATTGCTTTATCATTCATGTTATACACATATGCACAAAACCATGTTGCTCATGCGATGTTTAGCAAAATAGTGCAATGCAACACCGAGGGTGTTACAAAACTACCCCCCTAAAACAAAATCTCGACCCGAGATTTCGTGTGCCTAGTGTGAGAAAGAGATGGGGAGTACAATTTTGGCGCAGCAACTAACTATCCGAACCAGAGAGGAGGTGGGGATAATGCTTTAGTATGTAGCTCTCCTATTCCCAAGTGGCTTCTGCCTCAGAATGATTTTTCCATTGCACCTTGTAAAATTTTATCACACTGCTCCTGGTCACTCTCTCCTTCTCATCCAAGATTTTGACAAGATGCTCAACATAAGACGGATCAGGTTGGAGCGGAAGTCCTTCAATTTCCATAGCTTCTTCAGGAACCCATAGGCATTTCTTCAATTGTGATACGTGAAGCACATTATGAACCACTGATAGAATTTCAGGGAGCTAGAGACAATAAGCAACGGGGCCACACGGCTGCAACACCTTGTATGGACCCACATACCGAGGGGCTAACTTGCCATGGACACCAAACCGATGCACCCCTCTCATAGGAGATACCTTGAGATACACATAATCCCCAGCTACAAACTCTAAAGGCCTTCTTCGCTTGTCTGCGTGAGCCTTTTGTCGGCTCTGAGCTGCCTTCAAGTGACTACGAATAATACTTACTTTCTCTCGAGCCTCCTTTATGAAATCAGGCCTGAAGTACCCACGGTCTCCTACTTCAACCCAGTTTAGTGGTGTTCTACATTTCTACCCATATAAAGCTTCAAATGGTGCCATCTAGATACTCTCTTGGTAGCTGTTATTATACGAAAATTCAGCTAACTTCAAAAACTTATCCCATTTCTTAGGAAAAGAGATGGTGCAAGCCCTCAACATATCCTCGAGCACCTGGTTTACCCTTTTCGTCTAACCATCAGTTTGTGGGTGGTAAGCTGAGCTTCTAAGAAGACGAGTACCCAGACATTCCTAGAGTTGCTCCCAGAAACAAGAGACAAAAACTGACCCTCTATCAGAGATGATAGTAAGAGGAACTCCATGTAGGGTCACAATCTGATCAAAGTATATCTCCGCATACTTCCTTGTAGTGTATTTAGTATCCACCGGAAGAAAATAGGCAGACTTGGTGAGACGGTCTACAATGACCCAAATAGAATCAAAGCTCGTGGAGGTGCGGGGTAAACCCACAATGAAATCCAGAGAAATATCCTCCCATTTCTAAACAGGGATGGGCAATGGCTGCAGGTATCCAGGAGCATGCATATGATCTGCCTTGACTCTACCGCAAGTGTCACACTCTGCAACAAACTGGATGATATCTTGCTTCATGTAGGACCACCAGTACAATTGGCGCAGATCATGGTACATCTTGTTGCTGCCAAGATGGATAGATAGCTTTGAATGATGGGCTTCATTCAAAATCTTTCTTTTTAGATCTTCATTGGATGGAACCACCAGTCTATCCTTGTATCTTACAACCCCCTGCTCATCAATGCTAAAATGAGGGCCATGCCCTTTAGCCATCAACTTCCTGATGTGAGGAATCTCTTCGGGGTCTTCCTTCTGTTCTTGAATAATCTGCTCCAGCAATTTCGAGGTCAATGCAATATGAGCTAGCATCTGCTACAACATTGGCCTTTCCTGGGTGATAATGGACTTCCAAATTATAATCCTTTATCAACTCTAACCATCGCCTTTGCCTCATATTCAGCTCAGACTGAGTGAAAATATACTTGAGGCTCTTGTGGTCTGTAAAGATATGCATTTTGTTGCCCAACAGATAGTGCCTCCAAATCTTCAGAGCGTGGACAACATCAACCAGCTCTAATCCATGAGTGGGGTAGTTCACCTCGTGCTTCTTCAGTTGGTGCGAAGCATAAGCTATCACACGACCATCTTGCATAAGCACACACCCCAACCCCGTCTTTGAGGCATCACAGTATACGTCAAAGGGTCTATCAATATCTGGTTGAGCCAACATAGGAGCAGTGGTTAGAAAAATCTTCAGGGACTGAAAAGCTTCTTCACAAATTGGGTTCCAATCAAACTTAGCTTCTTTCTGGAGCAGCTTGGTCATGGGCTGGGCTATCTTGGAGAAATCAGGGATGAAGCGCTGATAGTATCTAGCTAGACCAAGGAACTGATGGATCTGGTGCATAGACTTGGGAGACTTCCAATCTAATACATCTTGCACCTTGCTGGGATCTACAAAAACGCCTTCAGGTGTCAACACATGTCCCAAAAACTACACTCGATCTAACCAAAACTTGCACTTGCTGAATTTAGCATACAGCTTGTGCTCCCTTAGTCGAGTCAGCACTATCTAGAGGTGTCGGACATGCTCTTCATCATTCTTGGAATAGATCAAGATGTCATCAATGAAAACCACCACAAACCTATCCAGCTCCGGCATGAAAACTGAGTTCATCAGGTACATGAAGAAGGCAGGAGCATTAGTGAGACCAAAAGACATCACTAGGTACTCATATAGCCCATACCTAGTAGAGAAAGCTGTCTTTGATATATCATGTGGCCTGATCTTGATCGGATGATAGCCCGATCGGAGATCTATCTTCGAGAACACCTTGGCACTGGCTAACTGATCAAACAAAGTATCTATGCGGGGCAAGGGATACTTGTTCTTAACTATTACCGCATTAAGAGGGCGGTAATCCACACACATCCGCAAGGTACCATCCTTCTTCACGAAAATAGCCGGGCAACCCCATGGTGAAGAACTCGGGCGGATGAAACCTTTGTCCATCAACTCTTTCAGTTGTTTCTTCATTTCTGCTAGTTCCTTTGGGGCCATGCGGTACGGATGTCTAGAGAAGGGAGCAGTACCAGGCTCAAGCTTAATGGAGAATTCTACCTCTCTATCTGGTGGCAACCTCGGAAGATCTTCCAGGAAAACATCCGGAAACTCACAAACCACAGGGATGGAGGTAAGGTTAGGAGAGGCCTCAGCATGGGTAGCAATAGGTAAGACTGGATCTAAGGGTACAATAAGAGACATCCTATCCTCAAAAGAAGGAAGATGTAACTCCACACTTCTCCTCTGTATATCCAATACTACCCCATACACCTGCAACCAGTTCATTCCAAGAATAGCATCAATGCCTTACCCAGGCATTATCATGAACTATAGACGGTAAATGTGGGTGGCTAATACCAAACTTACTATATCCATGCATGTATTGATGAACATTTGAGAACCTGCAGTACGGATATTATAGGTATACGGTATAACCATAAGTCATAAGTTGTGCCGCTCTACAAACCCCATGCTCATAAAGGAATGCGATGCACCAGAATCGAACAACACCAAAGCTGGATGGGAGTCAATGGTAAACATAACAGCCATAACCACCTCCTGCTGCACAACCTACTGAGCATCCATGAAGTGCACCTGGCCGGATCTGCTGGGCACCTTCTTCTTGATGATGGTCCTCTTGATAAGCCTAGAATTTGTGGACGGCTGAGATGACTGAACTGGCTGATGTTGGGGACACTCCCTGGCATAGTGGCCATCCTTGCCACACTTGAAACAAGCACCAGGCTTGTTCCCAAACCCCTGACGAGGTAGGACCTGTTGTCCCTAAGACTGCTGAGGCTGCACCTGCTGTGGAGGTGCACGGTACGGAGTGGAGGAAGTCTGCGACGTCTGCTGGGGTGACCGGAATGGAGGACCGCTGGATGGTTGATAGGGCCCCTGCCTGACAACTTGTACCTTCTATGTGTGAGGGTGGCTAGAGGATCTAGCTGCCACCCGCTTCCTCTTCCAATCAGCCTGAGATGCCCGCTGAAAACCCTCAAGAGCAATGGCGGCGTTCATCAGAGCCCCAAAGGTCTGATAGTTCACCGTGTAGAGCTTTTCCTGAAGGAGGGGAGCTAGACCACAAAAGAAGCATTCCCTCTTCCTGTCATCAGTGTCCACCTGACTACCAGCATACTAAGCCAAGTGATTAAACTAGGTCACATATTCCATTACTGTCCTGTTCCCCTAGTGCAGCTCCAGAAACTCCGTCACCTTCTAGTTGATGACACCAGCAGGGGTAAAGAACTCTCAGAAGGCGGTGGAGAACTCCTGCCATGTTGCTGGATGATCTGGCAGCTCCGTGGCCTGGAAGGTTTCCCACCAAGCACCTGCGGACCCCAAAAGCTATTGGGCCGCAAAGTACACCTTCTGCTCGTCGGTCACTCCGAGGAGCCAAAACTTTTGCTCCATAGTGCGAAGCCAGTGCTCCACCTCTAGAGGCTCATCAGACGGGGTGAAGATGGGTGGATGAGTCTTGAGGAAGTCCTGATAAGTGGACTGTCCCTCAGGGTGGCGGGCACCACCTCCATTCCCATCGTGACCCCCGTGGCCTCCGTGGGCGAGTCTCGCGACAGCCTGCACTATAATGTCCATGGCACGGGCTGTTTCCTAGCGAGCAATAGCTCACTCCCGGCAAGCAGCCAACAGTTCCACCATAATTTCTGCGAGAGTCAACGGTGGTGGCGGTGGTGGCGATGGGAAAGGATGAGGAGCCAGAGGTGGAACCTCCTGACCTCTCCCATTGCCACGCTCAATGGCCCGATGAAAGCTCTAGTTTGGTTTTGGTGAATTGATGAAACCCTAAGTGCTAACCTAGTTTATCAAGTGATCATGAGATAGGTAGCACACTTCAAGTGGAGAAGCTAATGAAGATCATAACATGACAATTGTGATGGCATGGCGATGATCAAGGGCTTAAACTTGAAAAGAAGAAAGAGAAAAACAAAAGGCTCAAGGCAAAGGTATAATTTGTAGGAGCTATTTTGTTTTGGTGATCAAGACACTTAGAGAGTGTGATCACATTTAGGTTTGATAGCCGTACTATTAAGAGGGGTGAAACTCGTATCGGAATACGGTTATCAAAGTGCCACTAGATGCTCTAACTCATTGCATATGCATTTAGGATCTAGTGGAGTGCTAACACCCTTGAAAATGTTTGTGAAAATATGCTAACTCATGTGCACAAGGTGATACACTTGGTGGTTAGCACACTTGAGCAAGGGTGAAGAAGAATGGAGGAGATGCCAGCGTCAGTCAAGTGACCGAACGCTGGATCCAAAAGCACCAGACGCTGACTGCCTACGTCTGGTCACACTGACTGGCGGTACAGTGGCTAGGGTTTACCACCGGATGTTGGGCTGTGTCTGGTCGAGGTGGACCAGACACGTCCGGTCGAGGAAAACCAGTTTTCGACCCTTACTGTACTCGACCGGACGCTGAGGCTCCAGCGTCCGGTCAGTTTTGCTGGAGCGTCCGGTCAGCTTCATAGCCGTTGAAATCTAACGAACAGCGTTTGAAGCTGGTGACACATGGCGTCCATCAGTGGACCAGACGCTGAGGGCTAGCGTCTGGTCAAATGGACTGGTGCATCCGGTCAGAGCGCAGTGTGCCCAGTGAAGGGGTACAATGGCTCTATTTCATGGGGGCTTCTATTTAAGCCCCATGGCCGGTTATGGCTCACATCTTTGGCCATTTTTCATTGACATAGCAACCTTGTGAGCTTAGCCAAAGCCCTCCCACTCATCTCCATCATTGATTCATCATCATAGTGAGATTGGGAGTGATCCAAGTGCATTACTTGAGTGATTGCATCTAGAGGCACTTGGTGTTCGTGTTTCGCTATGGATTTCGCTTGTTACTCTTGGTGGTTGCCACCACCTAGATGGCTTAGAGCAGCGAGGATCGTTGAGAGGAGGTGGTGATTGTCTTCGGCTCTGATCGTGGTGATTGTGAGGGGTTCTTGACCTTTCCCCAGCGGAGCGCCAAAAGGTACTCTAGTGAATTGCTCGTGGCTTGTGTGATCCTCATCTTGTGTTGGTTGTGTGGCACCCTATTGAGGGTTTGGTGTGTGAAGCCAATTAGCGCATGAACCTCCAAGTGAGTGAATCGCCACAACGAGGAGTAGCTTGCTGGTAAGTAAGTGAACCTCGGTAAAAATCATTGTGTTCATCCTTTGATTCTGAGGTGATTTGTCTTCATTGTTATTCATCCTTGTGATTGATTGGTTCACTCCTCTACACGGCAGTATAACTATCTTGATCACTCTCTTTACATTATCGCAAACTAGTTGACAAGCTCTTTAGTGTAACTAGTTGTGAGAGCTTGCTTGCTTGGTTGGTGTGGCTCTTTAGTTAGCCTTTGAGAGCACACTAACATAGGGTAGTGTCATACCTCATGTGTGAATCGACACTATCTAAACTAAAATTGTGGTAGGTGGCTTGCATTTTGAGTAGGCTAGCGCAACACTTGCTTCACCTCATAATTGTCTAACCATTTGGTTAAGTGTTGTTGTAGAAATTTTTATTAGGCTATTCACCCCCCTCTAGCCATTAGGACCTTTCAAGTGGTATCAGAGCCGAGGTCACCGTTATTTGAGGCTTAACAACCTTCAGTGTTAAAATAGCTCAAATCAACAACACCAAGAAGCCACCCCAATTTTGTAACACCCCAAATTTTGACACTTTTGAAAATAGAGTTAAAATGATTTATTTTTGAATTTTTGAGCACATGAAAACATAGGAAAATAAAATTTTCATTAATTTAAAATTTATCAAAAGGTAGAAACGTGTTTGTTGCATTCATGCCGGTCGCATCTCGTGTTTCTATGTGCAAAATGTGTGTTTTTTATATGTTTTGAAGACGAATATCTATCTCTGGAATTTTCCAGCTTCTTTCTGGAATTTAATTCCTACCTCCTTCACCTTAATCTTTATGTTTCAAGTTCCCAACAATATTTTTATGACCTCCAAAATACTTTATTTGGGGTCATCATGTTCCAAAGTGTCTCTGAGAATTTTCCCCCAATTTTTGAAGGTCTCGGAGTATTTTTCGTGGCTTAAATATCAATTCTGGACTTTTCTAGAATTGTTTTATCCATGAAATTAATTAATTTTGAAAATAATAAATCTCTCATTTTGCCCAATGCTCAAAGCCCAAGTGCAATAATCCTAATAAATCCTAAAGCCCATGCATTTATTTACTAATGGGCTTTAATGATTATTTAGGTCCATTAGTAAATGTGGAGGAGGTAACATCAATTAGTACCATATCGCTAGTTGACGTGGACGTGGGGAGTTTTTCTTCCTATATATATCAACCAACCCCTTGGGCAAAGCACACCAAAACTACCGTATGGGGAGCCCCTAGTTTGGGAAATCCCTCGTGTAGTAAATCAGATTTTTCTCATCCTTCTCTCGCCGTCGCCGTTGTCGTTGCTGTCTTGCTCCTCCTACGCCGCCGAGGTACCCCTAGTTAAGACCGCTATCCAAAATGTTTTCCCAGACTTCGTCGTCTTCTTTTAAAAGCGTATTTTAGTCGGTTCTCTTCAAAAGTACGTTTTCAGCTATTTACAGAATTGCCACTGATTTTGTTTTAGCCATTACTTCTCCATTTTAACTCTGATTTGATCCGTTCAACTTGCGTTAGGTTCGTAATTTCATAATCTATGTGTTCATACTACTGTTTAGTATGTTTTTAACTTTTCAAATTCATGATTAGATTTAATCTATTATTCGATTAAAAGAAATCTTGTTTAAATCATATCTTCTGCGTCTTAGATCCGTTTTAGTCCATTCAAGTTGCGTTAGATTCATAGCGTCAAGATCTACGCATTAGTAACAGTGGTTACCATATTACTATTTCTGAAATTTCATGTTTAAATCATATCTTGATTAATAATTATGCAACTAGATTTTATAAATAGAATATGATTTGTTTCACTTTAGTTTTATAAATCAAATCTAAATTTGACTTAAATTATAATCTCTATACAATATCTTATATATGTTTTTATATAATTAAAACACATGAAGCTAATAGTTTTATGAGTAGATCTTTCAGTAGTTGTATCTTTTCAACCGTAGCTCCGATTAGTGTGCTTCTCGCGTCTTTGTGTTCGTAGCGAGACGTAGATTCGTTTTACAATCTTTTCATCTTGATTTTATGTTTGGTGTATTGTTCTGATTTAGATCTATTGTTTGCATCATGTATGATTGTATAGATGCTTGTGTGGTGCTTTATGATTACATCCAGTCGGTGAGGTATACGTGGTGATCAAGAAGAAGAAGAAGAAGAACATTGAAGATTAAAGCTTACCAAAGGATCGGTGTTTTAAGGCAAGTATAGCATGGGACCATCCTTGTTGCCTATTCACTGTTAATTATTTAATTCATACTGCATGTGTCTACCTTGACTACCACTAAGGATATCCTAGTCTTTTGTACTTATACCTTGACTCCTATGGGGTACTGCATTGGGTAGTATGATGCTAGTGCTCAACTACAACCATGATCTTGTAACTTGACTAATGGAATATGCAATAAACATTAAAAGATGCTTTTTAGCAACATGGAACAAGGGGGCTAGAGCATTGGACTGTTTTTATGGTGCTCTAGATTCCTCTCCCTAAGGACATATCTGTAAATGATCATTCGGGACTTACAGTACAGCTGTGAGGGCTATATGGCTCTGGCTTTAGCTCAGTATGAGGACCTTTTCTAGCTTGTTAGTGGTTACCTTTATAGCGCAAGAGGGGTGTGTTCCGGGTTGAATATAGTGCAGTCTCTGTCCGTCAATGTATAGGCTGCGCATCATTGTGCCTGCTAGAAGGGGAGCTCTACATTCGTAGGCCACAGAAACCTAGCGGCCCTAACTTGTTAGACGAACCTTTGAAAGGTTTCATAGTGAACCCTGCCGGCCTTCCTTGGTAGTGGGTCAAGAGGCTGATCACCTTGGGCGAAAGGGTAAATCATGACTCACAGTGAAAGTGTACAACCTCTGCAGAGTGTAAAACTGGTATATCAGTCATGCTCACGGTCACGAGCGACCTTGGAACATTTATGGAATAGATGATGAACACAGATGATACTGATGATGAAGATGCTCACTAATGGTTAATTGTTTATGCTATTCATTATTCATGTTTACTTGATCATGTGTTTATGGGCTTGAGGTGAACTTGTTGCTACTCAATTGCTAAAATCATGACTCATTAAAAGCTAATCGCAGTTAAACCAGTGTTAGCCTTTTGAGCCTCATGAACCCCATGTTATATTTGTTGAGTATGACATGTACTTATGCTTGCTTTATTTTCAATTATTTGGATAAAAATCCCGGATGGGTACTAGATTGCTAGAGTTTTGAGGAATTAGGCTTGTGATCAACCAGTCAGTTGTCCCTGTGGATTTGGAGTCTTTGCCTAAAGATCGGAGTTGTCTTTCCGCTATCTATACTCTGAGGTTATACTCTTTATACTAATATGCTATGTATTTAAGTATTGTCTTTTGATATTACCTTTATTTATAGCTATATGTGAGATTTGACTTCCTGGGCTCACATATGGTGTGTATCTGGTTTTATTCTTAAAATTGGGTGCTACAAAGTAGTATCAAAGCAATGCTGACTGTAGGACGCATGCCTAGTAGAAATTGGCCGTTTTAAGGTTTATAAGTTGCTACAAAAATCCTTGTTCTATAAATCTTGATATTTTCTTCTCTACTATATATCTATCCCTGATATTTATCTCCTCCTTGATGTTTTTTTAAGCCTTTGTTCTCATCTTTATCCCTTGATTTGATATGCTTTTAGAACTATTCCTCATCACCTTCTTGCGTAATCTGAAGATGAGTCTTAGGATTATTACCCCTAACACAATAAAAATGATAGTATCGTAAGTTGAGTCAATAATTAAATTGTGCATCTTTATTGTTTGTTGAATTATCATTATGCTTATGATTGTTTTGTGTCTTTGTAATGATTGCAATGATCTTGTTGGGTGTTCCCATAATTTCATTTAGTTTATAGGCCTAAGGTATAAGGATTAGTGAAATAAACAGTTGGGTCATGATATTCTTCTGTTTCCTCTATCCTGTCTTTTCGGAGCAGTCTGCACTCTTTGGCTTATATCTCTATTCTTGGACAACCAAAAATCATGAGAAAATTTTGGACAATAGTAGACTTCAGTTTCTTTCTCTGAGCGTAAGAATCACCCTAATAGCTATTTTGGTTATGGAGATATGAAAATCACAAAGCGATGCGTCTGTGCTGTTTGGAACCTGGAACAGTTTCTGTTGTGCACTGTTTTTGACTAAGTTAACTGCAGAATTTGGAAATGTGTTCTATAAGGAAGTTGTGGATAATTTTATAAGCTTTCCAACGGTATAAGCTACAACTTCATTGGATTAACAGAATGAGAGTTAAAATTGTTTTACTGCGCTGCTGTTTGGAATTCCAGATTTCTTGTTCCTGCTCATATGCGAGAGTATCATTGGGACGTCAGAATGACTTCATACTAGTTAGCTTATCTAAAAGAATATGCAAGCTATGATTGGTGTCCCCTAGTTTATTTTTCTTAAGGGGGGTAGCCAAGTGGAAGAATTTACAAGATGAAGTATCCTACGTTCTAGTTTGCGCAGCAGAAGCGTGGTGGTACCCAAAGATGTGAAAGAAGCTCAGAGTCTCAATGAGGTTTGATTAAAGGTTCAAGGAAGGTTTATCCAAGATCATCAAGATTTTGATAGAGCTACTGGAGAAATTTTCAAGTTAGTTTGGATAAAGAAACTTCATCTAAGTGTTGAAGGAGTCCAAGAAGAGGTTGAAGTAAAACATAAGTATTAGCTTTGCCAGATCCAGACGAGAGCTTCATATCTACAAGGATGCACCTTGTCAAGGTGTGGGATGTGTCCTTAAACTAGAAGAAAAGTAGTGGCTTGTTCATTAAGTCAATTAAGGAAGCATGAGTTGAACCACCTAACATGATCTGGAAGTTATCTATTGTGAAGCATGGAAGTACTATCTTTTTAGAAGTAAGAGTGACATCTTGGTGGATCACAAGAATCTACAGGACATCTTCACTAATTTGGTTTTGAGCTTGTGATATCTTCATTGGAATGAGATTGATTATGACTTGGAAAGGTGCTATCACTTCGAGGAGCAAAGTCATGGCCGATGCTCTTAGCCATGGAGAATTATGCTAAGAAGGTTTGGGTGACACCAAGGATTAAGAATTGTATTCTAAGTTCGAGTGACTTGACCGGAATCATTAATGTTTGAAGATCGATAGTAGAGTCTCCTTCTGACCAAGAGAATCATCAGGCTTGGTTGGAAGGTGGATATTTTAAGACAATGGAGCTACACGATGAAGTAAAGAAGAATCCAAAGACGGAGTATCCCTATCTCTTAGTCGACGTCTTCCGAATCTCGGGGATGAGATTCATCGATGGCACAAATTATCCTTATTGGAAGTCAAAGATGACAACACACATCAAGTCAATCAATATAAAGGTGTGGAAGGTGTGGTAGAAACCAAAATTGAGATTGGTGATCCAGAGAATCCCACCGTCGCCGAAGAAGTGCTTCTCCAAAACAATGACATTGCTCTAAGTGCCATTCATGATGCAATTGATGAGAGAACATTTGAGCAAATCAAGAATATTGAGATGGCACATGAAGCTTGGAAGAAGTTGGAAGAATCATTTGAGGGCACTCAAGCCATGAAGCGTGCAAAGGCATATATCCTCAAAGAAAAGTTTGCAAGCTTCAAGATGAAGGAGGATGAGAGTGTGCCAGAGATGTTTCATAGGCTTCAAGTGCTTATCAATGATCTCAAAGCACTCGGAGAAGAGGTGAAGGACAAGGACTTCTCCCATAAGTTCTTGAGATGCTTACCCTCAAGATTTGGTACATTGGTCACTATTCTAGTGAGGAGTGGTTTGGACACCATGACACCAAACCAAGTGTTGGGAGATATAATGACCGATGACACTTATAGAGATGATGATGAGAAGGAAGAAAAGAAGGAGAAGAAAGATGAGAAGAAGGATGAGAAGAAGAAGAGCGTGGCATTCAAAGCCACATCATCCAAGGGCAAAGCAAAGCAAGAAACTTCAAGTGAAGAAGATGAATCTTGGGATAATGATGATGATGAGAAGATGGCTCTATTTGTCAAGAGATTTGGCAAGTTCATGGTGAAGAAGGGCTACCGTGCTAGAAGAAAGAAGTCTTCATTCAAGAACAAAGAAGAGTCAAGAAGGTGCTTCAAGTGTGGAAGCAAAGATCATCTTGTCGCTCAATGCCCATACAATAGTGACAATGATGATGATAACAAGAAGAACAAAAAGAAGGACAAGAAGGAAAAGAAAGAGAAGAAGGACAAGATGGCCTTCAAGAAGAAGAAGGGTGGTTCCTATGTAGTCACTTGGGATAGTGATGCTTCCTCAAGTGATGATGATGATGATAGTGATGATCACAAGATCACCAAGAAGAAGGTTCTTGCAAGCATTGCCATCAATGAGAAGCCTTCTCTCTTCGAATCTTCATCATGCTTCATGGCTAAGACCACTAAGGTACAATCTTGTGATGATGAAAGTGATGAAGAACATGTTGATGATAATGAACATGAAAATGAAAATGATAGTGATAGTGATGATGATGAACCTACTAAGGACGAATTATTTGACATGTTAGAAGATGCTAGAGAACACTTTGATATCAAGAGAAGGGAATGCAAAAGCTTGTGTAAGAAACTAAAAGCCCTTAAGCAAGCCTTTGATGAGCTCAATGCATCTCATGAGAGGCTAGAGAAAGCCAAGGAGAAGCTTGGCAAAGCTCACAAAAAGCTTGAAAAGGCTCATTCCTCTTTGCTTGATGAGCAAAATAAAAAGAAGCATGTTGAAACTTGCAATGTAGGTTTAACTTGTGATATAATAGATGAATCACTATCTATGCCTATCATTGTTGCTCCTACTAACCCTTCTTGTAGCACTTCCACTTCTATCTCATCTTGTAGTGATGGTCTCACTTGTGATGCCTCACTAGTGGTTGAGA
The DNA here is from genome assembly GCF_019320115.1 of Miscanthus floridulus. Lineage (NCBI taxonomy): Eukaryota > Viridiplantae > Streptophyta > Magnoliopsida > Poales > Poaceae > Miscanthus > Miscanthus floridulus. The sequence continues at coordinate 112,955,169 of NC_089588.1, read as the reverse complement.
ATGAGAACCTCAAGAAGGAGGTCACTAAGCTCACTCACACCTTAGCTAAGGCTTATGGTGGTGAGGACCGCTTGATTATGTGCTTGGATAGCCAAAGAGCTTTTCTCTACAAAGAGGGATTGGGCTATACCCCTAAGAAAGGCAAAATGGCCTTTGCTCCTCACAAGATAAGTTTTGTGAAGAACAATGGTCAGTTTTGTACTAGTTGCAAGCAAGTTGGTCATAGAGAGCATGAATGCACCAACAAAAGCAAAAATGCTAATGTATCCTTCATAAAGCTTGATTCATGCTATATGCTCACTAAGGGTACAAATGGTGTAAAGGCTAAGTTCATTGGCAAACCATGGTGGGCTCAAAGAAGAAAGCCATTTGGGTGCCAAAGAGCTTGGTTACTAACCTTTAAGGACCCAAGCAAGTTTGGGTACCTAAAAAGAATTGATCTTCTTTTGTAGGTCAATTACAAAGCCGGAGGAAGGCATTGGGTTCTTGATAGTGGGTGCACTCAACACATGACCGGAGATGCAAGAATGTTCAACTCAATCAACACCAATGGCAATGATGGTTATGATAGTATCACATTTGGTGACAATGGCAAAGGCAAGGTCAAAGGGCTTGGTAAGATTGCAATATCTAATGACATGAGCATATCCAATGTGTTGCTAGTAGAAAGCTTGAACTTCAATTTGCTATCTGTGGCTCAATTGTGTGATCTTGGATTCAAATGCATATTTGAGGTAGATGATGTAGAAATCATAAGTGTAGATGGCTCTAATTTGATCTTCAAAGGTTTTAGATATGAGAATCTATACTTGGTTGATTTCAATGCTAGTGAAGCTAGATTATCTACATGCTTGTTCACTAAGTCTAGCATGGGTTGGTTATGGCATAGAAGGCTTGGTCATGTTGGAATGAAACAATTGAATAGATTGATTAAGCATGACTTAGTTAAAGGCTTGAAAGATGTGGTATTTGAAAAGGATAAGCTTTGTAGCTCTTGTCAAGCCGGCAAACAAGTTGGAAACACCCATCCTAAGAAAAGCACGATGAGCACTAGTAAAGCATTTGAGTTATTGCACATGGATTTATTTGGGCCAACACAATACACTAGTATCAGTGGAAATAAATATGGATTTGTGATAGTGGATGACTACACTAGATACACATGGGTATTCTTTCTAGTGGACAAAAGTGATGTATTTGCAACATTCAAATCATTTGTCAAAGGCATTCACAATGAGTTTGAAACAACCATCAAGAGAGTTAGAAGTGACAATGGTAGTGAGTTCAAGAACACTAGAATTGATGAGTTATGTGATGAATTTGGAATTAGACATCAATTCTCGGCCAAGTACACACCTCAATCAAATGGCCTTGTTGAGAGGAAGAATAGAACACTCATTGATATGGCAAGGTCTATGCTTAGTGAGTACAATGTGAGTCAATCTTTTTGGGCCGAAGCTATCAACACGGCTTGCTATTGTAGCAACCGCCTCTATTGTCACCGATTGAAAGAGAAGACACCATATGAACTCTTGAATGGTAGAAAGTCCAACATTGCATATTTTTGGGTCTTTGGATGCAAATGCTATATCTTGAAGAAAGGCACAAGATTGGGCAAGTTTGACAAGAAATGTGATGAAGGATTCCTACTTGGTTATTCCACTACAAGCAAAGCATATAGAGTTTGGAATTTGGATAGTGGTGCTCTTGAGGAAGTTCATGATATTGAATTTGATGAAACCAAGGGTTCACAAGTAGAGAATGAGAACTTAGAAGATGTTAGAGGCATTCAACTTTCAAATGCCATGAACATGGATATTGGTGAATTGAGGCCTAGGCAAGAGAATGATGATGAAGATGATCAAGTGCAAGTGCTCTCTAACTCAAATGTGCAAGATGATACAAATCAAGTTAGTGCAAGTGACTCTCATGACTATGAACAAGATCAAGTGGCTAGTACATCATCTCAACCTAATGACCTAGCAAGTGCAAGCAATCAACTTCCAATCCTCCAACCAACCAATGTTGCTAGAGATCATCCTTTGGATACAATCATTGGTGATATTTCAAGAGGTGTGCAAATAAGATCAAGATTGGCATCATTTTATGAACACTTCTCATTTGTGTCATCCATTTAACCAAAGAAGATAGATGAAGCATTGAATGATGTTGATTGGGTAAATGCTATGAATGAAGAGTTGAATAATTTCACAAGAAATCAAGTATGGGAGTTAGTAGAAAGACCAAAGGGACACAATGTGATTGGAACCAAATGGGTCTTTAGAAACAAGCAAGGTTAAGATGGGATAGTAGTAAGGAACAAAGCAAGATTGGTAGCACAAGGATATACACAAGTTGAAGGTCTTGACTTTGGAGAAACATATGCCCCGGTTGCTAGATTGGAAGCAATTAGAATCTTGCTAGCCTATGCTTGTGCTCACAACATAAAGCTCTATCAAATGGATGTCAAGAGTGCATTTCTCAATGGTTATATCAATGAAGAAGTTTATGTTGAACAACCTCCTGGTTTTGAAAATGATAAGAAGCCCAACCATGTATACAAGTTGAAGAAGGCATTGTATGGCTTGAAGCAAGCACCTAGAGCATGGTATGAGAGATTGAGGGACTTCCTTCTCTCTAAAGGGTTCACAATGGGCAAAGTTGACACCACTCTTTTCATCAAGAAGATTGGAAAAGATCTATTTGTTTTGCAAATCTATGTTGATGATATCATATTTGGATCAACCAATCAAGAATTTTGTGATGAGTTTGGAAAGATGATGGCTAATGAGTTTGAGATGTCTATGATTGGAGAATTGAGTTACTTCCTTGGTCTTCAAATCAAGCAATTAAAGAATGGTACATTTGTGAGTCAATGCAAGTACATCAAGGACATGATCAAAAAGTTTGGAATGATTGATATCAAAGTCATTAGCACACCAATGGGAACCAATGGCAACTTGGATAGTGATGCAAGTGGAAACATGGTGGATCAAAAGTTGTATCGGTCTATGATTGGAAGCCTACTCTATGTGACCGCGTCAAGGCCGGATGTCATGTTTAGTGTATGCATGTGTGCAAGATTTCAAGCCTCACCAAGAGAAAGTCATTTGAAGGCTACAAAGAGGATATTGAGGTACTTGAAGCATACACCAAATGTTGGTTTGTGGTATCCCAAAGGAGCAAAGTTTGAGCTAGTTGGTTACTCCGACTTGGATTATGCGGGATGCAAGGTTGAAAGGAAGAGCACCTTGGGCACATGTTAATTGTTGGGAAGATAACTTGTTTCATGGTCATCAAAGAAGCAAAATAGTGTTGCATTATCAACCACCGAAGCCGAATATATATCCGCCGGTAGTTGTTGTGCACAGGTACTTTGGATGAAAGCCACTTTGAGTGACTTTGGAATCAAGTTCAAGAAAGTGCCATTGCTATGTGACAATGAAAGTGCAATCAAGTTAACCAACAATTCGGTTCAACATGCAAGAACAAAACACATTGATGTCTGCCACCATTTCATAAGAGATCATCAACAAAAAGGGGACATTTGCATTGAGAGTGTAGGCACCGAAGATCAACTTGCCGATATATTCACCAAGCCATTGGATGAGAAAAGGTTTTGCAAGCTAAGGAATGAGTTGAACATATTGGATTTCTCAAATATGTGTTGATGCACCCCCCATTTACATGACATGCCTCTCCTTCGAGCAATCCAAGGTAAAAGCTGATTGGCATGGCATACATCCTTGCTAAGGACATGTTTAGTGCATCTAGTCATATTTTCAATCTTATTAGGACCTTTCAAATGGTTCTATTTTATTAGGCTCATTCATGAAAATCAAATGATTTTGATGTCTATATGATATCACTATTGCTTCTATGCTTGATTTGATCTAGTGATAGCATATGGCATGTTTATGGGCTTGTAAACCTAGTGTTTAATCTAGACAATGAGCTATAAGTGTTTAACTCAACATGGTACAAGATAACCCTTATTTGGAGGTGTGAAGAAGCTTGTCCTTGGATCAAACCGAGTTAAATATCTTTGGTAAATGATCTAGACTAGACCAAATTTGGGAAAATGGTCCTCACCCCATTGATTGACATTGATAATCTCGACCCTACAAGTAATACTATCTATATTTAGAACCTTTGTGGTCATTGATGACAAAGGGGGAGAAAACAAAGATAAGGGGGAGAGAAACAAAGAGGAGAGAAACAAACAAAGATAAGGGAGAGAGAAACAAAGAGGAGAGAAACAAAGATAGTGAAAAAGGGAAAGAAACATAGATATCTTGACATATGACATAGGGGGAGAGATATGAAAAAGGAAAGGGATCAACTAAAATTTTGAGCACACAAGTAGGGGGAGCAAGCTCATGAACTTGTATGGTGCATTTGAATGTGCATTTCATATGTTTGCTTGCATGGCATAAGTATTAAATTTAATCATCCATGCTTGTGTGATGAATGTTAGTTGTAAGATTGAATGATGAAATGAAATCACTAAATAACTTTCATTTCCAAGTAAGTCTTTACAAGTGGTATCTTTTCAAAGTATGTTTCCAAGTGATATTGAGCTAACCATGGTGCTAAGGATGGTATATTGGTGCACTCCGATTGGTATCACGCTTCAAAGGTCCATCTTTTATACCCTAGCATCATGCGGTAGACATTGACTCCTATATTTCCTATCTAAGCATATGTGCAAGCTTCAATCCAAACTCTTAGCACATATGTAGGGGGAGCAATTGCTACCATTTGGGTTCATGAAACTTGTCCATATCCTTTTACACATGGTAAATATGCTTGGACAAGCAACATGGATTTAATTGAATTTCAATTCATATCTTTGTGTAAGGGTTGTCATCAATTACCAAAAAGGGAGAGATTGAAAGCTCTAGTTTGGTTTTGGTGAATTGATGAAACCCTAAGTGCTAACCTAGTTTATCAAGTGATCACGAGATAGGTAGCACACTTCAAGTGGAGAAGCTAATGAAGATCATAACATGACAATTGTGATGGCATGGCGATGATCAAGGGCTTAAACTTGAAAAGAAGAAAGAGAAAAACAAAAAGCTCAAGGCAAAGGTATAATTTATAGGAGCTATTTTGTTTTGGTGATCAAGACACTTAGAGAGTGTGATCATATTTAGGTTTGATAGCCGTACTATTAAGAGGGGTGAAACTCGTATCGGAATATGGTTATCAAAGTGCCACTAGATGCTCTAACTCATTGGATATGCATTTAGGATCTAGTGGAGTGCTAACACCCTTGAAAATGTTTGTGAAAATATGCTAACTCATGTGCACAAGGTGATACACTTGGTGGTTAGCACACTTGAGCAAGGGTGAAGAAGAATGGAGGAGATGCCAGCGTCGGTCAAGTGACCGGACGCTGGATCCAAAAGCACTGGACGCTGACTGCCTGTGTCCGGTCACGCTGACTGGCGGTACAGTGGCTAGGGTTTACCACCAGACACTGGGCTATGTCCGGTCGAGGAAAACCAATTTTCGACCCTTACTGTACTCGACCGGACGCTGAGGCTCTAGCGTCCGGTCAATTTTGCCGGAGCGTCCGGTCAACTTCATAGCTGTTGAAATCTAACGAACAACGTTTGAAGCTGGTGACACGTGGCGTCCATCAGTAGACCGAACGCTGAGGGCTGGAGTCCAATCAAATGGACCGGAGCGTCCGGTCAGAGCGCAGTGTGCCTAGTGAAGGGGTACAACGGCTCTATTTCAGGGGGCTTCTATTTAAGCCCCATGGCCGGTTATGGCTCACATCTTTGGCCATTTTTCATTGACATATCAACCTTATGAGCTTAGCCAAAGCCCTCCCACTCATCTCCATCATTGAATCATCATCATAGTGAGATTGGGAGTGATCCAAGTGCATTGCTTGAGTGATTGCATCTAGAGGCACTTGGTGTTCGTGTTTCGCTGTGGATTTCGCTTGTTACTCTTGGTGGTTGCCGCCACCTAGATGGCTTGGAGCAGCGAGGATCATTGAGCAGAGGTGGTGATTGTCTCCGGATCTGATCGTGGTGATTGTGAGGGGTTCTTGACCTTTCCCCAGCAGAGCGCCAAAAGGTACTCTAGTGAATTGCTCATGGCTTGTGTGATCCTCATCTTGTGTTGGTTGTGCGGCACCCTATTAAGGGTTTGGCGTGTGAAGCCAATTAGCGCGTGAACCTCCAAGTGAGTGAATCGCCACAATGAGGAGTAGCTTGCTGGCAAGCAAGTGAACCTCGGTAAAAATCATTATGTTCATCCTTTGATTCTGAGGTGATTGGTCTTCATTGTTATTCATCCTTGTGATTGATTGGTTCACTCCTCTACACGGCGGTATAACTATCTTGATCACTCTCTTTACATTATCGCAAACTAGTTGACAAGCTCTTTAGTGTAACTAGTTGTGAGAGCTTGCTTGCTTGGTTGGTGTGGCTCTTTAGTTAGCCTTTGAGAGCACACTAACATAGGGTAGTGTCATACCTCTTGTGTGAATCGACACTATCTAAACTAGAATTGTGGTAGGTGGCTTGCATTTTGAGTAGGCTAGCACAACACTTGCTTCGTCTCATAATTGTCTAACCATTTGGTTAAGTGTTGTTGTAGAAATTTTTATTAGGCTATTCACCCCCCTCTAGCCATTAGGACCTTTCACCTAGCCACTGTCACCCTGGCCCTCATGAGCCACCCCCAAACTGGTGCTCCCGCATCCAGACCTCAGATGCATCTGTAAGAGAGACGAACCATCCATTAGAACACCGTCTCGGATCTAGAGCAAGGAATTAGGGGGAAAAGATAGCACATTTATTTAAGCATTCATTTAGTTAGTCCTACCAATTTACTACTCACTTATACGTGAAGGGGGATTTTAGTTCAAGTAAGATGCTATTATCATGACTCATGCTTGACCTATACGTTCACTCTAGCCGGAATATAGCAGCATTCGTAAAATTTTCGGCACATTGCACACTCACTTTCCATATACTAATGGTTTCTTACGCAATGTAAGTCAGTGTACCTGTAGAAAATTGATTAGATAAAACCAATGCCGCTATCCTAGATATACCATATTGCTAGGGCTTATACTTATTTACATAATATAATCGCATCCTACTTTTCGCAAAGCTTTTGTTGGTCAAATTTTTAGTTTTGGAAAAGAGTGATGAAACCCATAACCATTATTGGCTCCGATACCAACTGTGGTAGAACCGCCCAAAATAGCGTACTTACGGAGGCGCTCGTCTTCCACTAGACACTAAGCACCCTAGAAGCAAGCTACAGCGAGCGGTGTTCGTCGGGCACACCCCGAGGGAGAACCCAAAAAATCCACATTTTTCCCAAGGATCCAATAATGAGAACAAGTTACAACACAAGTACATTTCATACATTATAGTTTCTTAAAAAGTATATTATTACAATACCAAATACTAGAGTTCGGAATGATAAACAGCGCAAATTAAAAATAGCATCTAGCGGTAGGGGCGAGGATTCCGTCTAAGCCCACCAGAAGGATCCTCCACACAATGGTACTCTTCAAGCATCACCTGCAACAAGGGTAAATAAACCCTAAGTACACAATGTACTCACAAGACTTATCTGACTAGTGGGAATAATTTCCCGACTCTAACGAATATGATAGGCTATATGATTTGCTGGTTTTCTTTAGTAGAAAGCAATACTAATAGTGAGTCCTTATTTATGTATTATTATTATCAGCCATATTAAGTTTTCATCTAGCCAATCTATATAAGCACCTGTTCTACTTTCAAGCAAGAGTTGAGCAATCAGTTCCATTTCTTCTCCTTTCAACTTTCAATTCTTACTACGGTGCTAAACCGTAGACAAGCCGTACCAGATCACCCGGCGATTCGTGAATCAATGTGCCCAGCTGGGTGCCCCGAAACACACGCCCCGCTTGTACCCCAGGCACAAGCAAGACTGACTCGTCACTTTCTTGTCCCGGGTGTCCAGGTCCCCATCCAAACTTGGACTCCAAGACCCCACATCCTGAGTCCCAGACTCCATGTGGTGCAAGGACCTCCACCATCCCCGCCTCCAATCAGTCGGTCTAGAAAGAGCCGGATCCACGACAAGAAAGCAACAAGTCTTCCCTGCGCCCATACCCAAGTATGCACTCGGGACAATAAATCTATGACTTGCCTAGAGTCATATGCAACGATCGGTCCTTAATCGACACGGACAGGGACAAAGTGTAGCCGAGCTATGCCCTATTGGCCACAGGACACAACCCTTCACACCCACCAATACCCAAACCATTTCCCTGTCCGGTCACCATTTACCTTTCCATTATTTTATCATGATTGTCCATATTTCATTGCCTATTTGCGAGTAACGGCAGGTTACTCACGCTACCGATATCCTAAGCATAGCAGCTACTCGACCTGTACTAGTAGAACTCATAGGTAAATATATTTATGCATGTAGTTTCTATAAAATGCATGTAACATAAATACACATCATATATGTATTCAGTGATTATTAAAAATAGGGGTTATGCGCCAGGGCTTGCCTTGGGCAGGCGCGGGGTCAGCAGGGTCAGCACCAACAAGCTCCTAAGCATCCTCCTATGCGAAGATCTCCTCCTCGTACTCCTCGATCACCTCGTCGTACTCCGACTCGCCGACGGGTACGAAGTCTACCAGTTCATGATCTACATGAAATGATGATGCAATGTTTAATAATATAACAACAGCAGCTCTTAAAATAGAAGTACATCGATTTAACTACTAAGCTAGTGCTATTGACCACGGTGCTACATTATCTATTGCTATCGACAACAAGTATCAATTAAGGCATTCATCATTATTCCAGCAACTATTGGTATTTTCACTCCTAACGCCGATTTACGCTATATACCAATAAACAAGGGTAATAGCTACTTTATTTAACAACACCTTCTAATCCTACAAAATTTACAGTGAACACATAACATCCTCGAGAACCTACTGTAAAATTTTCAAGGCCAAAACTATTACCGATTTGCCACAAGAATTCCTACAATTATTAATCTACATAATACTAAGCTTCCTTATTAGAATTTATGAGCCTATGATCATAACAACTAGCTGTGAACTAACTACACTAACAGATAAATGTCACTTTTGCGAACCTAACAAAATTAGTCTCACTATTTTTGGACAACTACGCAATTTACTACGATTTATCGAAGTTCAATTCATAACTAAAATGAATAAACATGTCTATTTCCTGGAAATTAAGAAACCGAACTTGGCATCGCGGCCCAACACGTGTGGCCTGGCCCGCGACTGCGCGACACGTGCCAGCGCCGCACAGCCCACGTACGCATGCTTCCCAGCCGTTCTCCCGCTCACGCGTGCCAGCAGGCCCCAACGTGGCCCACGCGGCCAACGGCCCACGACGGGAGAGGCCCACGCGCGATGGCAATTATGCACGAACACCCCCGGTATATAATGAATTCACAGTGAGCTCTAGGTCACTATTTCATCAGTCTACGCTTTTACAGCAGCACCCTCCCCTTTCTCAATCTTCCTCGCGGCGAAGCCCCTGGCAGCCACGCGCGCTAGCGCGACGCCGCTGGCACTGAGCGACCACGCCGACGCCACCCGAACCTCCCAGGCCTAGCTAAGGTGCTGATGAGTACCTCAAAGACAACGCGTGGTGACTGGGGGTGATACGGCGAGCGGAGGCGCAGTCCCGAGCTCCCTCCCCAGCGGTGGCCCCCTTCCTGTGGTGGCAGGAGCATTCCCATGAGTGACAACGAAAACAGGGCAAACAACGAAGCTAGCGAGCTCCAGTGACTACCCAAGGTTACCTTCATGTTGACGGTACGGCTGGAGATGGCATGAGCAGAGCTAGCCACGTGCACACCGACACTGCGACGGCGCTCGGTGATGGCACGGCCGCGTCGGTGGTGGCTGGACTGCAGGAACACTGCGACCGAGGTGCGCAGGGTGCTCAGGAGGGTAAGGCTGAGCTAGTGGTGCCCTGAATCGGCCTGGGGTGCCTTGGTTGTGCAGTTAGCCAACGACGCGTGTCCGTCCGGTCTTAAGGACCCGGTGGTGTGGCGATTTGAAATTAAGGCACAGCGAGGTGAGAACTGCAGCATGGTGGGGTAGGTTGGAGGGTCGGCTACCTAGCAGAGCTATAGGCAAGACCAATTGAAGCACGGTACAGTTACCACGGTGAATTAGAAAGGTGGCCCCGCCGGTCATGGTGACAACGAAGACAGGGGAGCTTGGCACTGCTCGGTTCGGCACGGGTGTGGATGTCAACGCATCGTACACTAATGGGAGACAGCGAGACATGCGGGACGTGCCTTAGACGGCCGTCCGCACGGCCGCTGTTGCAAGGCGACGAGGCACGGTATGGCGCCACCACGGCGAACACCGAACAAGACGAGCACAGGGCAACGCGACACCATGGTGATGGGGACGCAGGTGATCTTTCCGTGCACGTGCAGCCAAGGCGGTTCAAAGGGAGCAGTAGCAGCGAGGTGATGGGTGGCATGTAGCGTGGATCCGGCACACTTTCGGCCAAGGTAGCGCAGAGCAGGGCATGGCACGACAGTGCACGATGGCGTCCTGGCGCAGCGCGTTAGCCGTTGAGTTGACCCACGCGCCCATGAGGACAACAAGCCACCAAGGCAGTAGTGCAGGGCCCGCTCACATCGCATTCACGGTGGCATGACGACGAGACCTGCGCCACGGTGCGTAGGGTGAGTTAGCCATGGTGGCAGGCGAGCAGCAGCGATGGCCGTGGCCGGCAGCGGAGGCAGACGGCCATGGCGCGCAGTGCCAGAGCCGCGCACGTGCGCAGGCACGGCGATGGGACGCAGCCGACGTGGTAGTGGGCGAGGCCTGCGCGACAGTGGGCCTTGGCAAGCCAGCAGCGGTGGTGACCGCGACCAGGGCCAAGCCACGTGTCGTGCACGCTTTTTAAAGCAGGTAGAAAACTTGTTCATAAAGCTCCAAACGCCAAACTAATTGCTCCATGTGCAAGAGGGTACATCAAGCTATCTATCGTAGCCAAGACATCACGCTACCTCCTAAGCCAATCGCTCCACACAGCTCGCCAAAAGTGGCTTCATCGACCACTTTCGAAACTTACGCGAACGACGTCGAATCAAACGATTCCGCGTCGAATTCCAAATCCGACCTACGGGATGTACTAACTAGCTATCCTTATCCTCGACCGCATATATTTCATCACCGTTCGCAAAAACGTTCTATAGCATTTTTGTTCGGCAAAAATTCGATTAAGTGACACGAAACGTAACATTGATTCATGTTTCATATAAATGTTTCAAGGACCAAACATTGCTTTATCATTCATGTTATACACATATGCACAAAACCATGATGCTCATGCGATGTTTAGCAAAATAGTGCAATGCAACACCGAGGGTGTTACATTGACCTTTCCCAGTGAAGAGCCAAAAGGTACTCTAGTGGATTGCTCGTGGCTTGTAGATCCTCATTTTGTGTTGGTTGTGCGGCACCAGATTGCGGGTTAGGCGTGGGATGCCTATAAGTGTGTGAACCTCCAAGTGAGTGAACCGCCACAACAGGGACTAGCTTGCCGACAAGCAAGTGAACCTCGGTGAAAAATTATTGTGTCACCTTGTCTCCGAGGATTTTCTTTGGTATTCATTGATATATTGTGATTGATCACTTGCCACGGCGGTATAACCCTCCTACCTCTCTTGTGCATTTACTTTCTTAGTGTAGCTAAGCCCTTTAGTGTAAGTAGTTTTGAGAGCTAGCTTATGTCTTTGTCTAGTGGTTAGTGAGGCTATTTAGTTGGTCTTTGAGAGCTCACTAACTTAGTGGTAGTGACTTAGCCTCTTGTGTGATATAGAGATCATAGATAATTAGAATTATGGATAAGAGACTTGTATTTTCAGTAGGCTAGCATAACACTCGCTTCGCCGTTTAATTGTCTAACATCTTGGCTTAAATGTTGTTGTAGAGATTTTCAATAGACTATTCACCCTCCTCTAGCCATTAGGACCTTTCAACCCTGCGGGGCAAATTATTAGAAGAAGCATTGCATTAGATGGCAACTTAGAGGGTAAGTTATTATACAACTAATATGTAGGATTTAAGAATACATTTGAACCTAAAAGAGAGACTGAAAAACTAAAACTAAAAAAACATTAAAAAAAACTTGACTGAAAACTAAACCAAAAAAAACTTGACAGAAAACCGAAAATAAAAAAAACTCATTAAACATAAACTAAAAGAAACAATAAAAAGAACTGAAATGAAATAAAAAAAAGAGAATAAAAGCTAAACAAAAATTGAAAAATGAAACTCAAAGTGGGCTACAAGCCCTGCTGTCACAACCCGTTAATTTGAATGTAATGAAAAATCCAACTTTTTAAAATTTTTCTTAAAATATTTCTTGTTGTTGTGTTGCATGCAATATTAGGTCAAGCTTAAGTCAACTGTTTCCTCTTCTAACCCTGATTTCGAATGAAAACCTAATCCTTCTTACCTTATTCAAACTAAATTTACAATAACCAGTACACCATGTAGCATAGATGCATTAGTGATTTGGTTCTTGTCTTGTGTGTGTGCTTGGAGGTAGTCCCTTCTCCTAAATCCTTGTGAAGAAAATAGAAAAACCTCTCACTCTCCCTGGGCCACAACCCTCCTCCCTTTTTCCCCCTAAGCCCAGCACGCCTCCTGGTCCTATCTGGCCCGTTGACCATCTTGGCCCAACTGGCCTCTCCTTTCCCTTTCACCAGTCGGCCCACTTAGCCTAGCCCGCGACGGCTCCCCACTACTGGCCCAGGCCACCAAGTGGCCACCATGTCCCTCACGTGCGTAGCGCGTGAAGCCACCGCTAGCTTGGGCCCAGCGTCAGCCACCCAGAGCCGCTCCCTTCTGTTTCCCTCTGTCTCACGCCCGATGCCGCTCCGTAGCTTTCCGTCGCGGTGCCGTCATCTCCTTCCTCCGTACGCGCTCTTCTGTTTTCCGTCACGAATGCCAGCCAGAAGCCACGGCGCGCCGAGCTCCATGACGTGAGCACAGAGCACGGGACCGCCTAAAGCTGCACCCTGCGCCGCAATTCGCGGGACACCCTCGACCCACAGTGCCCGAACCCTACCTGCCCTTGACCGCGCGGACGCGCCCGCGACCAGCTCCCCGTCACAAACATTCCGAGCCGTGCCACCTGCCCGTGCTATGGATGCTCGCCACATCGCGCCGGAACGACCATCAGATGGCACGTACGCCGGCGCCGTCACCTGGAACCCTAGCCCGTCACTATAAAACCCCCAGGACGAGCCCGAGCCCTCGCTGTCTCCCTCCTGTCCGCCCCCACAGACGCTCCCTCCCATCTCTGCCTCGCCTTCCACCTCGCCTCGCCGCAGCAGAGATGTAGCCATGGCGTGACGCCAAGCCGGCCCGCGCGGTGAGCCACCTCGACACCAGCACCGCGCCATCTTACCCCGACGCCCTGCCTTCGCCTCGCCATGGCGCGGAGCCGCGGACGCCGCGGCCACGACCCAGCATCCGAAGCCGCCGCCCGCCGGTGAGTCTCCACCGCCGCCCAAGCTTCCTCCTTTGGCCTGTTATCTAAAAAATATTTATCATGTGTGAGAAAAAACGAATATATTGATTTTTTAATCTATATTGTTCCTCAATAGTTATCATACATCTATAAATATATTACTTAATCTATATTATTTCTCGATAATTATCAGACATGTTAAATTAAAATATGTTATTAAATTTATTTTTAATTTATAAATAAAATTAACATCTATATATTATAAAATTTTATAAGTGGCGTAGAAAAGCCGTTGCGACCCCTTAATATCCTGTCCTTGGACCGGCACTGGCTCGGTTATGTACCAGCGGACCAAAGCATTGGAATTAGGAGGGAAGGGCAGAATAGGAAATCTACATGCCGTCCATCACTCAACGCGGTAAGGGGAAAAGTTGAAGTGCCTGCGGCCGGTCATTCCTAGCTTATACAGAAGGAGAGCATGGCGACGTGAGGAATGTGGAGGGGGGATTTTTCACTTTTACCATTATTACGGATGGCGCTTTTCGGTTTGGCACTCTTAGGGCTGGTCTTTCAAGTTCATCACTCTTAAGATTGGTCTCTTGCCGTTTTACCACTTTTTCCGACGTGGCAGTCCAGACCGCCCTGACACGCTGGATCCGTGGCCGGGCCCACACAGGAAAAGACGACGCTGCCCCTGCCCTGGTTTCACTTGGCCAGAACGGGCCAGCCAGGCTGCTCGGCCCACTCATTCTCTCCTCGCCTCGCCCCTTCTCCCCCAGCGCGTGAGCCGCCGCCGCCGCCATCGTCTTCTTCCTCCGCCCGCTGCCGGCTGCCTCGCTTCCCAGCAACGGCGACCTGGTACCATTGTCCTTGGTGGCCTCCGGTTCAACCCGCCCCGACGGATCAAGGTATGTGCCCTTACTCTTCTTTGCCACCCCGGCACCGCGTGGTTAAGGTCGCTGACCTCGTCTTCCTCGTAGGCCTTTGATGTAGTACGTCGTCATCTCCCCCCGTCCGCAATGGCCGATTCTGACTGCCCTCCTTGGTATGCACTGGCACTCCCGTCCCCGTCCATCGTAGGCCTTTGAATGTATTTGCTTATCTATTTTGATTGTTTATCATGATGCTAGGATCGATCCTGGCAGTGCGTTTAGGCTAGTTGTTAAGGTTTCTCGATATGTTGCTGATGGCGAATATGGGCTAGTGGACATGTCAGAGCAGCACCATCACATCTGGTTTGATAGGGACAGTTCTTACTCTCTGGCTCAGTTCCATGAGGATTTAAGCTCAAAGATCATTTGGGGGCCTCTTCAAACACTTTCAGTGTGGGTTGTAGATCAGGATACTGGCTCTGAGTGGCGACTTAGGAGGGATGAGCATGTGCAGCAAATGGTCAAGGATAGATGGGCTGACAGATTGGCTTTTCTTAATGTGGAAGTTGTGAACAAAAATCTGTGCAATGACAATGATAGCTCTGCTGCATCTAAGGGAGGTAGGTGTGTCTCTGGTGTGACTAGTGGCAATGAACCAAACACAGAACCTGTAGATGTTGAGGGTTTTGGTGATACCTGCAGCACCCCAACTCCTCCTCCTGAAGTGCCAGTAGCAATTGATTGGACTACTCTAGTCATACAAGAGAAGCCTGATGATGATGGTACTGCTACACAGCTTGTTGATGAGGAACAGATATATGAGGCTATGGGGTTCCAGCAGGCTGAGGCAACACAAGAACAAGGTGGTACAGAAGAGGTACCAATTCCAGCAATCCCTCCTGAAGTGCAGCAAGAAATGAATGAAGCTGCTGTGGATGTTGATGATACAGCTGATGAGGAGCCTTTGTATGAATGGGACAGGGACAATCCTGATATGAGTGTTGGCATTTGCTATCCTAATATTGATGAATTGAGGCTAGCTGTTAGGCAACATGCTATAAAAAAAGAGTTTGAGCTGCAAACTGAACACTCAGATAGAGATAGATACAGGGTTAGATGTGGTGCTCGTGGCTGTCCATGGAGACTTGTGGGTAAAACCCAGCATGATGGAAGTTGCAGGGTACATTTTCTGCAGTGACTTGCTTACTGATATGGTTATTATTGCTGGTTTCTTACTGATCTTAGTTCATTATGGTCTGTCCAACAGTTCCTAACTATAATGTACCATGTTTTCTGTTTTTTGCAGATTCAAATAAATACTGGGGGGCACAAGTGTGCATCTACAACAAGGGTTGAGGACATAACAATGGCCAATATCAAATGGGTAGCAGAAAGGGCAGTTCAATTCTTGAAGAAGAAGCCAGGAATGGGGGCTACAGAAATGAAGAAAGAGTTGAAGTTCAAGTATGGGATTGATGTCAACTACCACACAGTGTACAAAGGGACAAAGAGAGCATCTGACAAGTTATTTGGTAAGATCAGTGATTCTTTTGATTGGTTGTATAGGTTTAAGGCTGAAATTGAATTGAGATCACCTGGTAGTGTGGTAGAGATAGACACTACAACTGATGAAGAAGGCAAAGTTAGGTTCAGTAGATTTTTCTGTGCATTCAAAGCATGTATAGATGGATTTGTGAATGGCTGCAGGCCTTATATTAGTATGGACTCAACAGCCTTGAATGGCATGTGGAATGGCCACATGCCAGCAGCCTTAGCTTTAGATGGACACAATTGGATGTTTCCTCTTGCATTTGGGTTCTTTGAATCAGAAACAAAGGACAATTGGGTTTGGTTCATGCAACAACTTAGAAAAGCAATTGGACCAATGGATCCTCTAGCCATCTGTACAGATGCATGCAAGGGGTTAGAGTCTGCTGTAAAGCTGGTTTTTCCTCAAGCAGAGATGAGAGAGTGTTTCAGGCATTTAATGGAGAACATGAAGAAGTACTATAGTGGTGATGTATATGGCAAGAACATGTGGCCTGCAGCTAGAGCATACTCTCCACACAAGCACAAGTATTTTTTTGACAAGGTGTTGGCAGCAAGCCAAGGAGTGCAGAAGTGGTTGGATGAGCACCATCCATTTCTTTGGGCAAGAAGTAAGTTTTCACCTGACATCAAGTGTGACTACATAAACAACAATCTAGCTGAAAGTTGGAATTCTTGGATCAAGGAGCATAAGGACCTGCCTCTGCATTGCATGGCAGATGCTATAAGGGAGAAGATAATGGTGTTGTTTGGCAAAAGAAGGAAGATTTCTCTAGCCTTGCCTCAGGGTATATTACCTGCTGTCATTCTTCAGCTGAATGCTGCCTCTAGGGGACTGGGACACATGAACATTACAAAAGGTCACCCAACTGAAGCTGAAGTGACAGAGGTTTACAAAGATGAAGATGTAAGGAGACATGTTGTATACTTACCTCAGAAAATTTGCACTTGTAGGCAGTGGCAGCTAACTGGTAAACCATGTCCACATGCACTGACTGTAATTACAAGCATGAGGCAGCCTGACATGGGCTCATATGTGGACAATTGCTACTCAGTGGCTAAGTTCCAAGCAGCTTATGCTGGAATAATACCAAGCATAACTGATAGGAATCAGTGGCCTGAAGATAAGAAGGGCTACAAAGTGCATGCTCCAGTACAGAAAGAGAAGAAGAAAAAGCCTGGAAGGTTGAGGATAAATAGGATTAAACCAGCAAGTGAGACAGGAGGCAGAGCTACTAGGCAAGTGCAGTGCCCAAACTGTAAGGAGTATGGTCACAGGGCTACTAGCTCCAAGTGTCCCCTCAATGGGACTAAGAAAAGGTGCCCTCTCACTGTAAGATGTAACATGCATTAACCTTTTATTTTCTGTCTAAACTAACAAGTGCTTATTAACTTATGCAGGAAAAGAACTAAGAAGAAGATTGCCAAGGTTGGGAGGAAGAAGACCAAGACAAGTGCAGATGGTGATGATGCACCCACTCCAAGGACAAGGGGAGCACTGGCTAGGGAGGCAGCAGAAAGAGCAAGGAGGGATGCAGAAGAAGCTGAACTACTTGCAGCAGCAGCAAGGGAAAAGGCAGAAGCAGCAGCTAGGGAATTAGCTGAGGCTACTACAAATGAATATGAAGCAGCATTTGAAGAAGAAGCAGGGCTGTCACTGATCCCTTTAGCCACTGTTGCCCCAGATCCATCTATAGCTGCAGCAACAGCAAGAAGGTGATCATGCAATCTTGTTTAGGCTACTGGATTGAAACTATTCCTGACCATAAATCTTACTGTGAGTTTTGTTCCATGACAGGGCACTTTTCCTAGAAGAAGAGCTACATGCTGGACCTGTGAAGAAAATGACACCCAAGAAGAAGAAGTTGGCAACCAAAGCGAAGAAAACTCTACCAGCTAAGAAGAAAGGAGGCAATTGGAATGGCAAGGGCAAGGGCAGGGCCAAGTGACCAATCCTGTTATTTTGAACTTTGTGTGAAGTACTTTGTCATGTAATCTGTGTTATGGGCACAAAATTGATAGCATTTGGCCCTATTTGGATGTGAAAAACATCAAAATCATGAACTTATGTAATGGCTCTTAGTTAGCCACTATCTAATGCCAGGATCATGAACTTATGTAATGCCTATGTGCATTATTGCTCTAGTCTGTTTATTTGTTGTTGTTTCAATGATCCTTGACTGTCATTCATAATATGCTAATTTTGCCATCTCCAAATTGTTGCTGTCATTAACCAAGAACAATCACAAAATGATAAAGGACTGCAACTGATCATTCACATATTATGAATGAGTGGGCCGAGCAGCCTGGCCGGCCCGTTCTGGCCAAGTGAAACCAGGGCAGGGGCAGCGTCGTCTTTTCCTGTGTGGGCCCGGCCACGGATCCAGCGTGTCAGGGCGGTCTGGACTGCCACGTCGGAAAAAGTGGTAAAACGGCAAGAGGCCAATCTTAAGAGTGATGAACTTGAAAGACCAGCCCTAAGAGTGCCAAACCGGAAAGCGCCATCCGTAATAATGGTAAAAGTGAAAAATCCCCAATGTGGAGGTGCCAGGAACATTTGGAGCTCGCCGATTCCGATAGCAAGGGACAGTTCCCACTCGACCAAGTGCAGATTGCTGCAGAGCGAAGCAAGAATCGAGAGGTGGAGAAGATGTCCGCTGAAATCGAAGACGATGGGGACGTCCTGTTCCACAAACAGGCCCCAACGCCTGCGGCACTTCCGTTCCAAGTGCCTGCCGCTGGAAAGGCTGCCGCGGGGAAGAAGGTAGAGGGGCAGATCTGCTACGCCGACGGAGCGAAACCAGTGCTGGAGGCCACGCCGCTTTCAATGGCGGAGCAAACAGTACAGATCGGTGGAGGATGCAGGCCTACAGAGCAGTATTTCCATAGTTCAGTAAGTGTACATTATGTTCCATTATGTTTAAGCAGTTGATTCATATTTTGAAAATGCCATCCTAAACACAGTTGCAGGTATTTCATCTACCTCAAGACAGCGGCAAAGAGGCTCAAGTACAACAGGCATTACCAGAAGGTATGAATTTAAGTACAATGATTGTTACTTGTACAACTGTTACTTGTACATCTATCACTATTCCAAATTCAGATCTGAAAATACTGTACAGTACTATGAAACTAGGTCTGCCTGCAGAAACCAATGTAGAGTTCCAAGCTACATACCAAATAAAGATCTGGTCATTTGAAGTAACTGTGTACTGAAATACTCATAATAACTTGTCTGAGAAAATATTCAGGTTTATTCCAACATGTAAAGCAAAAGTGTTACTGATGCAACTAACTAGTACGAAATGTCTTTACTGAAGGGATTGGACATTATGGAAGTCTGCAAGAGTTATTGCTTGGATTCACCAGTGGTGCATTATGCATAGTCACTGAGGAGGAGGAAAATGTAGTACAAAGGGGATCATCTCTGGAGCAAAGTTGTTTTGAATACGAAACAAAAGATGATGACTTTAATGCAGAACCTGAACTTGAAACACCAGAGATGTGCTTGCAAGAGGGTTATGTAGAGAGTTAGCACGACAATGAGCATGAAGAGTCAAGTGATGTAGATGAATCTGCAGATAGTGATGGTGATAAAAGAAACAAACAAAATATCTACCCAAATGAGAAGGATTTGGAGAGTGTGGACTGGGACATATTCTGTTCTACTGGTGAACTGATGAAGAAGAAAGATTCTATCATCGCTCTTTGTACTGCTTATGGTAAGATGCTGAAATGGCAAACTGTATAAGTATCTCTCTCCTTTGGATGGCTCTGACCATACTCCTAGTGATAGAACCCATTTTTCTCACACATAAGATTTACTGATACATCTATTCTGACACAGAACTTGTTACTTATGCAGGTGATTCCTCAGATCAGCACGAGGGCAACCATTGAAGCTAAAGGTGCTTGACGAAGCACAATTGCAAGGTGACAATGAACCACCTTGTTTCATGAGGGGATTTCAATCTAAATGCAAGTTGAAGTGATGTTCAGTTTGCCAGAATTTTTTTTTTCCAGGTTTGTTGAAAGCCACAAATTCATAGTTCGATTTCAAAGAAATAAATCCAGTTTTTTATTTGCAGTGTCTGCCCATGGGAAGAGTTTGGGAATTAGGATGCTGGAATAGGCAAGCAGCTGAAAAGCCAGAAATTGAAGGTACAACTAAAGCGCTAATCACAGTGAATTGACTACAAACCTCTTGAAGTTGATAACATAAAAATATCCAAGAAGAGTT
This sequence comes from Miscanthus floridulus, assembly GCF_019320115.1. Taxonomy (NCBI): domain Eukaryota; kingdom Viridiplantae; phylum Streptophyta; class Magnoliopsida; order Poales; family Poaceae; genus Miscanthus; species Miscanthus floridulus. Next base: position 112,934,979 of record NC_089588.1, on the reverse strand, counting down.
AAAGAACAAATAGAGCTTCTGGATTGGTAAAGGAATCATTTTCAGATTCTGTGCCTGCAGAATTACCTTCATCGCGTACAACTTGTGGTGCAGTCTCTTCGGAAACAACAACAGGTAAGTGACTATAGCCTCCAATAGGCAGGGTTGGATTAGCTCCCAGTGTGAGTGCACCTTCATTGCTAGCAGAAAGAACACCTGAATTTCCAGCCCTCAGGAGTTGTTGGAAAGGACCAAATAGACCACCATCTGTGAATATGTTAAACAATCAAATTTCCTTTGAGATCCCAAACTAAAATTCGCGCAATAAACAGGACTAATAAGTGGAAGTTTTGAAGATAAAATAAAATACCTTTACTGTGTCTTTCCGAAATATGAGCAACATTGAAATATGACCACAAAGTTGGTATATAAGACAGAAAAAGCAACACAAGAATGGATGTGATGATTTCCATGCGATATAAATAAAACTGTAATTATGTTAACACGCATAGCATCGAGCTAAAATGCTATATAAGCAAATATAAGGTTCATAGGTGCATATAAACTATTATATGATGTTTAAGTTCAAGTACACTACTCAAATAATGACTGCTGTATAGTTCTGCTGACATCTACAGTGCTGCTTTTTAAAAGAAATATGGAATGCATATGATTGACCCGAGAACTATCGAGTACAGTATAGAAGAAAAAAAAAGATTGCTGGCGAGCACATTAGTGAGGAACAAACCAAACCTAGCTGACAAAAGAGAGGGTATCTTAGCTGAAGAAAATAGAGTTGTAGGGAGAACCGTCCTGAATCCCCATCAAGGCGAAGTCTCAATAAGTGGTTCAGTCTCGACGTCTGGATATGGCTGAGAGCTTTCTCTTTCCATAGTGACGACGGTTAACAGCACAGAACTCGATATATTGAGTTTGAATAGCAGTGAAAAAGCCAATTTTATAAAGAAACCAATCCAGGCAATGTTGAGATAGTAATGACTATAAACGAACTTGTGATATTGAGCTTGGACTTAATGACAGACCATCTTTGAGTTCCTTGATGCTGAAAAAAGGAACGTAATCTATTAGTACTATTCTCTAGTAAAGAAATCCCAAAACAAGCATAATAGATTTATTATAAAAAATAATATGTTTGATCTGTGAAAAGATAAAGTCAACTGGGACTCAAGTACTCAATTAGCACCACACATTAAAACTGTTACAAATGTACATATATGCAATAAATAATTCAGTGTAGTATCACACTCAATAAATAATTCCACGGTACTCCCTAAGCACCCATTAGAGAAATTTATGGCACTTCTATCTGCTTTCTGCTATCACACTCAATAAAGTACAAACTAATCACTGAACTATTGAGATAGCTGGGGGATTGATGCACCTTCTATTTGCCATTATGGCAGGCGATTCCTCAGATCAGCAATAAGGCAACCATCGAAGGTAAAGGAACTTGACGAAGCACAATTGCAAGGTGAGAATGAACCACCTTGTTTCGTGAGGGGATTTCAATCTTAAGGCAAGTTGAAGTGTCGTGAGGGGATTTCAATCTTAAGGCAAGTTGAAGTGATGTTCAGTTTGCCAGAATTTTTTTATAGGTTTTGTTGAAAGCCACAATTTCATAGTTTGATTTGAAAGAAATAAATCCAGTTTTGTGCAGTGTCTGCCCAAGGGAAGGGTTTGGGAATTGGGATGCTGGAATAGGCAAGCAGCTGAAAAGCCAAAAATTGACGGTACAACTAAGCGCCAATCACAGTGAGTTGGCTACAAACCTCTTGAAGTTGATAACATAAAAATATCCAAGAAGAGTTAAAGAACAAATAGAACCTCTGGATTGGTTAGGAATCTACAGGTGCATGTATGCTGCTTTGCAAGTGCCTGTATAATTGTCTTTGAACTCTGTTTGCTTACATGAACACCGACCACAGTCTTACTAGTGGCGATAAACGAGTTATTTACAATACATGATTTTTAACAAAACAAAAGTTCTTTACAGCTGTAACCATGGTGCCTAAATGAACAAAAAATTGACATACCGGGAAGATGCAGTAAGAGAACCATCATATGGCAGCCATTGCAAACCCAGTTACCAAGTAATGAGGTGCCTTTAGGCTGGTTCATTTTTACTGGCACCTGATAGGACTTGAGCTGATTCAGGAAAAAAATGTAGCATCACACTTCAGAAAATCATGTAACAACACAGAACAGAAGGGGGACTGTTATGGAATCTCCAACAGTTGCCAAAAGGTTCAAACAATGTTGCAGGTGATGGGTGGCCACAGAACTCTCCATACACCCTCCCATAGACCATCTCAACAGCATGAGTACTATTCTACACAGTGCGAAGAGTACTACTCCACACAGTACGAAGAGCGTGGCTAAAAGTGCAAGCCTATCAGATCACATATATTGCCCTAGCACTAGCAGTACTATTCCACAGATATTCAGAGTTGCAGACAAGTTCTAATGTAGCAGCAAGGAACATATTCTGCAGTTCATACAAATGAAAATGTGCATAGATATGGAACATAATACAAGTCACAAACGACTGTGAGCTAAACTTCAGCTCAGCCTCTTGTGTTGCTTACTAAATCTCCAAAATCAAGTGTAAGAGATTCTTTTTACTAAAAACCAAGGGTAGAAGCGCAGAGCCGGAGTGACCTTACACAACTGGATTCAGGTTCTTTGCCGAGTGCATGAGGCACCCGGCAAAGGCCAAATTGCACTCGGCAAAGCCTTTGCCGAGTGCGGCACTCGGCAAAGAACACACGGCAAAAATTTGATCGGCAAAGCCCTTTTTGCCGAGTGTCTTTTATCGGGCACTTGGCAAAGGTTGCCCCGGGGACACTCGGCAAAGAAAAGCGACCGTTACAGCGCCGGTCCCGTTGACGGTCACTTTGCCGAGTGCCAATCCTGCAGGCACTCCGCAAATATTTTTTTAATTTTTTTTAAAAATTTCTTTGCCGAGTGCCAACCCATGAGGCACTCGGCAAAGATTTTTTATTTTTTTTTAAAAAAAATCTTTGTCGAGTGCCAACCCGTGAGGAACTCGGCAGAGAGCTTTTATTTTTTTTTGAAAAATTTCTTTGCTGAGTGCCAACCCGTGAGGCACTCGGCAGAGAGCTTTTATTTTTTTTGAAAAATTTCTTTGCCGAGTGCCAACCCGTCAGGCACTCGGCAAAGATTTTTTATTTTTTTAAAAAAAATTCTTTGCCGAGTGCCATCCATCGGGCACTCGGCAAACGTTTTTCATTTTTTTTAAATTCTTTGCCGAGTGTCAACCCGGAAGGCACTCGGCAAAGATTTTTTTTTTAAAAAAAAAAATCTTTGCCGAGTGTCCTATGGATGGCACTCGGCAAAGTTTTGAATTTTTTTTAAAAAAATTTCTTTGCCGAGTGCTCTATGTCAGGCACTCGGCAAAGTTTAATTTTTTTTTAAAATTTCTTTGCCGAGTGTTTTGGTCACAGCACTCGGCAAAGCTGGAAAATCTGTTTTCTGGTCGCCCATTTTTCCAGCTTTGCCGAGTGTTGTGACCATTGCACTCGACAAAGGGGTGCTTTGTCGAGTGCAACACTCGGCAAAGTAACCCAAAACGGCAATTATTTTTTTTTGCATTCCATCATGACAAATACATTCATACAAACATATATCACATATATATCTCATCCATCACATATATATCTATATATCTCATCCATCACATATATATCTCATCATCCATCACATATATATCTCATCCATCCATACATTCATCCGCCCATATCACATCCATCACAATATATAATAATAAGTGCTCAAGTCCATCTAAATAAGTCCACAAGTCCATCAAAGTCCACAAGTGCATCACAAGTATATCACAAGTCCATCACCAAGTGGACAACAAATGTAAAAAATACAACATGCACTCATCTCGGCCACTACGACTGTGGTGAAGGCCCAGATGCATCATTCGGAGGTGCATGAGGTGGATTATTCGAACCACCGTCAGATGGAGACTGCACAAAGGAGAAAAGATTGCATGTGAGATAAGATTATTTTAATAGCTAATCTAGGACGATAGAGGCCATACAAGCAAAGTACAAGCGAAAGTAAAAAACTTTGATACTTACAGGAGTAGCTGCAGCTGCATGACGCGGAGGCGGAGGTGGAACCAACAGCCCAGGTGGTAGAGACAAGCCCATACGTTGCCCAAGCCTTTGTAGGAAATCCGTAATGTCCATCAGCCTCTGCGCCTGGGCCTAGCGCTCGGCCCGCTCGGTCTCCAGCTCCTGACGTTCCTTCATTTTTTGTTCCAGCCGGGCCTGCAATATTTTATTCTAATGTTTTAGTAATGCAAAGCTAATTAAGGTGTGTAAAGATCAATGTATGACGAGTAAAACAGGAATAACCTCGAGTGCGTCGACCCGGTGTTGTGCAGCAGTCGGCCGTGTGCGAATGGCCGGGGTCTCGCTCGTGCTCCGTGCTCGGATCTAGGAGAGAGAGGGAGTAGAGGCCGTGTCGATGACGCCGTCGCCAAGCCAGAACCGCCATGCTTCTTGCCTTGCCCCGCCCTCATGACAGCCTCTCCATCGAAGTCCTGGGTGCTCGGATCGTGGTCTGACCCATGGAGCGACCTCACCACCTCAGTGTACTCACTGATGTGGGAGTGGACGCTCGGGTTCGTGTATGCCTCGGGCGGGTCCTCCAGGTTGAAGGAGACGTCAGACGTCGCCTTGCCCTTGTGGGCCATACACCATGCCTGGAAGTCCGAGCAAGCTTGACCAGTATGTGACGTCGACTGCGAGAAAGACAGCACGATGATTAGAAATCAGGCAGAACTGAGCATGACAAGAGATAAATCAATTCGCGTACCCATGCTTGTTTGTATCCGACGAGGTTGCGGCTGCCTTGATGGTGTGCTGGACCTTGCATTAGCAAACGACGGTTCCGGGCATCCCTGTGCATCTTGAGGTACTCCTTCGTGAACCGCCTCTCCACCATCATCGCCCAGCACTCAGGATACGCTTGGCACCATCAGGGAATCATCTACACGTCATCAAGTATTGGACATATAAGAAGATCAAATTAAACCAACTTAATCTCAAAACGAATCAATATTGATGTTCTTCATTTACCTCAATGTACTGCTCCCGGGTCAGCTGCATCTCTCTTGCGTCTTTCTTGGTTTTCCTCTCTCCAAGTTTTGACCCGTAGTAGGTTACTCTGCTAGTACTTGCCAGACATGCTCCGGGACATAGCCTCGAACTATCGCCGGAAGAAGCCGCTCAATCCATATGTGGTAGTCATGACTCTTCATCCCGTTGACTCGCAGAGTGCCTAAGTTAACTTCCCTCTTTAGATTCGCTATATACCCATCAGAGAACATTAGCTTCTTGATCCATTCAAGTACTTCCCTCCTTTGGTCCTTTTTCAAGACGAAATCAGCCTTAGGCCTTCTCCAGGTCTTGCCACGACTAGGAGATTGCATCTCTTGATTTGGTCTATCGCACAACGTTGCCAGGTCTACTCTAGCCTTTGGGTTGTCCTTAGACTTTTCAGTGTCCATGAGTGTTGCCCAAAGTGCCTCGGCGACATTCTTTTCAGTGTGCATTACATCAATGTTATGTGGTAGAAGGAGGTCATCGAAATAGGGGAGCCTCGTCATGCCCGAGATATGAGTCCACATATGCTGCTCACCATATCCCACAAAACCACCTTCTTCATTAGGCACGAGAGCACCTATCTGAGCATGAACCTCGGCACCAGTCATCATCCGCGGTGCAGGGTTTGTCACTTTGACACCTTTCGTAAAGTTCTTGATGTCTTGTCTGAATGGATGGTCAAGAGGTAGGAATTGACGATGTCTGTCGAACGACGAATACTTGCTACCCTTCTGCAATCAAATAAACCTCACACCTTCCTTGCATATTGGGCATGGGAACTTCCCGTGAACACACCAGGCGCAGAATATCCCATACACCAGGAAGTCATGCAGGGTGTAGTGGTACCAAACGTGCATTTTGAAGGTTGTCTTTGTAGCTCGATCGTATATCCATACCCCTTCGTCCTAAGCACGGACCAATTCATCAAACACGGGCTCCATGAACACACCCATATTACTCCCTGGGTGTCCAGGAATTATCAACGACAAGAATACGTTATGTCGTTGAAAGGAGACACCGGGGGGGGGAGATTAAGGGGGATAACAAAGACGGGCCAACATGTGTATGGGGCAGCCATCATTCCATAAGGATTGAACCCATCTATTGCCAACGCGACACGTACATTACGAGCCTCATCTGTTTTGTCACGATGTTTGTCATTAAAGCGGATCCAAGCTTCACCATCGGATGGATGTACCATCTTGTCAGGATTGTACCGTTTGCCATTTTTGTGCCATGTCATCTGTTTCGCGGATTCCTCGGTCATGTATAGCCGTTGGATCCTCGGTAGGAACGGAAGGTACCGTAGGATTTTCATGGGGATCGTAAGTTGCCTCTTCTGGCCATCATCAGAGTCTACCTCCAAGTACCTAGAGGATTTACACTTTGGACAGAACTTTGCATGCTCGTGTTCTTTCCTAAATAGGACGCACCCTTTCGGACAAGCATGTATCTGCTCATACGGCATCTTAAGTGCTCGAAGGAGTTTCTGTGACTCGTACATGCTCTTTGGCAGAATGTGGCCCTCCGGAAGCAGGGTGCCAATCACGACCAACATCTTATCGAAGCCAGGTCGACTCAAGTTTAACTCAGACTTCAATCCCATTAAGCGTCCAATGGCATCCAGTTGAGACACCGTTGACCGATCGTGAAGGGGTTTCTGTGCCGAGTCCATCATGTCGTAGAACGCCTATGCGGCTGCCTCCATCTCCTCCTTCTCACGTCCCTCATCAAACTGTCTTTGGTGAAAGTCATCTAACATGTCTGCTACCCCGGCATCAGCATCAAAAGCCTCCACCCGTGGTCTTAGCACCTCCTCTCTCATACGATGGGCTTCACCATGGTGGACCCACCGGGTGTAGTCCGGCGTAAATCCATTCTTCACAAGATGTTTACCCATTTCCACCTTGTTTACCCTTCTCCTATTTCCACATTTGCTGCAGGGACACAAAACTAGACAATGTCCTTTAGCAGCGTTGCCAAATGCACTGTTCAAGAAAGCATCGGTCTTGTTCATCCATTTCGTGGTGTAATCACTCTGACTTCTCCAGCCCGTATATATCCACTGACGGTCATCCATCCTCTAACATATGTATCAGCGAGTAATGTAACCATCAATTGCATCTATATGGTGTTCCTACTGTCTACTAGGTGAGGATAGGTCCTAATCCCACCTGCAGATGCGTAGATGAGGTTAGTTTCCATGCTCTACTCCTATCCGAGACAAAATTTCGGCAGCACTTCCCCGTTGTTCTCCAGATACACGTCCTGCCAAAGAAGAGTGCGTATCCGGAGAACAACAGGGAGGTGATGCCGAAACTCTGTCTCGGACTAGAGCAGAACATGGGAACTAACCCATCTACGCATCCGCGGGCTGTCCAAAAAGCGTGGACAATCCGAAATAGATACGGTCATAGATATGCAAAGATCTGCATACCTCCAACCGTATCTCTTTCGAACGGGAGACGCCTAACTGGGTTACGCGATCTATGACCATGATATGAAAAGCGGGGTTATACCTAGGGTGGCGGCGGAGTCAGGCTAGCGGGGCCGTGACGGGTCGGTGCAGTGGCGAGACGACGCGGTGCAGGCAGACCGGCACGGTGGCGAGAACTCCGACTCAACTCCGACGGGCTCTTCTCTACAAAAATGTAGAGATGTCCTGGTTTGTAAGCATCGTACGTGACAACGTGCACGAAATCTTCTGAAATTTTTATCATAGCCTCCACATATGATATCACGACATCTCAACAAGTTTCATGATTTTCGGACTTCGTTTGTTTTTTATAGAATTTAAAAACACTTCACACGCAATTTTGCGGACATGTTTCGTGAACAAGATGTCCGAAATTTCGGGTCTGTTCCTGGATACGGCCTCTCACAACACTCACTAACATGACTATCAATTTTCGAATCATTAAACTCCATTATTCGTACTACGTGCGGTTCAAATTTCTATTTTTCGGAAAAATTCAAGTAAACAAAATAAAGTAACTAAATATATCAAAAAGCCGCAAAAAATCCCCAAATTGTAACTAGGAGTTCTTGGTGCTTTAAAAGGGCTGCACAAAAAAATTGGAGGCCAAAAACAAAAAAAACAAAAAAAACTTTGCCGAGTGCCGGGGCATGGCACTCGGCAAAGGGTGTCTTTGCCGAGTGCTAGGCATAAGGCACTCGGCAAAGAGTGTTTTAAATTTTTTTAAAAAAATTCCTCTTTGCCGAGTGCATCCACAGGAGCACTCGGCAAAGAAATTATATAAAAAAATTAAATCTTTGCCGAGTGCCATGCCAGGGGCACTCGGCAAAGTATTTTAAAAAAAAAATTCTTCGCCGAGCGCCAGATCTGAGACGCTCGGCAAAGAATTTTTTTTAAAAAAATTAAATCTTTGCCGAGTGCCAGATCTGGGGTACTCGGCAAAGAATTAAAAAAAAAACAAATCTTTGCCGAGTGCCTAACAGCAGGCGCTCGGCAAAGAAGGTCGCGATCGAACGCTGTTTCACGGGCAGCCTATGCCAAGTGTAGAGATTTTGCCGAGAGTCTGGCACTTGGCAAAGAAGTCCTTTGCCGAGTGCAGCACTCGGCAAATAAGGTCTTTGCCGAGTGCCCGATTTTTAACACTCGGCAAAGAATTTTGCACTCGGCAAAGTCTCTGTTTCCAGTAGTGTTAGTACAATGGACTAAAGATGCTCTTTGGGCCCGTTTGCCACAAATGTATGGCCCATGACCCAACCTTTATCTGGAAACCGAAGGGTCATCACCTGCGTGGCTATATGTGCACCGACCCGTGCCCTGCCTTGTTCGGTTCCATCTTCCCCATCCTGGTAACGAGCACGGTAAACCCCACTACAGAAAACCCCACCTCCGAGTGCTGGAACTTTTTCAAATGTTACCAAGGTACTGTTCGTGAAAAAATAGGCCAGAATTACTAGTTCTTTCACATGCCTTAATCTTGCAGACATCATTAATAGCACTATAATGCTGTATTATTTTTATGATCCTGTAACTCTGGTGCATTTCTCTTGCATTTTATACTCACAGATGTTCCTCAGGCCAAGCAAAAGGATTTCAGCAAAAGTTCATGGATTCAATGACAGTGGAAGCAAAGCTGCAGGTACAGAGCCAGAGCCACTCGCAATCGTGCCAGTTTCAAGCTCCATCCCAGATGAAGAATTCAGTCCTGGAGTTGCGGATGACAATGTGCAAACCTGAAGCTGATTCTGGTTGAATGCTCCACAAACAAAGCAAGCTCTAAGACTTAAGAGTGACTCTGCAGCCCGTAGTGTGCTACTGCATCTTTTGTTTAAGTTTGCTCTAGTGTAGTATTATGTGAAACTCCTGTTTAAGTGAGTTCTGAGGTCCAGTTAGTGTAATGGAAGCCTAAACTGTTTTAATAAAGTGTTGCAATCTGCCGCAATCTGCATTGAGATGTTATTTTGGTTCAGATATTATGTTTGTGCCGTGGTTTCTGTTGTGGTTACAATAAGTCTGCTCTTAGTGTGCATCATGGACTGTTGTGTGAGTCACTACATGTCAAAATACTAGGCAGTCTCCATCACATAACAAGAGAGCATATAATAGTATACACAAGTTGACACAAGCCATAATAATAGGTTCTTCTAATTATATAATTAAACAATAGCATAGTACAGACAAAGACTAAGTCCCAGAAACATCCAGTACATAATGGTAGATGTAGGTAACCTCAATTGATGAAGTTGAGGTTCTAGGGAGTTTGTAGAAATGTTTTCATACTTCTCTTCAGCTAGAGAATATGACATAACTGTTGTGACTTGTCCAGAGATAACATACTCCCAGCAACATAAGAACACACAAGCTAGGTAGACCACAGGAATAATATATAATGGATACGACACACTTGCCATAGTTCCAGCAACATACACGCAAAAGCAGACTTGGGAAGGCTTCAGAACTTGAAATGGTGAATTTTGTCCATTAGTTTATTTGGCTTGTACCCTTGGTTGTCAACACAGGTAAACATGTGATACTCAATTTCCCCACGGGCCTCGCACAGAGTAGCCTATAGATAAAGACATGATATTCTGTTACAAGAAGTCTAAATTCACAAAAAAACTGATATGCTGACGAAACAAGAAGTACCTCATGAGGCTCCTTCAGATTGAATGTAAGTTTTGCACCACAGAAGGATCTCGCATAGTAAACAGCATACAAGCCACTATTTTGTCTGCAGAAAAATTGACTGATAAATATAGTGCTCGCAGAAGACAATAGATGCACAATTTTGCAGAGGAAACAATTGTGCAAATGTAGAAAGTCTTACGGTTTGCATTTATGACCAAGATTAGTTAGATAGACATCAGCCCAGCAATCGTCTTTAACATCCCATCCACAAAAGAAATGATCTTTTTTTTTTTGAGTAATAGAGCTTCTATTAATTCATGGCAAGATTACAATCGGCAGCCGCTAGATCGACTAGCCAGCCCGGTGCATTATCAATCCAGAAGTGACAGCGATCAATGGCCGAAACCATAGATGCACAAAGGTTTGCCACCGAATTCGCGTCCCTTTGAATCCATCTAATCTTAAACTCACTAAAAACCTTGCCTAGCTCTAAAATGTCAAAACATAAGCCTCCGATGTGTGAAGTAGACGCATGTTGACTTAGCAGCAACTTCGAGAGTTCTTGGCAATCGACTTCAAGCATCACCCGGTCGAGTCCCAATTCCACAGCCAGCTCAAGACCCTCCCTCGCCGCCATGGCCTCCGCTGTAAGCACATCCGGTACATCCTCAAACCATCTTGCTTTTTTTTCTCTTTCTTTTTTTTCACAAAAGAAATGATCTTTACAAGCAAACAAAGCGCTGTGAAGTTTGAATACAGTATCGTGATGCTTCTGCTTGGCTTCTGCAACAGAGGACTTCATAAGGACCAGGTCCAAGACGGTGATGGTCTTGGATTTGAAATCCCAAAAGTAGCAGCTCCATGTTTCTTCATTCCCAAAAACTGGTAGGATGATCTACACACAAATGAAGTTGATCAAAGATTGAATTTCAAAATAGAACAGAATATTATAAAAATGCAACTCATTGCTACTAACATAATGTCAGCACCCCTGGCAATCGCCGCCGGGACGCCGAGCTCGAGGACGGACGACAATGGATCGAGCCTCCGGACCAACGAGGCCGGTTGCGTAGCAATAGAATAACAGAAATTGGTTTGATGTTTACAAGCTTATCTCCCCTTCTCTCCCTGGTGCTACTTATCTTTTGCTGGCTCGCAGGCACAGCTGAGGCTTGCCCATTGTGGGCCGAATACCCGAGAGCTCCTGGGCCGGCGTCGCATACTCCTTCGAAGCCCATTGCCTTGAGACGCCTCAGGAGGAAGAGTGCTGACACCCCCCTCCCCTTGGGAACCAGCATGCCCCCATGCTGGCGCGAGAGGGAACTTCTGATGCAATGCTTCAGCATCTTCCCAGGTGGCCAGGTCCACATCCATGTTAGACCACTTCACCAGAACTTGAGCCACAGCACCATTTTGGCGAGGATGAAGGCGCCGTTTGAGGATGAGCTCAGGAACCTGAAGACCAAAATCACTCTCTGGAATGTCAGCTGATACCTGTGACTTGTGTGGTGGCGCTGGTTTAAGCAGGGACACATGGAATACAGGGTGGATGGATGAGCCCGGAGGAAGGTCCAATTTATAAGCCACTGTACCAATTGCTTCTAGGATCTTGTAGGGGCCAAAGTAGCGGAAACTGAGTTTCTGGTGTGCCCTCGGAGCCAGAGAACTTTGCACATACGGCTGTAATTTCAAGTATACCATGTCCCCAATAGAAAAAGATCGCTCAGACCGGTGTTTGTCCGCCTGAAGTTTCATACGCTGTTGAGCACGAAGCAAGTGCTGGCGAACAGCAGCAATCATAACTTTTCTTTCAGACATGAAGGTCTCCACATCAGAGTTCTCTATGGCTGAATCAGGGGATATGCCAAAATGACGTGGGGGATGCCCATAAAGGACCTCGAAAGGAGAGTGGCCCAGAGCAGAATGAGGAGAAGCATTGTACCAAAATTCAGCAAGGGAAATCCAGCGGATCCACTGCTTGGGACAAGAGTGGACGAAACAACGAAGAAAAGTTTCAAGGCATTGATTGACGCGTTTGGTTTGCCCATCGGATTGTGGGTGGTAAGCAGAGCTCATGCATAGAGAAGTTTGTGCCAGGCGAAAAAGTTCATGCCAAAAATTGCTTGTGAATATACGGTCCCTATCAGAAATGATGTGTGTGGGCAGACCATGCAAGCGGTAGATGTGATCAAGAAAGAGTTTAGCAACGTGTTGTGCTGTAAAAGGGTGTTGTAGTGGAATGAAATGGGCAAACTTGCTAAATTTATCGACAACGACCAATAGGCAGTTAGCAGAACCCGACTGGGGAAGACCTTCAATGAAATCAAGAGAAATGACCTGCCAGGATGCAGTCGGTACAGGAAGGGGAGAAAGGAGTCCAGGGTACCTGCAGCGATCTAGTTTAGCCTGAATACAGGTGGTGCAACCCTTGACAAACTCCCTGACATCAGACTTGAGACCCTTCCAAGCGAACAGCTTGCGGAGTCTGGCATAGGTGACCGGAAAGCCGGAATGTCCACCCAAGGGGGAATCATGGAAGGCCTGAATGATCTGTTGCTGCAGCTTGTGGTTACAGCCAATCCAGATGCGTCCCCGGTAACGGAGAACTCCACTGACCAACGTGAAGGGCGGGTGTGAAGAAGGAGCAACTGCTAGCTGCTGCAACAACTTAGAAGAAGCCGGATCACTGTCGTACCCAGCAACGACTTCAGAGAGCCATTCTGGTGTGGAATAGGAAATTGCGTTGAGCTGCGCAGGAGGAGCCGGATGGCGGGACAAGGCGTCAGCAGCCATGTTGGAGGTGCCCGGCTTGTAAACCACCTTGTACTGAAGCCCAACCAACTTGGTGTACATCTTCAATTGCCATGGTGTGTGCAGTCGCTGATCAGCAATATGGGACAGACTACGGTGGTCCGAGAAAATCACAAACTCGGCGTGCTGAAGGTACGAACGCCACTGGTCAACAGCCACCATGATAGCCAAATACTCTTTTTCGTAAGTAGACAAACTTCTCGTTCTGGGGCCAAGAGATTTGCTTATAAAAGCAAGAGGATGTCCATCTTGGAGCAAAACTGCACCCACTCCCATGTCACTAGCATCTGTCTGAATGTGAAATGGACGAGAGAAGTCGGGAAGAGCAAGAACCGGAGCAGTGACCAACGCATTCTTGAGAGAAGTAAACACCTCATCATGTACTGACGTCCACAGGAACATAGTACCTTTCTTGAGCAGATCAGTAAGAGGCCTGGCCAGGATGGCGAAATGCCGCACAAACTTCCTGTAATACCCAGCTAACCCCAAGAAACTGCGTAACTGTTTGGCATCAGTAGGAGTTGGCCATGAATGAATAGACTGTATCTTTGATGGATCCGTGGCCACTCCCTCTGCGCTGATCACATGCCCCAAATAAGCGATACTTTGCCGTGCAAACTGGCACTTAGAGCGCTTCAATAGCCAATTGTCTTTTGTCAGCAGATGAAACACTTGCCTGATATGCTCCACATGCTCCTCGAGGGTCTTGCTGTAAATGAGTATGTCATCGAAGAAAACGAGCACACATTTGCGGAGGAGAGGTTTCAGAGTCACATTCATTGCACCCTGGAATGTGTTCGGAGCCCCTGTCAGACCAAAGGCCATTACAGTCCATTCAAAGTGTCCCCAATGAGTTTGGAATGCCGTTTTATGTTCCTCTCCGGGAGCTAACCGAATCTGATTGAAGCCGGCACGTAAGTCCAAACTAGTGAACCAGCGGGCCGAAGAAAGCTCATCCAATAGCTCATCGATGACCGGGATGGGAAACTTGGATTTCACAGTCAAGGAGTTAAGTAGCCGGTAATCGACGCAGAACCTCCAAGACCGATCCTTCTTTTGGACTAGCAACACCGGGGAGGAAAATGCACTGGTGCTAGGCTGGATCAGGCCCGACTGAAGCATCTCAGTCACTTGGGACTCGATTTCTGATTTAAGTGCTGGAGAATACCGATAAGAACAAACCGCCACTGGTTGAGCACCCGGAACAAGAGGAATACGGTGGTCGCATGCACGTCGTGGGGGCAGCTCAGATGGTGCTGCAAAGAGGGTCTGAAATTCATCCAGCACATTCTGCACTTCTGGAAGCTCATCAGAAACCTGGCGAGAACTTGCTTCATCATAAATCTAGAATAGTTGTACAAATGCACAGCGGGGGTACTCGTCAGTGATTCCTTGTAGGGTGACATGTGACTGATGATAGGGGATTGTCATCCACTTGTTACCCCAATGCACCTTCATAGGAGAGAACCGTTCCAACCAGTCCATGCCAATGATGATGTCAAAATGTCCCAATGGCAGGATTTTCAGAGTGGAGGTGAAGACATACCCTTGTACTGACCATTCAGCTGAAGATAACTCAGAACTACAGATGATAGTACTGCCATCAGCAACCTTAACAGAAACCGGCTTCGACAGCAAAGAACAACCAACCAGATCCTGGGCAAAAGAGGTACTGAGAAATGAATGGCTGCTCCCCGAATCCACAAGTACTAATACCTCACGACCGGCCAAGCTTCCCGTGAACTGCATAGTGCGAGGGGCTGCGGCTCCAGAGACAGCTGCTGTCGACAATAGCATGCAAACTTGAGCATCTTGATCATCAACGGCCGGCTCTAGGACTGGTTCCTCCTCTATGTTAGAGAACTCATCTTGACACAGGTTCCACACTGCCTGAAGCGCGTGGAGTTGGACAGCAGGTGCACACCGGTGGCCAGGTGCCCACTTCTCGGCACAGCGAATACAGAGACCTTGAGCTTTACGGAAGGAACGCAGGGTAGCCAGCTTTGCATCAATGGTCACGCCGCGGGCAGCCGGCTTCTTGTCATCAGCAGCCGGTGCGTTCGCCTGGGGGCGCTGAAACGGTGCCTGATAAGGCAGTGCGCCCCGGACAAACTTGGCAGCAACTGCACCTTCTGGCTTCTTGAAATCCCGACGTTTCCCTTGATCGCCCGCCTCTTCCTGCAGCAACGCAAGAGTGCAAGCAGCATCGAGAGAAGGAGGACGCTGCACAAGTATGACAGAACTGATGTCGTCGCGCAGCCCGTCGACAAATCGAGTAACAAGGTAGAGCTTATCGGGGTTGGGATTATATGCTTTGAGTTGGTCGACCAGCTCGGTGAACCGATCCACATATTCAACAACAGTGGAGGTTTGGCGGATGTTACAGAGTTGGCGGAGAATAAGTTCATGCTGGTCACGGCTGAAACGTTCATGAATCAAGGCACAGAAGCCAGACCAGTTGAGGTCCTTGAGAAGATGATCGACGGACTGGAGCCAACGGCCCGCAGCCCCCTTGAATTGCATAGTGGAACAGCGAACCCACACGCTAGGATCAACGAAATACATTTCAAAGTAAGTCTGGGCTTGCGTAATCCAAAGCTGGGCATCATCACCATAGAAGGGTGGAAAGTCAAATTTTGGAAGTTTGCCGGTGGGAACATGATGAGGTGACGATTGAGATGGGAAGGTGGATTGAAAGGTGGAAGGCTCTTTAGCCGAAGAGGAATAGTATGGCTGAGTTTGGTAGGGAGGTAGTGGGTAGTAGAAATTGAACTGAGGATCAGAATGAGGAAGAGATTGACTCTGGTGCTGTAATGTTGGACTGTGGTGGGGAATGGGTGGTGGTGGACGATGGATTGGTAGATTGGAACCGAGATTGGGTGGATTCGGATGATGATTTGGCGGAAGAGGATGAGGGATTGGTGGATTGGGTTGTTGAATTGGTGTATTGTGGTGGGAGAACGGATGATGATGAACATTCTGCGGATGTGGGCGAGTATGAGGATGAACTGGGAAGTGAACAACAGGCTGCGTATCATGACCCCTTGAATGTGAAAATGAATTGAACTGGGTCGGATGAACTTCGAACTTACCATTGTTCGGGGTCGGAACCAGGGTCGTGACTGACCCGTAGCCCCGCTCCCGAGCCACAGGTGCAGAGCCATGCCCACTGGGCCAAACGTGATTCTCGTCGGCTGCCGACGAGTTGCTGACGACCAGCCCACCGGGTTGGGAGTACCCCGCTCCTGGTTGCGCCGTAGCGGTTCCCAGGGGAGTTCGATCCCAAGCTTGATGATCCGGTGCGTGCTCCGGGGAGATCTCCGCTCCTGGTGGCGCCGTAGCGATTCCCAGGGGAGTTCGATCCCCTCCCCGCTTGAGGCGCCTGACCTCCAGCTTCACGTCGTCGAGGGTTCCTTCGAAGTAGGGGCGCCACTCCTCAATCGCGGCCACAGCCACCTCCAGCGTGGCCAGCCTGTCGCCCTCGTCGCCGTGTCGCTCCCGCAGCCGGATCAGCTCGAGGTCGCCCACGCGGTACTCCACATCCTCGATCCGCTGCTCGATCTCGCGGCCCCAATTGTCGGCGACGATGGCGGTGTGGGACTGTTCGCCGCAGAAGCGCTCCAGCATGCCGACGCGGTCGCCGATGGCTGACCCGAGCTCCTCCAGCCCCCGGATCTGGTCCGCGGAGTTCTTCGCCTGGGCGGACATCGCCTCCTCCAGGTGTGCGACGCAGTGCTCCATGGCGGCACCCTGCTCCTTGCGCTCCTGCTCGCTGTCGGCGGCCGTCTTCTCCCATCGCCCGCAGCGCTCATCGATTGAGTCGAGCCGCTTCAGGATCTCCTCGAACGTCGTCTTCACGTTGGGCTCCATCACACCGTGAGCTCGCTGGAGGCGCGTGTAGTGTTGGTGCGCCGACTCCAGAGCTCCGCCGAGGAACGGTAGCTTTGATACCAGTTGTCAGCACCCCTGGCAATCGCCGCCGGGACGCCGAGCTCGAGGACGGACGACAATGGATCGAGCCTCCGGACCAACGAGGCCGGTTGCGTAGCAATAGAATAACAGAAATTGGTTTGATGTTTACAAGCTTATCTCCCCTTCTCTCCCTGGTGCTACTTATCTTTTGCTGGCTCGCAGGCACAGCTGAGGCTTGCCCATTGTGGGCCGAATACCCGAGAGCTCCTGGGCCGGCGTCGCATACTCCTTCGAAGCCCATTGCCTTGAGACGCCTCAGGAGGAAGAGTGCTGACACATAAGAGAATACCTTTTGGCAATCTTCCACATTATAGGTAATGTGGTCCCCTATGAAACTTGCCCTTATTGCATCCGAATTCAAATAGTCAACATTATCATGAACTATTTCCTGGATTGTAAAGTAGAGATTTAGCTAGAGTAAGTATACTATTATAAGATAACTGGAGATGTTTAAGTTAAAAAATACGTACCGCAAATGAGGCAGGAAGGAAGTGCTTCCATATCTTGTGTGTCTGTTCATACCTCTGAAAATGGTTGTACACTTTTGCAACCAGATAATTCCAAAGCACCATAATAGCGTCAACTATACTAACAGTAATAGTGCCATTTAGTTTAAGGCAATGCTGAACAACATGGCCAGGTATAGATAATGATTTTGGGGCAGTAAAAACGATCCAATCACTGCAAAGGTAAGATGGATCAGACTCACATTGATACTGATTAAACAGGGAAACAACTCTCAAAGTATCATACCAGTTCAGCTCATCCCTAGGGAGACATGGATTTGTCATCCACTGATAACATAGATACTTGTTGTTACATGACACATCTGGATGATCGAACATTAGATCAAAGTTCGACATTGGAAAGTTTGAATGGCTTGTTACAGTCTTCCTTTGGGAATAAGGTACTTGGGAATTGGAGCTAGAACATTGTTCATCAGCAACTTGTCTTGAAATGGTCATCTGGAATAAAGCTGCTTATAGATTCCTGCTAGAGCTTGGTACGTGCTGAACTTCTCCTGTTTGCAGTCAAATGAATACATAGTAATCAGTATAAATTGCTACGTTGGCAGAGGAGAAAAATTGACATGTACATTAATACCTAAAAAAACTTGGTTGGCTGATACTTGAGGAGCAATTGGAGGTCCCAGACTGTTAGCTGTACGTAACACGGTTCTTTTGCGCAGTGGGATACCTGAAACTATATTGCATAGAAACAATCACATTCAAAGCATCAACTCAGAAAACGAAAATTTAAAACAACATTGTATCATTAAAAGTACAACCTCATCACCGCGAATAGACAGTCCCCCAAACATCCCCCAAAATTATTACAACTCCCGAAAATTACTATATAGAAGAGTATTTGGTCATGAAAACAAAGACAACAAAGAAGATATAGAAAAATGCCCAGACGAGGAGCTGACGGAAGTATCTGACAGAATACTAAAGAAATGTGCTGGTGTGCCCTTAGCTATTATTACAATAGCTAGTATGCTCTCTAGTAAAGCAAGAAATAAAATGGAGTGGTATGAGGTGTGCAACTCCATTGGTACCGGTCTTGAAAACAGTATAGATGTGGAGAATATGAGAAAGATCTTGTCCTTTAGCTATTATGATCTACCATCCCATTTGAGGACTTGCTTACTATATTTATGTGTGTTTCCAGAAGATTATAAAATTGAAAAAGATCGTTTGATATGGATGTGGATAGCTGAAGGCTTTATCCAATGTGTCAAACAAGGAAGGTGCTTATTTGAACTTGGAGAGAGTTACTTTGATGAGCTTATACAAAGAAGTATGATCCAACCCATATATGATGTGTATGCTGATATGATATATGAATGTTGGGTACATGATATGGTGCTCGATCTTATTTGTCACTTGTCCAGTGAAGAAAACTTTGTAACTATATTAAATCATATGGATCATGGATCTCCATCACATTTAATTCTGAGGTTGTCCATTCAAGATGCAAATGAAGAACATGCTGTGACTTCGGCCACTAGGACCTTGCAACAGGTAAGGTCAGTTGTTGTCTTTCCATCTACGACTAGTCTAGTACCGGTCCTTAGTAGCTTCCGAGTTTTTCGTGTACTGGATTTACAAGATTATGATCTTTCACAAGGTTATGACCTCAAGCACCTAGGGAATTTACTTCACTTGAGGTATCTAGGACTAAGAGGAACAAACATTCACCATGTTCCTGAAGAAATTGAAAAGCTACGATTTCTACAAACATTGGATGTGAGGAACAACCCAATCTGTGACCTGCCATCGACAGTTGTTCAGCTCAGACATTTGATGCGCCTGTTCTTCGACGGGTTTGCGAGAGTGTCGAAGGGGATTGGAAACCTAGCAAGCCTTCAACATCTGTTCTATCTATTGATTGAAGATGCCACTGTTTACATTTTAGAAGACTTGGACCAGCTAACAGAACTGAGGCTGCTCCATGTTATTTTCTTCAGTGAATGGAGTGACGAGCTAGTGAGCTGCCTACACAAGCTGCAAAAGATACAACATCTCTGCATCGATGTCTGCATTGCTCAACGCAGCATCCGTGGATTGGATGCCTGGGTCGCCCCTCGACATCTCCGTAGTTTGGATACCAAAAATAGCTGCTGGTTCTCAGCACTACTAGCTTGGATGAAACCGTCGCTTCTCCCGGACCTCTCCTCTGTATCCATCGCTGTGAGGGAGCTACGCAATGCCGATCTTGATATTCTTGGTAGGTTTCAAGCTCTCCGCCATCTAGATGTTCTGGTGGACCATGAGGATCTTGGAATCTTTAGGGGATTTGTCGTTGGGTCTGGCTCATTCCCATGCTTGGTATACTTCGAGTTCGAAGGATTTGTGAGGCCTGTGGTGTTTCAGCAAGGAGCTATGCCGAGGCTCAGAACCTTTCGCACCCAGTTCTCTGTGCTAGAGGCAAGAAAAAACATGAGCAGCGATGGTGATGTCGACTTGGGCCAGGGAAATCTGCCATCGCTCCAGGAGATCATGCTTTGGTTGGATTGTAAAGGCGCTAGAGAGGAGGAGGTGAAGGGATTGAAGGCTTTGCTGTGGCATGCCACTAAAACCCATCCCAATCATCCCAGCCTTCAAATAAATGGCCACTCTGAAAATGAAGGTGCTGCTTGCTCAAATTGTCCCTTATTACTATTTCTTTACTTTTCCCCTTTCTTCTGACATTAATTTCTTCTGCTTGTCTCAATTTCAGATGACGAATAATGGACTAGAGAAAAGATATCTAGCTATACAGGTGAAAATTTTGCTGGCTAAAGCTGTTCTCTCTCTCTCTCTCTCTCTCTCTCTCTCTCCACTGCTTGTCCAAACACCTTATTTTCCCCTGTTTCCCCAAACAAGGAATCCTCTGTTTCAGTCACAGAGTTGGGCCTCAGTCCCTCACAAACCTACAAACAGCGACCTAGAGGTCAGGAATGAATAAAATACCAGGGTATTCCAGTGACAGAGTTGAGCCTATATTTTGCAAACCTCGTATTGCAAATTGCAATAGCACAGCTGAATTTCCAAGTTTGTTGCGACCGGAACTTGTTGGCGGCAATTTGCAGAAGCTGTGCACAAGATATGTAAACGTTTGTAGGGTGCGCTAACGTTCCTGTAATGTTGTGCACAACTGGTTTGGATACTTGGGGCTCTCAAAGAGCAAATTCATTTGCTGAGTTTTTAGTACACTGAATTGATTCCACAGTATGGTCGCATGGATCTTGAGGAGTCTATCCTGTTTGGGGAACAAGAACAAAATAGTCATTTTTCCATCCTGAGGCTATGGTTATCATACATAGATGCCGGTATGCATGGTCGCTAGCCTGGCCTCCTTCTTTTTTAAGAAACAAGATTACAGGCAAAGGCAATGAGTTTAACGGGTATTAGTGGCCGCATGCTCTGTTTCTTTCATGTGCTCTGTTCTACGCGTCGATGCTAGAAGTTCGGTCCCACGAATAGCATCTCTGCTGTTGTGGATGGACATTTTGACACCCGGCTGCCTCCACCGTGTGAGTCACTCTCACACATTTATTATTGGCATCTGGCCGGTTCCAAGAGACCATAACGTTTGATAATTCATTTTAGGTATTGTCCTGCAAAGAACATCTTATCAGTAGCCTTGGTAATGGACACAACACATCCCTATCTTAATCAAATCAAATTAATTCTTTTTCTAGACTTCCCCACCTCACAACTAGGTCGTGGGTTCGAAGCGGTCTCTCCGCAGATTTTGCAGGAAGAAGGCTTGCCTCGATTTTTCCCTTCCGCAGACCCCACTCATGGGGAGCCTCTCGCACTGCATCTGCCCTTTTATCTGGCTAAAAAGAACCTTTCTTCAACTCACTTTCTAAATCATCATTTGAATAATCATTTAAATCGATCTCTATATATTTCTACCCACCAGCAACTTTTCTATATCTTGTGTGCACTCTAGATAGTCAGCCCCTCTCTCCATCTCCAGAGAGCGAAAATTTTGAAATCGAGGATATTATTATTTATAGGTCTCATTAAAAAAAATTGTTGGAGGGTATTTTTCACTAAAATATCTATTTCTATCAATTAGGAAGGATACAAATAGGCTCATGGATTTGCTCTAATATCTCATTTTAAATTGAGATATACATAATAAGAATTTTCCATGTAAGTTTTGATAAATTATCCACCACTGTCCTTACTTAAAAACATTTTTCCTAAAATGGCCTTGTATCTATTTATGTATTTCCCGTCTATGTTCTAGTAATGGTAATGAAAATAACTATGTTAGTTGCACTTATAACTTAAAATAAAGATGTCATAAAAAATTCCACAACGATTTTAATTTAAAAGGAAGTTTAGAGGTTACTTTAGATTCTCTTTCACAAGGATAGAGATTGGAAGTTTAGACGTACGTAGATTTAGTGGGATTATTTATGCTTCCCATAATAGTAGAAGTGGGTAATATTTTTAGAAAGCAGAATAGATCTGATTATCATTATTTTCTAAAATAAAAAGAGACGATGACTTAATGTTAATGTTTCTAATTATTTTAATAATTTAATTGATAGGTTGCATCTATTTTTTCCTAACGCATTTTCTAAGGATTAATGTGGAGGCTTTGTTATGTTTTGTCATTGTTTTGCATTGCACTTTTGTGGGTACTTAATATGTATTTGTTTCATAAGTTTAAGTCATCATCTCTTGTAACATCCTTTTTATGATATCATGTGTTGGTGTTTCGAGTAAACACCAATAAGTAAATTTGTATTATTGCGCGTCTGACCCGGATGGTATGCTAAGAAGACACAATGATTTATACTGGTTCGAGCAGAATGTCCCTACGTCTAGTTCGTGGCTGCTGCTCGTGTTACTAGCACTGAAAAGTTCATAGCAGGGGTTACAAATGGGCGAGATAGGGACATGTCTCAAGTCTCTGATGGAAAGATCAAATGGGTGCTAAGAGCTCGGTCGCTGCTCAGCTGTGTGGTATGCGATGTGGTGAACCGATGCCGTTGTTCGATGCCCTGCTTTCCCTTTTATACTCCTAGGGAAAGCACATGTTACAAAATGGAAGAAGATAGGAGAAGAGAGGCGGAGGAAGTCCTTCAGGGTCATCGGCCTTTCTTTTCTTCCGTGTGGGACCCGCTGACATGGCAGGCGGCGACAGGGACAACCCCACGTCGGGCGCCTGTCCGCTGACACTACCATGCCCCGGTGCTTGTCAACGGGTCATGACGTCTCGCTCTGTCCCGACGGACGGTGCGGTGATCCACTGACATGGCAAGTGGTGACAGGGACAGCCCCACGCCGGGCGCCTGTCCGCTGACACTGCCATGCCCTGGTGCTTGTCAGTGGGTCGTAACGTCTGGCTCCATCCTGGCGGACGGTGTGGCGATCCAGCGTCCTGGTCAGCAGTCGTACAGCGAGTGGGCAGCACAGTGTCCACGCGTCCGTCACTGTGGTCGATGTGAGTCCTCTGGAATGACATGCCGTGGGGACAGGTCGTGTTGAGGTGTGACCACCCCCTGCACGGTGCTAGAGGTTTGATCTTGGGTCACGCCATCTAGACTGTAGTGGTTGTCATGAGCTTCCATATGGATCTGTGCACGAGGGGTCGAGCGAGGCGGAGCCGTCCCTCGGACGTCGGGTGAGGCGGAGCCAGCCCTCGAGGGTCGAACGAGGCAGAGCCAACCCTAGGGGGTTGGACGAGGCGGACCCAATCCTCAGAGGTCGGACGAGGCGGAGAGAGGTGTAGTCGCGCTCTTGTCTGTTTGGATGAATAATCGTTGATGGTTATTAGCTCCTCTTTGGGTACCCTAGTATTTGGTCCCCGATAGTAGCCCCCGAGCCCCCGGGTGATTTGGGTAGAATAGCCTAGGGGATTTTTCGACTTGCCAGTGGGTGCGCGCGAGCGCATCCGATGGGTGTAGCCCCTGAGCCATCGGGTGATTCGGATAGAATCACTAGGGGTTTTTTTTGACTTGCTAGTGGGTGCGCGCGAGCGCACTCGATGGGTGTAGCCCCCAAGCCCCCGGGTGGTTTGGATAGAATCCCCTAGGGGTGATTCGGACCCTTCACGGGTATGGCTATGAGATTTGGTGGTTTGCTAACTGGATAGTTCGATTGGAGTCCCCGCATCCCATTAGCGGGGATCTGACAAGGGTTAGCCTGGCTTAGACTCGATTGTGGGCCACGATGCCCGTGGCGTTCACGCGCCTAGGGAGTGACCGCCTGCGGGGCCCCTTCCTTTTCACCACTTATCGTAGGGGTGCTTGGAGTGGCTGTCAAACCCGTTGATGTGCCAATCATCGAACTCCTGGGCCCCAATGGGCCATTGAGGCATTTTTTGATCTGTATTCCTCTTACTCATAGCGAGTCCCGGTCCACCCGGGGAGGTGAAATGTCTGGCGAATTTCCCAAAGGAAAGGATAGGGATTGCGTGCGCAAATCCCACGACGTGATGTTGTGATAGATCATGGCAGGCGCGGAGACCTAGGCGGACGGTTGGTTTCCTCGCATCTGTTGCCCCTATAAAACCAAAAGGGTTCGCCCCCAGGGTTTCATACTTTGCCTCCTCGCCTTCACATCTGTAACCTTCGCCGCCAATCGCCTAGTTCTCCTGCCTCCACATCCTAGCCACCGTCGAGCTCGCAAACTCCCACCCCCATCTTCCAATGGAGCTGTGGTGCCACTCTGACATCACCTCCCAACGCATGGGGGGCCTTGTCTATCGTGGCCTTCTCTACATGCGGACCACGACTGAGGAGTGGCTATTGCCCGACGAGGAGGACGCACTGTCACTGCCCGATGGTTACGTCGTGTCCTTCATGCACTTCCATGAGCGTGGGTTTGCCACCGCTGCGCACAAATTCCATTGGGGGTTGCTGCACTACTACAAGGTAGAGCTGCAGCACCTCAATCCCAATAGAATCCAGCACATTATGGCATTTGTCACCCTGTGTGAGGGATTCCTAGGGATTAGTCCCCACTTTGACCTATGGTGGTACTTCTTCGCCATCACCCTCGAGAAGAAACGGGAGAAGAAGCAGGAGCTGAACACGCCGATGGGATGCGCCAGCATCCACCTCTGCAACAACCGGGTCGATGAATACCCAGCAATGCATCTGTCGACCTCCAACAAGGGGTGGCATTCGCATTGGTTCTACATCAAGAACGACACGGCCGCCCCCCTGCCAGAGTTCATCGGGCTCCTCATCGAAGAGGTCCTAGACTCATGGAGGAAGTGGGGAGTCCCGGAGAAGGACAAGAAGAGGATCTAGGACCACCACACTGCCCTCCGAATCTTGAAGGAGAGGGACCTAAAGGGGTTGGGCATCATCGGTGCCTACCACATGAGGAGGGTGGTGCCGCTGATGAGGCGTGTGCTTCCTCTGTACGCGATGGCACCCAAGGCATCATTCGATAGGACAGCGCTCGCCGAGGGAGCGTTCTCCCCCTCCTAAGTAGCGCAGCGCATCAAGGAGGCAATGGAGCCTTCATGGGATGACGACAGCGCTCTCCTCGAGTTTGTGTATCCGGTGCCGGGGCATCCTCCGATGTGGCTAAAACCGAGGTACATCGTCTTTGTAAGTTTCCTTTCCTCATGCCTCCTCTTTAATTGAACTCCTGACCCCTTGATGCTAATATTGGGATGGGGGACTGGCCAAGGAACCTCATCCTTATGGATCACCTGGCTCCACTACTGAGGGATCCATCCGTGACGGCGATGAATCACATCGATGCCGAGCGACAGAGGAAGGTGAGGGAGGATGAGAGGAAGAAGCAACAAAAGCTACGGGCATGGGAGTGAGGGGAGGACATTGATAGCGACGACGGTAATGACGAGGAAGATGACGGTGAGGTAGTTGATGACTTCGAGCGTGATGACTCGGAGAGCAAGGATACGCTAACAGGTACCCGCTCATCCTTGCAGGGGTTGGGGCCCTTCCTTTTTCATGCAAGGGAAGGCACATCCGTGAGGCCGGTGGAGACGGGCTAGACCATCGCCCTGCCCTAGGAGCTAGCAGGGGCGAGCGGATCTGCCGCTGCGCTCGAGGTGCTAGCGGAGGAGGGTGGCTCCACCGCCGCGCCCCAAGAGCCAGCAGGGGCAGGCAGATCTGCCCTACACTCGAGGTGCCAATGGAGGAGGTTGGCTCTGCCATTGTGCCCCAAGATACAAGGGGAGCGAGCCCCTTCTACCCAAGAGCAGGGGGTGGGCTCAAAATGGCCCCGCCTTGATGAGGCGGAGCAGGGGTCTAGGGGTTCGCCCCCCAAACATGTCCGCCGCCCGACAACGCCGATGTATGTCACAGCTCCTCTATTTTTTTCTTTGTTTTCATCATGACTTATGCCTTTTCTTTTCTTGCAGCGTCTTGAGGTGGTGCAATTCTTTGTTGGTGGCACCATAGAAGAGCATTGCCCTTCGAGTGAGGGGGCAGCCATCGGTCAGTCAGGCACCACCCATAGAGGCGCCTATGCCCCCGGCAGGATAGGTGGACGTGGAGGCTCGAGGGACGCCCTCGGAGGTCGCCGAGCAACCGGCAATGGAGGCGATACCTCTTTCGACGATGGGGCTGATGGAGCTTTTGACCGTGCTCGTGGTGCCAGCCACGGTGGGTGTGACGTGGCCAAACGAGGCCCCACCGACGTAGATAGAGGTAGCAGTAGTTCTAGCAGATGAGCCATAGTCAGGCATTACCGTGGCAGCGCCTGAGGCAGCAGTACAACCCGCGCTACCGGCGGCCCAAGAGACGGCGCCCATCGTGGGCCAGACATAGGGGGTCGCGGCCGAGGGATCCCCAGACATTATGGTGGTTGCTGAGTTGACCAGCGGGGAATCATCCCTTGTTGTGACATCGAGGGGCAGTCGTTCGCCCACGCGGGGTGAGCCCCTGCTCCAGTGGACAAATCTGCAAGACCCGACGTTGACACTCTTCACCCTCGACGATGCTACTAAGAGCATGGAGCGGGAGAGTCTCAATGAGGCAATTGCGGCCATGCTAGAAGCCTTGAACCATGCCAGGGGTGCCCTACGTGATGTCATCATTCCCACTAGCTGGGTATTCACTTGATCTTACCTCTCGCCCTCTTCTTCCTTCATGTATTTTTGTGTTCTGATCATCATCTTTTTTTAGTCCCTTATCGCTCGCAGCTGGGAGAAATCCTAGCTCCTTCATGAGCAGAAGGAGCATTGGGACCGCCTTGTCAAAGAGTCCCAGCTACATAGGGATGTGACCACCCAGCTTGTTGCCATCCAACAGAGGGTGGCCGAGCTGACTCCCCTTGCTAAGGAGGCAGACAATCTTTGACTATGGGAGGCCGAGGCCTATCGGCATGATGAGGAGACCAAGAGGGCGTTCGAGGCCCTATCAGTGAGGGCGTGGTAGGATGAGGAGGAGGCCACTAGAGTCAGGAGGGAGCAGGATGAACTACTCCAGAGGGATGTTGAGACCCACCAGTGGATCCTTGACCTTCTGGCCAAGGCCGAGAGGGAGCGGGAGCTAAAGTTGGGGGTCGAGGAGAAGTTCGCGGCCCTAGAGCAAAAGGTGAGCCTAGATGCTAAGGCAGTCGCCCGGCTATGCAAGGAGTAGGACGAGCTACGTCAGACCACGGAGAGGCTCAACTTGGAGCATGGCGTGGCCTGCGAGGAGCGTGACTAGGCCGTCTGAGAGTGCAACACCATGCAGTAGAAGATTGGCTACCTCCAGGCCAAGCTTGGGACCGCAACAAACTGAAGGATGGATACCAAGGGCGTCTCTGCCAGGCTAGCCACGAACCTCGTCGAGGCGAGGAGGAACCTTCAAGCAGAGAGCGACGAGCTCGGTACCCTAAAGGCCGCCCTCGGCGTAGTCTGCGACAACCTATAGGTGGTGCTGGCGGAGGGGACCAGCTTGCTCATGGCCTATGCCATCGATATCATAGTGCGGGTGCGCCAGCTCAAGCGGGACGCTCTTCGCGTTGAGGTCACCCAAGCCTTTGTGATTGCACGTTCACATTACGTGGACAACATTGACTTGGAGATGATGAGCCTCAATTTCGCACCAGGCTATGAAGCCTTTGAGCTAGACGAGATAAAGATGGCGGTGACTCCTCTTGCGTGGGACCTAGCTGACAAAATCGAAGACATAGTTCTCCCTCATAGGGATTAGTTTAGTCATATAGGTCGAATGAACATTATTTTTTAATCTGTGGACAAGTGCTGACCCTTATGTATCATAAAATAAATTCGCAATTTCGCTTTGTTTGATTGAACTTGCTTTCTTCCCTTTTTGTATGCAAAAAAGGGGCTCATGTATTCTTACTCTTCTGTTTGTTAAGACCGTAGGGCCTGAGGTGTAAGAGGGAAACTTGGATCATGCTGGTGAGCAGAAGACACTGTAGCCGCCAAGGCATTGGTTTTTTGCAGTCTGTCCCGGCACGCTCAGTTATTTGTTTCCGCAAACCTTGCCACTAAACTTAACCATGAGGAAGAGGTCTGACACGACGATTGTCGCAGAACTAACCAATTTATAAGAGCACAAGTACAATGGTAGCCCGCAAGCGGTCGCACTGTCATACTTGAGCCCATATAAACCTGGTAGTCCATTGAGTACCATGACATGTCTCGATAAATGATCCACATACAACCAAGATCATACATGATTCAACATACATGTCACATGTTACATAAAGTTCATAGATACAGTTCATTCATCAGAGTATGAAATAGAGTTATTACAAACCAAGTTCGATAGATAGTAGCAGAAGCAAATTAAGTTCAAAACTAGCATTTGTCAACATAGTTCAAATACAGTGCTAGCTCCTGATCATAGTCCACAAAAGCATATAAGAAGGATTATTAAAGATGCCAGCCCAAGGCTCACTTCTCATCCACGGCGGGATAGAAGCAGTTCTTGCAATAGCCATGATAGATGGTACCATCTGCAACAATGGGAATAAAACCCTGAGTACAAAAAGGTACTCAGCTAGACTTACCCGTCATAAACCAGAAATAAATTGATTCTAAGGATTATGCAAGGCTTTATAAGTGGAGGTAGCTTGACAACATTTTGCATAAAATGCGATTAACTCAGTTATACAATTATACTTTGGTCATCAAGTTAATTATAGCTATTTATCTCTAGATTAGCAACTATCCTATGCCAAACATGTGGTATATCATTTGATAACATACAATAGTAACCATAGCAGGTGTAGTAATTCCATGTTTAACCGAACCATCACATTCCATAATACAATTACTACGATGTTGGGGCTAGCCAAGTTTCTCACTATCCAGGAGAGACAACGATTTGAATCGATTTTAGCCAGCTGGGAATTTATTTCTAACACAAACCCAGGCAGACCAGATCAACGGTCACCTTAGGTCACCTTTGGTACAACTCAAGTACATATTTCGTGGGTTCACCTAGCGCCGCATAATCAGGGACAACTAGCTGCCAGGACGATCAAGACTACCCTACCTTTGGGCTCATGGCTAGCTCCCCGCACATCCTTACTACCATCCAAAGTGCGCACTCTAATAAAGCAGGGCCCAGCCTGAGTTGAGCTACTAGGCTTCATGGTCGGAACGAGTTATCTGGCCTGCTAAGTGATAGGCATACGTTCAATCTTGTCAGAAGTGCCAACAACGGTATGGTTCTTAATCGGCACAGACAGAATCACATGAGTCAACTCACACATAGACTCTGCCCAGCCTCCATTTACATTACCCCATGGTTCTTTTCAATGATAGCAAATATAGCCAACAGTGCTTCGGTATCCACCTATATCTCACAGGTGACAGGAAATCACCCGACTTCTACCGGTCTAAGTATGGCTAAGCATATATTCGATCCTGGACCTACATAGGGTTAAAGGTATATGTAACTAGACAAGGTAGTTCTATACATCAAGTGTTTTCAGTCAACTCTTATAACCTAATGCATTAAACATAAATGACTCAAGTACTATTTTGTAAAATATGGGAGACTTAGAATGCTCTGGGGCTTGCCTTTGAGGAAAGAGGTGGGTCGGTGATTAGGGCACTAAGGGAGCTCTTCTAGAGTCTGCTCCTCTTCTTTAGGAGCTATGGCTTGAGGAGTCTCCTACTGATCCCCTTCCTCTTCTTCGTTGAATTCTAACAATGTTATCTCCTCAGTCGATCCTACATGCATGAGCATGGAATAAGATATCGCGAATGCATGTATGATGACACGTATAATATGATAAAACGTGATGAATGCATCCTTGTAAGTATTTTCAATAGCATGGTATTAAGGTAATAACAAGTGCATCCTATTCTACTGAGTAGGTGCATATCTCTTCTCTATTACTTAAGCAAATACTTTGGTAAACTATTCTCTGGACTACAAGATAGTAGCTATTTATTTTAACCATAACTGGAGTTATATAGATCAAAATCATATGGGTGTGGATATTCTGGAAAGCTTATGAAATTGTCTACAACTTTATTTTAATACCCTTGATGTGATTCAATAGTTATCTAGGTCAAACAATTCAGTCAATCAAATCTTTCCAGGAAGTAAACATTTCAGACAGCATACTTCTAACAGCCAAAACTCTTAAACCCTAAGGCCTATGATTATGAAAATTTAACACAAGGTAGATCAGTAAGTTATCTACAACTTTGTTATTAACAAGTTTTAGAGAAAAGACAATTATCAACATCAAATTATACACTCAACCAAAACTATACATGCAACCATTTATTTGAATTATAGAGCAATAATTAATTAGTTGCATACAACCAATTGCTTCTAAGCCTTACTATTAACATCAACAGTTCATATGCATCACAAGCACCATAGAAAACATCATGGTCAAGCACAATTTATTTATTTAAATGTCTTTATTAATTTAATTAGATAATTTGGGGAATTAACAAACATATACCAAATGTGCACAATAAATTCTCATAAAATTTCAATAGCTTCCTAGTTCTTACAATAGAATAATGTGAAAATTTCATACCATTTGGACATGTATAACATCCTCTACAAAAATGACAAGCTAGCAATGTTTATTTTAGTAAAAGTAGTTAACCCTATAGAAAAGTGTCAAACAACAGATTATATATTTTTCTTAGCTTCCTACTAGTTCCATAATACTGTACAAAAATTTGCATAGCAATATGTTACTTATTTTTATCCCTATAATTTTCCTTAGAAAACACCATTTATTAATAGATAAATAGAAAGATCATATTTCAATCAAGTTTACTGCAAGTTTATTATTTTTCCTAGCTAGATCAAGTCAACACAAGATTAGCAAAATTAGAATCAAAATTTTATCACATTCCTAGCTCAAGTTACACATTTTACAAAATTGTAAACATTCAAAAAACACTTATCTAGCTATTTTTTATTTACCAATAAAAATACCAGAAACTGTACATCTCATATTTTTATAAAATACTATACTTCATAAGGAACACAACAAAATTTGGTTCACCAAAATTGGACATTCCTAGCCCTAGATATGATTTTCCAAAGTTAGCTCACAAATCTGTAAAAGAAATAACAGAAACCCTAAATCGCAGTCGCTGACAGAGGGGACCCACGGGTTAGCGGGGTCCACCGATCAGTGACCTGAAGATAGAGCACGGTGTTGGCCGGCGTTATCTCATCAACAGCGAGCACTCCGGTGAAACCAACCCCACCTACGTGACCTACTCACTAAGCCACATCGACTGACATAGGTGGTGGCAGCGCAGATGCAACGGAGCATGCTTGTCGGTGGCCATGGCACCGTGACGGCGCTGCACGGAGGTGTGCCAGCCGTCTTTGGCCACGACAAGTCTAGGTGAGGAGCGCACAAGCTCTGTGGTGATGACATGACCCTATTGCGACTACCAAGGCTAGGCGACATGCTCGACGAGATCTGCCCACGTGCGCGGTGGCACGGTAGTGAGAGCGCAGCGGCGCTGCACGTCGTGTTTCGCGCCGATGAGGAAATGGCTCGCCGTAACATCATGCTACAAGCTAGTACACATCCTACCCAAGCTCTAACATGAAAAAGGTGAAGGAACGTGTGATGGAGCTGAGCAGCGGCGAGCTCACCGTGAAGGTGGCCATGGAAGCCGAGCTCTCCGGCAAGGATGGGAACGGCGATTTCACCCCCACTATAGCTCATCTGGCACTACAAGCACATCGAGGAGGTAGAGGGGAACACGACAAAGCTAATTGCAAGATGGAGGCGGCAATGGCATGATGGAGCAGGCGCTAGGCGACGGCGGAGCAGTGCGGGTGCGCGACGGCGCTCAGTTCTCCGCGGTGAGAGCGAGAGAGAGAGCAGTGGGGAGGGAGAGAGTGAGCGCGTGAGTGCGAAATAAGGCACCTGGGTTCTCAGATATCGTGTGCCAGCGCACTACGGCAAGGCCCAACGTCAGCTAGCGGTGTCCACATGGTGGCCTATCTTTATCGGTGGTCGGCCATGACACGACGCGACGCGGGATCCGTCAGAGTCCGATGGCAAGCCTGACAACGCATTTTCCATCCCTTCTAAATCCTAAACGGTGGCAAGTTAGCGGGCAAGTCCTTAATAAGAGTTGGAGATCTACATACCAGCTACAAAATTGCTTTAGAACTCTACTCCTAATTCGCAATGGTTATTGAGTTAGATCATCACAAAGTGGGGCACGTCAACACTGTCAGACATAAGACTTAGAAAATTTCTCGTGTGAAAAACAGCACAATGTTGAATCTTGTGAGCCAAATTCAAGCATGTTAGGAGCTGAACTAGCCTATGACCCAAAAATAAAAGTTGTTACACTACTTGAGTTCTACAACTTTGTTTTAGGGTACACAACCATGCAAAGTTTCTAAAGTGACATTCAACTTCAGTCAAACATACCACTTGAAAATGATGACTTACACTATCTATGACTTAGAGACGAAACTAGCCTTAGTCATGAATACCAAAGTTTTTCCTAGTGACATTATAAACATGTTTAAGGTATTCCTAAGGTTCCACAATCATTTACACATTGGTTACATATAGATACTTCCTAGGTCAACAAGCATATCATCACTTAGGAGATTAATTAGACAAGGTGATCTACATGAACATTGTTCCATTAGTCATCCTAAGTGTAGCTAAGGTGCTTTAGTGACCAACATCAACCACTTACACTTATTCACATATGATCATAAGCATACACATATGGAAATATAAAATAACAAGGCAGGTTTCACATGTTTCAATTATACGTTTCACATGTAAAAGCTTATATATGAATGCTTGATGCTTATGCTCATGCAATGCAAGTCAAATTATGCAAGCCTAACACCTAGGGATGTTACAGCCCCTCCCCCTTATAGAAATCTCATCCCGAGATTTGCAAGACCTACCATTCTTAGAAAAAGGCGGGATAAACCTCACGTAAATAATCCTCCCGTTCCCACGTGGCATCTTGTTCACTATGATTATTCCACACCACTGTGTAGAACTTAATGACTTACTCCGTGTTACTCTTTCCATCTCTTCTAACACTCGGATTGGTTTCTCTTCGTAGGTCAAATCCAATTGGAGCTCAATGTTAGTGGGTGCAATGGCTTCCTAAGGTATGCAAAGACATCTCTTCAACTGAGAAACATGGAAGACATCGAATATTGCACTCATCTCTGGAGGAAGTTGTAACTTGTAAGCGACATTCCCTTTCCATTCAGTAATCTTGTATGGCCCTACACTACCTAGGCGCAAGCTTTCTTTTCACTCCAAATCTCTATACTCCTTTCATGGGTGACACTTTTAAGTATACATAGTCTCCCACTTCAAAAGTTCAGTGGTCTTCTTCTTTTATCAGCATAACTCTTTTGTCTTGACTGAGCTACTTTCATATGCTATTGGATAATGCGCACCTACTCTTTAGCTTTAGTGACAAAGTCAATGCCAAAGTATCTCCTTTCGCCGGGCTCAATCCAATTCAAAGGACTTCTACATTTCCTACCGTACAAGGCTTCAAACGGAGCCATCTTGATGCTTCCTTGATAACTGTTGTTGTAGGAGAACTCGGCTAAAGGTAGCCATTTCTCCCATGAACCCTTGGAAGATATAACACAGGCTCTCAGCAAATCTTCTAGGATCTGGTGTACTCGCTCAGTCTATCCGAAAGTTTGTGGATGGTATACTGAACTTCTGATTAGTTTAGTCCCCAAAGCCTGGTGCAAGTGTTCCTAGAAACAAGCTATAAACTGTGGTCCCCGATCTAAGATTATAGTCCTAGGTATTCCATGTAGTCTCATGATCTGAGACACGTACAGCTCAGCGTACTTCCCCATGTGATACCTTGTGTTCACCAGTATAAAATGTGCTGACTTGGTGAGACGATCTATAATGACCCATATGGAATCATGACCTTGCTGTGTCACCGGAAGGCCTGTAATAAAGTCCATACTTATTTCTTCCCATTTCCATCCTGGAGTAGGCAAGTGGCTGAAGTAATCCAGCAGATTTCAAATGAACGGCCTTTACTCTACTACAATTATTGCACCTAGCGACATAGGCGATGATCTCTTTCTTCATCTTGGTCCACCAAAATGGTTTTTCAAATCTTGATACATCTTGCTACTACCCGGGTGGATAGACAACTTGGACGAATGAGCTTCATCTAAAATTTGATTTCTAAGCTCACGATCTTTCGGTACCACAAGTCGGTCCTCAAACCATAGCACACCTCTTTCATCTAA
Source organism: Miscanthus floridulus (assembly GCF_019320115.1). Classification (NCBI taxonomy): domain Eukaryota; kingdom Viridiplantae; phylum Streptophyta; class Magnoliopsida; order Poales; family Poaceae; genus Miscanthus; species Miscanthus floridulus. The sequence continues at coordinate 112,900,784 of NC_089588.1, read as the reverse complement.
TCTAAAATGCTTGGTTTCTTGCTCTTGCATCTTTCTCTTGATGTGAAATATACCTACATCTATCTTCTGCAGTTCTATGATTTTGCTCTCAAGTGAACAACTGATAGTGATATTGTGCAGCACAACAGGATGTAACAAATTAAATCCATCTTCCAACAATGCTTCCAAAGTGTTGCAATGAGATTTCCGACTAAGTGCATCTGCTACAACATTGGCTTTTCCTGGATGGTAGTGCACTTCCAAATTGTAGTCCTTGATCAGCTCTAACCATCTTCGCTGTCTCATGTTCAGCTCAGGTTGAGTGAAGATATATTTGAGACTTTTGTGGTCAGTATATATAGTGACATACGTTGCCCAACAAATAATGTCTCCATATCTTTAATGCATGAACCACTGCTTGCAAGCTCTAAATCATGCATAGGGTAATTGACTTCATGCTTTCTCAACTGTCGAGAAGCATAGGCAATAACTCTTCCTTCTTGCATGAGCACACACCCCAAACCTATACCCGATGCATCATAGAACACATCGAAAGGCTTTTCAATGTCGGGTTGTGCTAAAACAGGAGCTGTAGTTAACAGGGTCCTTAGGGTGTGAAAAGCTGCTTCACACTCTAGTGTCCAACTGAAACTTTTCATCTTTCTGAAGGAGTCTAGTCATGGGCTTAGCTATCTTGGAGAAATCTAGAATGAAATGACTGATAGTAACCTGCTAACCCTAGAAAACTCCAAACTTCATGAACCGAAAGTCAGGCCTTCCAATCCATGACCTCTTGTACTTTAGATGGGTCTACAGATATTCCATCTCTCGATAAGATGTGACCCAAGAAAGGTACTTTGCTCAACCAAAATTCACTATTTGCTAAACTTGGCATATAACTTATGTTCCCTCAATCTAGATAGAACAATTCTTAGATGCTCTACATGATCTACCTCATTCTCTGAATAAATCAAGATATCATCGATAAACACAACCACGAACTTGTCGAGCTTGGGCATGAATACCGAATTCATCAAGTACATGAAGTAGGTAGGAGCATTCATCAGTCCGAAAGATATGACCAATTACTCATACAAGCCGTACCTAGTGGAGAAAGCTGTTTTAGGTATATCCTCTGGCCTGATCTTTATCTGATGATAGCCTGACCTCAAGTCAATCTTGGAGAATACCTTTGCTTTTGCCAACTGATCGAACAAGATATCGATACGAGGCAAAGGATACTTGTTTTTGATGGTCACAGCATTAAGTGGCCTATAATCCACACACATTCTCAAGGACTTGTCCTTCTTCTTTACAAACAATGCTGGACATCCCCATGGAGACTAACTAGGTTGAATGAGACCTTTGTCCAATAGTTCTTGTAACTGAATTTTAAGTTCAGCTAACTCATTTGGTGGCATCCTATAGGGTCTTCCTTGAGATAGGTGCCGTACCTGGCACTAACTCAATCTTAAATTCCACATCCCTATCAGGTGGTAAACCTGGTAACTCATCTAGGGAATACATCAGGAAACTCACAAACCACTGGAATATCACAAAGGGTAGTGGCTTGGATAGCACAAGACAAGTTTTGGAGTTCAAAATTTAGGAAAGTGGTACTAGAAAAGCATTACCTCCCTTGGTTCTCTCAACATAATGGTATGAGTGCTAGTGTCAATGAGAACACCATGATCACTCATCCACTTCATGCCTAAGATCACATCTATAGATAATCCGGGCAATACTATCAGATCCATCGTATACTCCCTCTCTTGTATAGAGATGAGCACATTTCTGACTATCTTATTTAGTAGAGATAGTAGCCCCAGCTGAACTTATACTATAACCACCCTTGCTTACCTCAATTACTTTCTGATCATATCTAGATGCAAATGCTTGGCTCATAAATGAATAAGAAGCTCCAGAATCAAATAAAACAATGGCAGGATGTTTGTTAACAAGAAACATACCAGCGGTGACAACCTCTCCTGTAGGAACCTCTTCAACAACTAGTGTAGTGCACGTATCCAGGACGTGCTTAGGATTTGCCTATCTCTAGATTGCTCTGGTTCTGATTGTTGTTCTTCTTAGGATGGGGGCATTCCTTGGCCCTAATGACCCACTTGATTATAGTTGAAGCATGGTTGATTGCTCTTGGGTCCTGCTGAGCTTCCTTGCCCTCCATTCCCCTTAGGGTAAGGCAATGGTGAATGCCTTACGAAACACCTTCTGAGGTTGGTTGGTCTGAGCTTTTGGTGGAGGAGGCCTAAACTTGGGCGCTGGTGGTCGAAACTATGGCCTAGCTGCCACTAGAGCTCTGGACTGAGAAGACCCTAAGGCGCCTGCCTCAGCTGCCCTCTTACGGCCCTTTGCTGCCGCATGTAGATTGTTGTGGTTCTCCTGAGTCAAGGCATCACTAATGAACTCGTTGTATGTGGTGCACCTTGAGTTGGCCATAGTTTTCATCAGCTTAGTGCCAAGACCTCTCTTGAAGCTTTCGATCTTTTTTCTTCTGTATCCACAAAACCTGGGGCATAATGGATAGATTGTTGAAAGCATGCATGTACTTCAGTAAGGGTCTTGGTCCCTTGTGTGAGTCACATAAACTCAGCTGCCTTCATGCGCATCAGCCCTAGGGGAATGTGATGTCCCCTAAAGGCTAACTTGAATTGCTCCCATGTGACCTAGTGCATTGGTAGGTAAAGAGGACAGGAAATGGGTCCACCATATCCTAGGCCGGTCCCTGCAGCTGATGGGATGCATATTCTACCTTCTGATGTTCCTGTGACCCTCAAGTAGATGGAACTTTTGCTCAATAGTGTTGAGCCATTCATTCGCCTAGAGCGGTTCTTCGGCCACCTTGAAGATAGGAGGCTTGGTGTCTAGGAAATCCTTGAAAGAGCTGTACTAATTCAGCTTAGGCCCCTGTTGTTGCTGCAGGGCGTGAGCCATGTTCTAGCACAATGAGGCGCAGGGCTTTCCTCCATAGTTCTCTGACTTCCCAGGAATTGGGCAAAGAATTCATTAGCAGACGGTGGTGGCGGTGGTGGTAAGTCACCGTCATTGCCCTCTTGGCTGCTGACCTGCTCCAGCACGAGTGTGAGTCATCTGCAAAGTTGCAACAATAAGTGATTATTGGATGATGTCAAGAGATTACAGATGAATTGTATAATCATGCCAAACTGAAATTACTAGAGAGAATCTTAAATTCATACAATAAAACAGAGGCATAATAATTCATTCTCGCAACATGACATCACCAATTTGATCACTTATCGGGCTCGCAGCGCGTTAACATACAAGTCATAATCACCAGTAAAACGAAACTAGAATTTCATTAAAGTTCAACCCAATCGTGAAATAACATGCAAAGTGCCAATATTACATGAAAGTCAAATCACAATTACCAAACTTCAACTACAAGTCCATTACATAAATAGTAGGGATACATCTAGCGCTTTAACTAGTCACTAGGCGATTCTAATCTTCATTATGATCGCTATCGAGGTCGGAGATAGGATCATCCTCATTCTCTAGCTCCACTTCTTCTTCGTCCCAGCCGTCATCTTCAACTAACATCTCTGGATCTTCTTCTTCCTCATCAAGGATCGGGTGCAGTTGGTTGTTCAGAAAATGCACCTCATGCTGAAGATCAACCACTACATTCTAGGTCTATGCAAGCTACTGGCGCAAGTCCCTCTCAACATGGTCCTGCTAGACTGCTCATGGCATGGGTCCTATCTCGTTCTGCTTCTGCCATAGCTGCATGGTTGTTTGCTAGGATACACTGGGGCGTAGCTATGGACACCTTGGCACGGGCGGCCTCCAGCTACTCCCGCAGTCCTGCTAACATTGCTTGATCATCTGCTCTTGCCTCTTGGGTGGCAGCTCTCTATTGATCAACTTGCTCCATTTGGTTGTGGAGATTTCCAAAGCTACATATGCTTGATCAGTTTCCCATCGAGCCTCACTTGCTGCCTTCTTGTGCTTGCGCACACGCTTCTTGAGCTTACGTTGTGTAGCTTCAGCTCTCATGAGCTTATCCATGCAAGTGGTATAGGACTCCGGATAGAAGTCCCTGGTGTCCTAACGAGTGTAGAACATCTTCATTACTACAAATATGGCGCTCATAGCAGGACTAGAACTATCTGCCCGCTCAACCCGATCTTGGATCAACACATTGTGATTGCGCTATGCCCATATTACTTTGGATGGATCCACCTGAGGAAAAATACCAGCAGCACTGCCAGTAAGCTCATCCCCATGCTGCTGACAAATCTGACTCAGTACCTCGAAGGCTACTACTTGGGCAGCCTCCCAAGGAGTTCTTCCTTCAGATTCTGCCTTCCATTCCTGCCAGAAGGGTGCTTGGTATGAGCTAGTATGGTCAGCCGTACTTCATACCATGGTTGTCCCTCTAGGTATACTTCATTCCAGTAATAGAGGGGCAGTTCATAATACCCCGCATAGTGCAAGACTCTCCAAAGCAGGGCAGGAGTTCCAAACATCAATAGGAAACTCTCACTTCCAGCCGGTGCTGCCATCTGTACCAACAACATGTGCAACTCTCATGAGACAAAGTCATAATGGATAAGAGTTACATAACCGAGTAAGAGATCTATAAGGGGAGGAACAATGCAAGTATTGAATAATGATTTATCATGATGCATGCACATTTCGTACGTCCTTACAAACTTAGGAAAAATTATTTCTAACGACATACATAGGTGGCATACATACGTTCTCTCATATATAGCGTAGCTAGTCGGGCTACATGTTTCGCTGTTAGTGTACCTGCACAAGAATTTCATTTCAGCCCAACCCCACAATTATATATGCAGAATGTAAATCTGGGCTCTAGGTTGTAATCTAAATACTTCCATATATGTATACCCATACATATACTTCCGTATCAAAGCTACCCGATGACAATTTATTACCCACAATTAAATACGCACCATACACACATGCAAGCATGCATACACAGCCGTATCAAAGCTAGCTCTCCCCGACCGCACGCTCACATCTTGCGGTCATGCCACTCATCAACTTACCTTCTTACCTTGGCGTAGAGGCATTTGATCCATACATTACCACTCAAGTGAATGGCATCCATACAATAGCACGCCGTATGGACTGACGAAAGTAAAACCCCCAGTTAGTACTTAAATAGCCACCTAAGAGTCCTTAACTGGGCATAAAGGAAGTGATCACTGGCACACTTTAGATTTCAACTCTAGGTTTCAAATACCTATTTATATAGCTATTAGTTGCTAGAAACTGGTTTTGGAAAACAAAAACCTTTGTTTTAAATACACATGTGGCAATTAATGTTGAATCTTGCTCTGATGCCAGCTGTCGCAGAACCGACCAATTTATAAGAGCACAAGTACAATGGTAGCCCGCAAGTGGTCGCACTGTCATACTTGAGCCCATATAAACCCGGTAGTCCAGTCGAGTACCACGACTGGGTCTCGATAACGATCCACATACAACCAAGATCGTACATGATTCAACATACATGTCACATGTTACATAAAGTTCACAGATACTAGTTCATTCATCAGAGTACGAAATAAGGTTATTACAAACCAAGTTCGATAGATAGTAGCGGAAGCAAATTAAAGTTCGAAACTAGCATTTGTCAACATAGTTCAAATACAGTGCCAACTCATGATCACAATCCACAAAAGCATATAAGAAGGATTATTAAAGATGCCTGCCCTAGGGCTCACTCCTCATCCACGGCAGGGATAGAAGCAGTTCTTGCAATAGCCGTGATAAACTGTACCATCTGCAACAATGGGAATAAAACCCTAAGTACGAGAAGGTACTCAGCTAGACTTACCCATCATAAACCAGAAATAAATTGACTCCAAGGATTATGCAAGGCTTTATAAGTGGAGGTAGCTTGACAATATTTTGCATAAAAAGCGATTAACTCAGTTATACAATTATACTTTGGTCATCAAGTTAATTATAGCTATTCATCTCTAGATTAGCAACTATCCTATGCCAAACATGTGGTATATCATTTGATAGCATACAATAGTAACCATAGCCGGTGTAGTAATTCCATAGTTTATCTGAACCATCACATTCCATAATACAATTACTACGATGTTGGGACTAGCCAAGTTTCTCACTATCCGGGAGAGATGCGATTCGAATCGATTTCAACCAGCTAGGAATTTATTCCTAACACAAACCTAGGCAGACCAGATCAACGGTCACCTTAGGTCACCTTTGGTACAACTCAAGTCCACATTTCATGGGTTCTCCCAGCGCCGCACAATAAGGGACAATCAGCTGCCAGGATGATCAGGGCCTACCCTGCCCTTGGGCTCATGACTGGCTCCCCGCACATCCTTACTACCATCTAGAGTGTGCACTCTAACAGAGTGGGGCCTGGCCTGAGTTGAGCTACTTAGGCTTCGCGGTCAGAACGAGTTATCCGGCCAGCTAAGTGATAGTCATGTGTTCAATCTTGTCAGAAGTGCTAACAACAGCACAGTCCTTAATCGGCACAGACAGAATCACATGAGTCAACCTACACATAGACTCCGCTTAGCCTCCATTTACATTACCCCATGGTTCTTTTTCCATGATAGCAAATATAGCCAATCAGTGCTTCGGTATCCACCTATATCTCGCAGGTGACAGAAATCACCCGACTTCTACCGGTCTAAGCATGACTAAGCATATATTCGATCCTAGACCTACATAGGGTTAAAGGATATATGTAACTGGACAAGGTAGTTCTATGCATCAAGTGTTTGAGTCAACTCTTATAACCTAATGCATCAAACATAAAGGACTCAAGTAGTATTTTATAAAACATGAGAGACTTAGAATGCTCGGGGCTTGCATTGGAGGAAAGAGGTGGGTCAGTGATCAGGGTACTAAGGGAGCTCTTTTAGAGTCTGCTCCTCTTCTTCGGGAGTTGTGGCTTGAGGAGTCTTCTGCTGATCCCCTTCCTCTTCTTCGTTGAATTCCAACAACGTTATCTCGTCGGTCGATCCTATATGCATGAGCACGGAATAAGATATCGCGAATGCATGTATGATGACACGTATAATATGATAAAATATGATGAATGCATCCTCATAAGTATTTTCAATAGCATGGTATTAAGGTAATAACAAGTGCATCATATTCTACTGAGTAGGTGCATATCTCTTCTCTATTACTTAAGCAAATACTTCAGTAAGCTATTCTCTGGACTACAAGATAGCAGCTATATGTTTTAACCATAACTGAAGTTATATACATCAAAATCATATGGTTGTGGACACTCTGGAAAGCTTATGAAATTTTCTACAACTTTCTTTTAATACCCGTGATGTGATTCAATAGTTATCTAGGTCAAACAATTCAGTCAATCAAATCTGTCCAGGAAGTAAACATTTCGGACAGCATACTTCTAACAGCCAAAACTCTTAATCCCTAAGGCCTATGACTATGAAAATTTAACACAAGGTAGATCAGTAAGTTATCTACAACTTTGTTATTAACAAGTTTTATAGGAAAGACCATTATCAACATCAAATTATCCATTCAACAAAAACTATACATGCAACCATTTATTTGAATTATAGAGCAATAATTAATTAGTTGCATACAACCAATTGCTTCTAAGCCTTACTATTAACATCAACAGTTCATATGCATCACAAGCACCATAGAAAACATCATGGTCAAGCACAATTTATTTATTTAAATGCCTTTATTAATTTAAATAGATAATTAGGGGAATTAACAAACATATACCAAATGTGCACAATATATTCTCATAAAATTATAGTAGCTTCCTAGTTCTCACAATAGACTACTATGAAAATTTCATACCATTTGGACATGTATAACATCCTCTATGAAAATGACAAGCTAGCAAGGTTTATGTAACACCCTCGGTGTTACACTGTACAGTCTTTTACTAAGACACTGCATGAGCATCATACTTATGTGTAAATGTGTGTAATATAGGGTGTAAAGCAATATACGGAACTTGAAATGTTCATCGGAAACACGAAACGAATGCTATATTTCATATCGCGTTGTATCACTTAGGGTTCTAAATGAATTTTTATTGAATGAAAATGCTATAGAACGCATATGCGAAACTTTAGTAAAGTTTGTAGTATGAACTTCGTAGGTGATGGTGAAATACTTGCGGCCAAGAATGGGAGTCACTAGCTAGCATGGTGGGCAACATGGAAATCGAAGTTGACGCAAATTCAAGCGAGAGTAACCAAATTTCTTGTTAGAAAACGGTGTGACGAGGCTAAGTTTGGGAATTTTTATTGCTAGCCGTGGCTCTTTTGCGAAGTCACCCGCGTGCGCTCTGCCACCGCCATCGCGTCCGCCTGGCCGCTCTGTCGCCTTGCGCTCGCCTAGCGATACCGTGCACGCGTGGCCACACTTGGCTCTACCCGCATGTCACCTTGCCACATGAGGGATTGCCACCTACCCTTGCCATCACATCAGCACTCGACAACTCTGCGCTACTGCCTCCTCAAACCAGCGCCATCCACTATGGCGCGTAGGGCCGAGCCGCCACCGTCGGTTTGCGGTTTATGGCCATGCGACCCATCGTCTTGAGCGCGTTGGCCATTTCCCCATCGCCCTATAGCCATATGCGATTGTGCACTGAATTGATAGCCACGTCCTGCCATGGCAGCGATGAGCCAAGTCACGCCTATCTTCCCCTGTTCCTCTGTTGTCGTGGTCGCCGGACCCGTGCCTCTCATTTCGGGTCAATGGAGGCACCTCGGTCCAATTAACCCTGTCTGTGGCTCCATCATGTAGTCAGCCAACCACCCGACCCCAGCTTGCAGTGAGCCTCACCGTGCCTTACTCCAATTTGGAGTTTTCCTCTCATCGGGTTGTTAAGACCATCGCAGCACACGTCATAGGCAAAGCACCCCATCCAGTGCTACTCACATCAATTCGTTACACTGCCAACTTTGCCTCCACATGCTCGTCACCCGGCGCACCTTTGCCTAATCACTACCACCGCCTAGCCAGCCTGAACGCAGACTTGCCACCGCCGTGCCCCACCATACTGTCCATGCGCACGCGGCCAGCTCAGCTTGGGCTGCCTTCAGCCGAACCACTGCATTGTCTATCTCCGTGGTGAGTTCCTTGAGCTCACTCTCTACCCCAAGTTCTTCGGCGTTGTTGTAGCTCACTAGAACGTCATCGTTTTTAGTGTAGGAGCTCCGCCACCGTGGTCTGGCCTTACTACGACATCCTAGCTCACGCTTCCTTTGCCCAGTGCTTCGCGTTTAAGCCTAGTAAGGTATTAGCTCTGTATATAGGGTGGGTAAGGGCTGGTCTCACCGACGTAACCACCCGGTGCCAGCGCCGCCGTGCCGGTGCATGCGGGGGGCCGAGGGTATGGCCGTGGTAAAGATGGAAAGGGGGAAGGGCTTAAGTGTAAGATAGCAGACTGGTGGAATAGTGCTATGAGTGCTCGCACGATTATCGGGTAGGCCAGGGGTGTTTTTGCATGATGACCAGCGCGCGAGTTCTAACCATCGCGGGCCATTGTCGCGCGTACTGGGCCGCGCCATGCGTCGCATGCGCACGCACGTTGCGCCTGAGTGGGCCGAGCCACTCGCGCTTTGGGCCACGCGGTGGAAATTGATTTTTCATTTTTCCAGTGAATTAGTAAAGGCTATCTATCAGTTGGTGTAGTTAGTTTATAGTTAGCTATGATAATAATAGGTTCATAAATTCAATTTAGAAAGCTTAGTATTATTTATCTTAATATTTGTAGGAATTTTTGTGGCAAATTGATGATAGCTTTAGCCATGAGATTTCTACAGTAGGTTCATTAGATTATTATGTACTCCCTGTAATTTTTGTAGCCCTAGAGTAGGTCAATAAATAGAATAGCTATTACTCCCTGTTTTATCATATATAGAGTAAATCGGTATTAAGAGTAAGAATACCTTTAGTTGCTAAGATAATATATGTCATGCTTCATACTTATAGTGGTAACAGTAGGTAACTTAGAACCTTAGTCGATAGAACTAGCTTAGTAGCTTGATAGATGTATTTGGATTTTAAGAGTTGCTGTTGCTATATTACTAAGTGTTGCATCACCATTTCATGCATGTAGATCATGAGTTGGTAGAGTTTGTGCCTATGGATGAATAGAACTACGAGGAGGTCATTGAGGAGTATGAGGAGGATATCCTCATGCAGGAGGGAGCCCTAGGGCCATTCGTTGTTGACTTTGTTGACCCACCGCCTGCCCAAGGCAAGTCCCGGTGCATAACCCATATTTTATGATCACTGAATATATATATATATATGATGTGCATTTATGTTACATGCATTTTATGGAAACTACATGCATAAATATATCTACCTATGAGTCCTACTAGTATAGGTCAAGTAGCTGCTATGCTCAGGATTTCGGAAGCGTGAGTAACCTACCACTATTCACAAATAGGTGATAATTATGATCACTCATGATAAAATGATGGAAAGGAAAATTGTGACCGGGCAGGAATATGGTTTGGGTATTGGTGGGTGTAAGAGGTTGTGTCCTGCGGCCAACAGGGCATAGCTTGGTTACACTTTTTCCCTATCTGTGTTGGTTGAGGACCGACCGTTGCATTGGACGCTCGGCAAGTCGCAGACTTATTATCCCGAGCACATACTTGGGTATGGGCGTAGGGAAGACTTGTTGCTCTCTTATCGTGGGTTCTGACTCTTTCTAGATCGACAGATTGGAGACGGGGATGGTGGAGGTCCTTGCACCGCACTAAGTTCGGGACTTAGAAGCGGGGGCTAGGAGTCCAAGTTTGGACGGGCACCTGGACCCCTTGATAGGTGGGTGATGGGTTGGTCCTGCTTATGCCTAGGGTACCATCTTATGTGTTGTTTGATTTTGGTGCATCACATTTATTTATGAGCATGGGATTTGTAGACTGGCACAATATACCTCTTATGGCTATACCGTTTGCCTATAGAATCCATACTCCAGGTGCACAGATGTGCGTCAATACTCGGATGGATATAGTGAGCTTGGTATTAGCCACCCACACTTACCGCCTCAAGTTCATGGTTCTGCTTGGGCAAGGCATTGATGCAATTCTTGGAATGAACTGGTTGCGATTATATGGGGTAGTATTGGATCTGAAGTAGAGAGTTGTGGAGTTATGGCTTCCTTTTTCTGAGGATAGGATGTCTCTTCTTGTATCCTCAGATCTAGTCTTACCTATTGCTGCTGATGCTAAAGCCTCTCCTGATCTTACCTCCATCCCTGTGGTATGTGAGTTCCTAGATGTTTTTCATGAAGATCTACCTGGGTTGCCACTGGACAGAGAGGTGGAGTTCTCCATTGAGCTAGAGCCTGGTACTGCTCCTGTCTCCCAACGCCCGTACCGCATGGCTCCAAAGGAATTGGCTAAAATGAAGAAGCAGTTGGGAGAGTTATGGGAAAAGGGTTTCATCTATCCTAGCTCTTCACCATGGGGATGTCCAGCGATTTTGTGAAGAAGAAGAATGGTACCCTTCGGATGTGTGTGGATTACCGCCCCCTTAATGTGGTAACCATTAAGAACAAGTATCCTTTGCCCCATATAGATACTTTATTCGATCAGCTAGCTGGTGCCAAGGTGTTCTCCAAGATTGACCTCCGTTCAGGCTGTCATCAGATCAATATTAGACCACAAGATATACCAAAGACAGATTTTGCTACTAGGTATGGGCTGTATGATACCTAGTCATGTCTTTTGGTCTCACCAATGCCCCTACATTCTTCATGTATCTAATGAATTTAGTCTTTATGCCAGAGCTGGATAAGTTTGTTATGGTATTCATTGATGATATCCTGATATATTCCAAGAATGATGAAGAGCATGCCCAACACCTTTGGATAGTACTGGCTCGATTGAGGGAACACAAGTTGTATGCTAAATTTAGCAAGTGTGAATTCTGGTTAGATCGAGTGTAGTTTTTGGGGCATGTGTTGACACCTGATGACATTTCTGTAGACCCCAATAAGGTGCAAGATGTGCTAAATTGGAAGTCTCCCAAGTCAGTGCACTAGATTCGTCAGTTCCATTATCTAGCTGGGTACTATCGGTGTTTCATCCTAGATTTCTCCAAGATAGCTCAGCCGATGACCAAGCTGCTCCAAAAAGAAGCCAAGTTTGACTGGAGCCCAGCCTATGAAGAAGTCTTCCAAGCTTTGAAGACATTTCTGACCACTGCTCCTATGTTGGCCCAACTAGATATTGACAGACCCTTTGATGTATATTGTGATGCCTGGAAGATGGGGTTAGGATGTGTGCTGATGCAGGATGGGCATGTGATAGCTTATGCTTTGCGCCAACTAAAAAAGCACGAAGTAAATTACCCCACCCATGATTTAGAGCTGGCTGCTGTGGTCCACGCTCTAAAAATTTGGAGGCATTACTTGTTAGGCAACAAAGTACATATTTTTATAGATCATAAGAACCTCAAGTATATTTTTACTCAGTCTGAGGTAAATATGAGGCAAAGGAGATGGTTGGAATTGATAAAGGATTATAACCTGGAGGTACATTACCACCCAGGAAAGGCCAATGTGGTAGCTGATGCCTTGAGCCGAAAGTCATATCAGGTTGAATAAACACCTTTGTCTCTCAACCATGCAGAGGTGCTGGCTCACATTGTCTTGACCTCAGAATTGCTGGAGCAGATTATTCTGGAGCAAAGGCAAGACCCTTTGGAAATTCCTCACATCAAGAAATTGATTACCGAAGGGTGTGGCCCTCACTTTAGTATTGATGAGCAAGGTGTAGTGAGGTACAAGGATAGATTGGTGGTTCCATCCAATGAGGAGCTGAAAATGAAGATTCAGAATGAAGCCCATCATTCAAAGCTGTCTATCCATCTTGGCAGCAATAAGATGTACCATGATTTGCGCCACTTGTACTGGTGGTCCAACATGAAGCAGGACATCACCTAGTACGTCGTGGAGTACGACACTTGTGGGAGAGTGAAGGCCGATCATATGTGTACTTCGAGATATTTACAGCCCTTGCCCATTCCTATTTGGAAATGGGAAGATATTTCCATGGACTTCATTGTGGGTTTACCCCGCACATCCAAGGGCTATAACTCTATCTAGGTCATTTTGGATCGCCTTACCAAGTCAGCTCATTTTCTCCCAGTGAATTCCACATATTCTGCTAGAAAGTATGTCGAGTTGTACTTGGACCAGAATGTGACCCTACACGGAGTTCCCCTTACTATCATCTCTGATAGAGGATCAGTTTTTGTCTCTCGCTTCTAGGAACAACTCTAGGAGTGTCTTGGAACTAGTCTCCTTCACAGTTCAGCCTATCACCCCCAGACTAATGGCCAAACCGAAAGGGTAAACCAGGTGCTTGAGGACATGTTGAGAGCTTGTGCCATTTCTTTTTCTAAGAAGTGGGATGAATGCCTAAAGTTAGCTGAATTTTCTTATAATAATAGCTATCAAGAGAGACCATGGATACTTTGGGCCTGACTTCATCAAAGAAGCTTGAGAGCAAGTCATCATTATTCAGAGTCATTTGAAGGCAGCTCAAAGCCGACAGAAAGCCTATATGGACAAGCGAAGAAGGCCCTTACAGTTTGCAGTTGGGGATTATGTGTACCTCAAGGTGTCTCCTATGAAGCAGTGTGTCCTAGTTGCTTATCGTCTCTAGCTTGCCGATATTTTATCTGCAGTACACAATGTGTTTCATGTATCGCAATTGAAGAAATGTTTGTGGGTTCCTGATGAAGCTGTGGACATTGAAGGGCTTCTCCTCTAGCCTAATTTGACTTATATTGAGCACCCTATCAAAATCCTAGACAAAAAGGAAAGAGTGACAAGGAACAAACAAGGTGTAGTGGTAAAACCATTCTGAGGATGAGGCCACGTGGGAACAAGAAAGCTATATATTGAAGCATTACCCCCCACGTTCTCTCTAGTTTTGATGGGTAGTTGTTACATTGAAATGTATTTCCGATCTCCTTCCCACACTAGGTACATGAAATCTCGGGTCAAGATTTTGTTTTAGGGGGGGTAGATTTGTAACACCCTCAGTGTTACACTGTATAGTCTTTTACTAAGACACTGCATGAGCATCATACTTATGTGTAAATGTGTGTAATATAGGGTGTAAAGCAATATACGAAACTTGAAACGTTCATTGAAAACACGAAACGAATGCTATATTTCAAGTCGCGTTGTATCACTTAGGGTTCTAAATGAATTTTTATTGAACGAAAATGCTATAGAATGCATATGCAAAACTTTCATAAAGTTTGTAGTATGAACTTCATAGGTGATGGTGAAATACTTGCGGCTGAGAACGGGAGTCACTAGCTAGCATGGTGGGTAACTTGGAAATCGAAGTTGACGCAAATTCGAGCGAGATGTAACCAAATTTCTTGTTAGAAAACGGTGTGATGAGGCTAAGTTTGGGAATTTTTAGAGGAGAAACGGGTTTGATACTGGTATGGTGTTAGGGCTTGTTTTGGTAGCTTGATACACCATCTTGAATGTAAAATAGTTGGTTTATCAACTGGATCATCGAGTTGGATTTTTTAGCAGCTTTAAAAAGCGTGCAAGACACTTTTCCGAACGGTAGCAGTGTCTGGCCGCGGTCACCGTTGCTCAGCCGGTGTCGCCGCACGCCACGCGTGCACCTATGTGTGTTGCCACGTGGGCTTTACACCACCACTGCCGTGCTGATGCACACACTCACGCACGCAAGCACCCACGCACGCACACGCAAGCCACGCCCAGCGACCTGGCCGCTCGGCCACCGCCGCTGTCGTCATAGGCCCACTGCCCTGGCTCATCCACTGCCGCTGCTTCATTGTGTCACTGACTCCATGCATTGTGACACTACACTGCTACTGGCCATGGCTGCTTGTGCAAAGTCGCTCGTGTGCGCTCTCTCACCGCCGTCGCGTCCGCCTGGCCGCTCTGCCGCCTCACGCTTGCCTGGTGGTACCGTGCGTGCGTAGCCACGCTTGGCTCTGCCCGCACGTCACCTTGCCATGCATGGGATTGCCGCCTTCCCTTGCCATCACATCGAAGCTCGACGACACTACGATGCTGCATCCTTAGACCGCTGCCATCCACTGTGGTGCGCAGGGCCAAGCCGCCATCGTCGGTTTGTGGTTTATGGCCATGTGGCCCATCGTCCTGAGCGTGTTGGCCATTTCCCCATTGCCCTATAGCCATACACGATTGTGCACTGAATTGACAGCCATGTCCTGCCATGGTAGCGATGAGCCATGCCACGCATGTCTTCCCTTATTCCTCTATCGCCGTGGTTGCTGGACCCGCGCCTCTCATTTTGGATCAATGGAGGCACCTCAGTCCAATTAACCCCGTCCATGGCTCCATCATGTAGTCAGCCAACCACCTGACCCCAGCTTGTAGTGAGCCTTGCCGTGCCTTGCTCCAATTTGGAGTTTTCCTTTCATTGGGATGTTAAGACTGTCGTGGCACACGTCGTAGGCAAAGCACCCCATCCAGTGCGGCTCGCGTCAAATCATTGCACCGCCAACTTCGCCTCCACCTGCTCGTCATCTGGTGCACCTTTGCCTAATCGCTACCATAGCCTAGCCACCCCTAACACAGACTTGCCACCACCATGCACCATCGTACTATCCGTGCGCATGTGGCCAGCTCGGCTCGGGCTGCCTTCGGCCGAACCACTACGTTGTCTATGTCTGTGGTGAGTTCCTTGAGCTCACATGCTACCCCAAGTTCTCCGGCATTGTTGTAGCTCACCGGAACATCATCGTTTTTAGTGCAGGAGCTCCGCCACCATGGTCTGGCCTTACTGCGACATCCTAGCTCGCGCTTCCTTCACCCGGTGCCAGCGCCATTGCGCCGGTGCGCGTGCGGGGGGGCCGAGGGTATGGTCGTGGTAAAGATGGAAAGGGGGAGGGGCGTAAGTGTAAGATAGCATACTGGTGGAATAGTGCTATGAGTGCTCGCACGATTATCGGGTAGGCCGAGGGTGTTTTTGCATGATGACTGGCGCGCGCGGGTCCTCCCCATCGAGGGCCATCGTCATGCGAACTAGGCCGCGCCCCCACATGGGCCATGCCATGCGTCGTGTGCGCGTGCGCGCATTGTGCCTGAGTGGGCCGAGCCACTCACGCTTTAGGCCGTGCGGTGGAAATTGAATTTTCATTTTCCAGTGAATTAGTAAAGGCTTATTCAATTTAGTTTTTAGCTGAAATTTGATAATTTGTAGTAAATCTTATAGATGTCCAAAAATGGTGAAACCAAATTTGTTAGGTTCACAAAAATGTTATCTATCTGTTGGTGTATTTAGTTTATAGTTAACTGTGATAATGATAGGTTCATACATTTAATTTAGAAAGCTTAGTATTATTTATCTTAATATTTGTAGGAATTTTTGTGGCAAATTGATGATAGATTTAGCCATGAGATTTTTACAGAGGTTCATTAGATTATTATGTACTCCCTATAATTTTTGTAGCCCTAGAGTAGGTCGATAAATGGAATAGCTATTACTCCCTATTTTATCATATATAGATTAAATCGGTATTAAGAGTAAGAATACCTTTAGTTGCTAAGATAATATATGTCATGCTTTATACTTGTAGTGGTAATAGTAGGTAACTTAGCACTTTAGTCGGTAGAACTAGCTTAGTAGCTTGATAGATGTATTTGGATTTTAAGAGTTGCTATTGCCATATTACTAAGTGTTGCATCATCATTTCATGCATGTAGATCACGAGTTGGTAGAGTTCATGCCTGCAGAAGAACATGACTACGAGGAGGTCATTAAGGAGTATGAGGAGGAGATCCTCATGCAGGAGAGAGCCCTAGAGCCATTCATTGCTGACTTTGTTGACCCACCGCCTGCCTAAGGCAAGCCCCGATGCATAACCCATATTTTATGATCACTGAATATATATATGATGTGCATTTATATTACAGGCATTTTATGGAAACTACATGCATAAATATATTTACCTATGAGTCCTATTAGTATAGGTCGAGTAGCTGCTATGCTCAGGATTTCGGTAGCGTGAGTAACCTGTCGTTACTCACAAATAGGTGATAATTATGATCACTCATGATAAAATTATGGAAAGGAAAATGGTGATCAGGCAGGGATATGGTTTGGGTATTGGTGGGTATAAGAGGTTGTGTCCTACGGCCAACAGGGCATAGCTTGGTTATACTTTTTCCCTGTCTGTGTCAGTTAAGGACCGGCCGTTGCATTGGATGCTAGGCAAGTCACAGACTTATTATCTCAAGCACATACTTGGGTATGGGTGTATGGAAGACTTGTTGCTCTTTTGTCATGGGTTCCAGCTCTTTCCGAATGGACTGATTGGAGGCAGGGATGGTGGAGGTCCTTGCACCGCACTAAGTCTGGGACTTAGAAGCGAGGGCTTGGAGTCCAAGTTTGGACGGGGACCTGGACCCCTTGATAGGAGGGTGATGGGTTGGTCCTGCTTATGCCTAGGGTACAAGCGGGGCATGTGCTTTTGGGGTACCCAGCTGGGCACATTGATTCATGAATCACCACCGTGTCGATACGACATGTCTTAACTCTAGCATCGTAGTAAGAACTTAAAGATGAAAGGTGATGAAATGGAACTGATTGCTCCACTCTTGCTTGAAAGTAGAACATGTGCTTACATAGAATGGCTAGATAATAAATTAAACATGGCTGCTAATAATAACATAAATAAGGACTCACTATTAGCATTGCTTTTCACAAAAAGAAAACCAGCAAACCATAGTGCTTACCATATCCCTTGGAGTCGGGAAATTATTCCCACTAGTCGGATAAGTCTTGCGAGTACATTGTGTACTCAGGGTTTATTTACCCCTGTTGCAGGTAATGCTTAAGGAGTACTGTTGTGTGAAGGATTCTTCTGGTGGGCATAGACGGAATCCTTGCTTACTATCGATAGATGTTTACTTGATGTTTATTTTCATTCCGCTATTTA
The DNA here is from genome assembly GCF_019320115.1 of Miscanthus floridulus. Lineage (NCBI taxonomy): Eukaryota > Viridiplantae > Streptophyta > Magnoliopsida > Poales > Poaceae > Miscanthus > Miscanthus floridulus. Next base: position 112,882,814 of record NC_089588.1, on the reverse strand, counting down.
GTATTCTGCACTCTGACATTTGGTAATGTAATAATGTAATTTTTAAGAACTTTGGATGTATGAAATGGACTAAGTTTGTAACTTGTTCTCATTATTGGATCCTTGGGAAAAATGTGGATCTTTCGGGCACTCCCTTGGGGTGTGCCCGACGGAACCCGCGCGCTGTAGCTTACTTTCGGGGTGCTTAGTGTCTGGTGGAAGACGAGCGCCTCTGTAAGTACATTATTTCGGGCGGTTCTGCTATAGTTTATTTTAGTAAAAATAGTTAACCCTATAGAAAAGTATCAAACAATAGATTATATATTTTTCTTAGCTTCCTACTAGTTCCATAATACTGTACAAAAATTTGCATAGCAATATGTTACTTATTTTTATCCCTACAATTTTCCTAAGAAAACACCATTTATTAATAGATAAATAGAAAGATCATATTTCAATCAAGTTTACTGCAAGTTTATTATTTTTCCTAGCTAGATCATGTCAACACAAGACTATCAAAATTGGAATCAAGTCACACATTTTACAAAATTGTAAACATTCAAAAAGAACTTATCTAGCTATATTTTATTCACCAATAAAAAATACTAGAACTGTACATCTCATATTTTTATAAAATACTACACTTCATAAGGAACACAACAAAATTTGGTTCACCAAAATTGGACATTCCTAGCCCTAGATATGATTTTCCAAAGTTAGCTCACAAATCTGTAAAAGAAATAATGGAAACCCTAAATAGTAGTCGCTGACAGAGAGGGGACCCACGGGTCTGCAGGGTCCACCGGTCAATGACCCGAAGATAGAGCACGGTGGTCGGCCAGCGTTATCTCATCGACAGCGAGCACTCCGGTGAAACCAACCCCACCTACGTGACCTACTCACTAAGCCGCATCGACTGACATAGGTGGTGGTAGCGCAGATGCAATAGAGCATGCTCGTCGCTGGCCATGGCGGTGCGACGGCGCTGTGTGGAGGTGCGCCGGCCGTTTCCAACCACGGCAAGTCCAGGTGAGGAGTGCACGAGCTCCATGGTGATGGCACGACCCTATTACGACTACCTAGGCTTGGTGAGATGCTCCGACGAGATCTGGCCACTTCGGCGGTGGCGTGGCGGTGAGAGCGCGTCGGCGCTGCGTGTCGTGTCCCATGCTGACGAGGCAATGGCTTGCTGTAACATCATGCTACAAGCTAGTACGCATCCTACCCAAGCTCTAACATGAAAAAGGCGAAGGAATGTGTGATGGAGCTGAGTAGCGGCGAGCTCGCTGTGAAGGCGGCCATGGAAGCCGAGCTCTCCGGTGAGGACAGGAACGGCAATTTCGCCCTCACCGTAGCTCATCTGGCACTGCAAGCGCATCGAGGAGGTAGAGGGGAACACGGTGAAGCTAACTACAAGATGGAGGCGACAATCTCACGGTGGAGCAGGTGCTAGGTGATGGCAGAGCGGTGTGGGTGCATAGCGGCGCTTAGTTCTCCGCGGCGAGAGCGAGAGAGAGCAGTGGAGAGGGAAAGAGTGAGCGCGTGAGTGCGAAATGAGGAGCGTGGGCTCTCAGATATCGTGTGCCAGCGCACTATAGCGAGGGCCTAACACTGGCCAGTGGCGGCCATGCAGCAGCCTATCTCTACCCACGGTCGGCCATGACACGGCGCGACGCGGCGTCTATCAGAGCCCAATAGCGAGCCTGACAGCATGTTTTCCATCCCTTCAAAATCCTAAACGGTGGCGAGTTAGCGAGCAAGTCCTTAATAAGAGTTGGAGATCTACATACTAGCTATAAAATTTCTTTAGAACTCTACTCCTAATTCGCAATGGTTATTGAGTTAGATCATCACAAAGTTGGGCACGTCAACACTGTCAGACATAAGAGTTAGAAAATTTCTCAAGTGTGAAAAACAACACAATGTTGAATCTTGTGAGCCAAATTCAAGCATGTTAGGAGCTGAACTAGCCTATGACCCAAAAATAAAAGTTGTTACACTACTTGAGTTCTACAACTTTGTTTTAGGGTACACATCCATGCAAAGTTTCTAAAGTGACATTCAACTTCAGTCAAACATACCACTTGAAAATGATGACTTACACTATCTATGACTTAGAGACCAAACTAGCCTTAGTCATGAATACCAAAGTTTTTCCTAGTGACATTCTAAACATGTTTAAGGTATTCCTAAGGTTCCACAATCATTTACACATTGGTTACATATAGATACTTCCTAGGTCAACAAGCATATCATCACTTAGGAGATTAATTAGACAAGGTGATCTACATGGACATTGTTCCACTAGTCATCCTAAGTGTAGCTAAGGTGCTTTAGTGACCAACATCAACCACTTACACTTATTCACATATGATCATAAGCATACACATATGGAAACATAAAATAACAAGGCAGGTTTCATATGTTTCAATTATACATTTCACATGTAAAAGCTTATATATAAATGCTTGATGCTTATGCTCATGCAATGCAAGTCAAATTATGCAAGCCTAACACCTAGGGTGTTACAGCGATTGTTTCGAAAAAGGGGGTATTTATGCCTTCATTAGCCCCCGAGCGAGATCCGACCCCTTACCGCTGCTAGGGTCGATTGTCACTGAAGATCGAGGAGAGGATAATGAAACTAGTAGGAGAAAACATCTCCTGTATTCTCATGTACCCCCTCCCTAGGATCTTAGCTATCATTCTATGACCATGCGTTCGGTCTCCTTGCAAGTCTAACTTTCCTCGAGCCCCCGTGCGTAGCAGGGGTTCGGTCTAGGGTTGGCTCATCTTTATGATTGTCGCCTCGTCCGAGGTTTCCACAACCAAAGGGGTTGAGCCTATGTCACTTGTCTTGGTGGCTCGAGTGACGTGCTTGGTGAGCTCGCTAATGGGTATGTTCGAGTGGAATCCAGTTCCATCGCTCGCGATGGGGTCGATAAAGCCCTCGTGTGGCATTCCATTGCTCCTTAACCCGCCTTCCAATAGGTTCCCCCTCAATGGGGATTCTATGGGCTCGGCTGGAGGTAAGGATCGAACGAGAAGGTTAAGATGACCTTTCCACTTCTAAGTAGGATGGGTGAAGGCCATTGGGGCTCATCTGTGTTTTCTCCCCTGGCTCTTTTCCGACGCAAGGCGGCCTCAGGCCCTCCGCGAGCCGGCCTTCGAACCTTGGTCTCTAAATCTCGGATTGGGCGGCTCGAGCCCCCGAGCCTTATGGGGTTCAGTAGGGGTCAGCCATGTTTCATGCATCACCCCATCCTCGGTTTTCACAACCGGAGGGGCTGAGCTAACAACACTTGCCTCAATGGCTCTAGTGTCGTGCTTAGTGAGCTCGCTAACGGCCATGTTCGAGTGGAATCCAGGTCGGTCATCCACTGACAGGGTTGATAGAGCCCTCATGTGGCATTCCATTACTTCTTAACCTGCCTCCCTATAGATGCCCGAGCCGTTCGATAGGCTCGGGTGGCCCGTTGGCCTCTCCTCGATGGAGATTCTATGGGCTTGGCTCGAGGTTATAATCGAACAAGAAAGGTCAAGATGTCCCTATCCGCTTTTGAGCAGGGTAGGGCAAGGTCACTAGGGCCCATCTTGGTTTTTCTCCCCTAGCTCTGTTTAATGCAAGGCGGCCTCGAGCCCTTCATGGGCCAGCCTTCGAACCTCTGTCGGTCGTTGTTCAAATTGAATGAGATGACGACCGCTTTGTGACGCGACACGAAGCATTGTGATGCAGCTATTGCATATGCAATGCTTGGATGTATGGGATGAATGAATGAATGTATGTATGAATGAAAATGGATGAATGAATGATCATATAATGGAAAAGAAGAAGTGGGGGTCGGTAATGTTACCTCAATGGCATGAGTGATGCGTTCTAGGAGCACTTATCAAATATGTTCGTGTGGGGTCTGGGTCTGACATTCATAACAGGGCCAGTGTAACCTGCATGAGTGTCCTAGTCTTCCATATCTGTCTCTCGGTAGTGGTCTGAGCCATTCGATCGACCTAGGTGACCTACCGGCCTCTCCGCGATGGAGATTTTGTAGGTAGACCCCTCCAAACCCTTCCCGAGAAGGTGGAGGCTAAAGCTCAGGATATAGAGACAAAGACTTTAATCACGCTGGTGAGCAAAGATGCCATAGCCACTGGGGCATAGGGTCCTAGCGATCCAACCAAGTTTACTCAAAGTTTGTGCCTGCACAGTGTACCTCTAGTTTTTTAATGTAAGGAGGGGTCAGGCAAAGAGTATGTCTATCAGATAGACACTCTCGCCAGCCCCCGAGCGATGTCCGACTCCCACCATTGCTAGGGTCGGAGGCTCGATATCGAAATTAATGCGTAATGTAATGGTGCTTGTCTCTCGACAGCGGTTTTGAGCCGTTTGATCGACCTGAGCACTAGTTTTACCTTGATGGTAAGAGTGATGGGTTCGGGAAGCCTCCACCAAACATGAGCTAGATCCTGTCTGCTCCCCACTCATTTCACGGCAGTGGCTAAGCCATTGAGTTGACTTGTGTTACCTGCTGAGACAAGACTTTCCTACGGAGATAGAGGATGAGAACATCCTGCGTAAGAATTTAGTTAGGTAGATAAGCTAGGCAAAGAAACTTGTAACAAATGGACAAGCTTTCAAATTTCGTTATATCAAACAACTTTTTAGCTCTTCTCCCCTTTTTGTGTAAAAAGGTTTAGCGCATTCTGACCCTTTCTGTAGTTAAGGTCATAAAAGCTCGGGGTGCGGGTGAGCCAATTCTGATCATGCTAGTGAACAAAGGCACTATAGCTGCCGGGGCATAGGTTTCTCGCAGTCTGACCAGTCATACTTAGAGATTGTTCCCGTAAACCTAGCTCCTATGAATTAACGTGAAAAAGGGGGTATGCACAGAGAATGTTTGCTGGATAATCATGTTTATATCAGCCCTCGAGTGAGGTTTGACCCCTCACCATTGTTGGGGTCGAATGTCACGAAGGATTAGGGAGTTTTGATAATAAAACTGATAAGAGAAAGTGTGCGCTTATTAGGGGAAAAAGCGACATAGCTGCTCGATGTTCTAGGCATTGGTGAAGATTTCACCTTCGATGGTCTTGACCTTGTAGGTGCTTGGACGGAGCACCTCCACAACTACGTACAATCCCTCCCACGGTGAGGAGAGCTTGTGGCGGTCCTTGTTGCTCTGGACGAGACAGAGGACCAGGTCTCCAACATTGAAGGCTTGACCCTGCACTCGACGGCTGTGGTATCGTCGTAACGCCTGCTGGTCCATGGCATCTTTGAGGGACGTCTTGGCTCTCTGCTCATTGTACTCCCTGATCCTTGGTGCTCCATAGTCAAGGTCGGCTAGGAGGACAGCCTCCAAACTTGTTCAACCGATTGAAGATCCTGGGCTTGAGGACCTATAGGACCAGGCCGTTTGCATGCTCAACCTACCTGTTCATTTGGGAGTGTACGACGGTGGCCCAATCGACCCAGATGTGCTATTCATCGTAGAATTGAAGGAACTTCTTTCTGGTGAACTACGTGAAATTGTCCGTGATGATGGAGTTTGGGACTCTGAAGCAATGGATGATGTCGAGGAAGAACAGTACGGCTTGCTCGAACTTGATCGTGGAGATCGACCGAGCTTCTATCCACTTCATAAACTTATCTATAGTGACAAGCAAGTGGGTGTAACCTCCGGGTGCCCTCTTGAGAGGTTCGACCAGATCGAGCTCCCAGACCATGAATGGCCACGTGATGGGGATCAACTAGAGCGCTTGGGCCAGGAGGTGAGTTTGCCGAGCATAGTACTGACACCCTTCGTAGGTGCGCATGATCTACTCGGCATTAGCTACGGCGGTAGGCTAGTAGAAGCCTTGTTGGAACACATTTCCAACCAGGGTTCTAGGCACAGCGTGGTGACCACATACCCCACCATGGATATCACTCAGGAAATGCTTCCCCTATTCAATGGGGATGCAGTGCTGTAGGATCCCAGCATGGTTCTGCTTGTAGAGTTCGCCCTCCACAAGGACAAAGGACTTGGCGTGGTGTGTGAGCCATCGAGCCTCTGTCTTGTCTATCAGCAGTGTGTCACAGAGGAGGTAGCTGAGGTGGAGCGTCCTCTAGTCGACCAGAGGGTCAGGCTCTATCGCTGGGTCCTCTTCGAACTCCATGACTTCAGGGCCGGATGGAGCCGATGGCTAGTCAGCCCCCAAGCCTGGATCAGGCAGACCATCACTGGCCTATTCCGACCCCTCATAGCGAACCAAGGGCTTGTGTTGGTCGTTGTCAAAGACACCTATTAGCACCAGCTCTCTGATGGACACCGCCTTCACAAGTGCGTTAGCCGCCTCATTGAGACGCCTCGGGATGTGATTGAGCTCGAGGCCGTCGAACTTGTCCTCTAGCCAGCTGACTTCTTGGTAGTATGCAACCATCTTGGTATCATGGCAACTTGACTCCTTCATGACTTGGTCGACGACCAGCTAGGAGTCTCCCCGAACATCGAGGCATTGGATGCCCAACTTGATGGCAATGTGGAGGCCATTGATGAGAGCCTCATATTCGGCCACATTGTTGGATGAGGGGAAATGGAGGTGAACCATGTACCTCATGCATACTACGAGGCATGACATGAAGACTAGCCTCGCACTGGCGCCCTTCTTCATCAGTGATCTGTTGAAGTACATCGTCCAATACTCTTGATCGACGACCGCTAGTGGCATTTGGACCTCGATCCATTCCATGATGAAATCAGCCAACACCTAGGATTTGATGGCCGTTCGGGAGGCATAAGCAATGCCCTGATCCATTAGCTCGAGTGCCCACTTAGCGGTTCTGCCTATGGCATCCTGGTTTTGGACAACCTCACCGAGGGGGAAGGACGTCACGGCTGTCACTGGAAGTGACTCGAAGTAGTGGCGTAGCTTCCTCTTGGCGATGAGGATGGCATACAGGAGCTTCTGGATTTGAGGGTAGCAGGTCTTAGAGTTAGATAGGACCTCGCTAATGAAGTACATGGGGTGCTATACTTTGAAGGCGTGCCCCTCTTCTTCTTGCTCCACTACTAGGGCAGTGCTGACCACTTACGTGGTGGCCACGATGTAGAGTAGAAGAGGTTCTCCATCGGTAGGAGGACCATGTCAAGTGCCTCCTAGGCCTCGGATATCCATTCAAAGTGGTCGGCCTTCTTCAGAAATTAGTAAAGGGGGAGACCTCATTCATTGAGGTGCGAGATGAAGCGACTGAGCGTGACAAGGCACCCTATAACTCATTGTACCCCCTTCATGTTCTAAATTGGGCCCATCCTCCTGATGGCTAAAATTTTTTCTAGGTTGGCTTCGATGCCATGCTCGGAGATGATGAAACCGAGAACCATACCCTTTGGGACCCTGAAAACGCACTTCTTAGGATTGAGCTTGATGTCGTTTGCTCGGAGTTTTGTGAAGGTCTGCTCAAGATTGGCTACAAGGTGGTCAGCCTGTTTGGACTTGACCATGATGTCATCTACATAGGCCTCAACGATCCACCTGATGAGGTCCCTGAACCACTTGAGCATACAATGCTGGTATTTAGCCCCAACGTTCTTTAGACCGAACGGCATTATGACGTAGCAGAATGATCCAAAGGGGGTGATAAAAGATGTCACGAGCTGGTCAGACTCTTTCATCGTGATTTGATGGTACCCGGCGTACACATCAAGGAAGCAAAGGGTTTCACACCCCGAGGTAGAGTCGACTATTTGGTCTATGCACGATAAAGGAAATAGATCCTTTGGGCATGCTTTGTTGAGACCCATATAGTCAACACACATCCTCTATTTCTCACTCTTCTTTCGTACAAGAACGACATTGGCTAACCACCCTGATTGGTACACTTCCTTGATGAATCTGGCCGCTAAAAGCTTTGTGATCTTCTCACCGATGGTCCTACATTTCCCCCTATCGAAGCGACACAGGTGTTGTTTCACCGGTTTAGAGCCCGGGTGGATCTTCAAGGCATGCTCGGTGACTTCCCTCAGAATGCCTGGCATGTTTGAGGGTTTCCACGCAAAGATGTCTCTTTTGGCACGGAGGAAGCCAACGAGCGCGCTTTCCTATTTGGAGGAAAGTGTGGTGCCAATGCACACCATTTTGCCCTAGGTGCTGCCGGGGTCTATGAGGACCTCCTTAGAGCATTCCACTGGCTCAAAGGACCCAGTTGACCGCTTGGGGTCGGGTGCTTCTTCGGCGACCTTCTTCCAGAGGGCCACGAGCTCTCTGAAGGCGACGATCACTGCGGTGTGATCACAGCACTCGACTTTGCACTCATAGGCACGCTGAAAGGAGGTGCCGATGGTGATGACCCTGCCTAGGCCCAGCATCTTCAGCTTGAGGTAGGTGTAGTTAGGGACGTCCATGAACTTCACATAGCATGGTCATCCTAGGATGGCGTGGTAGGTTCTATGGAACCCAACCACTTCGAAGGTGAGGGTCTCAGCCCTATAGTTGGATGGACCCCCGAAGGTGATGGGTAGATCAATCTGCCCAAGTGGCATGGCGTATTTTCTAGGGACGATGCTATGGAAAGGCGCTCCGGTCGGCTAGATACGCGCTCGATCGATGCCCATGGCATCAAGCGTCTCGGCGTACATGATGTTGAGGTCACTGGCTCCATCCATCAGTACCTCGGTGAGCCACTTCGTACCGATGATCAGGTCAACTATGAATGGATATCTCCTCGGTTGTGGGATGCTCTCCTAGTGGTTGGTACGGTCGAAGGTTACGACTAACTCCGACCACCGGAGGAAAGTAGGCTTGGCTGGTTTGGTCGTATAGACCTCGGGCATGCGACCTTCTGGCGGCACTTGGAGTCATAGGCCGCCGATCCTCCAAAGATCATGAGGCAGCCATCCGGTGTTGGAAAGCCGCCCTCCTTCCCCTCAGCGTCGTCCGTGGTCGGATCGAGGTCCTTCCCATGGTCCCCTTTGTTGGAGCCTCCAGACAAGAACTGCTTCATGAGGCCACAGTCCTTGTACAGATGCTTGATGGGGAAGGCGTGGTTTGGGCATGGCCCCTCAAGTAGTTTCTTGAAGTGGTTCGAAGTGCCCTCAGTAGGCTTTTGACCACCTCTATGGTCTGTGGTGGCCACGTGCGAGCCCTCATGCCGCTGCTTCTTCTTCTTCTTGGAGGGACGATTGGAGGGGCCTTCACCGGCATCCTTGTCCTATTTCGCCTTGCCCTTGAGGCGGTCGATGATCGCTTCGACTGCTTCTTCGCTTGAGGCATGGCTGGTGGCGATGTCGAGGAGTTCCTTGATGGTTCACAGGCCCTTACGTCCTAGTTTGTGAACCAGGGACTCACAGGTGGTCCTAGATAGGAAAGCTCCTATAACGTCAGCGTCAGCAATGTTAGGTAGCTCGTTGCACTGCTAGGAGAAGCACTAGATATACCCACGGAGGGTTTCTCTGGCCTTCTGTCGGCAGTTCTTGAGGTCCCATGGGTTCCTAGGGCGCTTATATGTGCCCTGGAAGTTTCCCAGGAAGATCTCCTTTAGGTCCACCCAACTTTGGATTCTGTTGGACGGAAGGTGTTCCAACCATGTTCGTGCCGAATTGGCCAAGAACAATGGAAGGTTGTGGATAATGAAATCATCATTATTCGTACCACCGGCTTGGTAGGCAAGCTGATAATCCTTGAGCCATAGTCCAGGGTTCATTTCCCTAGAGTACTTCGGGATGTTGGATGGTGGTTAGTATCTTGGCAGAAAGGCAGCATTGAGGATGTGTCGGCCAAAGGCCTGAGCCCCAGTAGGCTGAGGCTCAGGCTTCAGTCCTCACCATTGTCATAGCATCCACCATGACGAGGGTGATAGTCATGGCTAACCCCTCTCTTGGGTCATCGTAGGTATGCCTATGGGCATCGAGGGTGTCACATGCATCATGGTTGTGGCTGAGATGCTGATGCATCAGAACCACGGCACGCTACCTACCACCTTATGGCGCCTAGTGGACTAATGCGTCCCTACTAGGGCGCTCTGAGGGCGTGCGCTGGCTGGCGTCGAGCTTGCAACGCCAAGACAATGTGCTTTTGGCCTGCTGCGCCGCCGCCCACTCGAGCAGCGTGCGAATCTCACGGTGGGCCCAATGACCCTTGGGCGTCACGACCTCTGGAAGACCATGGAGCAAGGCCGCCGTAGCGGCAATGTTCTGGCTCGCTCGAGTGAAGCAAGGGAGGGTTTCATTGTCTGCGATGATCCTCTGGTTCACATCACGGGCCATGGCGTGTGCGTGCCCACCACCTCTATGGTGCTCGATCTCCAGATCGAGCTCCGCACATTCCCGCTCGAGCTAGAGTCACGCTTCCTCGATCTCACAGTGTCGGGCTTTCAGCTGCTCCACACGCATGCGAGGTGGGGCCACTGTCTCTCCCTCGACCTCATTGTCGAGGTCATTCATCAGGGTAGCCTCCTACCCATGAACGCTTTCGAGGTGTCTCTCGGGGGTACCTATCATGAAGCATTCATGAGAGGGGTGATGGCTCCCCCTGCTAGAGTCAGAGCCAGAGGGCGACTCTGACTCCTCTATGAGGAGGTCATGGAAAGACTCCATGACGTGCTCGATCACCCCCATGAACTCATCATCCATGGGGAATGGGATCATACGCTGTGCCGCAAGGTGGCCAACGGTCTCAGCGATGTTGCAGAGACTGAACAGAAGCACCATCAGGGTGCTCTAGATGAGGTATTTCAGGGAGAATGGCTCTCCCCCGACAAGCTATGCCATGATGTTGGAAAATGATAAGGTGAGGTGGTGCAGGTCCTCCCAGGATGGTCGGGGTCTCCGAAAGACGCCGAGCTGACGCTCTAACCTCCCGTAGTCGAAGTCAAGGAGCTGGCCACTTCTAGGGCGAGGACCTCCAGTGCATGCAGCCATAGCTCCTCAAGCATCTCGGTGATCGCATCGATGTTGGTGGAGTGGAAGGGCTGAACAACGATAGGCGCTCATGCCAGCTCTCCCTCCACCGTGACGATGAAGTCCAGGTCCCCAAAGCGCACGTGTGTGCCTGAGACCCAGCTGATGCCATGATTAGCCATCCGTGGCCTGATGTTAACGTCGGGACACACAAAGACCCCTACCTAGCGCACCGTCGGTGTTTTGAGTAAACACCAACGAGTAAATTTGTATTATTGCGCGTCTGACCCAGATGGTGTGCTAAGAAGACACAAGGATTTATATGGGTTCGAGTAGAATGTCCCTACGTCCAGTTCGTGGTTGCTGCTCGTGTTACTAGCACTGAGAAGTTCGTAGTATGGGTTACAAATAGGCGAGAGAGGGACAGGTCCCAAGTCTCTGATGGAAAGATCGAATGGGTGCTAAGAGCTTGGTCGCTGCTCAGCTATGTGGTATGCGATGTGGTGAACCGATGCCGTTGTTCGATGCCCTGCTTTTGGTTTTATAGGCCCAGGGAAAGCACTGGTTACAAAATGGAAGAAGATAGGATAAGAGAGGCGGAGGAGGTCCTTCAGGGTCACCGGCCTTTCTTTTCCTCTGTGTGGGACCCACTGACATGGCAAGCGGTGACAGGGACAGCCCCACACCGAGGGCGTGTCCACTGACACTGCCATGCCCTGGTGCTTGTCAACGGGTCATAACGTCCCACTCTATCCTGGCGGACGGTGCGGTGATCCACTGACATGGCAAGTGGCGACAGGGACAGCCCCACGTCGGGTGCCTGTCCCGCTCTATCTCGGCGGACGGTGTGGCGATCCAACGTGCTAGTTAGCAGTTGTACAGGGAGTGGGCAGCACAGTGTCCACGCGTCCATCACTGTGGTCGATGTGAGTCCTCTGGAATGACATGTCATGGGGACGGGTCATGCTGAGGCATGACCGCCCCCTGCACGGTGCCAGAGGTTTGACCTTGGGTCACGCCCTCTGGACCGTAGTGGTTGTCGTGAGCTTCCATAAGGATCCATGCCCGAGGGGTCGGGCGAGGCGGAGCCATCCCTCAGACATCGGGCGAGGCGGAGCCGTCCCTCGTACGTCGGGCGAGGTGGAGCCGGTCCTCGGGGGTCGAACGAGGCGGCGAGAGGTGTAGTCGCGCTCTTGTCTGTTCAGATGAATAACGGTTGACGGTTATTAGCTTCTCCTCTTCGGGTACGTATTTGGTTCCCGACATCATGAGACTATCTTGGCTTTTGACTTTGGATATTATTACTTGTTCTAATTCGTGTATCCACATGTCAAGTTCAAACTATAGTATTGTATCAATTTGTTTGAATTTTTTTTGTATTTTGCTACAAAATAGATTTACGTCCTTACTGCAGTTTTATTTACTACAATGGCATAAATAATTATTTCTACCAGCTGAATGGCACTCAAGGTGTTCAATTTGTTTGCTAAATTGAAGTACTAATTGTGTAGTAGTGTTATTTTGGAAAAAACATAGATTGTTTAAATTAAATCTTAGTATTGACATTTAAAGTGTATGGACTTATATTTCATAATGTGGCAGCGGTGGGTATCTTTTATGTAAATTTATTGGGTTAATTTTAAATTATCTTTCGTAATGGCACATGTGTAATTTAGATGCAATTTAGGGTTACTTTATGCCTTTTTAATAAAAGATTCGGGTAATTTTATATAAAAATAGAGTAGATCCAATGACTATTATTGGTGATTGTGATTACAGCATACCATAATGAACTCTAGACGTTTCTGATTATTATGGCCGGTTTCCGTGAGTCCAAGGCAGAAAACTTTTCAAAAATAATTATTTCATCGGGACTTCGAATGAGACGATCTATATATGGCTTTCAGTGCAATCCATTCTTCCATTTGAGAAAGTTGAAATATCAATAAATCCGGCTTGGCCAGTTTTGGGAACCGGACAGGCTGGCTTTGGCTGTGTCAGCCCTGAAACATTGGTTTCTTCGTCTGGGCTTTAAATGAGATGATTCAAACGTGGTTTCTGACTGTCTCGACGATACAAACATGCTGACGCAGTCTGTATGCAATTTGGACAATTTTGGGTGTCAACAAATCCCCCTGTTTTTTTTTAGTAAAGCTTGCATACTAAAAAAAACATTTCAAAGCCAAAATTGACTCATTGTTGTAGTCTTCTTCAAATTATCAGCCACGCCTTCTATTTGCTGCTTTGAACTTATCCAGAGTAATGTCATCAGCTTCGTCCATCAAATCTTTGTACAGGCATAAAGTTGGGGGAAGCGCACTCAGCAGGCAGCCCCGCCTGCACTTGACCCTCGTCTTAATCCCCACGTCTCGCCTCCCCCTTCTAAGGCATCTACGCACGAGGGTTCCTCCCGGCCACTTTCTCCCCTCCAGAATCATGCAGCTATGAGGACTGCAGGGATGGACACTGATGGCTGATTGGCGAAGGGCGAGCGAGGGTCCGGGAAGCTTCGCACCAGGGCGCAAGAGGCGTGGTCGCGGCGGCGGCGGCGGAGGCGGCGTGTAACATCCTAGATGTTAACGAGTAATTAACATTTTGATCATGTTCATCAATAAGCATAATCATCAAGCACCATGGCATAAATGCATCTCATGTTTCAATTATACCATGTGTATGTTGCATATGTGTTGTGATGTGATTTCATGAAATGTTATCAAAAACATCAGTTAAGGTGTTTTGTGATTTTATGGAATGAAAATTTCTTAAACAAGTAAAATATTGCTAATACAAACTTTCAAGTACAAAGTGTGTGCTTTTCACATTGTATCAAAGTTGGGTTATGAAATTTAGTTAATTAGGTTCAAACTTGGATTCTAAATTTGAATTCAGCACTGTTTTTAGCACCTAGCCATTTTTTACTAACACGTTGAAAATGGTAAATAAGTTCAATGTTTGGGGTTTTATATAAACAATTTTCATAAATAAACTTGGTGCAACTTTGATCCTATGAATTGGTATGAAGATTAAACTTTGAAACTGTGCTATTGGTTGAAGTGTTTGATCTCTGCCTAATCAATAATTAATTACCTAAAGAAGCTTAGTTGAAACTATTTTCTATGCACTGAAACTGAATTTACTGAATTTCGTTTTCAGTTTAGGTTACATGATTTTGAAAATCTGGATCTCTCAAACTAGTGATAGTTTGATGTGGATCCTTTAAGAGAAGTTGGAGATCTCTTTAATATAAACAATTCTTAGTAATGAAGTTTTTCCGGTTCCTATTTGGAATCGGGAGAAAAAGGAGGGAGAAGATGCCCTGTCAGACGGCTACAATAACCTGCAGCAGCGTGCTTGCCCTGCTCACCGGCATCCGTCATGTCCTTCCCGGCGCTTCGCGCGCTTGGACGCGCGGACATCCATGTGGACGAGCTCGTGATCGCTCTGGCGAAGTTGGAGACGTCGTCCTCCGCTATAAAATGCCCGCGCCGGTCGCCGTCTCTCTCTTGTCCTCTCTCGGCTCCGACGTCGGCCATTTCCATCGTCGGCAAAAATTCATCGCTCTCGCTTCGTTCCAGTCCAATTCCTATCGCCCACAGCGTCGCCTTGTCCTTGCGCTTCTGTTGCGCCCGCTCGAGCCATCCAATTTTGTCGAAGTCAACCGCACGCCGCCGTCTTCCTCACGGCCATCCATCAGCGCCGCCGTAAGCGCCCTCACCGTGGCCAGCCCTCTGTGGCGCATCTCTCCCTTTTCCATAGTATGTTCTAGCTTCCCCTTGATGCCGTGGTAGTCATCGGCTTAACCATTTTAACTATAGATCTCTTGATGCACCAGGACGCCGCTGTGTCTGCCGGTTCGCGCCGTCGTTTCATCCCCCGACGTCGGCAAGGTTCTATGCTCCGTCTTCGCTTCGACCGCCTAGCCGACTGTGTTGGGGTGAGACTCGTTGAGCTATCCCAAACCCTATCTAGGCCAATTAGGCGCCGTAGCAGCCGGACCACTACCACGCCGCCGCGCTATGCACCGTCTTGGCCGCCATGGCCGGCATTGAGCTCGCGGGAAACCCTAGCTCATTCAACTGGTACCCTAGGTAGCTGCACGTTGTCATGGGGAGCACGTTGATGCCTTCCCCGTCGCCGGAGACATCGCCATCGGCGAGATAGCCGCCGTACCAGCTGGCTCGCGCGGTCAAGGTCGAGAGGGGTCGGTGTTGACCTGGCCCCACGTGTCAGTGAGAGAGAGTAGAGAGGAGGAGAGTGAAAAAGGTTTTTAGACTTTAATCTTTTTTAGAAAATGAATAAATGGGCTAATTCTTGTTTAATCCATAACTAATTATAGAAATGAGATAAAATTATAACAAAATTTGTGTGGCTTTGTTATGAAGTACTCTATCGCTGAAAAATATGAGTTAGCCATTTTCAGTAATTTTGCTATGCTTAAAAATTACATATTTTAATAGAAAAATGCAATTTGTAAGATTTTTGTGGGCCAAAATAATAATCCTTTAATCATAAAACTTTTTTGTGTAAATGTCATGTGCTAATACCTATCCTCACAAAAAGTTTGGTATTATTTTGATATTTCTAACTTGCTTAATTAATTTAAGTGTGTTTAAATGTCTTTTCCATGTTTAAATAAGTACTAAAATGAATTAGAAAATGGATAAATGTTTTGGTGACTTTTAAATGTTGGGTGAAGTCATTGGAACACCAAAACATTCGTTGTTCCTTGGAAGATCAATATCCTTCTAATAACAAATCATAACCTATTTTGAGAAATAAATTAAACACTGTTTAATAAACTCTAGTGATGCAACTATATCGTGAAGGAAAGTTGTACTCAAGTTTGTTAATCTTGTTTGAGTTGATCCATGCAATTGTATGCATCTTTCATGCATCATGCTTTTTGCATATCATAATGTTAAGCATGCATCCTTTACTCACGTGTAGTGGCCGAAAATGAGAAGGTGATCGTTAATCCAGTTCTAGAGGAAGAATATCCACCAGCGGAGGTTGGTTTTGATATCTGTGGATCATCATAGGAACCTAACTTTTCTACTAACCAAGGCAAGCCCTAGAGCATACAACCTTTCCTTGTTGTTTACAAATACTTTTATCACTTGAGTCCTATAATATGTGCACTAAGTAATAGGAAATGGTTGAATACCAACTGCTGCATGCCTGCCTTGATATTCTAAATACTTATCCTAGTTACCCTTTTATAATGATAGACTAGTAATGCTTAGCCATGCTTAGCTGATAAGAGTTGAGTGAAAAGGTTCTTCACTCAGGGAATGTCTTGAAAGTTGAAAATAGATGGAAATGGAGACCGGATGGGACATGGGATATTTTTCTAGTGGTTAAGCCGATAGGGTTGCCTGGTTGTGCTTGTCTCGTCTATGTCAATTGAGGACCGTCCGTTGTAGACCTACGTGAGTTGAGACTTTGCAGTACTGACCACATACCCCGGTAAGCCGAATACCTTGGCTATTCCATTACGTGAAAAGACAACCGCGCACTAGGAGTGGGAGATGGCGGGAGTAGCGTGTACCCACCCTACGATACCGTCTGGGACGACGTAGGGCGGTGGAGTACTATGCTCTTGGGTAGCGTGGACTGGTTCACATTTTGGAGGATCCGAGAGAAAGGTTGATATATGTAGGTCTGGGACCTGCATATGTCGTGTGGTTAGGAATCCCCAGCTGGGTTTAATCGGTTCGAATCGTCGTTGCTTCTTGGAGAAGGAGACTCGATTCCCTGCTCTGCATTGTAGTTAACTAATGGAAGAACAATACTAATGAAAATGGGATGAGATGTTTAATAAAGTGATTGAATTAGATTAGGTACAAATTGGATACTATCAATGAATTAATGTCGAGTTAAAATATTGAAAGTAAGGATCCATAAGTAGTAAGCTTTTATGCAAAAGCTAATCTTGATTCTTGCTAAACCTTCTTGTATCCCTTTAGCCTGCATATCCTTGGAGTCTTTTCTTTTAGTCGGGTAAGTCTTGTTGAGTACCCTCAAGTACTCAGGGTTTGTAACCCCTATTGTAGGTGAACCCTAGCAGCCGATAGGCTTTTACCCTTATTATATGTCAGTTTTGGAAGATGAAGGCCAACAGTAGATGTAATATACTCTCATCCTTGGGCAGGATGATATCTAGTTATTGAATAAGATTATGTTAGTCATGCTATCTTACTTAGTACGAGAAAGTAAAACATATGGTTTGTAAGACTTGAATAAATGGTTTGTAAACTTGTGGTTTGTAATACTTTCACTCTTTAACTCTGATGTAATATTTTTGTATCAACTGTTGTAATACTGCAATGTCTTCTATAATGATCCTGATCGGATGTGAAAAGTGGATGATTCGAGGTTCCATGAGGACACGTGACAGACTACCGAAATTGTCTGGTTCCCGTGCACAATAGTCAGAGGTCTTAAAGACAATGACAGGTGTACGTGGGCCAGCATAATTTGGGCGGTCTGTTATAGTTGGTACCAGAGCATTGTTACAGAGATTATTGTTAGTATTACTGTTTGAAAAACTTCAAAAGAACATAACAAAATAGTTTCAAGTTATTTTGATGAAAATAATGCTTCTAACTTACCTTATGTTTGGGAGCTACGTATGAGTGGGATAGCATGTAATATATTGCCCTATGTCTAAAATGAGTGTGCTGTCAATCCTATGTTAAATTATGAGTTTGTGTGTGAGAGGTTATGTAAATGATGGCACTTATGTAAACTAAATAAAGTTATGTATGGGAAGGGTTTACATTTTGCGTTATTTACACTTCAAACTTATTATTCTATAACGACGCACCTACGCCCAGGTAAGCAGGTAAGTTGACCATCAGCTACCTCATGGTCAAATGGTGTTGGTTGCCCTCCCTCCGGAGATGTGATTCCAGACATGTGCTACATGATGTTGAGGGTAGTCCTTTCGCCGGAGGGGTGAATCTGGATGCTTCCCTCAAGAAGTGGCCTACTTGAGGACATTCTGTATGGTAACATACAGGGTGTAATTATCTACCATGCGATAGTGGTCATGGTCGCACAGCCGGGGTGTGTTTACCCGTGCATGTCCTGTAAAGCAAAGGTATGGGAAGTGAATATGTGCTAGTCACATATGCAGCGTTGTCCATGCATCGTTAATCGCATGGGCACCACTTCTATATCAAGTGGTGATGTATGTCGTGGTGGGCTATGATGCAATGATTTTCTACAGGTACACTAACTTGTGAGTAAGAGAGTGTTGAGCGACCTTATATTAGTAAGAGTGACTCGTATGTTTGTGCCATCATGTATGTCCATGTCGTTTTTGTTTTTGGAGAGGTCGTTCTGTAAAACGTAAGAATTGTCCATGCATCATGTCATTAATGATACATTGCACACCTCCCCAGTTACAGTAGGTTTGAGTTGAGTATAACATCAAACCTGTTCATGCTATCTTTCTTTACCTATCTATGTTGTTCCTATCTCCCCTGTTGTTTTATGAAGTTATTAGAAGTAGATGTGTTTGACACATTCCCTTTTCCATTACTTCACCGAAGGCTTTTGGCACTTTGTAATCTCGGGACGAGATTTCTTTAAGGGGGGAGGATTGTAACATCCTAGATGTTAACAAGTAATTAAAATTTTGATCATTTTCATCAATAAGCATAATCATCAAGCATCATGGCATAAATGCATCTCATGTTTCAATTATACCATGTGTATGTTTCATATGTGTTGTGATGTGATTTCATGAAATGTTATCAAAAACATCAATTAAGGTGTTTTGTGATTTTATGGAATGAAAATTTCTTAAACAAATAAAATATTGCTAATACAAACTTTCAAGTACAAAGTGTGTGCTTTCACATAGTATCAAAGTTGGGTTATGAAACTAAGTTAATTAGGTTCAAAATTGGATTCTAAATTTGAATTCAGTACTGTTTTTAGCACCTAGCCATTTTTGACTAACACTTTGAAAATGGTAAATAAGTTCAATGTTTGGGGTTTTATATAAACATTTTTCATAAATAAACTTGGTGCAACTTTGATCCTATGAATTAGTATGAAGATTAAACTTTGAAACTGTGCTATTGGTTGAAGTGTTTGATCTGTGCCTAATCAATAATTATTTACCAAAAGAAGCTTAGTTGAAACTGTTTTCTAAGCACTGAAACTGAATTTCGTTTTCAGTTTAGGTTACATGAATTTGAAAATCTAGATCTCTCAAACAAGTGAGAGTTTGATGTGGATCCTTTAAGAGAAGTTGGAGATCTCTTTAATATAAACAATTCTTAGTAATGAAGTTTTTCAAGTTCCTATTTGGAATCAGTAGAAAAAGGAGGGAGAAGATGCCCTGTCAGTTGGCTACAGTAACCGGCAGCAGCGTGCTCGCCCTGCTCACCGGCGTCCGCCGTGTCCTTCACGGTGCTTCGCGCGCTTGGACGCGCGGACATCCATGTGGATGAGCTCATGATGGCTCTGACGAAGTTTGAGATGTCCTCCTCCGCTATAAAACGCTCGTGCCGGTCGCCGTCTCTCTCTTTTACTCTCTCGGCTCCGACGTCGGCCGTTTCCATCGATGGCAAAATTCATCGCTCTCGCTTCATTCCAGTCCAATTCCTATCGCCCACAACGTCGCCTTGTCCTTATGCTTCTGCTGAGCCCGTTCACGCTGTCCAATTTTGTCGGAGTCAGCCGCATGCCGCTGTCTTCCTCGCGGGCGTCCGTCAGCGCCGCCGTAAGCGCCCTCACCGTGGCCAGCCCTCTGTGGCACATCTCTCCCTTTTTCGTAGTATGTTCTAGCTTCCCCTTGATGCCGTGGTCGTCATCGGCTTTACCGTTTTAACTGTAGACCTACAGACGTGTCGGGACACCGCAGTGTCCGCCGGTTCGCGCCGCCATTTCTGCCCCCGACGCCAGCAAGGTTCTCTGCTCCGTCTTCGCTTCGACCGCCGAGCCGACTGTGTTGGGGTGAGACTCGCCGAGCTATCCCAAACCGTATCTAGGTCGATTAGGGGCCTCACCACGCCGCCGCGCTCTGTGCCGCCTTGACTACCATGGCCGGCGTTGAGCTCACGCGAAACCCTAGCTTGTTCAACCGGTACCCTAGGTAGCTGCACGTTGTCATGGGGAGCACGTTGATGCCTTCCCCGTCGCCGGAGACCTCGCCGTCGGCGAGATAGCCGCTGTACCCGCCGGCTCGCGCGCGGTCAAGGTCGGGAGGGGTCGGTGTTGACCCGGCCCCATGTGTCAGTGAGGGAGAGTAGAGAGGAGGAGAGTGAGATAAGGTTTTCAACATTTAATCTTTTTCTGAAAATGAATAAATGTGTTGATTCTTGTTAAATTCATAACTAATTATAGAAATGAGATAAAATTATGAAAAGTTTTGTGTGGTTTTGTTATGAAGTACTCTATCGCTGAAAAATATGAGTTAGCATTTTCAGTAATTTTGCTATGCTTAAAAATTACATATTTTAATAGAAAAATGCTATATGTATTATTTTTGTAGGCCAAAATAATAATCCTTTAATCATAGAACTTTTTGTGTAAATGTCATGTGCTGATACCTATATCCACAAAAGGTTTGGTATTATTTTGATATTTCTAACTTGCTTAATTAATTTAAGTGTGTTTAAATGTCTTTTCCATGTTTAAATAAATACTAAAATGAATTAGAAAATGGATAAATGTTTTGGTGACTTTTAAATGTTGGGTGAAGTCATTGGAACACCAAAACATCTGTTGTTCCTTGGAAGATCAATATCCTTCTAATAACAAATCATAACATGTTTTGAGAAATAAATTAAACAATGTTTAATAAACTCTAGTGATGCAACTGTACCATGAAGGAAAGTTATACTCAAGTTTGTTAATCTTGTTTGAGTTGATCCATGCAATAGTATGCATCATGCTTTTTGCATATCATAATGTTAAGCATGCATCCTTTACTCACGTGTAGTGACCAAAAGTGGGAAGGTGATCGTTAATCCAGTTCTAGAGGAAGAAAATCCACTAGTGGAGGTTGGTTTCGATATCGATGGTTCATTAGAGGAACCTAACTTTTCTACTAACCAAGGCAAGCCCCGGAGCATACAACCTTTCCTTGTTGTTTACAAATACTTTTATCACTTGAGTCCTATAATATGTGCACTAAGTAATAGGAAATGGTTGAATACCAATTGTTGCATGCCTGCCTTGATATTCTGAATACTTATCCTTGTTACCCTTTTATAATGATAGACTAGTAGTGCTTAGCCATGCTTAGCTTATAAGGGTCGACTGATGAGTTTATCATTCGCAAAGGTTCTTCACTCAGGGAATGTCTTGAAAGTTGAATATGAAAATAGATGGAAATGGAGACCAGACGGGACATGGGATATGTTTCTGGTGGTTAAGCCGACAGGGTTGCCTGGTCGTGCTTGTCCCATCTGTGTCGATTGAGGACCGTCTGTTATAGACCTGCATGAGTCAAGACTTTGCAGTACTGACCACATACCCCGGTAAGCCGAATGTCTCGGCTATTCCATTACGTGAAAAGACAACCGTGCACTAGGAGTGGGGGATGGCAGGAGTAGCGTGTTCCCACCCTACGATACTGTCTGGGATGGCGTAAGGAGATGGAGTACTGTGCTCTTGGGTAGCGTGGACCAGTTCATGTTTTGGAGGATCCGAGAGAAAGGTTGATATATGTAGGTCCAGGACCTGCATATGTCGTGTGGTTGGGAATCCCCAACTTGGTTTAATCGGTTTGAATCACTGTTGCTTCTTGGAGAAAGGAGACTCGATTCCCTGCTCTGGATAGTAGTTAATCAATGGAAGAACAATACTTATGAATATGGGATGAGATGTTTAATAAATTGATTGAATTAGATTAGGTGCAAATTGGATACTATCAATGAATTAATGTTGAGTTAAAATATTAAAAGTAAGGATCCATAAGTAATAAGCTTTTATGCAAAAGCTAATCTTGATTCTTGCTAAACCATCTTGTATCCCTTAAGCCTGCATATCCTTGGAGTCTTTTCTTTTAGTCGGGTAAGTCTTGTTGAGTACTCTCATATACTCAGGGTTTGTAACCCCTGTTGTAGGTGAACCCCAGCAGCCGATAGGCTTTTACCCTTATTATATGTCGGTTCTGGAAGATGAAGGCCAGCAGTAGATGTAATATAGTCTCATCCTTGGGCAGGATGATATCTAGTTATTAAATAAGATTATGTTAGTCATGCTATCTTACTTAGTATGACAAAGTAAAACTTATGGTTTGTAAGACTTGTAAACTTATGGTTTGTAATACTTCCGCTATTTAACTCTGATGTAATATTTTTGTATCAACTATTGTAATACTACAATGTCTTCTGTAATGATCCTGATCGGATGTGAAAAGTGGATGATTCGGAGTTCCCCGAGGACACGTGACAGACTACCAGAATTGTCTAGTTCCCGTGCACAACAGTCGGAGTTCTTTAAGACAATGATAGGTGTACGTGGGCCAGCATAATTTGGGCGGTCTGTTACATGGCGCAAGCGTAGGACTGGACGCCAGCTAGGGTTTGAACAATTACATTTGTACCTTGGTTGACCGAGCCGCCAGTTGTGCAGACTGGTGAACCCTAGTGTAATTTCACGTTGCCCCCGGGTGTGGTCTATAAATACCCGAGGGCGCCCCAATGTAAGGCCAAAGTTATTTTGGCAATTAATGGCATTTATTCCGCATATTTCCACCGGACTCCCCTCGTTTGAGAAACCCTCGACTCTCGCTCTCATGGGAAGCCCTTGTCTTCCCCCCGCCTAATCTTTAGCGAGGGTGGGTGCCACCAGCCATAATTATTTATGATCTCGATCATGATATTTGACTAAGTACAGCCAACACCATGTCTTTATATTTCTCCAAAGCATAATGTAATCACTAAATTCGGTCCCCCAACATGTCAAATTAGCATCTTGTTTAAGTCATATCATCTCTTGTAACATCCTTTATATTATATCATGAGACAATGGCTTCGCCGTCTCCTCGACCTCGCCCCACGTCGTCGCCATCGCACATCCTCACCTCGGTATCGCTCAAGTCGCCGTCTCATCAGGTTGCCCCTCCGTTGCCCGACCTCGCCATTGTCTCCGTGCCTCACGCCATCGTCATTCCGACGCCTCGGCATCTTTTCGCACCGCCTCGCCTACGTTGATATGGTGCCTTGCTTATGTGGTTTAATTTGTCACTTCTATATTTCAGGTGCCTGAAGGCAACACTCTTATACTACCAATTAGTAGAAGAAAATTATTACTTTTGTGATTTGTTGTTTGTCTTTGTGTAATAACATATCAAATTTTTGTCTTTGTCTGACTATAGAAACAATCGTAAATTGTTAAATTGCCTGTGTGCCAACGTATATAAGATTTTGTCAGGTTTGTGGTTTTGTCTAACAGGTTTTTTATTCCCGAAACCAAAAATTGCAGATTGTGTCTATAGAAATTGCAATGAACTAAAACTGTAATCTTAGTATAAAATATATGCAATAACCGTCGTCTAAAACAAACTAAAATTCATTCACCTGAAATTTGGCAAATCCCTTAATTTGTATTTTATTCGATTTCTCCTATTGGATTCGTATTTATTAATTGAGTCGTTGTATTGTATTCGATTTCTCCTATTAGATTCGTATGGGGAGTCCATCATGTTGGAGGTGGGGACACAAACGAAGGAAAGGAAAATTATTAAAGATCAGATCCAAACTGAACGTGACATTGAAAAGAGGATTACCGGACCAAAAAAATAGAATCCAAATAGAGATCAGAGTTGGACGAAAAATATTATGACAGAAATTTTATCTCTTTATTATTATTATTAGATAAATATATATAGATATAGATAATCTCTTGTATTGCCATCGGGGCCTCCCCTCCCGATTTCTTCAAAATGAAAATGCAATGCTGTAGTGGCATCAATGCAAGCTCCAGCTCAGTTCTGTTTGCTTTGGAAACCCACCAAGGGCTTGTTTAGTTCTCCTCCAAAACGCTAAATTTTTTAAGATTTTCCGTCACATCGAATCTTTAGACGCATGCATGAAGTATTAAATATAAATAAAAAATAAAACTAATTACACAGTTTAGACGAAATCCACAAGACGAATCTTTTAAGCCTAATTAGACTATGATTAGACACTAATTGTCAAATAATAACGAAAACGCTACAGTAGCGTTTTGCAAAAAAAAATTGGCAACTAAACTGGGCCCAAACCAAAAACACTAATGAAAAAAGCAAAGCCATCCTCACCCATTCCTTTCTTCTTCAGCTCCCCTCCGCTCCCTTTTCTCTGCTCCAGCTACACCGACGCACGGAAGTGGAGAAAAAAAAAAGCTGCTGTGGCCACCGAAACGAAAAGCAGTCCGATGACGCATCAAAGATCCCTGTAACACTGGGCAACCGCAACGCATCAACGGAGCAGTGAAATGGCTCAGGCTTGAGAGCACGAAGCCGCTGGCTCCAATACTCTGCAGCTTCACTTCACACACCGTCGCCGCGTGCTGAAGAAGCACCACGACTAATCACTGACTGGACTCCACGCGTTCTCAGTTCTCACCTCACTTGGGCACTCGGCCACTCTCATGCCCTACCCCTGCCCTCCCGACCTGTGACTGTGAAGCTACTCCATACAAGTCTCATCATCGCACGCACATGCCATGCCAAGGCGGCAAGGCCCAAGGACCCGTGACTGCGATGCTACTCTTCAGCCAGCTTGGCGGCTAGGGTCTTGTTTAGATGCTATCTAATTTTTAAGTTTTTTCACTATCTTTTCATCACATCAATTTTTAACCGTTTGCATGGAGTATTAAATATAGGTAAAAAAATAACTAATTATACAGTTTAGTTGGAAATCACGAGATGAATCTTTTAAGTCTAATTGGTCCACGATTGAACAATATTTACTAAATAAGACAAAAGTGGTACTATTTATCGGGTTCAAAAAAAATTTGCAAAGTGAACAAGACCATAGTAGCGGATTCAGAGTTCAGACCCTCAAGGTTCCGGTAGTGAACACCGAGGGAGACCTGATGAGGTTCACGTGCCAACGGCGACGCGCCCCGTCTGCCGAGCGATGAGCATAATTGATTCAAGTCGACTGGCGGACTGGGGGCCTGCGGACCACCACCGTTGATTGGCTTTAATCATTCACTCCTCTTGTACTGTCCCTGTTCACCATCGCTTGGCTCAGTGCTCCTCCATCAGTCACCTCGCCTCCATCCACCAGATCTCGAGTTCTCCACAACTGCGCCAGCGCTCGCTCTTGCTCTCTGCTCCAGCTACCTCGGGGCAAGGAGAAAATGCTGTGGATGTCGGCAGGACAGGACGAGCGAGGGGGCATCAATACGATGGGTCACACACTCACACTGTGCCCTTGTTTAGATCACCTCTAAATTCTAAGTTTTTTTACTCTTTCTCTATCACATTAATTTTTAGCCACTTGTATGGAGCATTAAATATAGGTAAAAAAAATAACTAATTACACAGTTTAGTTCGAAATCACGAAATAAATCTTTTGAGCTTAGTTAGTCTACGATGGAACAATATTTACCAAATAAGACGAAAGTGCTACTATTCATCGATTTGAATTTTTTTTTATCTAAACATGGCCTATGTGCAAAAGACGACGCAGAGGAGCAATTATTTTGCCTTTCGCTGTAGCCGCATCTAATCCTGTCCTGTCCCCTTGTACTACCTCCGTCCCCCCCACCCCCCAACCCCAACCCATCCCACCACATTCACACACACCCTACACCAAAAAACAAAGAAAAGTAAATCCCATTTTTTAAGGTAACTTCACAGTAGATGTAAAATTACACTTTTGTTCTTCCTCCATCATTTTCCACGTAGGTAGAAACTGAAAAGCAATCATTGCATTCTAGAATGTTTTTCTCATGGATAAATAGAGTGGTGGTATTTTTAATAGGCAGATCCCATCGGAAAAAGGTGATCCCGAGTCCACAATTACATTCTTTTGGGGATAAAATTTAAAATGCAAGATTTCATCCTTTTTGGGACGAAGGGAGTACATCTTATCTTCCATTGATTTCATTTCCTTCCATTCGTCTCTTATCGCCGGTTCTGTCCCAACTCCCAAGGCATCACCAAGAGCCAAGAGCCTAGCAGCAAGCTAGGCGCTGCTGGCAGAAGAAACTTCGAATCCGGCGACACGGGGAGCCTTATTTGTGACTAACGGTGGACGGTGATGGTGTGTCGCTGAGTCCTAGCTCGCGCTCCGCAGCCCTTTCTGCCCATATCCGAATAGCTCCTAGAGTTCAATTCTACCCTTGTTAGGCCGAGTTTTATCAAGCACCTCCGCGGCACATTCATCTCCACACTTTGCTCACCCTCCTTGTCTTCGTCCAGGACAACACTACTACAATAAAACTTTCCAAGGCGTTTGCCAAATGACCTCGGAGGCGGGCGGGCCGGTTGCCCGCCTCCATTATTAGGTGGCCGGGCAGCCGGCCCAGCAACCGTCTCGGTTAGTTCTTAACAGAGGCAGGCATCCTAAGGCAACCGCCTCGGTAAATTATTAACCGAGGCGGGCATTCTAACGCAACCGTCTCAAAAAATCAGGCCCAGCCCGCTAGCCCACACCAGCCCACTACCATCTCCATTATATAAACGAAATTAGAAACCCTAAACACACACTCTCTCTCTCTCGTACCCTCTTAGCTCTCTCTCTCGCACCCTCTCAGTCGCACCTAGCTCTCTCCTCCCTCTCTCCCCCGTGCCACCCCTCCCTCACTCCTTCTCTACCCCGGCGCCGCCCCTCCCTCTCTTCCCTCCCTCCTTGAGCACGGCACCCCTTCCTCCCCTCCCTCCCGGATCTGGCGGCGCGGGCGAGGAGGAGTGTAACACCCCAGGTGTTTGCCACCAGTTAAGCAATGGGTTTGAGCTAAAACATGGTATATTAAGTGATGATGAAGATGTCAAGGTCAAACCTATAGAAACGAGCCCCAACCTAAACTTGGATATTGCACCTTTGCTCGCCTATAGACCCCTTTTCAAGA
Source organism: Miscanthus floridulus (assembly GCF_019320115.1). Classification (NCBI taxonomy): domain Eukaryota; kingdom Viridiplantae; phylum Streptophyta; class Magnoliopsida; order Poales; family Poaceae; genus Miscanthus; species Miscanthus floridulus. The sequence goes on along the minus strand of NC_089588.1, from coordinate 112,855,929 downwards.
TATATGCTTGGGTGGTGTTATTGGAATATCTTCATGTGTCTCACATCAATACCCATCTATATTGATCCATGGAAAAGTTTCGTGAAGTTTGGAATCAAAAAGTCACATGAAATGATAAGTTATATCCTTATTGGAATGACTTTGCTAAGTGCTTGAATTGCACTATTAAGTGAATGAGAACATGAGATATCAACCAAACCTTGCAACCTTGCCAAAATGACTCTAGATGAACTCTACAACAAAAGTCATGAAAGGTTCATGTTGGGCAAATGCCAAGAAAATGCTCCAATGGATCAAAAAGGATAATTTAAGCTTCCTCGTGATCCTACTTTGGTCAAAGTAGAACAGCAGGTTCTATACCAGTTTTGAGGTTGGACCTTAAATGAAAGTTGTAGTCCATATCATGTAGAACAAACTTTGTTTTTGGACTAAGAGCTAGATCATCTTGGAAGCAAGTCAAATCGAGGTCACAAGATCAAATTTGCTGCTGATTTCAGCACTTAGAAATATTCTAAGTCTGAAATTCATCGACATCGGCATTGACGTCTCGCGTTCTCCAAATTTCGTTAAGTAACTTGACTTGACCCCAAAATGGAAGTTGGAGCTAAGTTCATGAGGAAGGGCATGTAAAAAGATGGCACCAGTTTGACCTCGTTTTCACCGTCAATTTGAACGTTTGCTTGTCGCTGTTGATACGCTGACACTAGCAGTTTGTGGCTTAATTATCCGCTGTTGAAGAGCTCTAATGACCTTGGTCTCTGAATGAAAAATGAAGAGCAGTTCACGGGCTTCAAACTTCATTCTTGGCCCAATGTCTGATTCGGCCTGGAAGTGGCCCAAACTGGCTCCCCACATCACCTTCACCGTCGCCCGCCGCGTGTTCGTCAGAATGACTTCGTGGCGGCCATGCACCAGAGCGCGCCCCACCATGGCCGACGCGCGTCCGACCTCCGTGCCACGCGCCGCCTCATGCCCTGCTGCTTCAAACCGAGCGCCCGGGTGTCTCCATGCCTCCCTCCCTCGCTCTCGCCCTCCCTGGTGCATTTCCTCTGCGCGCGCACGCCGGAGCACGGCCACCATGGATGCCACCGCCGAGCTCACTGCTGCCAGCGCTGCTGCTGCCCCTCGGACTCTCCACGCCCAGCTACACGAACGTTGCCGTCCACCTCCACTTCCGCGTCTCCTCGCAGCTGAAATAGCCGGCCGTGCGCGGGCGCCGCCATGGCCGAGGAGGGCCAAGATCGCCGCTGCCGCGGCCAGCACGTCCGGGCTCATCTCAGGCCGAGCAAGTTAGTCCTACGGATCCGCTATGCTCCCTTGGTGCTCCTCCACCCCTCCTTCGCCGCCGGTGAGCACCACGGTGGCCGGAAGAGCGATCGCCGGCGTGCTGCTCTGTTCCGGCCGGAGGAGGAAGAAGAGGGACCTCGCGCTCGAATAAGGGAAAAGGCAGGGGGTTTTGTGAAGAACTTGTGACTCTAGTGAATAGTGCCAAGAAGGGTCGATTCACTGACGTTTAATTTATGTTTTCTGCAGGGACCCCGATGCAAGATTTCAATTTCCTTGTTTTCTCTGGTTTTTACAGTTTTGAATGCTACACTTTGAAAATCCGTATTAATTAGTAGAAAAATCCTAAAATAACAAATGTGGATTTTTTGGAATCCTTATGAAATTCTCTGTGCACTAGATCTATAATATTACATGTTTTAGTTTAAAGGTTTAGCTGTAAAAATAGATTTAGGCAGTTAGGTTCTTAATGCTAGTCATGTCTTGTTCTTTTTATAACTGCAGTTATTTTACTCAAATAAATGTGAAATTTTTATGAAGTGTTACTGATGTGATTAGTGATGTCTGGTAAAAATTTCAGTATTTTAGGCTTGATAGTTTAAGATCTATAAAAATAACAAATTGCCTGTATTGCCTTACCCCTATTCTGAATAGGCCTGCAAGATTAAATTAATTGGCCTAGTTAGGTTATGAATCATGACTTTGTGATAATACATGAGTTGTAGTACTTTTATTAAGCTTTTCAAAAAGCTAAATATCATGATTTTTGGTTAAGTAGATCTTGAGTTATACTTGCTTAAATATCAGTGGTTGTTTCTGCCCAAACTCTGACAGGGTTACCTTGTTGGTATTATGGGGCCTTCTTAATAGTAGAATTTGCTTTAGGTGTTTACAACAAAGTTGTTTAGAATTTGATAAGCTTTCTAAAAAGTCTAGAACCATATTTATTGGATATGTATAACTCCATTTATAGCTGTTTAAAGTGGCATGTCAGTTTCTGTCTATGTTTTGGACAGAGATGCAATTATTGGATTAATTGACCCTTCTAACTGTAGAATCATCTTGAGATGATAATAAGAAAGTTGTAGATAACTCACCTAACTAGCTTGTGTTAAATTTTCATGGCATGTGGCCAAGTAGTTTGTGAGTTATGACTGTTCTAAGTTGGTCTTCAGAAATTATAGCTTTCTGGAATTTCTGGACCAGCCTTGATAAATGTGCCTGTTTAACCTTGTTAACTTTGGAATCATGCTGATAGGTTTAAATATGCATTGTAGAAAATTTCATAAGCTTTCCATAATGTCTTCTTGCAAGTCATTTGGATTTGTGTAACTCCAGTTATGGCTAAATCTTGTAGCTGCTGTTTGCATGTCCAGAAATTGGTAGATTCCAATTATAGTGCTTGCTTGTATATTGTTAAGTGTGACGTATGCCTTGAATGATGACTGAGTTAGAGCACTTGAGATCTTGGGAAAAACTTGTGTCATGATTGGTGTTGTCGTCTTCTTTGCCATCTTAACATAATAGATTGTGTGATGTTTAAGTTAAGCATCGCAAAGTACTTAAGTGTGTTAGTGTAAACTATGCTTGTCTGCTTGCTATTTTGTGATGTGTCTCATGGTACTATTCTTCATATTTATGCACTTGCATATTGCATCTCATCTAGGTACGCTAGATGAACCACGTGAAGGACGTGATGTTGGAGCCAAACCCGAAGACGGTGTTTGATGGATCTATCCCGAAGATGGAAGGACTAAGCGCTTGCTAGGATCTGAGATGTCACCAGGATGGTGCAAGCTAACTGAACTGACTTGTGTCGGATCCCAGGCAAGCCCCGAAGCATTATAAGTCTCCTAATTTATAAAAGCAATTCTTTCTATATATGAGTTATATATTGTTGCATTAAGTTGTAGGAGTTGATTGAAACCGTTGATGCATTTATTACTATCATTGCCTACCTTATTACCTTTTTACCCTATTAGGTCAGGATCGAATAACTATTTAGCCTTGCTTAGACCGGTAGCGATCGGTGATATCCGGTCACCTACATTTATAGGTGGTTACTGGAAGAATTTAGCTATGGAAAGAATGATATCCTGGAATTAACCATGTGTGATGGATAATTGGAGACCGGACGGAAAAAGTTGGAGGCAACCAGACAGGGTTCTGGGGTGCTGTTAGTTTCCGTCTGTGTCGATTAAGGACCGACCGTTGTTGGACCTCGAGTCATGTTGAACGCATGCCTTATATTTAGCTGGCCGGATAAAGTACCTTCCGACCGCGAAGCTGGGAGATTTTTCGGGCCGAGTAGATTGCCCGCAGCGCACTGTACCGGAGCAAGTGTGGTAGGACACGGGGGCGAGATGATAAGACCAAAGTGCAGTCGGTCAGCCCCCGGGTACATGTGGTTCCTGGCAAACTCGAGATTCCTGGAAAGTTGACTCGGTGATCAATATCTCACTTTAGCGGGTGAGTGAGGTTTGTGTAAGGAATAAATCACCAGCTGGTTTGGAATCGATTCGAATCGCCATTGCTCCTGGATAGTGAGCACTTGACTCGAGTTACTTCATCGTAGGAATTATTATGGAACAATGATGGTTATATGGATGGTATGGGATATGCTAAATCTAAATTGGTAACTGGATGTTATTGGTTAATCAAGTGATTGCTATAGTACAGGTGCTTACCTAGATGGATAGGTCATAATAAAGATGATGCAAAGTACTTAAAATGGTTTCTTCATGATAGCTTATGCTTTTCGCAAATAAGTCAGCTAGCCCACTAAAGAAAGCCTTGCATAATCCTTGGTGTCACTTTATTTCTGGTTTACGACGGGTAAGTATGGCTGAGTACATTCGAGTACTCAGGGTTTATCTCACCTTGTTGCAGGTGATGTTCTCGACCTGTTGATGATGGTGGCTAACCACCGGTGGGCTCGGTGATTCTATACTTACTTCTCATCTATATGCTTTTGTTGGATGATGTCACTATGCTAGCAATATATTTGGAACTTATATTAATGTAATCATTTGAAAGCTATGTTGTTTTCACTAAGCGGTTTTGAAACCCAAACTTGTACTATTATTTGTTAACCCCTTTGTAATATGATTTCCGCTGCAACCCGATGTATGTGATGTGTATTTGCTTAATCACGCGATCTTAGTTGTGATGTTGATTTACCGAGGTCTTTTGGGACACTCGGCGGACTACCGGGTTTATATGAGTAAAAGTATAGGTGTGCCAACATGTTAGCGGGGACAACCGTACTTGATCTTGTATAAATTAGACGGTTCTGTCACAAGGAGCCCGGATCTAGCAGCCGCGGGCGAGGAGGAGCCCGGATCCGACGACGTGGGCACGACCGAGGAAGCGGGCGCAGGCGATGTGGGCAGTGGGGGCACGGGCGCGGTGGCGCTCCTCCTCCGGCCTTAGCTCCCTACGGTGGCATTACTCCTCGACATCTGCGTCAACTTCGGCGGTGAAGGAGGCTGGATCTGGCGTCACGGCGGCAGGTGAGGCTGGATCCGGCGTCACGGTGGTGGGGGAGGCCGGATTCGGCATTATGGCGGCGAGGGAGGCCGGATCCGGTGTTAGGCGTCCGGATCCAGCGGTGGGCAGCCGGATCCCGATCGGATTTCTAATTATGCAACTTGTTGTATAGTGACTCAAATCCTACTTGATTAGTAATGGAGACAAGTGTGTTATGAGGACTTATAATTCTATTAGACCTTGAGTATATCAATGTAGACATCAACCAAGTCAATATAAGGGTCCCATTCAAGGCTTGTAAGGAGCAATTAGGAGCCCTCAAGAGAATTAGGCTAGATGGTTCTATAACACTAGATTCTTATATAGGGTAGACCCTCAAGAGTTATTGTTATAGACTTTACGAGCGGCTTCTCCAAATCCTAATATCTTTGTGGTTGCTTCAACGCCGTCAAAAGTTTGCTACGAGATTCATCTACAGTGCTCTTGATATGATGCAAGCTTATGTCATACTTGCAGTATCTTTCAAAGATGCAAGTGCTATTGTGTGCATAACTAGGGGTAGGAACGAAACCGGATCGGATACAAATGGATATGAGTGATCCTTCATTTTATCCCATATCTCATATTTTCCGATCTCAGAACCAGATATGGATACGGATACGAATACAGATATCCATATTGACACTAAAATGAATGTTCATTTTGAATGCGTGGGCCTAGTTCATGCATGTGGATGTGCATTTTGAAAGTTTATGTACCTAGGTGACACAATTTACCAAGTTTAGGTGCTGGTCTAGCATCGCTAATGCCAGTGTGGACTGCCATGTGAGCAAACAGGTATAGCTTGGACTTGTTTGGACATGTGACATAGCATGGGCCTGGCTCACGTACGTGGATGTGCACTGTATCATGATAAAAAAAAACTAAGGTCTGTATCATTAGCTAAGATGTTAATAACATGGACATGACAGAATCAGCTGTGTGATTGTTAAAGTAAAAGCATGTACTCTGGTGGCTGCAATCTCATATGCGGTCTGTTCGCTGGTTGATTTTTGAACTGATTTGGGCTGGCTGATGCTGATTTGTAGTGAGAGGAAAACACTATTGGCTGACTGATTTGAGCTGGCTGAAACCAACAAGCGAACAGGCCGATGAGTCCTATCCTTTAAAATGATGACTTGTTTGGATTACATTTGGTTGATTAAGAGCTACAGTACTATGATGTGTGTCTAGCACACGCTTACATTCTCACTTTTAGGTTCGCGAACTAAAAAAGTGGCCATCCTGTGTGGTGTGTGGGCATCAATACCCACCAACTCGCATCCCAATAAAGCTACATCCGTTCAGTGCATCCTTATTTCTTTCTCATCGACCGTTCTCTCTCTTCGCTCTCTCTTTCATTCCTCACCTTCTCAGCCTTCTGTTCCTCTCTAGACTCAACCATAGTTCATCTTCCTATCCTGGCAGAGATGGAGGCCATGGCGCAGCGCGTTGCATTCTCGACGCGAGGAGGTGGCACAGCCACAGTCATGGCACTCAAAGACAGCGCAGGTCATCACGGCCCCGACACACGGATGCCGTGAGAAGGCAACGCGGGCTGCCGTGGCCTTGCCGCTTGGAGGCGTGGTGGCCGTGGTGGGCGGCGGTGCGGGACGCCGCGCCCTCAGCGCTCGGAGGCGAAGCAGGCTGGCGTGGCGTGGTGGCCGTGGTGGGCGGCGGCCGGTGGCAATTTGTTTTTTTTTATTTCTTGCGAAAAATGTTTGCCGAGTGTATTTTGGGCACTCGGAAACGTCTTTGCCGAGTGTCCGACGAAAAACATTTCGTAAAGTGAGTTTGCCGATAAATTTTTGCCGTGTGTCCTTTGCCGAGTGTTACACTCGACGAAGAGTTTACTGAGTGTTTTAGCTTATTTGCCGTGTGCCGTAGGCATACCACAAAGCTTCCGTTCCCCGTAATGCATATTGCCTTTAAATAGGCTTATAGGGTTTCTAAAAACATAGGCTTATAGGGTTGATGTGGTGAGATATGGACCTCTACTCGGGTGCCACATTACTTTAAGGACCTAATTGGTCACGTTTTTAGTTGGAGGACCTAGATGATAGTCCACGGTAGATTGAGGACACGATGGTCACTTTTTTTTAGTTAAAGGACCCAAGTGTGAATCCATGAGAAGTTTAAGCACCCAGGGTGTATTTTACGCTTTATTTTCTATATAAATTTGTCAATCATAATATAGCACAACACTGTTTTAAAATTACAACATTTTTTAGGATAGTGGGAGTATCATAATTAGTATGGCTACATGTGAGCCCCCATATTAAAAGAATTAAAATCTCATGTTCCTTGTAAAAGTTTCAGCAAATTTGATAGAAGTTTTTCGAAATGATGTGCCATACAGTTCATGGAGATCGGTGTGGATAGATCTATATGTGGATCCCACGTTAAAACCTGACCCTAAAATCCAAACATTTGTTCACATATTAGAGTTTTAGTAAATTCTCCAAAATTTAGTAAATATAGTGTCTAAGGGGCTAATTGCCATGATTAAAAAGTGTTCCTAGCAAAGCCAATATTAAGTACTCTCTCCATCACAAATTATAAGTCATTCCAAGAATCTTGGAGAGTCAAAGCATCTCAAGTTTGACTAAATCTATATGATAAGATAATAATATTTATGATACTAACTAAGTATCATTAGATTCTTCATTAATTATATTTTCATAGTATACTTATTTAATGGTCAAAATTTTTGTAATTATCTCTATAATTTTGATCGAACTAGAGATGGTTTGACTCTTCAAAATTCTTGGAATGACTTATAATTTAGAATAGAGGGAGTAACAAATATCAATATTAAATAATGTGCTACAGCAAATTTACCCACATGGAAATTGGGGGAAAGAAGATGATATTGGAGGGGCCTAGAAAAAGCTGTCACCAGTAGGCACCCGGCGCAAAGAGAAAGATGCTGCGGCATGTGGAAGAAGCGAGGGCATCGATATCATGGGTGGAATAGATAATTAATGCGGTGGAGCATTATTTTTTTGCCTTTTGGTGTAGCGTCACGATGATCTTGTCCCCTCTCCGATCTGTTCCATCTTCCAAGGCAGCAGCTAGAGAGCAGCAACCCGGAAGCAACTTGGAACAAAAAAACAGGGGGCGGCTGTGGCTCCTCGGCTTGATCCGTCGATACCCGGCGGGAAGCCGGATCCGGCGAGAAGGGGAGCCGGATTCGCGACCAGAGGTTGTTGGACCGAGCAGGGCCCACCTGTCGGCGCCGGGTAGGATCGCATAAAGCGCGTGGTGAAAGGTGCGTGGACGAAAGTCGTCCCCGTTTTAATATAGAATAGAATGAAAAAAAAATAGTGTCGTGTGCCTCAGATGGAGCAGTAGGAGTTATCGTTTTCTACATTTTGGAACAGAACAAGCTGTCAGGCAACGCAGGAAAGGCGTTCTGAGAAAACGCCTTAAATTGTTGTAGCCAATTAAGGCGTTTTCGATAAAGCGCCTCTAATTATTGTAGATATTTACGGCGTTTTCCAGTGTAGCTTTTAAAAAATTACTTTCAAAAGCCTTTTTAGAGAAATGCATTTATACAATAAGAAATTAAGGCACTTAGAAATGCCTTTGACCAAACGCTTTCTATAAAGAGACATGTCGTAGTGGAGCGTGTTATTCATACAGCAGGCTAGGAGCTGGCAGCTTAAAAAAACCGCTCTCCATCGCTTTCCACTGCTCTCTATTTATTTGCTGAATCACTCTACAGTTGATTCTTACCTGCTCCAACCTTGCGTCCCCACAAAAAAAAAAAAAACTCTCCTAAGAGCAGTCCCAATGAAAAAACTAGTAGTTTCTATGACATAGGATATCGCACCAAAAAAGTACTGTTTTTCGACCCATGGTTTCTATGAGTAATAACTATTTTCTCTTTTTCTCTCCCAACTCTATCTTTTCCTTCGATGAGAGTGCGACACGAGCTCCCTAGAAACTGGTGGTTTCTCCCCAATGGCGATTTCATGGTTTCTTGGTGCATTGGATCAAGAGTAGACCTGGTTTCTTCATGAAGAAACCATTTCTATGATTTTTGCTCTTTTCTTCATTAATTATATTGCCATGTCAACATTTTACCTACGTAGCAAATCATTTAATAAGAATAAAAATCATCATCAATGCACCGTTGGGACTGTCCTAAACTATACCTGTTCCGGTGACGTGCACTAGTACAGTGATTTAACCATCTCCTCTTTCATCTATTATTACTTCCTACAGACCTTTCTGTGCTGTAGTAATGCCAGCGGCGCCAATGGACAGCTACTTTACAGAGACAGTACGCCCCATCCGAGTAATGGCGACATCATGGTGTTCAGTGGGTAGGTGCTCAGTGACAGCGAATTCCTGTCCCCAGCTGGCAGCAGCGTCTGTTCACACATCAAGCGATCAATACAGGTAAAACAAGAATCAACAAGTTTACTGGGGAAGGAACGGATTTTTCAAAAAATTGCGTTGCTCTGTTATGAACTCACCATGCGTCCATACGTATGAAGTAGTGGCAGCAAACGGAAGTGTTTGAAGCAAACTAAATATTAATTACTACTTAAATCTGTTTCTCGCCATGTAGGTAGATGCACTGCGGCTTGCTTGGCGTGCATGATCATGTTTCAAGTAGGAAGATTCCTTTTTTTTTTTTTTAAAAAAAGTAGGAAGATAGATGGAGGGGCTCTGGGCAGCTCGAAGACCTTTGACTTGCAGACACTGAGAGTCCGAGACTGAGCGCGTGGGTGTGGCCATTGTGAGGTGCAGACGCCTCATGGTTGGCTGCTACAGTATGCCGCATCGGAGAGGACAGTAAGTACAGGGATCCAGTGCCATTATACTCCATCTCTCTCTCTCTCTCTCTCTCTCTCTCTCATGTATTGGCTTGCCGTTCGTCCCGTCGGACTCTTCGTCGTCCACTTCAAGTTCCAAGCTAAGGCAGTGGTGAGCACCGAGAAGTGAGCTGGGTGCCTGAGAGCTTCAACAATCAAAAACAAGCGCCACACGAGCGCAGCGCAGCTTGATCCAGCGTTCACCAGCGGCTCGATTCGCAACCGTCCGGTGCGCGGTGAGTCCCTAAAATTGGTCTCGGTCAACTTCACATGGTACCCTCGCTCATCGATTGAACTAGTTGTTAGTCTTCAGCGTGTGTTTTGGGGTCGCCGTGTTATGCACAGGCTGTTGCACGTTTCTCTTGTTCGCAATCCAGTGACTCCCCGTGCCTACTTTACTGCAGGTGAGCGGCAGACTCACACAGTGACCTCGTCGCTCACGCTAGCTTGTCCAGGACACATCGATCCATGGAGGTTGTGACGGGGGCGCTGCCAAGCGTCATCACCAAGCTCGGCGAGCTGCTCGTCGGTGAGTACAATCTGCCGCAGGGCGTGAAGGGGGAGATCAGGTTTATCCAATCTGAGCTCGAGAGCATGAAGGGTGCCCTCGAGAAGGTCTCCAACACGCCGCCAGACCGGCTTGACATTCAGGACAAGATCTGGGCCAGGGATGTGAGGGAGCTCTCTTATGATATAGAGGACAGTATCGACAAATTCAGGGTGCGTGGCACCTCGAAGTTCGTTAATAGAAGGTCGTTAATGAGAAAGGCTATTATTTTCCTTGAAATTGGTAGTCCTGCTCCTCGGATCAGACGCATCAGGAGCCGTGTCTCAGAGGTGCACGAGAGGTGTCCCAGGTACGATGTTAACCTTGGTGTTGATAAACCTACCAAACCTACTGTGGACCCACGTTTATTTTCTCAGTACACAATGATTAAAGACCTCGTTGGCATTGATGAAACTAGAGATGAGTTAATCAAGATTTTGATGGGAGAGAACGGAGTGCCCTCACAGCAAGGCAAGATAGTCTCCATTGTTGGATTTGGTGGGATGGGAAAGACAACTATTGCTAATGCAGTGTATGAGAAGATTAGTGCACAATTCGATTGCTATGCTTTTGTATCAGTGTCTCGAACTCCTGACTTGAATAAACTATTCAAGGACATCCTGTATCAACTTGATAGGAATAAATACGATGACAGCATCAATGAAACTTTTGTTTACGAGCAGCAGCTCATCAATGAACTCAGAGAATTCCTTCAACATAAAAGGTATGGAAGCACAAGCATTCCTGCAATTAGTGTGTGCATATGAATTGTTTTGGCGCTGTTAAGTTTTGCACGTCCTAGGGCCAAACAAGGTTAATGAGAAATGTGCATGCATGTCCTAGTTAAATAAAAAAATACAGCCACTTATGTTTTAAACATCATTGTTCAGTGGAAATAATATGAGCAATGACAGTAATTTTTTTTCCCTGGGTGTCTTTTTTTTTTGTTTTTGGTTAAGATTCTGAGTTGACTTCTTTTGTCTATGGACATGTTAATCTTGTCTAACTCATGAGTTCATTTGCATTGTTCCAGTTAGCTTAATCGGCACAATTTGGTTCATGAACAATAGAACTTCCCATCATAATTTTATTAGTTTTTGCTAATAACTTGCCCTGTGTGTAGGTATTTTCTTGTTATTGATGACATATGGGATATCTCAGTCTGGCAAACGATTAGACGTGCCTTGCCTGATAATGATATTGGATACATAATTATCACAACAACGCGTAATTTTGGTGTTGCGGAAGAAGTTGGTGGTGCTTACAAGTTGAAACCCCTTTCCCTGAGTAACTCCCAAAAGTTGTTGTACAGAAGAATATTTGGTAACGAAAACAAGGACAGCATTGAAGACATAGAAAAATGTCTGAATAAGGAGCTGGCTGAAGTATCCAAGAGAATACTACAGAAATGTGGTGGTGTTCCCTTGGCTATTGTTACAATAGCTAGTCTTCTAGCATCTAAAGCAAGAAATGAGATTGATTGGTATGATGTGTACAACTCTATTGGCACTGGTCTTAGCGATAGTACTGATGTGGTTAATATGAGAAAGATATTATCACTTAGCTATTATGAAATGCCCTCCCATCTGAGAACTTGCTTATTATATTTAAGCATGTTTCCGGCAGATTATAAAATTGAAAAAGATCGTTTGATATGGATGTGGATAGCCGAAGGCTTTATTCAATGTGAAAACCAAGGTAAGAGTCTATTTGCAATTGGCGACAGTTACTTCAATGAACTCATGAACAGAAGTATGATCCAACCTATCTATGAGAGGTACACTGGCTTGATATATGCTTGTCATGTACATCATATGGTGCACGATCTTATTTGCTTCTTGTCAAGTGAAGAAAATTTAGTTACTATATTAAATGGTGTGCGGTACACATCTCCATCAAAGATATTTCGGAGGTTGTCTCTTCAATATGGTAAAGAAGATAACGCTATGCCTCTACATACTACAAACTTGCAACATGTAAGGTCAGCTGTTGTCTTTCCATCAGCATTTTGTGTAATGCCAGTCCTTTGGAGATTCCGAGTTTTACGAGTCCTGAATTTACAAGATTGTGATCTTTCACGAGGTTACAGCCTTGTGTACCTTAAGGATTTATTGAAGTTGAGGTACCTAGGACTATGTGCCACACACATTGCTCAGCTTCCTCAACAAATAGGAAACCTAAAATTTCTACAGACTTTGGATGTGAGGGGCAACAATATGTTTAGCTTGCCATCAACTGTTGTTCAGCTCAAAAATTTGATGTGCCTGTACATTGATGAGTTTACAAGAGTGCCAAATGGGATTGGGAGCCTAACAAACCTTGAAGTGCTGTCAACTTTAGACATTACCGTCTCCATTGACATTATAGAAGAGTTGGGCCAGCTAATGAAACTGAGAGTGCTTCATATTTTGCTGTTCATTGATTGGAGTGGGAAGCTGGTGGAGTGCCTATCCAAGCTGCAAAATATCGAATATCTATACATCAAGACTTTTGGAGATAATCAATGGGACTTTGGTGGATTGGATGCCTGGGTTGCCCCTCAACATCTATGTAGATTGGATATAGAATGGCCATGCTGGTTCTCAACACTGCCAGCAAGGATGAATCAGTCTTATCTACTGGACCTTGTATACCTATCCATTGCTGTGAGGGATTTAGGGCAGGTCAATCTCGAAACCCTTGGGAGGTTGCCAGCTCTCCGTCTGCTAAAACTGTCGGTGGATCCAAAAAATCTTGGAACCCTTGGGGGATTCATCATTGGTGCTGGATTATTCCCATGCCTTGTATTGTTCCAGTTCGGAGGATCTATAGGGCCTATAGTGTTTCAGCAAGGAGCTATGCCAAGGCTGGAAATTCTTAACTTTGAGTTCTGTGTACAGGCGGCTAGACAAATCACCTGCAATGGTGATGGTCCTGAGTTGGGTCTGGGAAACCTGCCATCACTCCAGGATGTCAAAATTTATTTGCGTTCTAGAGGCGCTAGCAAGGAAGAGGTAAGGGAATTGGAGGCTGCGCTGAGGCATGCAGCTGAAATCCATCCCAATCTTCCCAAGCATCAGATATGTGGATGAAAAAAATCCAGGTCTCGACGCGTAGAACACTTTTATGAGCTTGTTTACTTCTGATTCATTGTAATGGTGTCCTGTTCTAATTAAATGCATGTTTGCTTGCATGTTTTGCTCCCGTGTGTGATGCTTGATGCGTTTAGAGGACGATCCGTTCGTGGGAGACGAGGAGCAAGTCCCGGAGGAGTTTGAGCAGCCTGACCTTGATCAAGGCAAGTGCGGGCACCGTTTGATCATCTTGATTACCTATTCACTATTTAATTCACCTTTACTTACATTGCATGTGTCTCAATTATGTAAACCCTATGGACCTGAGTAGCCCTACTTTTTCCTTCCTTGTTACCCCTAGGGTTTTATAATGGGTTGTGTAGTTATGCTTAGCTGCTCCACCCTCAATGACACATGATGATAAATGTAATCTTGACTAATGGCTTATTGCAACATGATGATGTTTAAAAGATGCTTTTATAGCAACTTGGTTTAAGGTGAAAGGGGAACGAGTATTGGAGCCCTTTCCTGTTTTAGGGGTACTCGTGTTTACTCTCCCTAAGGATCGGTTCGTGGAGCAACCACCTGGGACTTACCGTACATCCTCAAGCCATATGGCTCTGGCTTGACATATTAGCAGGACCTCTACTAGTAGGGTGTAGCTTACCGGGTAGGCGTAAGAGAGTAACCTAGGTAATGAATATTAAGTTGCGGATGTTCGGGTCCCGTGGCTACGGGGATGGCTTTCGGCGCCTAGGCAAAACTTTGCGGGTTGCATTCTATTAATTAGAACATGTGAACAGTCTCGTAGTGAGACCCTACCTGCTCACCTCGGTAGTGTTTCGGGGTTGATCACCTCGAGCATATGGGGATCACGACTTGAGGGTAAAGATGTACATCTCTACAGAGTTTTAAACCTAGTATATCAGCTGTGCTCACGGTTATGAGCGGCTAGGCGTAAGAGAGTAACCTAGGTAATGAATATTAAGTTGTGGATGTCCGGGTCCCGTGGCTACGGGGACGGCTTTCGGCGCCTAGGCAAAACCTTGCAGGTTGCATTCTATTAATTAGAACATGTGAACAGTCTCGTAGTGAGACCCTACCTGCTCACCTCGGTAGTGTTTCGGGGCTGATCACCTCGGGCATATGGGGATCACGACTTGAGGGTAAAAATGTACATCTGTGCAGAGTTTTAAACCTGGTATATCAGCCGTGCTCATGGTTATGAGCGGCACAGACCCTCACATGATTAGAATATGGACAGTTGAATAGCAGGTGATTTTCTTCAGATGGAGGTGGCTACCTCGGTATATGATGATGATATAATAATGTTCTTCATGATAATTAATGGTTGGGATCTTTCACTCATCTTAGTAATCAGGTTGTACTAACAAAATTTGCCAACTAAAAAGCCAATCCACAGTAAGCTTGAGTCAGCCTACCTTGGTTTTAAGCTTTGCATATCATTTATTTTCCGCATGTACTTGCTGAGTTCGACATGGACTCACCCTTGCTATAATCACAAAATAAAGGCTGCTCGGATACACAAGATTGGAGGAGTTTCCTGAAGATCTACCTGGGTGTTAGGCTCGTGTTCCTGCCGTCGACCTTCCTGTGGTGAGGTGGATCCGCTACAATGTCGTTGTCGTCTTTACCTTTCGTTGGATGCTATCGTTTATGTTGCCGCTAGACTTTGATAAAGGCTTGTAATAATGATACTTGTACTCGTTTACGCTCTTTTGTATGAACACTGTGTTTTGGACCATTAATGAAGTCGTTGCATGTGTGGAAATTGATCCCGGCACACATGTAATATGCACCTGATTTATCCCTTCAGAATTGGGTGACATAGAGAAGGCTTGATGTTAATATCATGACATCCCTTGATCAATCAGATAGCTTAATGTCTTTTGTTGAATCCAAATTATTTGATCGCTGCTAATTTTATAAATTTAAAACT
The DNA here is from genome assembly GCF_019320115.1 of Miscanthus floridulus. Lineage (NCBI taxonomy): Eukaryota > Viridiplantae > Streptophyta > Magnoliopsida > Poales > Poaceae > Miscanthus > Miscanthus floridulus. Next base: position 112,840,731 of record NC_089588.1, on the reverse strand, counting down.
TAATGATCCATGCTATCTTCTGCTAAATGAAAGTATAATGAGTAGACAAAAAATGTGGTTCCATGTTACTATGCTTAATTTCATAGTCTACTCTACATATATATGTGCTTTCATGTTGCTCTATTTCCAATGGTTAAAGGTTTCAGAAATAACTTTTCTGTTGCCAGCTTATCTGTTCCATTTCATTGTATGGTGATAAATCTTGCTTCTATATATCTATCCATTGGACATCAGCATGCTGTTATTTTTAACAAAATTGTTGTCAACCAGTTGATAGGTAATAGACGATTCACAATGCGATCGGACTCTAGCCCGCGGCAACGCGCGGGGTTCCTGCTAGTTCAAGGGATTGTTGTATGATCTTAGCAAGAACATCAATGGAGAAACATTGGATGAGAGGTGGCTCATCGACGTAATCAGAGATTTCCTTAAAACGAAAAGGTATGGAAGTATTCTATTGGTATTGGTATGAGGTGTACCATTCCATTGGTACTGGTCTTGAGGCCAATTTTGATGGGGAGAATTTGAGAAAGATTTTGTCATTTAGCTATTATAATATGCCATCCAATCTGAGGACTTGCTTATTATATTTCAATATGTTTCCTGAAGATTACGAAGTTAAAAAAAACTGTTTGATATGGATGTGGATTGCGGAAGTTTTTTTCCAGTGTGAAAACCAAGGCAAGAGCCTATTTGAAATCGGAGAGAGTTACTTCAATGAGCTCATAAACAGAAATATGATCCAACCCATATTTGACCCATATGCCAAGGTATATGAATGTCGTGTACATGACATGGTGCTTGACCTCATCCGCTCCTTGTCAAGTGAAGCAAACTTTGTTACTATATTAAATGGTATGGATCAGATGTCTCCATCAAGTAACATTCGGAGGTTATCAATTCAAGAAGGCAAGGAAGACGGTTCTATGACTCTGACAACTAGGAGCTTGCAACAAGTAAGATCAGTTGTTGTCCTGCGACTGACCTCTAGTCTAATAATACCAGTCCTTAGGAGTTCCCAAGCTTTACGTGTGATGGATTTACGACATTGTGATCTTTCACATTGTTACAACCTTAACAAGTGCCTTGGGAATCTATTTCACTTGAGGTTCCTAGGACTACGTAACACACGCATCGTGGAGCTCCCTGAAGAAATAGGAAACTTACAATTTCTTCAAGTACTGGACATTTCGGAGAATATAATTTCTTACTTGTCATCAAATGTTGTTCAGCTCAAACATTTGATGTGCCTGGACATCAGCCTGTCAACCAGAGTGCCAAAAGGTATTGGGAGCCTAAGGAGCCTTGAAGAGTTGTCAGCTTTAAGCGATGATGAATCCAACATAGACATTATAGAAGAGCTGGGTCAGCTAACGGAACTAAGGGTACTCCATATTTTATTGCACGAATGGAACGGCAAGCTGGACTTCGAGTGCCTACGCAAGCTGCAAAAGATCCAAGATCTTGTTATCTGGGGGCCTGGGTGATCAAAGGAACGTCGGCAGATTGGATGCCTAGGTCGCCCCTGGACGTCTCTGGAGCCTAGATACACAACGGCGCAGCTGGTTCTCAATGCTACCAGCATGGATGAATTCGTCGCATCTGTCGAACCTCTCCAGGCTATCAATTGCCGTATGGGAGGTACGTCTGGCCGATCTCAACATCCTCGGGAGGTTGCCTGCTCTCCGCTATCTAAGTCTGCTTGTAGACCATGAGGATCTCGGAATCCTTGCGGGGTTTGTCATTAGTGCTGATTCGTTTGCATGCCTGAAGCAATGCGAGTTCCATGCCTAATCTTAGAAGCCTTGAGTTATGGCTGTGTGTACGAGGGGCGAGAGAAATCACCAGCAGCTATGACGGTGACCACGACTTAGACCTAGGGAACCTTGCTTTGCTCCAGGAGGTTTTTGTGTATTTGGATTCTGAAGCCGCCAAGAACGAGGAATTGGTGGTTGCGCTAAAGCATGTCACTAAAATCCATCCCAATCATCCACAACTTCGGATAAACGGGAAACCGGTTGAAGGCACAGGTGTGGTATGCTCTACCTACCATAGTTCTGAAATCCATTGATCCAATCATCCTTTTGCTGTTTCCCCTTTCTTCTAAACTTATTGTAGCATCTGGTTTTAAGGACAAAATCATATACACACACCATATGTGAGCCCAGAAAATCAAATATCACATATAACTACAAATAAATGTAATATCAATAGACAATGCTTAATATATAACATACTTAGTATAAAGGATATAACCTTAGATAGCAAATAGCGAAAAGACAACTCCGATCTTTGGGTGAAGACTCCAATTCCACAGGGACAACTGACTGGTTAATCACAAACCTAAATCCTACAAACTCTAGCAATCTGGTACTCATCCAGGATTTTCCAAATAATTGAAAAGTAAAGCAAGCGTAAGTATATGTCGTACTCAATAAATATAACATGTGGTTCATGAGGCTCAAAAGCCTGACACTGGTTCAACTATGATTAGCTTTTAATTGTCACAATTTTAGCATAGGAGTAGCAACAAGTTTATCGCAAGCCCATATAAACACATGATTAGGTAAACATGAATAATGAATAGCATAAACAGTAATCATTAGTGAGCATCTTTATCATCAGTATCATCAGTGTTCATCATCTATTCCGTAAGGGTCCAAGGCCGCTCGCGACCGTGAGCACGGCTGATATACCAGTTTTACACTCTACAGAGGTTGTACACTTTCACTGTGAGTCATGATTTACCCTTTCGTCCGAGGCGTCCAACCTCTTGACCCACTACCAACGAAGGTCGGCAGGGTTCACTATAAAGCCTTTCAAAGGTTCGTCTAACAAGTTAGGGCCGCTAAGGTTTCCCCATCAATAAGCATGAACCCCCTCCAAGGAGTGACTAACAAAATACCAAGAAACCAAAGTGCACCCTCTTGGTAGGCCGAGATCATACCTGTCGGAGCCCCTCTTGCGCCATAAAGGTAACCACTAATAAGCTAGAAAATGTCCTCATACTAAGCTAAAGCCAGAGCCATGTAGCCCTCATAGCTGTACTGTAAGTCCCGGATGTTCGCTTACAGATAAGTCCTTAGGGAGAGAAATCTAGAGCACCATAAAATAGCCCAATGCTCTAGCCCCCTTGTTCCATGTTGCTAAAAAGCATCTTTTAATGTTTATTGCATATACCATTAGTTAAGTTACAAGATAATGGCTTTAGTTGAGTACTAGCATCATACTACCCAATGCAATAACTCATAGGAATCGAGGAATACAAGATATCAAATAGCTAGAAAAATTACTACGGTTGCCAAGGTAGACACATGCATATGATTAAAATGATATTAAGGTGAATAGGACAACAAGAAAGATCCCATGCTATACTTGCCTTAAACTCAGATCCTTCTTCTATTGAATTGTAACCTCCAAAGGACTTCTTTTGGCCCACCAACTTCTTTTATATCACCAACGCAAAGCTCACCGGCTGGATATGATCATAAAGCACCACACAAGCATCCATACAATCATACACAAAGCAAACAATAGATCTAAATTAGAATAGTATACCAAATATAAAATCAAGATGAAAAGCTTGTAAAACGAATCTACGTCTCGCTACGAACACACAGACGCGAAAAGCACTCTAATCGGAGCTATAACGAAAAAGTTATGAATTAGACAAGATTTCCTTTACTAAAATAATAGATTAAATTTAACCTCGAATTTCAAAAGTCGAAAATATATTTAATAGTAGGATGAACATGTAGATTACTCAATTACGAATCTAACGCAACTTGAATTGATCAAAACGGAGTTAAAACGAAGATTTTATGGCCTAAATAAGACTAGTGGCAAAACTATAAATAGATGAAAGCGTATTTTGGATCTAACCGAAGAAACTACGTTTTCAAAACAAGAAAACGTATTTTGAATCTAACAGAGGGATTTTATGCTTTCTGAAAGAGAAAACATATTATGAATCTACTAGAAAGAAACTACGCTTTCGGAATAGGAAAACATATTCTAGAAGTGTGCCATGGGCCGCGGGTTATATTACGCGAAACTATAGGGGCTCTTTTGTAAATAAACTCGGTGAAGGGTTACGAGCGATCTTGGACCGTTGGATTGAATCTGGATGGCCCAGATTAGAAAGGAGGGGGAGAGAGAGTCACCGGCCGGAGAAGAAAACCAACGCGACAAAGCTCCATTACCGGCGGCGAGAAGCTCCCCGGAGCGCTTGGTTTGGGCCCTAAAGGCCACGGTTTGACGAGACGAGATCACAGGGAATATTAGGAGAAGATACCGAACTCACCTAGGGCCTTCTTGCGGTCGATGATGGGTCTACGGCGTCGGGCAGCGTGGCGGCGATGGCGACGGCGGCGGCGAGAGATGGAGGAGAAAAATCTAATTTATACTACACGAGTTATTTCCCAAACTAGGGCCTCCCCTTACGGTAGTTTTGGTGTGATTTGTTCAAGAGGTTGGTACATATTTATAGGGAGAAAAACTTTCCACATCTACATCAACTAACAATATTGCACTAATTTATGTTGCACCCTCCACATTTACTAATGGACCTAAATAATCATTAAAGCCCATTAGTAAATAAATGCATGGACCTTTAGGATTTATTAGGATTATTACACATGGGCTTTGAGAGTTGGTTGGAAAATGAGATATATTATTTATTTTCTGAATTAATTAATTTCACGAATAAAATAATTCTAGAAAAATCTAGAATTGATATTTAAGCCACGAAAAATACTCCGAAACCTCTGAAAATTTGAGGAAAATTCCCAGAGACACTTTGGAACATGATGAACCCAAATAAAGTATTTGGAGGTCATGAAAAGATTGTTGGGAACTTGGAACATAAAGATTAAGGTGAAGGAGGTAGGAATTAAATTCTAGAAAGAAGCTAGAAAATTTCTAGAGATAGATATTCGTCTCCTAAATGTATTTAAAAAAACACTTTTTGCACATAGAAATACAAGGTGTGACCGGCATGAATGCAACAAACATGTTTCTACCTTAAGATAAATTTTAATCTAATGAAAATTTATTATTTCTCCGTGCTTTCATGAGCATAAAAATACAAAACTAAATCATTTTAGCTCTATTTCAAGAGAAGCAAATTTTAGGGTGTTACAATTCTACCCCCTTAAGATGAATCTCGACCTCAAGATTCGAAAGATGGTGATAAAAGAGATACAAATTCTTCGCCTTTGGATTCTTCTCTACTTTGCATACCTGTTAACCATACTCCAAGTAACTTGTCAAACTGATTCCAAGATTTTGAAAGGTACTCCAAACAATACTTAGGTAACTCCAATCACTAGGTCACATTTCCTATTTAGTCCATAATATCAATTCTTTTTCTTAAAATATTCAACTTCCAATGGAGCTTCCTTACTTTCTTGGTCTAAAGTAGATTCTATTGCTAACTTTAAAACATTAATGACTTCAGATGCTCAGATCAAGTTGCTCAACTCTCAAACGACTATTCTTAGTCCATGGTGTCGTTCAAATCTTCTTAGCATAACTCTCTCTTGCTAAAGACATCGACAACGACTTTTGCTTCTCCAAGTGATAGCACTTTTCCAAGTCATAAAACCTTGATTGCTTCAATCCAACAATGATGTCACAAGCTCATAATCTACTTAGTGAAGATGTCCATTAGATTCTTGTGATCCACCTCGATGTCACTTGTTATGCCCAAATAGATAGTACCTCATGCTCCACAATGGATAACTCTAGATCATACGTTAGATGTTCCATCTCATGTTTTCTTGCATAAGCCTCTACTTTTTCTTCTTGCATAAGAACATATCCCACACCTTGACAGGGTGAATCCTAGTGGATATAAAGCTCTTGTCCTGATCTAGCAATGCTAATATATAGGCTTTACCTCAACCTCTTTTTTTTTACTCCTTCAAATACTTAGCTGAGGTCTTTTGATCTGAACTTAAAACCTTCTCCAGTAACACTATCAACATCTTGATGGTCTTGGATAAACCTCCCTTAAACCTATAACCAAATCTCATTATTTAAAACTCTGAGTTTCTCTCACATCTTTGAGTGGGTTTCAATCACATCACTAACTTTCTTGGTACCTTTCCCCCTATTAACATATCCACGTAGAGAACTCACTTGTCAGGCTTGATGTCACATTGATGTTTTATGAGCCCACGTATAACAAACTATAGATGTCCCATATCTCCTTACAAAGGTTTCGATCCTGGGACCTGTGGGTTATTGGCCCACCATGCTTCCGCTGCGCAAACTAGAACGTATGGTACTTCATCTTGCAAATTCTTTATCTTGGCTACCCTCCTTAAGAAAATATCAGCTAGGGGACACAAAAAGGGTAGCTTGCACCTTCTTCTAGATGAGGTAACTAGTATCAAGACATTCTGACATCCCATTGATACTCTCGTGTTTGAACAAGAACAAGAAATCTAAAATTCCTCGTGAGCAGAAAAACAACAGCGCAGTAACACAGCTGTAACTCTTATTCTATTAATCCAATAGAGCTACAATTTATATTGTTGGAAAGCTTATCAAACTATCCACAACTTCCTTATAGAACACTTTTCCAAATTCTGCAGTTCAGGTAGTCGAAAGCAGTGCACAACAGAAACTATTCCAGGCTTCAGACAGCATCGATGTATTGTCTTGTGATTTTCATAACTCCATAACCAACATAGCTATCAAGGTGATTCTTGTGGTCAGAGAAAGATATTGAAGTCTAATGTCGTCCAGAATTTTGTCATGATTTTAGGTAGTCCAAAGACAGAGATATAAACTGATAAATATAAGTTGCTCCGAAGGCACGATAGAGAAAACAGGAGAGAACAAAAACCCGACTAATTATTTTATTAATCCTTATACCTTAGGCCTATAAACTAAATGAAATTGTGGGAACACCCAACAAGATCATTGCAATCATTACAAAGATTCAAAACAAGCAGAAGCATAATAATAATTCAACAAAGCACTAAAGGTGCAAAATTCAATCAATGACTCAACTTGCGATACTATCATCCTCATTGTACTAGGGGTATCAATCCTAAGACTCATCTTCAGATTACGCAAGAAGATGATCAGGAATAGTTCTAAAAGCATATCAAATCAAGGAGTGAAGATGAGAATAAAGACTTCAAAATAAGCACCAAGGTAGAGATGAATAACAAGGGTAGTGACATAGTAGAGAAGAAAATATCAAGGTTCATAGAGCAAGGGTTTTGTAGCAACTTCTAAACCTTAAAATGACCAGTTTCTATTAGACTTGCGTCATACGGTCAGCATTGCTTTAATACCACTTTGTAGCACCCGGTTTTAAGGACAAAACCATATACACACTATATGTGAGCCCAGGAAGTCAAATCTCACATATAGCTACAAATAAAGGTAATATCAATAGACAATGCTTAATATATAACATACTTAATATAAAGAATATAACCTTAGACAACAAACAGCAAAAAGATAACTCCGATCTTCGGTTGAAGACTCCAATTCCATAGGGACAACTGACTGGTTGATCACAAACCTAATTCCAACAAACTCTAGCAATCTGGTACCCATCCAGATTTTCCAAAAAATTGAAAAGTAAAGTAAGCGTAAGTACATGTCATACTCAACAAATATAATATGGGGTTCATGAGGCTCAAAAGGCTGACACTGGTTCAACTATAATTAGCTTTTAATTGTCACAATTTTAGCATAGGAGTAGCAACAAGTTTATCACAAGCCCATATAAACACATAATCAGGTAAACATGAATAATAAATAGCATAAACAGTAATCATTAGTGAGCATTTTTATCATCAATATCATCAGTGTTCATCATCTATTCCGTAAGAGTCCAAGGCCGCTCGTGACCGTGAGCACGACTGATATACCAGTTTTACACTCTATAGAGGTTGTACACTTTCACTATGAGTCATGATTTACCCTTTTGTCCGAGGTGACTAACCTCTTGATCCACTACCAAGGAAGGTCGATAGGGTTCACTATGAAGCCTTTCAAAGGTTCATCTAATAAGTTTGGGCCGCTAAGATTTCTCCATCAATAAGCATGAACCCCCTCCAAGGAGTGACTAACAAAATACCAAGAAACCAAAGTTCACCCTCTTGGCAAGCCGAGATCATACCTGTCGGAACCCCTCTTGCGCCATAAAGGTAACCACTAACAAGCTAGAAAAGGTCCTCATACTAAGCTAAAGCTAGAGCCATGTAGCCCTCACAGCTGTACTGTAAGTCCCGGATATTCGCTTACAGATAAGTCCTTAGGGAGAGGAATCAGAGTACCATAAAATAGCCCAATGCTCTGGCCCCCTTATTCCATGTTGCTAAAAAGCATCTTTTAATGTTTATTACATATACCATTAGTCAAGTTACAAGATCATAGCTTTAGTTGAGTACTAGCATCATACTACCCAATGCAATAACCCATAGGAATCAAGGAATCCAAGATATCAAATAGTTAGGAAAATTACTACGGTTGCCAAGGTAGACACATGCATATGATTAAAATTATATTAAGGTGAATAGGATAACAAGGAAGATCCCATGCTATACTTGCCTTAAACTGAGATCCTTCTTCTATTGAATTGTAACCTCCAAAGGTCTTCTTCTGGATCACCAACTTCTTTTATATCACCAACGCAAAGCTCACCGACTATACATGATCATAAAGCACCACACAAGCTTCCATGCAATCATATACAAAGCAAACAATAGATCTAAATTAGAACAGTACACCAAATATAAAATCAAGATAAAAAGTTTGTAAAATGAATCTACGTCTCACTACGAACACACAGACATGAAAAGCACTCTAATAGGAGCTATAACGAAAAATTTATGAATTAAACAAGATTTCCTTTACTAAAGCCTCGAATTTCAAAAGTTGAAAATATATTTAACAGTAGGATGACCATGTAGATTACTCAATTATGAATCTAACGCAACTTGAATGGATCAAAACGGAGTTAAAACAAAGATTTTATGGCCTAAATAAGACTAGTGGCAAAACTATAAATAGATGAAAGCGTATTTTGGATCTAACCGAAGAAACTACGTTTTCAAAACAAAAAACGTATTTTGAATCTAACAGAGGGATTTTATGCTTTCTGAAAGAGAAAACGTATTATGAATCTACTAGAAAGAAACTATGCTTTCGGAATAGGAAAACGTATTCTGGAAGTGCGCCACCGACTGTGGGTTATATTACGCGAAACTGCAGGGGCTCTGTTGTAAATAAATCCGGCGAAGGGGTACAGATGATCTTGGACCATTGGATTGAATCTGGACGGCCCAGATTAGAAAAGAGGGGGAGAGAGAGTCACCGGCCGGAGAAGAAAACCGACGAGGTGGAGCTCCATTACCGGCGACGAGAAGCTTCTCGGAGCGCTAGGTTTGGGCCCTAGAGGCCACGGTTTGACGAGCCGAGAGCATAGGGAATAAGAGAAGAAGATGGTGAACTCACCTAGTTCCTTCTTGCGGTCGACGACGGGTCTACGGCGTCGGGCAGCGCGGCGGTGACAGCGACGGCGATGGCGAGAGACGGAGGAGAAAAATCTAATTTATACTACACGAGTTGTTTCCTAAACTAGGGGCTCCCCTTACGGTAATTTTGATGTGCTTTGTTTAAGAGGTTGGTACATATTTATAGGGAGAAAAACTCCCCCACATCTACATCAACTAACAATATGATATTAATTGATGTTGCACCCTCCACATTTACTAATGGACCTAAATAATCATTAAAGCCTATTAGTAAATAAATGCATGGATCTTTAGGATTTATTAGGATTATTGTACATGGGCTTTGAGAGTTGTTGTAAAATGAGATATATTATTTATTTTTGGAATTAATTAATTTTGCGAATAAAATAATTCTAGAAAAATCTAGAATTGATATTTAAGCCACGAAAAATACTCCGAGACCTCCGAAAATTTGGGGAAAATTCCCAGAGACACTTTGGAACATGATGTACCCAAATAAAGTATTTGGAGCTCATGCAAAGATTGTTGGGAACTTGGAACATAAAGATTAAGGTGAAGGAGGTAGGAATTAAATTTCAGAAAGAAGCTGGAAAATTCCTAGAGACAGATATTCGTCTCCTAAACGTATTTTAAAGAAAAACATATTTTGCACATAGAAACACAAGGTGCGACCGGTATGAATGCAACAAACACGTTTCTACCTTAAGATAAATTTTAATCTAGTAAAAATTTATTATTTCCCATGTTTTCATGAGCATAAAAATACAAAATTAAATCATTTTAGCTCTATTTCAAGAGAAGCAAATTTTAGGGTGGTACACTTATTTTCTTCTATGTCGGTTCTATCTCGGTTTCAGATTGCCGTTGATGGATTGGGAAACGGATTTCTAATTGTGCAGCTACAAATAAGTAAATTTGATTCAGATTATGTAACACCCAAAAAAATTCATTCTTTGATTCAGATTCTGTAACACCCAAAAATTTCTCCTGCTTCTTTGATTCTTTGATTCAGATTCTGTAACACCCAAATATGTCGTTTTCCCCTTCTGCGAACCTTTATTTCTCCTACTTCTTTGATTCAGATTCTGTAACACCCAAAAATTTCATTCTTTTAAAATAAGTAAATTTGATTTAATTATGTTATTATGTGTGCATTCAAATATAGGAAATTAATAATTTTTGGGAAATTAAAATTAAATATAAGGTTAGTAACCTTTTGATGCATACATGCTGCTGCACCTTTATTTTTGCAATGATTGGTTTTGATCAAATTTGAATTTGGATACAAAATCAATTTGAAAATGGTTTGCTAAAACTCTTGAAAATAAAAAGAAAAAGGAAAATTCTTTTCTCCCTCTCCCCTTCTTCATTTCGGCCCGCGGGCCTTTTCTTCCGCGCCAGCCCACCAGCCCAGCCACGCGCGCCCTCCTTTCCCCTCCCCCTTCCTTCCTGAGCCGGCCCACTCTGGCGGGCTGACAACCGCTGCCGCCACGCCTCCCTTCCCTCTCAGCCGCTGATGACCCAGCCCCGCCCGTCAGTGCCTTCCCCCACCTCTCGAGTCGCGCGCGGTCGAGGGGAACCGCCGCCCCGCTCCTGGCGTCATGGGCGCGTCGCCCTGCTCCCTGGTCTCTTTTAAAAGGGAGCCGAGAACCTCCGCGCGCACCCCCTGCTGCCTCCCCACTCCATTTCGCGTTCGCCCGCGGACGAGAAGGCCGCAACCGTCGCATGGAGAAGCGCCGGGGTTCACCGACCGCCCCTCCGCACGGATTGCCGTCCCCGAGCCGATTCCGACCCGTTTGTCACCGCGGTGAGCTTCACCGTGCTCCCCTCTTTCTCCCCGTACTGTTTTTTGCGTGTTTCATGGCCCATAGACCCCGTTTTACGTGCGCCCGTGAGCTCCATGCCGCCGGCCATGGCGACCGCCGCCTCGGCCGCGTCCTCCGGCCGCTGTATCGGCCTATCTGAGGTCCCCTTCACCCCCTCTCTCCCTCAGTACTCTCAGATGGACAAACCGTGGTCCGTAGCCCTCGCACCGATCGCGCCGGTGAGTCCTCGCCGCCGACAATGGCTGAGCCGCCGCCGGAGCCACTGTTCCCGGCCGGCGCCTCTCTCTCTCTCTCCCTCCCATCTATTCTGAGCCGTCCGTTCTTGATCCAACGGCTCACATAAGCAGATACCCCTTCGCGTGGTAGTTTTGATAAAGAGACCCCCGAGTTCGGCCAAATATAACCCGCAGTCCAAAACACATTTACTGAGTACGCTTTCTCCTTTTGAAAACGTAAAATATACTGTTTTAGTTCAAAATACGTTTTCAGTATTTACAGAAATGCCATTGCACTGTTTTGCTCATACAATCGTCGTTTTAGCTCCGAATCGACCCGTTCAAATTGCGTTAGTTTCGTAATTTCATAATCTACGTGTTAGTACCACTGTTAATCATGTTTGCAACTTTTAAATTTCATGGTTATATTTAATTAAATAAATTGCTATAGTAAATCCCGTTTAAATCATAACTTTCGCGTTTTAGCTCCGTTTTTCGTGAACTTCGCGTTGCCGTGATCGTAGCGAGATGTAGATTCTTTTCATAAACATTTTAATTTGTTTTATACACTGTTGGTGTACTGTTCTAACTATAGTATTGTTTGCTTTGCATGAATGTTCCTAGAATGTTGTATGTCGCCGTGTTGGTCGTGTTCAGACGGTGAGGAGAACGTTAGTGACCATGAGTACTTTGATGACTAGCAGGATCAACAGGAGTTTGCTAACCAAGGCAAGTATAGCATGGGATCTACCTTGATGCCTATTCACCATTTATTAATTACTCATTTGCATGCGTCTAATTTTGATACCCGTAAGGACATCCTTGTTCTCCTATGGGTTATATGCATATGGGTAGTTTGCTAGCGCTCAATATAACTATACATGAGCTACATAATGAACAATGATTCTATGGAAACAAAAGGTAAAAGTTGCTTTTAAACAACTAAATTATAGGGCTAAGGAGCAAATGGCTTTTGATCATGATGCTCCCGGTCCTCCATAAGGACTTATCTGTCGGCAAAAGCTGGGACAGACAGTGCAACCGTGAGGGTCACATGACTCTGACTTTAGCTCAGTAATAGGACCTTTTCTAGCTGGTTAGAGGTTACCTTTATGGCGCAAAAGGGGCTTGCCACGTTGGGTATAGGACTGCCTCTGTTCCTATGTGTATAGCCGCGATGGATATGTGTCATAGGAAAGGGGGTTCCTACATCTGCCTGCCGAGAAAACCTAGCGGTCCTAACTTATGAGAGAAACCTATGAAATGGCTTCATAGAGTACCCTGCCCGCTCACCTTGGCAGTGATATGGGAGTAATTAACCCGGGCATATAGGAATCATGACTCGCGGTGAATGTGCACCACCTCTGCAGAGGGTTACAAACTGTTATAACAGCCGTGCTCACGGTCACGAGCGGCCCGGAAAACTCACAGAATAACTGGTTACTTATTGTTGTTCATTTATGATGGTATACGATGATAATATGATGCAAATGATTCTGATATCTGATTATGTGGGTTTAAATGAGAGCTTAAGCATAACTTGTTGATAGTAGATGATAAAATCTTGACTCGCTAAAAGTGCTAACTGCAGTAAACCAGTGTTATCCTTTTTGAGCTTTCATAACCCCATGTTAACTTGTTAAGTATGGGAAGTACTTACGCTTGTTTACTTTCAATATTTAGATAAAAATCTCGGATGGGTAACAGATGGCAACGTGTATGAGGAGTTTCCTGAGGACTATTAGGCTTGTGGTCAATCAGTCAACCGTCCCTGTATTGAAGCTTCCAAGAGAGCGCTATCTCTTTTTACTTTCCGCTGTGTTGTGTAAGATAATGTGATGTTATTAATCGTGATGTAAAATACACCGTGATGATACTTTATATAATTTGTCAATTTGTGTGTGTGACTGATCCCTGAGCACACTCGAGTTTGGTGCATTCAATTTTATCCTTAAAATTTGGTGTGACAGATTCACCTTGCTGCAACCCGCAATTAGTTGTTTGTTAGTAAATTGCAACCTCTAATTAAACCGAATTTTTTAATTAAAATTTTAAAACGTTGGAGAACAATGAGACTTACAGCGATTATGACCTGCATTTTAGACAAAATGTTAAGAAGCTGGAACTGACAGAATCGGCTATGCGAATGTTGAAGAGCATTTAAAAATGATTGAATTGAATGGATTACATTTGGTATCTTAAGCACTATTACTGTGCTAAATTTTACTCAATTTTAAGTTTATCTGGTATTATTGTCTTTTGCTTTCACTAGTAATAAAGGCAGCTCTTTTTTTTTTCCTACTGTTTCGAGTACTGATGACGCTTGCTGACATCAACAATGCGATCATCCGTGCAGGGCCAATAAATAATCTTCCGTTGGCAATCCAGCAAACCTGGAAAGAACAAGAACAAAGCGCAAGGGTATTCTTTTTTTTTTTTTGCGAGAAAGGAGAGAGCTCTATTGATTACTCATGAAATAGGTTACAATCTTTCACAATCAACGACTCCACGCATTGGGTAACCTGCGCATGCCACACTGTTGTGTGACGTGCGTTTCGCCAGCTGCGTGAGTTCATGAGCGATTTCATTTTGCTCTCTCCTCACAAACTGGAATCTCACCTCTGCTCGCATTCTAGACACATGTTTTATATCATTTACAATAAAAGTGAGCTACGATTTATCCACACCTGGGCGGCAAGCAGCTTGAATAACTGATGAACAGTAAGATTCGATAATGGTTTTACTCCGCGTCCATTCGGTTGCCAATCGCACCCCTTCTAAGCAAGCTGAGGCTTCAACCTCCTTTGCATTCATCCCATCAAAGATAGCCTTCCAAGCACAAATTATAGCCACACCTGCACTGTCCCGTATCACAATACCAATACCCGCACGGCCAGTATCTTGGTTAAATGCTCCATCGACATTAACTTTCACCCATCCTTGTTCAGGAGGCTTCCAACTTTCTAATAATTGCCGAGCTTTTCTTTTTTCTTTGTCATGCCTGCTTTGTTCATATTCTGACAGGATAGGTTTTTTACCTTTCATATCCTCCTTCAGTGTCAGGCAATGGCTTAATTGCAAAGAATCAGCATAATTAAGTAGAAATTTGACAGATACAGACACATGTATTAGTTTAGCACCATGGACCACCTCATTTCTCAAGAACCATGTCCTCCATAACATGATAGCCGTTAGCTCCGCCATTTTCTTGGGGATATGGCTCAGAAGAAGAAGTAACCAAATTGGTCCAGTAAAAGATAGCAGCTCCTCAATTGGCAATGCCCAGAATTTTCTCATAGCAGAGCGCAGGTTTCTTGCATGATCGCACATCACCAAAGCATGGAATTCCGATTCAACCTGCAGCCCACACAACTCGCACAAGTTATCCTTTTCTAAACAGCGTTTCCATTTGTTTAGCCTCGTTGCCAAGCCATGGTTCACAACTCGCCATAGAAAGACTTTTATTTTCCGTGGTACATTTAGCTTCCAGATCGAGTTCCACAAGGACCTATTCCCCGAAGGGTTACTGCTGCTACTGCAGCAGTAAGAATTTTCTCTGTCCCTCAATTGTACAGCGAGCTGGTAAGCACTGCGGACTGTGAATATACCTGATTTTTCATAGTGCCAAGCAAGTAGATCCCCACGATCCGGACTGTGGACTTTTATCTTCAAAATCGCCTCTCTGTCATGTGGGAGCAAAAAATGATCCACACGATTCCAGTCCCATTGGGTTCTAGACTCATTTAAAAGTTGGCCAACTCTTTTTAGACGGCAGGGACGTCTTTTTCCTGTAACTTGGAGACCAGTTTGCCTATATGAATTTTATCCCCATTACCAACTCTCCATGTGAGCCCCTTTTTCAGGAGATCTAGGCCATGAGAGATAGCTCTCCAGGTTGGTGAGATGACTGAAGGAAAGGCTGTGTCAATAAGATCACTCTTCCAGTGCTTAGATTCCGCAGACCTCACATTACAGGGAGTACGAGTTGACTGCAATAATGGTTCTATTTGTTAAGGCTGCTTCGTAAAGCATTTTTTTTTGGTGAAGATATATACAGTATAAAGCAAAAGTCATTTGCTTGGACCATCTCCAGCAGGTCCCCATTAACCTATCCCCAATATGTATGTATTAGGGTAGCCTAATATTATCTTTTGTCAATATTGGGGGAGTAGCTGCAGCAGTGTCCCAATATATCTCCCCCAAATACCCATATATATGGAAGGTCGGCCTCACAGGAGTGTAAGACCAGTCTCAGTGGAGAGTTTCATTGCGTTGTTTCCAAGACTGTCAAGTCATATAGAATGAAATGAAACTTGGATGAAACTCCTACTCTCAATGCAAAGTTTCATTCCATGGTTTCATAGACATTTAATTCTAAGACTCATAGAGATTTGCTAATCATGCCAAGAGAGTTTCATCCCCATTAAACTCATTTCTTCTGTCTTCTTTAAAATATTACCATGTCATCAAAAAATGCATATGTGGCAGGCCATTAAATGCAAATAAAACTCTCATGAAACTCCCACTGAGACTGACTTAAGAGGAAATATGACTGAAAAGCGTTAGTTGGGGTGGTCTCCATGGTATTGGGGGAGTTGTATCTCTCACTTTATTTGAGGAGAGATGAGAGAAATATCGGTGACCAACAAAAAAAAAGGAGAGGTACCGGAGAACTGCTCAAGCAAGGAAAAAGAATAGTTGTGCCTAATATAACAGTTTTATGGGGATAGAGGAGGTATTGGTGAACTGCTAGAAATGCTCTTAGCTTCTACGGTGTATTTATTCTACAGTAGGAATCTACGTGCATGTGTAGGATGTTCGACAAAAAAAAAAGAACGTGATGTTCTTGCACCAATTTAATTTGCTCTTTGTGCGACCTTGAGCAGTTTGTGAGTCTGTGAGACGTCCCAACATACAGCCTGTTCGCTAGTTGGCTTACGGGCTGATAAGCCTGGCTGATGCTGATTTGTTGTGAAAGGAAAACACTGTATCATGGCTGATAAGCCCAGGCTGAAACTAACAAGCGAACAGGCTGATAGATACCGGTACGCATGGCTGCTGCTTTCTGGTTTAAGACAGCTAATATAGTAGTAGCATTTTTTTTTCCAATTACGAAACATGCTGTTGACACAAAATTTTCGTCTCTGTGCCGAGGACACACGCAGCAAGCTGGAAGGGTCCACTCGATGGAGCAGATCCGCCTAGCTTCAGCGCAAGGGTGGTCGATCCTGCGCAATCCTCCCGAGACGTGCCAGTCAATTTGACCCTGCAATTGACAAGGAGAGAAAGCTCATCAGTAATTAAGGGCGGAACGTGCCGGTGTTGCCAGACAGTCCCGAATGTGCGGCTCTGAGAGCCATTATGAGAGGAGATCGACTAAATAGTCGATCCCAGCATATTTACAAGAATGAATCGGTTAAAGCTCATGGGGTTGTATAAGAAGAATCGGTTATCTTTCAAGATAAATATTATTTAAGCAAATATTAATCAATGGCAATAAGATATCAACGGTGATCGGTTTGTACTGAGCCAATGATTATAAGTAATCGAACTCCTTTTTATATAAAGAAACAATTCAACATCACTTAACCATTTAATAAAGATAAATCTAATGAACATGTTAGATCTCATCTATCATAATGACCAGTGAGGCATGAGGCAGAATCATGTAGGCCGTAGAAACAACAATAGACTCGACGACCCTAACTCATTACTAATATCAGTGTGGCATGAGGCATAATCATGTAGGGCGTAATACAATAACAAGATCATGGGGCTAACATATCTTTCAACTTATCTCTACTTCAATGATCTCGTAATGCGAACTGTTCGTGAAAGCATTTGATATCGGCTAAACAGCTGATTCAGGCATAGTGCACAGTTAAGGTCATGCCTTCTTAGGAACGGGTCTACCAACTAACGATCCCCGCTCCACGGTGCCAACAGTGGGGTGAGAGGCAGAATCCCACAGGCCGTGATGACGGGCCATGGAACGGTTTTCATTAGCTAATAGATCTACTCAAGATTGGACATGCCTTAATCGCACGCTATGCACGATTAAGATTGATGCAAAACAGCCGATAAAAACATAATTCATCGCTTAAGATGTAGATTAGATCAGTTTTAAATTAGCAAATGATGAGTTAAACAAGATGTAAGGCCGATCCAGATCAATCTCAATCGGGCAGAATGATATTGCTGTAATTAGATAAACAATGAAAGCAATAAGCAATATCGGTAACTTAATAAATCTACCAAAGACTGCCATGCTAAGGTAGAGCCGATAACTTGACCTTGATCTAATTCAAGCAGTGGGGTGTGAGGCAGAATCACACAGGCCATACTTGAATTAGACAAAAGTCGATAACTAGCCTATACCAGATTCGCATTGGGGGTCGACGGGATCAATGCAGCCATACGAACAGAGGTATAAACCATGACAGTACTTACAGACAAGCAGTGGAGGTCGACCGGATTGATGCAGCCGTCCTTGCTGAAGAACTCACCAAGATCTACTCTACTCCTACTCCTAAAGGGTGGCCGGAGCCGAAAAAAGTAATTGACTTTGTATTTGATTGGTTGATGATTTACAATAGCCGGGGTTTGGTATTTATACCCGGAGCCTAAAACGAACCTTACTCGAGTACGACTCAATACAATCTTTGGTATAATGAAAACATTCCTAATTTAAGATAACTTGGACTCTAATCTTTCCCTTTTTGAGAGTCCATCACATTCTATCCTGGCGCTGATTGTAGCTTTTGTCCTTATCTGCTGGCGCTATCTGAAGAAAGCCGATTATAATTCTTGCATCCGAATCGGCTAGTTTCGATCTGCATGTAATTGACTCCTTGACGATATGATCTTGGGAGCTTGCGTCACCGCGACCTTCTTTCCAAATTTCGGTATAAACACATGCCCCCTAATTTTGGAATAAAAGTAATTTTATTCCAAAATTATCACGTCTTCATCTCTGATGGGTCTGCAATCACGGGTAGAGAATCTTGATCTAGGGTCTACTGTTTGTCGCTGCCTATGTTAGCTCATGAGCCCATGCTTCACAACTTTTACAAGAGCATCATCGCTTCACGGGCACTTGGATTCACCCTTCCAGACCGGCTATAAAATACCTATTTGCTCCCGGTGAGAGCAGCTTAACGATTCAGTTATGTTTCTCTTCTATCTGCCTTCTCGAGCTCTGACTTCGCCGAACCCTCCATGGTCCATCTTTTTGCTATGAAGGTCTTGAGTGGCTAGAAGAATTCTTGTGTATAGGGTGATTGTGTCGCTCATTCTAGTGCCTTGTTGAGCAAGAGAATCAGCTATTACATCTGGAAGAAGTCTTGTGATACCACCTGAGTCTTCTCTCCATGCTCGTAAAGCTGTTCTAGTGTTTGCAAGGGCTAAAATATGTGGACACCTTCCCCTTGTTTGCTTCATCAAACGCCCACTGAGAGAGCCACAAACTTCTTTCCCGCATTTCCCAATCACCAAGAAACTAGTTAGGAGTCTGCCAAGCGGGCGGCCTTTCCCCTCCTCCTGGTATAATTCCATTATCCGGCCGATGTGACCTAGTTCATGATGACCTTCGGCCTTGTGGGGGCCCGGACTCCCTTCAATCCAAAGAAGTCTTGTTGGGTTGATTTCTGGTTAATGTAAATTCTTCGTATCCATCCCATGATGTTTCGTAATCTGGGGAAGCAATAAGTCTAAATCTGTTATCTCTTCGTTATCTCTCCCCTGAAATTCCAGAGTGCCGATCTGCTTCCGTATCTATTTTTAGTTTTCGTACTCTCAGTGAAATCCATCCCCTTGCCTCCCTGGGCTATATATGTGGGCCACAGCTAGGCTCGGAAAACTACCCATCTTGTCTCAAACCTTCTACATCTTTAGCATAGTTCCTGCTCTTCTGTAGGTTTGAGATCATGGAGAATAGCAAGAAGCCTGCTGAGGAAGTTCTTAATGGGTCCGCATCATCGCGCTAGCGTCTCCATTGCCGGGAAGGTGCTACTCAGGATGTCTCCACCGCCCTGGAGCATAGGGTCGACTTGGTCCAATCTTTGAGATTGTCTTTAACACTAATTTGTCGCCAGCTTCCTAGTTGTCCGGGGAGGCAAATTGATAATGACGATCTAATCGCTTCCATTGATCGGACTGATCAAAGTTTAACCAACTGTCTTTCCTTCGCGGAGTCGGCTCTTGCCATGATTCAAATCCGATCGTCCTCCGAGGCCGATCTGAGGGAACGGTTGGCCAGGGCTAAAGCCAGAATCACAGGTAAGACAACTACCACAATCTCCTTCGCTATTTCTTAACTTTGCCTTCGAGATCCTCTGATCAATCCTTTCTTTAAGTTTTTTAGATCTAATTGCTTAGTTAGAAAGCCTTCGATCAGCCGCAGATCACGCGATGGGATTTGTCAATGCCAGGGGCGCCATTCCGGTAGTCCGTTTGCATGATATTCCAAACCGCATCAAGGAGGTTGCTCTCCATGGCGTTCACCATGGTGCTGCTACAGCGTTGGCTATTGCACAAGCCCGCTCTGGTCACAATCTTTGGCTTCTTCCTCATGGTTTCTCGGATGTAGTGCCTCCCGAGGATCATGAGCATTTGATTGAGGAATTCTGTAGCGCTACCAACTCTGTGTCTTTCAATACTTTGGCCGATGATGTAGTGAGCAAATTGTTTTTCGGCTCGTAGCTTGTAATAGGTGATTTTTAGCAAACAATTCCCTTATCTTGAATGATCTTCCTTTGTCTCGTGCTTCATATTATACGTATCACTTCATCGATGTTTGCTTTCCTCCTATAGGCGATACGCATCGTACCGGCTTCTGTTCTTTTGGGTTTGTTTTTTGCACTAGAGGCGATACCTTTCTGATATCGGCTATTAGAGCTGTTGACTGAACAAATCAGCTATTTAAGTGTTAATCCAAACATTGGGATAATATTTCTTTAGATATTTCCCATTGATTGCTTAGCCAAACTCTTCTTCTCCTCCTAGTGTCTCCAAAATATAAGCATTATTGGGCGCACATCATTTGATCCGATAAGGCCCTTCCCAGTTGGGTGACCATTTGCCGAACTTACTATCTTTTGACCCGATCGGCAATTTCACTTTCCATACCAAATCTCCTTCAAAAAATTGCTTATTCTTGACCCTTTTATTGTAATATTTTGCGACCCTCAGTTTATTGGCTTCAATATTTTCGAGAGCGCGCTGTCAAAGGCAACTCAAGTCTTCTAAGTCGTCCATCATAAGATTTTTATAGACTTCGACTGTCAAGTCATTCTGTAACATAACATGCCTCAATCCGGTCTGAACTTCCCAAGGAAGGACTGCGTTATAGCCATACACAAGCTCATAAAGTTGATGTTTTAATTGATCCATGATAGGCCATCCTGTATGCCCATAGTGCCTCATTAAGCGTCGAATGCCACTTCCTAGGCTGTTCCTCAATTTTCTTCTTGGTCAGCTTAATTATAATCTGATTGGACGCCTCTGCCAGACCATTAGCCTGAGCATAGTAAGGAGACGAATTTAGCAGCTTGATCCCCATACTGGCAGTAAAATCTCTGAATTCCTCTAATGTGAACATGGTCCTTTGATCGGTAGTGATGGTTTGAGGAATTCCAAAATGATACACAATATGCTCCTTGACAAAATCAACCATGTTTTTTGAAGTTACCATTTTCAAGGGGATCGCTTCAACCCACTTGGTGAAGTAATCTGTTGCTACCAATATGAACTTATGTCCTTTGCTCGAGGGTGGAAAGATCTGGCCAATTAAATAAATTCCCCAGCCCCGAAACAGCCATGGCTTGATTATTGGGTTCATGGCCGATGCAGGCGACTTCTGGATATTACCAAAACGTTGACAGTCTTGGCATCCCTTGTAATATTCAAAACTACCTTCTAATATTGTTGGCCAGAAATATCCAGTTCTTTGGATAACCCATTTCATCTTATAAGCCGATTGATGAGCTCCACATATCTCTTCATGCACCTCACCCATCAACACCTTGGCCTCTTCTTGATTCAGGCATTTGAGTAAGGCCCCATCGATCGTTTTGTAATACAGCTGATCATCCAGCAAAACGTATTTAGTCGATTTATACCTTAGCTTTCTGGTAACTTTTCGTGATGGATTTCTAAGGTAGTCGACTATCTCAACTCTCCACTCATTATCCAAGGTTTCATTGCTCAAGATTTCTTGAATTACTTGATAACCTGATGCACTTTGAGCCAAATGGTTAGCTTCTTGATTCTGTGCCCTCGGAATGTGCTGAAATGAGACATGAGGAAACTCTTTGAGCAACCTCTGACACTCATCATAATATCTCCTCAAAGTGTCTTCTTTGCACTCATATAGGCCGATCAACTGATTAATAATTAACAGTGAGTCTCCAAATATTTCAATTGCTTCGGCCTTTACCTCATGAAGAAGTTGAATCCCTCTCAGAACAGCCTCATATTCTACTTGATTGTTGGTAACCATTGGCTTGGTTGAAAAGGCAAACTCAAAATTTGCCAGTCGAGGTGAAATAATAACAATACCAATGCCACCACCTTGCTTGCAAGATGATCCATCAAAGAATAATGTCCAAGGCACCGGCTCTACATAATACATGCTTGGTTTATGATGCTGGGTGACAAAATCGGCTATTACCTGCCCTTTGACTGCTTTAGTCGATTCGTACCTCAAGTCAAACTCTGACAACATGAGAATCCATTTTCCCACTCTCCCAATTAGTATCGGCATCGATAACATGTGCGTGATTACGTTAGCCTTGGAAACAACCGTACATTCAGCTGACAATAAGTAATGCCTCAACTTGGTGCAAGAGAAACATAAGCACAATCATAACTTTTTGGTGGGAGAATATCTTGTTTCTAGATCTAGAAGTCTCCTGCTTAAATAGAAAACCACTCGCTCCTTTACTTCAAACTCTTGCATCAGGACCGATCCAATTGTTTTGTCATCGGCTGATATGTACAACTTGTAAGGCTTACCCTACCGAGGAGGAACTAGCACGGGTGGGCGCTTCATATACTCTTTTATCTCTTCAAACGCCTTTTGTTGTACGTCACCCCATCTGAATTCTTGATTGTTCTTCAATTTCAACACGGGAGAAAATGGAAGAACCCTTCCCGACAAATTTGAAATAAACCTTCTGATGAAATTAATCTTGCCAAGCAAAGATTGCAACTCTATCTTAGTGGTCAGGGGCACTGCATCGTCAATTGCTTTCATGCTCTTCTAATCGACCTCAATCCCCCTCTCAAGGACCATAAAACCCAAGAATTGCCCAGCTGATACTCCAAAGGCACACTTATTAGGATTCGTCTTCAGACCATGCTTTCTTGTGCATTCCAGAGCCTCCCTCAAATCAGCTAGATGCTCTTTGTACCCTATTGATTTTATCATCACATCATCAATGTAGATTTTGACAATCCTACCGATCAACTTATGAAAGATATAATTCATTGCCCTTTAATAAGTGGCACCAGCATTCTTTAGACCGAAGGTCATCACAACCCACTCGAACAAGCCGATCACGCCGGGGCACCTAAAAGTGGTCTTTGCTATGTCCTCTTCAGCCATGAAAATTTGGTTATACCCTGCATTGCCATCCATGAATCTAATAACCTTGTGCCTGGCTGCTGCATCTACTAACATATCGGCTATTGGCATCGGATAACCATCCATGGATGTGGCTTTGTTCAGATCCCTGAAATTAATGCAAACCCTCAATTTTCCATTCTTCTTGTATACAGGGACAATGTTCGATATCCACTCTGCATATCGGCATGGTCGGATGAACTTCGCCTCCAGTAGCCTCTTAGTCTCCTTTTTAATATCATCAAGCACGTTCGGATTGAATCTCCTTGGGGCTTGCTTGAATGGCCGATATCCAAGTTTGATTGGCAACCGATGTTCAACAATTGACCAGTCTAAACCAGGCATCTCGTAGTATTCCTAAGCAAAGCAGTCTTTAAATTCCTTCAATAAATTAATTAATTCCCGCCTATACTCCGGGCCCAATTTAGCACTTACATACATCGGCCTAGGTCTATCTCCAGAACCAATATCCACTTCTTCCAATTCATCAGGCGATGTGAAGTCGTGCCCTAGTTTATCATCTGTACCATCTATTGGATTATCCATTAACACAAATTTTCAAAGTCGACTGCTTGGATCGACAGTGGGCTTTCACCATTGATTCTAAATTTCGATGGCAAAAGAAAAGTCATTTGGATATTAGCCTATGGTTGCTTTCTATCGGTTATTTGTTTATCACGCCATACTAGAGTTTTACTGGATGCCTGAGCCTATTCCATCTCTTTATTCCTTAGGCATTGCACCCTTCTCTTCTGGCTTCTTGTCAATCCTCTAGGGCACCACTGGCCCTCTTGCCAGACATGTTCCCTCTGGTTGCTTCCTTCTTCATGATCAGCCCAGTCTTGGTCAACAACTCTTTTTTCCACCCGATCATGAATACTTTTATTTTTTAAGCGCCGATCCATGCTATTGTGATGATATGCATCCTGAGCATGGATAGACCGATGGTTGATTTGAGATTGCCTAAACTCCCAATATTGATTGCTTCATTCTGGACAATCATGTCTGGTAGGCAATTTCAAACCTTTGTTCCAGCAGTATCTGAAGAAAGAACAATTCCAGTGCGATTTAGCTTGCTTCCTTTCATACCATTCTTCTTCCAATTGACGCTGGTATTCTTAATCCTTTAGCCACCGCTGATAATCCTTTTCCTTCTGCCGCTTCCACTTATTCAACAGGATTCGAGATGTAACTTGCGGCTTCATCACTCCATCCTTTGATGTTTCCCCCTGCTCATATCGGCTCCTCTACTGATCACGATGTTTTCTAATCTCTCTGTATTCATCAACCGATACTTGCATCTTGGGATCAACTATTCTAGCTTCTCTCAATCTGGCCGATGTTAGGACTTTAGTCTTTCCTTGAATATCCCAACATCAACCATATTTTGATCTCCTAAGAAAGGATTATCATCAACTTTCATCTTTCGAGGCGTATCGAACTTGAGCCTCCCTTGCTGAATAGCCCTTTATATATGTTGCCGGAAAATTCTGCACTCATTAGTGGAATGAGAAGTAGCATTATGGAACTTGTAGAACTTTTTATTCTTCAACTATTTAGGGGGTAACATAACATGATTGTCCAACAATTTGATCTGGCCTTTCTCAAGTAAGAAGTCAAAGAGCTTGTCCGATTTTGTGACATCAAAGTCATAGCTCTCCTTAACTCCTCTTCCCCAAGGATTTGACACCATTACTGTCTTCTTGCCCCAATTCCATTCAGCTACAGCAACCTCCTCTTCTTCATCTTCATAGCCGTCTTCAATTGAGTATGGATCATAAGCTTCGGCTACTGTGGTGCTCTTCTGGAATCGGGTATCTCTGCGCATACTCTAGAATTGGCTATTGAGCGCTGCCACCCATTGAGCCAATTGTCCTAAGTTGTCAAACTCTTGTCCTAGCAGCTTTTCTCTCCACATTGTCAGCATTCCTTGGATGGCTAGAGCAGCTAGCTGATCATTGGCCAAGCTCAATGAGAAACATAGATTCTTAGTCTCTCGGAATCTCTGAAGAACTCAGTGCCCGATTCATTAGTCCTCTGTCTCATGGTTGTCAAATCGGTTATTTTCTTCTCTCCAGTCCTAGTGTAAAAATATGTATGAAATGTCTTCTCTAGGTTAGCCCAATTGGCAATGAAGTTGACTGGTAGTGACGAGAACCAAGTGAAGGCCGGCTCTGACAGGGACAAGGAGAAGAAACGAACTCGATGGGCATCCTCAACTGATGCTTCGCCCAATTGTATAAGATACCGACTGACATGTTCCATTGTGCTTGTACCATCTTGACTAGTGAACTTGGCGAATTCTGCTTCGGTGCTCTATTCTATCTATAGGACTGTCGTCGCCTGTTGCTCCACGGTGAGCTGGTGACCCAATAATTTCTAGTGTCCACTTAAAACTAAATATAGCGATTTTATTCCATGTTGTCCTATAAGGCCGTTCGACTGATGGTTTCTGCGGCTGATAAGCCGGCTAATGCTGTTTTGTTGTAAGAGAAAAACACTATACCATGGCTGATAAACAGGGCTGATAAGTTCAAACGAACAGGGCGATAATAGTAATAGCATTTTTTTGCAATTACAAAACATGCTCTACACTGATTTTGCACAGTACGTAGGCCCATATGCTCTTTTTCGGTGTGCTCTATTCTATGCATGCATATAGACGCTGCTTCACCACCGCTGTTGGTTCAGTTTCGGTGTTCTGATTATCGGCTGGACAGCTGTACATCCTATAGGACCGTCGTCGCTGCCTCCGTGGTGAGCTAGTGACCCAATAAGGGCATGTACAGCCCTGGGGTCATCTCCAAGAGCCTCAAATCTGATGTACAGATAACTCAAAAATAGGTCGTATAACCTGCCAGAGAGTCATCTGCAAGCTGTTTAATACTTAAAAGATAGGTCATACTGAAAGGATCAAGATGCCCAAGAGGGGAGGGGTGAATTGGGCTAATTCTAAATTTTCTTGCAATAATTAAATCCTACGGTTAGCCCAATTAACCCCTTGTGCCTAGAAAAATGTTTCTATTAATCTAACGCACAACGGACTTGCAACCTATGTTCCAAACTTACTCTAGCATGGCAATTCTATGAATGTAAGAACAAGTATTGAATTGCTCAAAGTAAATGCTCAAAGTAAATGCTCAGAGTAAATAGAGAGAGAGGAACGTGGTGATGTTTTGCCGAGGTATCGGAGAGTCGCCACTCCCCACTAGTCCTCGTTGGAGCACCCGCGCAAGGGTGTAGCTCCCCCTTGATCCGCGCAAGGATCAAGTGCTCTCTACGGGTTGATTCTTCGACACTCCATCGCGGTGAATCACCCACAACTGCTCACAACTTGAGTTGGGTCACCCACAAGCTCCGCCGGGTGATCACCAAGCTCCCAATCACCACCAAGCCGTCTAGGTGATGGCGATCACCAAGAGTAACAAGCACGAACTCTCACTTGACCACGCGAAGCCTAATGAGAACGGTGGATGCACACTTTGCTACTCTTGATTCACTAATGAGGCTACTCTCTTGGATTCTCAAATCTCAATCACCTCACTAGGATCTTGCTCTTCTTGGTACTCACAAACGTGTTTCTCAGCTATTAGAATGAGCAAAAGTAACTCCACACACGAGTGGAGCTTCTATTTATAACACTGGCTAAAAAACGAACCGTTCTGTGCTTCTGTGGGGTGACCGGATGCTCCGGTCATGTTGACCAGACGCTCCGGTCAGTTCAACCCGCACACCAGTGATTAAGTGTTGATCGGACGCTGGCAGGGTCCGATCACCACTGACGGAACACGTCCGGTCACATTTAACCCTCACTGGAACCTTACTATACTTGACCGGACACAGAACCCCTAGGGCCCGGTCAGTACTGACCGGACACATCCGGTCGCAGATTTTCTCATCTAGAACCTTACCGGAGTCGACTAGACGCTGGACCTCAGCGTCCGGTCACTTGACCACTCAGCGTCCGGTCGCGCTAGACACAATCTCCTTGGTCAAATGAACCGATCAGAACCTGTGGCTAGCATCCGGTCAGTACTTGACCCTCCATTCACTTCCAACTCTCGATCATATGAGAATGAAGTTTGCTCCATTGGATCTTAGGCATATGTTGGAGCTACCTAGCGCTAGTTTTAACAAGTGTGCACCACACCTAACTCACTAGACTCACCTAGGTCAAGCTACCCGTCCATACCCGCCTTAATAGTATGGCCAAAGGAAAAACAAAGTCCTAAACTACTCTAAGTGTCTCTCCAACTCTAATCGACACTTAGAACTAGTCATCCTTAACCTTGTCGTCCATCCTTTGAAAACCGAAACGATTTCCATCGTAGGGGCATGACAAACATGATTGCCCAATCGATCTCCCTTACCATGACCTAACTTAATTGCCTCTACAAAACACACGTTAGTCATAGTAATCTTGTATTGTCATTAATCACTAAAACCCAATTAGGGGCCTAGATGCTTTTAATCTCCCCCTTTTTGGTGATTGATGACAATACCACCTCGAGTATGTGAAAGAGTTGAGGTTTTTGACATGCTTGGTTCATATAAGCTTTTGTCAATAAGAACAAAGTAGATAGGCAAGCTTATATGACCCAAGCCAACACGATGTACTCAAAAGATATGAATTAAGCATGAGTACAAGTAATAAAGCTCATTTGCATCGGAGTTAAGCGCGGAAGCAAAAGCAAATGAGCATTACACAAGTGATATGACATATAAAGGAATTCAAAGTAGAGAGCACACATGTCATATATCACAATCACGTAGATATCACTATCACATAGATATAATAGTATGCATGAAAGTAATCACACGAATGCATAATAGTAATAGTGTATCACACAAATAAAACTCCAAATGTATATAATAGACTAATAGCTAACCAAGCTCTCCCTAAAAGTCGCTCCCCCTGAGTCTACATACTCGAACCCTCTCCCCCTTTGGCGTCAAACACCAAAACCTAAGGGTCAAACGGTGGGGCTGTAGTGGATGAGCCGAGCGCTAAGGTACGAGGAGCAAGCTAGAACTGGGCGCCATCATCATCTGACCCTGAGCTCTGTACTAACTGACCCTTTGTGGCTGGAAGCGTCGCTGAAGCGGTCTGGGTCTGAGCTAGGGCAGTTACAGCCTGTGATGCTGCTGGTATGTCTATCGTAGGATCTGAAGATGCGACAGAAGAAGGGAGCCTCTGAGTAGTCACAACGACGGGAGCTACTGTAGAAGGACCTGGGGCATGCATATGTGGCGGTGTAGGCATCCCTGTCAACTCGCTAAAAGATGCTCCAAGACTCCTGGAGACTGACACGTCAGGCACAAATAGCGAGGATGACTGATCTGGTGTGAAGCCCGTCTGGAATGATGTGAAACGTGGGGCTACCACTGGCGAAGATAACCACTAGGAAACCTATACTATCAGTGAAGCAAACGGAGCTAGAGGCTGTCCCTGACTCTAAAGCCCACTGGGCTGTACTGCTAGAGTCGTCATAGTGGTAGTAGGCTGACCAATCTAGGGTGAAAGCTGTGGCTATGGGGCCCCAATGGCTGTCACTACATGCTGCATGAATCCCAATAGCTACTGCTGCATGAGTAACTATTGCTGATGCATCTGCTGCTGCTGTTGCTGAAGGACCTGCTGCTATCACTAGAACTCGTCCTAATGAGCCTGAAACTGTGCAAAGTTGGCAGCGGTCTCCTGAGCCTATCTAGCCTGATCCTGCTGCATCCGCTCAAGGATAGCAATCAAAGCAGGGTCCGTCTACGGGGCAGGTAGAGCTGAGCTAGAACTACCGGCCTCTGCATCATGTCTGTGTGGAGGCATCTGAGGAATAGGCAGGTAGTCATCATCCGAACTGTCACTAGACTCGCTCCTCTCCTCCTGATCCTCAAGCTGCTCCTCCTCAGTAGCTGCTATGCCTCTAATAATCTCGTCCTGCTGAGCTGTGGACTCTGGTACATCTAGACGATGACGAGGCTGAGTGGGTGCCTATGGTGTGCTATGCCTGATCCTCTGTGCCATGTTATAAGCTGGAAACTCTGTGGTGGCACCTCTGTACTCCGCAATCATATCTGGTGTCCTAACTTGCACAGCCTTGAGAATAAGGAATGTGATCCAATGTGCATATGGAAGCTGCCTGTGACCCTTGAAGCCCTTAGCTATAGTATCCTCCATCTCTGATAGAAGGAGGTCCCAAATATCAAACACTGTCTGCTGCATCAGGGTGTTGAGGAGCCAAAGCTGGAGGCGAGTCAAGCCCTCTCTATATCCCATCCTAGGAAGTAGTGTCCTCCTTATGATAGCCTCTAGCACTCAAGTTGTAGGAGTAAGGTCACTGTGGTTACTCCTCGACCCCTCACCAAAGGGCTCCTTGAAGCAATGGCGCACAAGATCTGTAGGGGGGCACCATACCACCATGAGGACACCTAGGAGGCTCTTGCTATCCATAACATACCTCATGTAACCTGACAGGCTGCTCCTGTAACCTTAGTATCTCCCTGGCCCTCTGACTCATCATCCTATAGTCTCTGCCTCTGAATGCAAAGTGTATAAAGCTATGCTACGGGTCATTGTAGAGCGAAGCATAGAACTACCGAACCCAAGATGGTACATACAATCCTGTCTGACCAATCAGATCTGTCAGCCCCGGCAGATATGTAAGGTAGGGGCGAATGTGCTCTCCAGCTGCTACGACTATAGCCTCTATGTTGTAGACTCTTTGAGATCTAATGACCGCTCTACTGTTCAGATAAGCATTATAGAAATCCTTCTGCAATGGCATGTAGAAACCCTCTGATGCTCTCTCATCCCTCCTGGGTGGAAACCACACATCAAACTCCATGAAGCGAAGTTGCTGAACCTGCTTGGCTGTGGCGGCCCTCAAGTCAAGGTGGGTCACTAGAGGCGGACCCTGTGGTCTAGGCGGTGGGCGTGAGCCCCTGTGCTGAGTAGTTGGCCTCGGTGAGACTGGAACACGGGTACGACCAGAGCGGCGTAGCTATGGCTGGGGTGCCTGCTCGGTCTCCATGGCCTCCTCGGCCTGCTGACCCTCTTGAGTCTGCTATGACGGCTGTCCCTCCTGTGTCTCCTGAGCTGGCTAAGGCTCTGCTGGTGGGGGCTACTGCTGTGACTCCTGCTGTGACTCCTCCTGAGGCTAAGGATCCACAATGGGAAGACGTCGTCCTGCCATCATGATAGTCCCAGGTGGACTACCATGAAGATGCTCAATATGCTCAAGTCTGCCCTACGCCTCTGGTGACAGATGATCTACAATGACAACTCCACTGCGGGCACCTCCTCTCTCGGCATGCTCTGCGGCCTCTACAACTGCTGCTGCTCTCGTTGTCTCTACATCAGGGTACTTGTGCTTCTTTGATGCAATCTTCTTCGTCGCCTTGCCTTTAGGTCCTATAGGCTGGCGTGTGGGGGCCTCCGATCATCATCTCCTAGACCACCACCAACGTTCTTGGTGCAAGCCATCTGATCTAACTAGAACCACTACCGCTAAAAAGACCAACTGTCCACTGACACTTTCGAGGCTTGGCCTCGATCCATACCCGCGAGCTTGGCTCCGAGTTAACTGACAACAGCACCTGTCACCTCAACGACACCAACTTGCTGCATGATGGAATAGATAGATATACAAATAAATACGATATATCTAATAGATGCAAAACCCAATGAGAGCAAGCAATGTAGGTACAAAATTGAATCAATTGGCTTGCTACCTGACGAAACGGTGATCCGATGAAAAGAGAAGTGACACGTGGGGAACCATCGAATCTAGAGTTAGGGTTGGCAGTGAACAATGAATTGACGGCCCTGAGGGTTGCAATGATGGCCCTGGAGCATTGGTAGTGGCACAGATGGCGCTAGGGCGTTGGCGCGGCTCAATGGCATGCTGGGTGGCACTGTTGTGGTGGCTTCTGCGATGTGGGTAGGCAAAGCACGGTGGCTGCATTAGCTGGATAGGGCGTGGTGGTGCGGTGAACATGAGCGCAGCGTGGAGGTGGGTGCGCCATAGACATGGGGAGGCTCTCGGTGGTGCGTGGGTGGAGCTTGATGGCGCTGGCGCAGGGAAGTGCTATGTGGGCGCAGCGACGGCGGAGGCACGACGGCGTGGGCAGAGGCGAGCGTGGGCAGCACTTCAGTGGCTAGGGCTTGCGGTGGCTTGGGACTAGAAAGGCTCGGCGATGTGGACGGTTAGGGCAAACACACGCACGAGATTTGGATTAAATAAGGGTCCCCCAACGAGTCAGAAAAGGAGACGGGGAAAGAGATCTGATGCCGCACGAAATCTACTGACCGGACGCTCTGGTGGTAGCGACCGGACGCTACCACCCAGCGTCCGGTGGATTCCAGAGAGGTCCAATTCCTCTAGAATCATGACCAGACGTGTCCGGTGGACACCGACCGGACGTAGCCAGAGTCTGGTCAACTTAGCCTTTGTCTTCTTCACATGATTGGACGCTGAGACATCTTCTGACTGGACGCTGAAAGATAGAGTCCGGTCACTCCTTCGCAGCAAGTTCACGTCCTGGACTTCATGTTTGATTCGAACTTCATCATAATAAGCTTCTATGTTTGTGTTGTCAAATTCTTTCCCATTATCACTTCTTATCCTCTTGAGCTTCACTTCAAATTCATTTTGTGCTCTCTTGGCAAACTTCTTGAAGCAAGATGCAACTTTGGATTTGTCATGAAGAAAGAATACCCATGTATACCTTGAATAGTCATCAACAATCACAAGACAATAAAGATTTCTTCCTAAACTCTTGTATGTTGTTGGTCCAAATAAATGCATGTAAAGGAGTTCTAGCACTCTTGTGGTTGACATGAAAGCTTTGGTTGGATGAGTATTTGCAACTTGCTTGCCGGCTTCACATGCACTACAAAGCTTGTCCTTTTCAAACTTCACATCCTTCAACCCTCTCACCAAATCATTCTTCATAAGCTTCTTGAGTGAGCTCATCCAAACATGAGCAAGTCTTCTATGCCATTGCCACCCAAGTGATGTTTTGGTGAATAGACAAGTCTTCAAATTTGCATCTTTGGAGGTGAAGTCCACTAGATATAAGTTGTTGTATCTAAATCCATTGAATATCACTTTGATTATCATCTACCTTGGATACAACAACCTCCTTCTTGGTAAACAAGCATTGGAAGCTAAGATCACACAATTGTCCAACGGATAGCAAGTTGAAGCTCAATGAAGCAACATAAAGCACATTGGAGATGGAATGATCATTTGATATTGCCACTTTGCCCAATCCTTTAACCTTGCCCTTTGAGTTATCTCCAAATGTTATTCTCTCTTGTCCATCTACCTCTTCATCTAGTGAGGTGAACATACGAGGATCACCGGTCATATGTTGAGTGCAACCACTATCAATAACCCAATGACTTCCACCGGTCTTGTAGTTCACCTACACATAAGAGATTCAAGCTTTAGGAACCCAAACTTGTTGAGGGCCCTTCACATTCTCAACAAGTGACTTAGCCACCCAAATCTTCTTAGGCCTATTCTTGTTAGGGGGTCCTAAGAACATGACTTTCATCTTTCCACTAGAATCCTTTCTAAGCATGTAGTGAGCATTGAAGGCAAAGGGTCTAGCATGCTTGGGCAAGGGTTGTGGTGGTGGAGTTTGGCACTCATGAGCAAAGTGGCCTTCTTGTCCACACTCAAAACATCTCTTTGGCTTTGGCTTTGGCTTTGATTGTTGTTGTTGAACTTGAGCCTTCTTCTTCTCTACACTTGCCACATATCCAATGCCACTTCTATCCATCTTCATGATGGTGTTCATGAGTAGCTCACTTTGGAGATGCTTGCCTCTTGCAAACTTGCTCAATCCCATCTTGAGATGCTCTTTCTCCATCTTAAGCTTCTTGTTCTCTTCCTTGAGAATATCATTGTTCTTCTCTTCCTTGAGCTTCTTGTTCTCTTCTTTGAGCTTCTCATTCTCAAGGATCAACTCTTCATCATGCTTAAGAGTTTCTAGCCAATGGTGTTGTGGCTTTTCATCTCTTCAAGATCTTTCATGAGCTTTTCATTTGTATTCTTGAGCTTGACATATTCATCATAGTCATTGCACTCAACCACTTTCTTGCCTTTGCCACTAGATCCTTGCTCAATGCTCTCATCAATCAAATCATCATATGATGTAGCTATATCAATCTTGACAACATGGTTAGTAGCATCATGTGGCTCATTTGGTAAAAATTCTTGAGCAATAACAAGAGTATCATAATTGATCTTTAGAGTTGTATGTTCATCTTTTAGCTTGTTGTGGCTAGTGATGAGCTCATTGTGCACCCACTCAAGTTTATCTTTAAGCTCTTTCTTAGAAGATTTGAGCTCCTTGAGTTTGGATGATATAGCATCATTTGTCTCTTTAAGCTCAACATTAGCCTTTTCCAATGTATCGCATTTTGCTAAGAGTGAATCATTTTTAGCATCAAGCTTTTTATTTTTAGCTCTACTCTTTCTAATGATCTTAGTGTATTGTCTTAGTATTTTGACAAGATCATCATATGAAGGTGAATCATCATCATCGCTATCGCTATCATCATCACTAGCTTGCTCATCATCACTACTATCATCATTATTAGTTACCTTGCGTTCACCCTTGGCCATAAGGCATAGGTGTGTAGAGGATGATGGCGATGGTGGCGGTGAAGATGAAAGATCAATAGCAATGGCGGCCACCTTCTAATTTTCACTATCATCATCGGATGATCCACTAGATGAATCAATGTCCGTGAGCCAATCACCGATGATGTAGGCCTTTCCACTCTTCTTCTTTTTGTGGAAGTCCCTCTTTTTGCCATCTCTCTTCTTGTATGGCTTGTTCTTCATCTCATC
Source organism: Miscanthus floridulus (assembly GCF_019320115.1). Classification (NCBI taxonomy): domain Eukaryota; kingdom Viridiplantae; phylum Streptophyta; class Magnoliopsida; order Poales; family Poaceae; genus Miscanthus; species Miscanthus floridulus. The sequence goes on along the minus strand of NC_089588.1, from coordinate 112,806,702 downwards.
TTTATCTTCGTTACTTGAGTCATCTTTCTTGCCCTTGTTCTTATTCTTGAACTTGTCTTTCTTGGGCTTGGTGCATTGATGTGCTAGATGACCAAGTTCACCACAATTGAAGCAATCCATTTCGGAGATTGGCTTTCTTCTAGAGCTTGTGAAGAACTTCTTCTTCTTGCCATCGAACTTGATGCCACTCTTGTTTAGCTTCTTTAGCATTTCGGCGGCTTTCTTCACCATGAGAGCAAGATCTTCATCTTCATCTTCTTCATCACTTGAGCTCTCATACTCAAGTCTTGCTTTGCCCTTATCTTGGCTAGCTTTGAATGCTATGTCCTTCTCTTTCTTCTTGGTAGAGGATGAGCCATCTTGTGGCGTGATGTGCATGTACATCTCATGAGCATTGATCTTTCTCAAGATTTGTGTCGGTGTAGCGGTGGAAAGATCACCTTGGTGTAGCACGGTCACAATATGCCCATATTTGTCAATGGGAAGGACACTCAAGATCTTTCTCACAACGTCGGATGGTGACATTTGAGTAAGTCCAAGCCCATTGACTTCCTCTACAAGAACATTCAAACGTGAATACATCTCATTAGCACATTCTTTGGGAAGCATCTCAAATGAATTTAGCTTTTTAATCACAAGATGATAGCGTTCCTCATGCTCACTCTTGGTTCCCTCATGGAGTGCACAAACATCCGACCATAGTGCATGGGCATCTTTGTGGTTCCTTACACGGTTGAACACATCTTTGCAAAGGTCTCTAAAGATGGTGTTCCGAGCCTTTGCATTCCACTTTTCATAATTAACCTCATCGCCTTGTAAGTGTGTAGCATCCCGAGGTTTTGGGAAGCCTTGTGAGGCGGCTCTAAGAATACCAACGTCTAGAGCTTCTAAGTACGCCTCCATGCGGATTTTCCAATATGTAAAGTCATCTCCCTCAAAGATAGGAGGAGGTCCATCCCCATGAGACATCTTGCTCTAAGCGATTAAGCTTAAAAACATGAGCACGAGGCTCTGATACCAATTGAAAGGATCAAGATGCCCAAGACGGGGGATGAATTGGGCTAATTCTAAATTTTCTTGCAATAATTAAATTCTACGGTTAGCCCAATTAATCCCTTGTGCCTAGAAAAGTGTTTCTATTAATCTAACGCACAACGGACTTACAACCTATGTTCCAAACTTACTCTAGCATGGCAATTCTATGAATGTAAGAACAAGTATTGAATTGCTCAAAGTAAATACTCAAAGTAAATGCTCAAAGTAAATAAGAGAGAGGAACGCGGCGATGTTTTGCCGAGGTATCGGAGAGTCGCCACTCCCCACTAGTCCTCGTTGGAGCACCCGCACAAGGGTGTAGCTCCCACTTGATCCGCGCAAGGATCAAGTGCTCTCTACGGGTTGATTCTTCGACACTCTGTCGCGGTGAATCACCCACAACCGCTCACAACTTGAGTTGGGTCACCCACAAGCTCCGCTGGGTGATCACCAAGCTCCCAATCACTACCAAACCATCTAGGTGATGGCAATCACCAAGAGTAACAAGCACGGACTCTCACTTGACCACGCGAAGCCTAATGAGAACAGTGGATGCACACTTTGCTACTCTTGATTCACTAATGAGGCTACTCTCTTGGATTCTCAAATCTCAATCACCTCACTAGGACCTTGCTCTTCTTGGTACTCACAAATGTGTTTCTCAGCTGTTGGAATGAGCAAAAGTAACTCCACACACGAGTGGAGCTTCTATTTATAACACTAGCTGAAAAGCAAACCATTATGTGCTTTTGTGGGGTGATCGGACGCTCCGGTCATGTTGACCAGACGCTCCGGTCAGTTCAACCCACACACTAGTGATTAAGTGTTGACCGGACGCTGGCAGGGTCCAATCACCACTGACCGGACACGTCCAGTCGCATTTAACCCTCACATGAACCTTACTGTAATCGACCAGACGTAGAACCCCCAGGGTCTGGTCAGTACTGACCGGACGCGTCCGGTCACAGATTTTCTCTTCTGGAACCTTACTAGAGTCGACCAGATGCTGGACCTCAGCGTCCGATCACTTGACCACTCAATGTTCGGTCGCGCTAGATGCAATCTCCTTGGTCAAATGAACTGACCGAACCCTGCGGCCAGCGTTCGGTCAGTACTTGACCCTCCATTCACTTCCAACTCTTGACCATATGTGAATGATGTTTGCTCCATTGGATCTTAGGCATATGTAGGAGCTACCTAGCGCTAGTTTTAACAAGTGTGCACCACACCTAACTCACTAGACTCACCTAGGTCAAGCTACCCGTCCATACCCTCCTTAATAGTACGGCCAAAGGAAAAACAAAGTCCTAAACTACTCTAAGTGTCTCTCCAACTCCAATCGACACTTAGAACTAGTCATCCTTAACCTTGTCGTCCATCCTTTAAAAACCGAAATGATTTCCATCGTAGGGGCATGACAACCATGATTTCCCAATCGATCTCCATTACCATGACCTAACTTAATTGCCTCTACAAAACACACATTAGTCATAGTAATCTTGTATTGTCATTAATCACCGAAACCCAATTAGGGGCCTAGATGCTTTCACGTACAATCTGAAGTATTCGATGTAGCCAAAATCAAACATGAACATCATTTTATATACCATTATGTTGCTATTTGATAAATAATGGATCACTATTTTTTTAGTCTATAGTACTATCTTAGAGCCTGTTGTGCTAAATATGATGAAATAGACATACCGAAAAAGCACAATTCCTTGAGGTAGAGCAGCCTAAAATGTAGAACGAATGCTCAAAGTTAATTTTGTCCTAATCAATATTTTTGCACGCTAGTTGCCTAATTGGTGACACAAAACATCAATAGTTCTGTAGCACACTAGTGCGCAGTGATACAAGCAACAGAAGCACCGCAGTTTCAGAAAATTAGCAAACACCTAAACTGAACATGGCCATCCCAAGCCCTGCGTATCCAAATCGACTCGAAGGCGTGCATCGACACCGGTGGCATGCTTGAACACCGGCGAGGTGCTGGAGGTCCAGACTAGCATGTGCAAGTCCTTCCTCTTGGCCGCCACGGCCTAAAGCTCCAGTGAGTATCCGCTGGCGCCCTTCTCATCTCTTGCTCCTCCATTGGTCACCAGAGATTAGAACCGTCGCTGCTGTCGCCGTGCCCTTGCTCTTCGTAGCAGGCTTCGTGCTCCTACGCTCTTCCGCCACCGCACTTGACACTTGCTATGGAAGAGATGGGATGCGGAGGGAAAGGAAGGTGGCACACACTGAAGAAACTACTCCACATATCCCTGTTCCCACAGCCAGATCCGAGTCCACCTAGGAGCACGGGCCCTTACCATCGTCTCGTGAGGCGACGAGGGCGCCGTCTGTTTGCCCTCACGGGGTTGTTTTTTTGCAAAGTTCAGAGGATGGACACGGCACAAAGGGACGCGTTGTGCGTGCCCTAATTCCTCATGTCCACTTAAAATTAATTACAACAATTTTATTTCATGTTGTAATAAACGTATGAGCAGACGTAGCTTAATTACTCCAGGTGTCATTATACAAGTCACGGGCCCGGCCCATTTTCCTTCCTCTCAGCCTGCCCTGCCCGTTCACGCAGGGACCGCCGCCGCCGCACGGGCAATTCGGGCGGACCAACTCCTTGCGCCGCCAGCCACCCCCTTGCCGGCTCCCGTCATCCAGTGTGGCAGGTATTAATGCTTTCTACCTTGATTTGGTTGGTTCGTTCATAGATGGTTTGGTAGTCACAATATATTAGGCACCATTGGCCAAACAAACTTGTTTTAAACCAAACAAAATTCAGTCTTGCACTCTTGCTTACAGCAGTCTACAACCTTCAAATCAATGTGAAAAGTTAAAAGGGTGAGCGAGTCATACCTCATCCATGACACCATCGACAACCAAAAGCCCAAAGCCGGCGAGATGGATGAGACAAAAAGCAAGGGAGAAAGAGAACAGGGAGAAGGAAGCTCCAAAAGAACGTAACAAGTGAACAGAACCAAGAGAAGAAGGCACGAAGGAGGAAATAAGCTGGGGCCGCGCCTGTATACCTGCCTATCATGCTAGGTGGGGTGGCACGACGCCACCTAGGAATGGGTCAATGTTCCACGCTATAAGGAAAATGGACCCTTGGCCCATTTACTTTGGATTTTGGTGTTTGATGACTAACACAACCAAATTGGACTAATGAATTTGCAAGTGTTTGTTTTGTAGTTCAATAGGATGCAAGACATAACTTAGATGAAGGCGACGTGATGATTCGATGATCAACACGATAAGCAAGACCTTAGGAGCACAAGAGAAGACCCAAGATATCAAGCAAAGTCCAAGCATGAAGATAGAAACCAAGCTGTACGCAAGATCATAAAGAAACAAGCTCACAGAGGTGACCGGACGTTGGACCGGATGCTCTGATCAAGAGGCTCGGTAGACAGACGTCAGCAGCAGCGATCGGACGTTGGATTGGATGCTGGTGGCTAAACCGACCGGACGTAGGACAACAAAGTCCAGTCGAGTATAGAGAGGTTCTAGAGCGGCAAAAATACGACCGGACGTGTCCGGTCAGGACGATTTCAGCGTCCGGTTAGTAGCAGAAAAGCGGGATTTCATCCCCAACGGCTACTTTCTCAGTGGGGCTTATAAATACAACTCCCAACCGACCATTTGAGTAGAGTGGAGCTAAGGAAACATACCAAGGGTGTTGATACACCATTTTAGTGATCTCCACTTGCATAGAGCTTAGTGATTCATTAGGTGATTAGCGTAAGTGCTTAGGTTGATTAGACCACCGCTCATGTGCTTGCTCTAGGTTTAGGCCTAGTGTTTAGTGAGGTTTGCATACCTCTCACCACTCGGTGCTTGCACACACCATTGTTGTACATTGGAGGGGCTTGAAGTCTTGCGAGATCACACCAACCGCGTTTGTGGTGTGGCCGCCACCGTGTACCAGAGGGAACAAGGCCCGCGTCGGTTCGGCCGGAAGCTTGATAGTGAAGACAACGGGGAGCATCCGGGAGAGGCTTGTTGGAAGGCACGTCGGAGACCCACTTGCACATGGGGAAGGCCCGAGGCTATCCACGGAGTTACCCGACCGGGAGCTTGGCCCTTACGAGGGATTCCTTGCGATGGGCTCCAACGAGGACTAGGGGGAAGCTTGCGCGCTTCTTGATACCTCGGTAAAAATACCGGAGTCGTCAATAGGAGTTTGCATATCTCTACCTTGGTCTTTAGCTTCCGCATTTACATTGATTGCATTACTCCTTTTGCGGTAGAGATAGCAACCACTAGCCAAACCATAATTGCACATTTAGATAGTTTATCTTTTGCATAGGTTTAGCTAAGGTTAGAAAAAGAGGCCATAGTTTAGAGTTAGAATTTTAAGTTGCCTAATTCACCCCCCCCCCCCTCTTAGGCATCATGGTCCACTTCAATTGGTATCAGAGCCGGTTGGCTCATTTTGGACCTTTGGCTTAACCGCCGTTGAGTCGACGCTATTTAGAGTGGTTGGGATGGATACCTCTAGGCCTCCACACTTTGATGGCACTAACTTCCCTTACTATAAGGCTAGAATGGCTTGCCACCTTGAGGCGATTGATTTGGGTGTTTGGAGAGTCACTCGTGACGGGATGAAACCCATCAAGAATCCTGAAAAACCCGCAAAGAGTGATGAAAAAGAAATGCATTTCAATGCTAGAGCTAAAAACTGCTTGTTTGAATCATTTAGCATGGATGTGTTTAACCAAGTGTTCACTTTAAATACGGCACATGAAATTTGGTTAACTCCAAGAGCTCCATGATGGCACAAGTAATGTCCGTGAGCAAAAACATTGTCTAGCTAAACAAAATTATGATTCCTTTACGATGAATGATGATGAGCTTGTTCGTGATATGTATTCTTGTTTGAATCTAATTATCAATGAGCTCCATTCAATAGGATTAATAAAGCTAGATGATGCGGACATTGTGAGGAAGATCTCCGTGCTACCACAAAAGAAATATGCAAGCATCATCACCATCCTTCACAATATGGAGGACTTGAGCACAATGACCCTAGGCATAGTCGTCGGAAAGTTAGTGGCATTTGAAATGTCACATAAAATGGGTCAAAAGGAAGCTTCTTCATCAAGCAAAGGCAAAGCTCTCGCATGTAGTGAGAAAAAGAAGATGAAGGGCAAGCAAGTTGAGACAAGCTCAAGCTCAAGCTCCTCAAGTGAAGAAGAAGAAGATGAGGATGATGATGATGATGAAGAAGATTCAAGTGATGATGATCAATCTTCCTCCTCCACCTCCGACCTTGATGAAGAATCAATCAAATTAATCAACAAGGTGGAGAAGATGATCCAAATGCTCAATGTCAAGGGTGTGCCCATCCAAATTCAAGATCTCATTTTCACCAATCAAAGAAATGAGCAAAGAAAGAGAGGATGCTATGGATGCGGCGAGTTGGGGCACTTTGTAGTTTGTCCAAACAAGCCCACACCCAAGACAAAGAAGAAGGCATGCAAGAACCAAGCCCTCACATCAATAAGATCATGGGATAATTCTTCAAGTGAAGAAGACCATCATCACAAGAGGCAAGGCCGCAAGCACTCATCATCAAGCTCTTCACGTGTGTGCCTTATGGCACGAGGTAACGAAAGCTCATCCTCTAGTGAGAGTGATAGTGATGATGATATGCCTTCTTTTGATGAAATTGTGCTACAAAATCTCAATTATGCTAAAGTTTGCACTAGTCAACAAAAGAAGCTAAAAATTTTAAAAGAAAAGCTAGATAGTTCATAAGAAGCATACAAAACTTTACTTGAACAATATGAGAACTTTGCTAATCTCAATGTTGAACTATCTACTAAAATTGAGCAACTTAAGGCTAGTGCAACAACAAATGAATGCACAATCATTGATGAGCAACTTGTAAAGAAAAATGAAAAATTAAAAGAAAGGTTAGCTAGCTCACAAAATGCTTACAAAAGTTTGCTTGCAAAAATGGAAACCATGTGCAAACATTGTGATGAGCTAACTAATAAAGTTGCTAATCTTGAAGCCGTTACTACAACCCCCACCAAGGCATCTAAAAAGAAAAGTTCTATCTTTAACATGTCTAAAAAGGATGCCTCTACTTCTTGTAATGATTTATGTTTAGACTCATCTTTGTGCAACCAAGTTTGTGTGTGGGAAAGTTGTTGTAGATACATGCACACAAGAGGTTGCAAAGGAGAATGAGCAACTCAAGCAAGAAGTAGCTCGCCTCACCAAGGACTTGACTCAAGTGAAAGGCATGGTGAAGCAAGCCCAACTTCATCAAGATAACACCGTCAAGGGAGTGAAAAAGCTTGATGAAGGACAAACCGTGGTTTGCTACGTGTGCCATAAGGAAGGTCACAAGTCCTATGAGTGCAAGGTGAAGAATGGGGGAGGAGCAAAGAAGAAAGAGAAGAAGCAGATAAGCAAGCTCTCCAACACCTACACCAACAAGGTGGACAAGAAGGCCTCCACACCATACTTGTTAAAGAAGAAGAAAAATGACAAGGTTGTGGCCATCAAGGTGAACAAGCAAGCCAACAATGGGGTCAAACGCTTTTGGGTGCCGAAGGAAATCATTTCCAACATGAAGAGCACCAAGAAGGTTTGGATCCTAAAAGGGAAGTGAAGTCCGATGGACTTCGGGAAATTTAGAGACTTGGCAAAGTATGGATGTATTTCATGGGGTGCATCATGATGGACAAAATTATTGCCAAGTGGGCTAGTGAATACTATGGACCCAAATTTCTCTTCCCATGTTAGGTAACTAGATTCTATTTGCTTCAATTGGTATTAGATTTACTTTTTCCCACAATTGGTCTCTTTTAGCATCTAGTTACTATTGATGCCTAGGTTTGTATTTGCATGCTTATATCTTTTGTCATGCATACACTAGGTATTTTATATGGTAGGCTTGCTTGGTTTTATTCTTATTCCTTGGAGCAATCCTACATGGTTTAAAAATTGTTTAGGAGCATGGCACATAGCTTGTCCTTCAATTGTTCATCTAATATGTGCCAAAGTCCAAATTATAGATAATTTCTCCCGAATATCATCTTCAAAAATGATTCTCACATTCATGAGATGTCATCTTTCAAGTGGTATGTTTTTTTATTCTAAAATCAATGTGCATGTTTCCAACAAGTATTCCATACTTGTGTGCACAAATTTAGGGGGAGGTTACTCTACAAGTTGAATGCTTTGAGACTAACACCTTTTCAAACTTATCATGTGTGTAGTAGTCTTATTGCAAGGAAAATGGAGTCCCTGGAGTTAAGCATCATACTTTAAAGATCCACCACTGGTTGCAAGTGGTAGAAATCAAATTGGTTTCCACATGTGGTATTTCTAAACCAATATCATCATGTTGGTTTCATTTTGATATTTATATGCTTTCTCCATGCATTATATAGATTAAATTCCCATGAGCAAAAATTTGCTAATTATGCATATGCTTTGCACTCGGTCATATGTATGCATATATTTAGGGGGAGCCTTGTCTATATAATATGAGAGTCAAATTTTGTGATCTATTTCACTCTACACACAAAGGATCACAAAGTTTGACCCTCCCTTGTGCTACTAATGTCTTTCTTTTTTTGGTTTTTGATTCCAAAGGGGGAGAATTTAGAGGACCAAAAGCAAGCATTAATCTGTAGTAATGGTCCGAGAAAGGGAGGATAGTGGATTATGCATTAGCCTAAGTAATGGGAAAACTTGTAGGAAGCAAGGCTTAAATCCATAATACCACATGGGGACATTTGCAAGGGCAAGATAAGTTTCTATATAGTCTTACAAGTAGTATCGTTTAGCATCATATAATCTTGTCCCTTGCATTGCATCCTAGCAAGTAGGTAGTTTTTAAATTTCAAAATTCTATTATTTGCTTGCTTTGGTCGTGTTGTCATCAATCACCAAAAAGGGGGAGATTGTAAGGAAAATGGACCCTTGGCCCATTTACTTTGGATTTTGGTGTTTGATGACTAACACAACCAAATTAGACTAATGAATTTGCAAGTGTTTGTTTTGTAGTTCAATAGGATGCAAGACATGACTTGGACGAAGGTGACGTGATGATTCGATGATCAACACCATAAGCAAGACCTTAGGAGCACAAGAGAAGACCCAAAATATCAAGCAAAGTCCAAGCACGAAGATAGGAACCAAGCCGTACGCAAGATCGCAAAGAAACAAGCTCACAGAGGTGACCGGACGCTGGACCGGATGATCCGGTCAAGAGGCTCGGTAGACAGGCGTCAGCAGCAGTGACCGGACGTTGGACCAGACGCTGGCGGCTAAACCAACCGGACATAGGACAGTAGAGTCCGGTCGGGTACAGAGAGGTTTCAGAGCGGCGAAAATGCGACCGGATGTGTCCGGTGGCATGTGACCGGACGCTAGCAATGTCCGATCAGTGGTTCGTGGCTCCAACGGTCAGGACGACCGGACATGTCCGGTCAGGACGATTTCAGCGTCCGGTTAGTAGCAGAAAAGCGGGATTTCATCCCCAACGGCTACTTTCTCAGTGGGGCTTATAAATACAACTCCCAACCGGCCATTTGAGTAGAGTGGAGCTAAGGAAACATACAAGGGTGTTGATACACCATTTTAGTGATCTTCGCTTGCATAGAGCTTAGCGATTCATTAGGTGATTAGCGTAAGTGCTTTTGTGAAGTGCTTAGGTTGATTAGACCACCGCTCGTGCGCTTGCTCTAGGTTTAGGCCTAGTGTTTAGTGAGGTTTGCATACCTCTCACCACTCGGTGCTTGCGCGCACCATTGTTGTACATTGGAGGGGCTTGAAGTCTTGCGAGATCACACCAACCGCGTTTGTGGTGTGGCCGCCACCGTGTACCGGAGGGAACAAGGCCCACGTCGGTTTGGCCGGAAGTTTGATAGTGAAGACGGCGGGGAGCATCTGGGAGAGGCTTGTCGGAAGGCACGTCGGAGACCCACTTGCGCGTGGGGAAGGCCCAAGGCTATCCATGGAGTTACCCGACCGGAAGCTTGGCCCTTGCGAGGGATTCCTTGCGAGGGGCTCCAGCGAGGACTAGGCGGAAGCTTGCGCGCTTCTCGATACCTCGGTAAAAATACCAGAGTCGTCAACGGGAGTTTGCATATCTCTACCTTACTCTTTAGCTTCCGCATTTACATTGATTGCATTACTCCTTTTGCGGTAGAGATAGCAACACACTTGCAAAACCATAATTGCATATTTAGATAGTTTATCTTTTGCATAGGTTAGAAAAAGAGACCATAGTTTAGAGTTAGAATTTTAAGTTGCCTAATTCACCCCCCTCTTAGGTGTCACGGTCCACTTCACACGCTACCGTGGCGCCCTTTGTCGCGCCACTGTATGTGGAACAACAGAGTGGCGCGATCAAAAGGGTCACATTTGCAAAAAAAAAAAGGTTTGGCAGCGGTTAATATTAAAATATTGATTAAAAAGATTAAAAATAAAAAATCTCCTATTGGATACAACCGGTTTATTACATCCACAAGAGAGGTTTCTAGAAAACTTTTGATTAAACCGCGCTTTATGTTTATTATATTTAAATAAAATTTAAAGATAACGAACATGTGGGTCCCTCTTACATGTTTTGTGCTTTTACTCCACCACGTGTCCTGTCCCAGTTCTCCATATGTGTCGTGTTTTTTTTGGCACACATGTCATGTTGGTGTTTATCCATGTGTTACTTTTTTATTGGACCATGAGTAGTGTCCTGGTTCGTTCGCGCGTCAGTTTTTTATGGACCACATGTCAGTCTTGATTATTCCACGTGCCCATTCTTTCTCTAAACTTTTGTCTATATATGTTGTAGGACATATAAGGATTATTAGAAACTTTTAGCATATAAAATATCATACTTACTTCACATATGGTTCGACCTCATAGCAGATATTAAGCACGTACCAAGCTAGCTTATCCATAACTTATCATCAATGTGTTATACTATAGTCTGGCCAATGAGCTTGATACCATGAAAAGTCAAAACCTCCTGGTCTATATAGTATAGTAGTTTACATGGGCCGTGACCAGACATGCACGCAGGAACTTAGTTGGCCCAGTATTTTCCGCAAAGTTTTAGATTTTTTTCAATTGAAATGTTTTAGATATCTGGGCACTATAACTTTAGTGTCAGCCATGTCACCATTCGAGGTTGTTTGAAAATTTTTAAATTTCAAATTTCAAAATATGAGAAATTAAGATGTACATCTGTGTCAATAAATTAGCAAATGAATTTTTTGTCGCTACAAAGTTTTAGATCTTGTCCAGCGCTACAATTCGTCTATATCCAGTTTTATTTGAAAACTTGTATTTTTTTTTGTGTGTTACACCTATTTTTTTTAGAAGATAATATTACCAACCATGGCCGAAAATTAATTCTTGTGGCATGTTGTGTTTCATGCCACCCCTAAAAATGCCATCTATTTTCAGAGACGGTTAGGATTACGAACCGCCGTTCACAGTCACAAACTCCACCCACCGCAGCTAGAAAAGGCCACGTGTCTCTAAAATAATTTATATAGGGTAGGTTTTTTAGCCAACACCAGCTAGAAAAAAATATGACGCCTCCAAAAATCAGTGCTTTACTTTGACAAAAAAAAGGAAGATTCGTTTTAGTTAGCGGGAGGATGATCAAAGCTAAAGTGGTTGTATAGGAATTCAAGTAAACAATAAAAAGAAATGGTAGTGCCATGCTGCCAGCAAGCGGAGATGATAAGAATATGATGCCTACCGAGCGCACTTGGTTTCTTTATCCTCTTAATATCACATGCCCCGTTTGGATCCTTAAAATTAAATCCATTTTAATAATCATAATTTAGATATATATTAATTAATCTAATATAGTTGTATATGGATTATATTTGTATATTATAGTTGGTTGTACAAGAGAGATACCTATGTGTTGCATTTTTATCATAGGAGAATAAGTCGAAGAGTGTGTCATAAGTTGCAAAGTAGAAACATAGAATGGTGATAATTGGAATTAATTTCTATCTTCCACCTTATGAATTTGAGATATGCTTATATGTGAACTTTGGAAAATGACGGAATATCAAATTTCAAGCCAAGTAGCCTAAGTTATTAAATAGATTTCAATTCCTACGAATGAAAGGGATCCAAACGGGCCTTTAAAGAATTTTGATTTGCAAACACTGCTGACAGCCTCCAACCCACTCCGCAAAATTTACGATTCGTCGGCTTTACACACTTCCCTTTGTTAACTCTTTCATTATTTAAGTAGTACTTATAATATAAAAGTTTTGCCTTTGGTTGAGCCATCCCGTTCTCTCTCATCTATAATCAGGCCCGTCCTATGGGGGGCGGCAGCCTGTGCGATGCCCATGGGCCCATGAGGCTGGAGGCCTATGAGGGTACCTATATATATACTGTATAGTAGATGCTATCAGCCCATACGTCGGTAAGGCAATAGTAGTTTTATTTGAGGTAACCATCATAGTTATTTTGCCGTTTTTTATCTTCTTTGATGTACTGTTATCTTTTCAAGAAAAATTAAATATATGCTACAAGTTATATACTTTAATCGTCCTATTTAAATATTACATTGCCAGGCCTTTAGTGTCTTACAGGCCCAAAGGCCTATGAAATTTGTGGGATGGTTACCGTACCAACCGTTCATCACACTGGCTCAGCTTTTTTCTCTTCCATGGCAGCTGCAAGCACCTGAGAGTTGGGAGGCGCACCGGTGACGACTAGCTAGCGGCAACCAGTGAGTACGTCCAGCAACCTGCAGCAGCGCGATTCCCGTCTCGCGGCAACCAGTGAGTACGTCCTATCTTGTGGCCTCACGTCCGATTGCTTATTATTCAGACACAACGACATTTACACACCGCCCTGCAGGGACAAATCCATGGAGATCGTGACTGGTGCACTGGCAAGGGTCCTCACCAAGCTTGGTGATCTGCTCGTCAGCGAGTACAACCTGCAAAAGGGGGTGAAGGGGGAGATCAAGTCTCTCCAATCTGAGCTAGAGAGCATGAAAGGTGCCCTTGAGAAGATCTCCAGCACACCGTCAGACCGGCTTGACATTCAGGACAAGATCTGGGCCAGAGATTTGAGGGAGCTCTCTTATGATATAGAGGACAGTATCGACACATTCATGGGGCGTGGGAAGGGCGATGAGTCAGCCGAGCCTCATGGCATCAGGAAGTTCATTGATAGAAGTGACGGTTTGTTCAGAAAGGTTAGGATTCGCCATGAGATTGCTACTGAGATAAGAGACATCAAGAGCCGTGTCCTAGAGATGCACAAGAGCAGCGTCCGGTGCCCCCGAAAACAGCCCCGAAAATAAAAAAAAAACGGCCCGATCTCGTCCGTCACAGCTCCGATTGACCCCAAATTTTGTGGGCAGGCTCTCTAGGTAGCTACGAAGCTACTCCATGAAAATCATCGCCTTCCATGCCTCACAGGTTCGGGAATCGATGAAAAACCGAGAGAAAACGAAGAACGAACCAGAAACACAAAAGTTGCCCGATCTACGTGCTCATCCCAAACCAACTTAATTCCTTCGGTGGAAACCTTCACAAGGACTCATAGCACGAGATGAAACAAACGGTTTGCGAAAACATAAATCACAGAGAGAGATCGGGGTGCGGGAAGGATAAGAAAGAAACAAGAACGCAGCACAAAAATACATAGACAACTTGCACGAAAATTCTTCTAAAATCCCGGAGGACACGGTGAGATTAAGGCCTCACTTCCCGATCATGAAGTACATAGAGGAATGATTACACCATCTGTGGATCATAGTCTAGTGAGAGGGTAGAGAGAGATAGATGAAAAACTAAACAACTGTGATAAAGGATGAAGTGGGCAGCCCTATCCTATTCATAGAGGTTTATTATATTTTCCACTTAGCCCTCTGCTTACTCTACTGACTACTGAGCCAACCAGCTAACCCTAAGGCATTCTGGCACAACCCTCTCTACTCATCTGATCTGACGGCCCCGCTTCCTGCTTGGACTTGCCGTCACCTCAACGCAACCTCCAGGATTCCGCCACGTGCCGCCACGCTTCCTCGAAACCTCCGCCCGGGTTTTGAGGCCCAAACCCGAAAACCGTCCACTGGTTGTTTTGCGGCCCAAACCACCCAATCCACTTGTGAGTAGCGTACTCCATACGTGTCCCCCTCTCCTCAACATGTGTCACCGCTGTCCTCAACCGCCCGGCCGCCAAGTCATCTAGAGCCTCCGCTCGACTTGCATGTCCGCCGTCTTGACTTGGTCAACACGGTCACTCCTCCATGTGCACTTGCGCTGTCGATGTCCCCAGGTGTCAGCCACCACGGCTGGTCCTCCGGTGCTTCGGTCCCTCAGTCCAAGCCTCACGTCCGCTCTTCACCGCTCTTGGTCCATCGGCACGACCCGTCTCTACTTGACCTTCACATCGCCATCGACCACCGCCTCCGAGCTCCATACCTGTGCACCACAAGCCAAGAGACATGTTGCACAACATCGTTGACAATCACTCGTCACTCGAAGACCACATGAGTACCATGTGTCTGCAATCTCCCCCTTGATGAGTGCATTGTCAACACCAACACACAAACAACATAGATAGAGAAGTAGAAGAAGAAGAAGAAGAAGGAAGAAGGAACTCACCCAGATGACCAAAAGCCAATGAAAAGCCAAAACATGGTCATTTGAAGTAAGCAAAACTTGCAAAACTTGGTCCCCAAAGACATGGGCAACGGCTCGACGCAACCAAGTAAACCACAGCTAGTCCTCAAGAAAAGGCAGAACGGGCTCAACACCACTAGCAAAGCTCAAAGCACCTGAAAAACAGCTAGACCCTCTAGAAAAGGCAAAGGCTCAACACATCTAGCAAAAGCAACACAAATGCAACTCTCTCTGAACAAATGCAATCTCTCAAATGTATGCACTCTCAACAACATACTCCCCATTGGTTTGTGTGAAACATTCTCCCCCTTGTTGATACATGCACTTATCAAGCTAAAGCCCAAAGACTGCAACTCCCCCTCAAAATATGCTGAAAATGCACAGGGATACAGAAAATGCAAAAGCTTCAGGAATATATCAATCAGAATGAGAGAATGCTCAAAGGGATACCAGCCACAGGCGCGCGTGGACCGCTGCCAGCCTATCCCATTCAAAGGGATACAGAAAATGCAGCTCTAGTCGTCGTGCACCGCTGCCAGCCTGTCCCATGCCGGCAGCCATGAGAGGTCCCGGGATGGAATGAGGCATCCCTAGGACAGCTGCACCCCGGCCGCCCCACCGACGGCCGCACCCCGATCACCGCCAAACACCGAGGCACCTCTGCCTCTGCCTCCACCACCAGGCCGGGCCACATCGCACGTTGGAGCCATGCCACTGCTACGCCACTAAAGCTGCCCATAGATCTGGTATGGTAGGCAACGCATCCGGGCCCCTAGGGCATAGATCTAGCTACAGCCTCACCAGAACCGGGACCGCTTGCTGGGCAAGGAAGAAGAAAGGAGTCTCGCCGCTACCTTCCCTGCGGCCGTCGAGCACACGGTCCACCAGCCACTGGTAGAGAACAGAGCTTTACTCCCGGTGGGGAACCCCCTCTAGTCCCGGTTCCCCACCTGGGAGCAAGCATCCGGGACTAAAGGGGGGTCCTTTAGTCTCGGGTCAGGAACCGGGACTAAAGGGGGACCTTTAGTCCCGGTGGTTAACACCACCCGGGACTAAAGGTGCCTCCTGAGATGCCACGATGGCCGGCACCCTTTAGTTCCGGTTGGTAATACGAACCGGGACTAAAGGTTTTTTTTCTTTTTTCTTTTCTTTTCTTTTTTTTGTTTTATTTTCAAAATAGGTTTTCGAAGTCGTATTGTACGCTGCTAATTATACATTTATACGCGCGTATAGTATGTTTCGGTTCTAGCACAATGAACGTATTAAATCACACAATTCAAGCATAGAAATATATATATATATATATATATATATATATATATATATATATATATATTTACATGCATGCATGCATATGTGTATTTTACATTATATTATTTCATGTGCATATATTACAAAAGATTGCATTACAGTTGTTGTGATATAACAAGTTTCCTCTCATCCTCTAGCTTGGCTTCCATGGCAGTGTTGGGTCGAAGTAGAACTCGCCCTTGGAATCGATGACCTGCTCATTAAAAAATTCGGCTATAGACTCTTGAATTGCTTTGATTTGGTCTTGCCGTATGACCTTTTCCTCCAACCATCGAGCCTACAGGTTTGAATTAAAGGAAAATAAATTAATATATGTACATACATATATATATATATATAAAGATATAGTAACACAATCAATAATAATAATTAAATGAATATATAGTGTATTTTTAACGTACTTTGAGTCTCTCTGTAGGAGTTCTTTGGGAGACCACCTTGATAAATTTGCAAACATAGTAACCACAGTAGTTGTTCCCCTGTTCCTGCCTCAGACACCACTTTATGAGAAAAAGATTTATCATCCAATCTGGTGATCCGGTGAAAGCTATATGTTTAATTAATAAAGATGATGCGATTTAGGGGACTTACTTTCAAAGGAATTACATTCAGTGGCGCTTTGCATTTTCCCATGTATTGCTTCTCAATAAAGGTTTTCCAAACACTGCCCAATAAAAATTTGCCATGTCATCAGATATAGTTAATCATCATGTTTGTGTGTATATATAGTTGCTAGAGATACCGAAATTACCTCTGGATAATATCTATCATATCTTGGTAGTCTTGTTGTGGTTTTCTCATCGAGTCATAGATTATCAAGTGACTTTTCACCAGATCGATGTCCATCAATATCCAGTGATTGCTGCATGTGTTTATAGGATATAACGCATAACACTCATTAATTAACTAGAATCAACATATGAGCCATTAAGGATGATTGACATTATTAACACTCACTTGAAGTTGTAGGGAAAGAGTATATCCTTCTTGTGGCATTGGTTCACTAAGAAGTTCATGAGGTCACTCTCTGACTCAGACTTTCAATTAGTCTTTGGAGTAACTATGTCTTTGAATACTATATGGGGATCAACAAAACCAATTTCATTGCAGCCTTCCATTCTGAGCTCTGTCATTGTAAATCTGCATATATATAGTACTTGTTAGGATAATTTATATGCATATACACACATATGATGAGTTTAATAATAGATCAAAAGAATTATTACTTACAGGCAATAGCAGCTAATGATAACTTTGTCCAAAGAGGTCAGGTGGCATAGTTGATGAAATTATGCAAAGTCAATATACATAACATCATCGCCATGGAACCAATGTTCGTCTCTAATTCTGACACCAACGCAGAAGTCTCCACCGGTAGACGCCTGCATGTACCACTTGTTTAGTAGGTACATTTGCGTCCCCAGATCAGATAAGGCTTGAGGCTTGTATAGACTCTGGCCTAGTACAAATTTTTTCTTCCAAATATCAACCTCCGCCGCACTCTCAATGTTTCCATCACCAAACATCTGGTAAAGATCGAGACCAGTCTCATCAATAAATTCACCAAGGTGATCCAAATTGACATCCGGAGGTATGTTTGCCTGATGCATTAATCCTAAATTCGAACCATATTTATTACCAACAACTAGCGGGGGGACTGATTGGTGCGATTGTTGTCCGAGTTGGGCAACTCCTTTCCCTGCCCGCTTCTTTTTCTGTGCTACCTCAATTGACTTGGTGAGAGTGCGGTCATAGTCCGTTAACGTTGATTTGGATGGCTTACGAGATTCCCGCTGTTGTTGCTGGTAAGAAGCCACCTTTTTTCTTAGAATATCTGGAGCTACGTAGAAGTACGGTTTCTTCGGGTTTCTCCTTGCTTCTTGATTCTTTTTAAGTTTGTCATAGAATCTGGACATATCTTTTTTATATGCATCGGTTCCTTCTTCCTTCTCTTCAGATATTATTTTGGAAATAGCCCTTAGTTTCACGGTGGCTTTCTTTGCCAGCGGGGACTGGTTCTTTGTTTGCAGGGCTGGTCTCTTGCTAGTACTTGGCTTCTTGGTAGGCGGGGGCGGGGGAGGCATTGGAGACCTCCTTGGAGGTGGTGGCAGCGACGTTGGAGACCTCCTTGGAGGTGGCGGCTGTGGCGTTGGAGACCTCCTTGGAGATGGTGTGGATGCAGCCTCGCCTTCCAACACATTGTCATCATACAGAGCACTATGATGATCTGGCGATTGAACAATTGGATTTAGGTTGGGGGAGGATCTGCTACAAAAAAAGGAATGACATATTATTATGAGCAGATTATTAATTATTTAAGCCAATATAAATTAATGATGTAGTGTTTTCATCCGCACCTATGGTGAGGTAGTTCAGGAGGAGGTGGAGGCGACATCCCAGGAATGATGATGTAGCGCTTGCGTTATAGAATGAATGTCTTCTCTGCTTCTCCGAGAGTCCTCTTGCCATCACCTCCAGGAATGTCAAGAGGCAAATCACTAAAATCTTTTTCAGCTTTATCTACCAAGATGGTAGCATATCCTTCTTGGATTATATTCCCATGAATCCTTGATGTCTTGGTTCGGTCGATAGGATTAACAAGACCGATAGCCACCTTGATTGTGGAATTCCCCTTCGGAATGTGTAGCTCACACGATGTACAAGGTTCAGTGACGTCATCCACAGGGAAGCGTAGTCCTATGTCCCCTTGATTTGGTATCTCTATGGAAGCGCAGCTGCTTTTCAACTGAATAGATTGGCTAATGTTGATTCCTGGCTCTGATGTCTGCTTGCTTGCACTCACTGCTATTTGCACTTGCCTTTTGATTTCCTCATGTATTCTTGCTTCAAGGTTTTTTTCCCGCTCCTGTGCTTCACGCACCGCTTCCTCCAACCTCTAGAGCCGCCGTGCCTCTTCTTCCTTCTTTCTCTGACGGCTTCTGTAGGAAGGTCTGTCATGAGGGAATCTATGCTCCCACGAGACACTTCCTTTGCCTCTAGTTCGGCCACCATGTTCAATAGTCCTGATAGCGTATGTCAGCTCATCCTTCTCTCTATTGGGCCTGAACGCACCACTAGCAGTAGCTCTCTGAGTATAAAACAATCTTTCTGCTGCTTCTTGCAGTCTTGCGCCATAAACGCACTTCCCTGTCTCCTGGTCAAGTGTTCCCCCATGAGCGAAAAACCAATTCTTTGCACACTCTCCCCACTCGAGTGATTCTGGTGTGATACACTTGGCAAGAAGGTCTACCTCTATTTTGTTCCACTTCTTAATGGCAGTCGGGTAGCCACCTGATCCCAAGTTATGGTGGTATGTCTTCTATTGGGCATTATGTTGGTTCTTTATCACCCGACTCACACCCTCTTCCGATATCTTGTACTGTACAAACTCATCCCAATAGGGCCTCTGCTTTGAGATCGGGCTGGGACAGCTAAAATCTGGTGATATGTTCTTCTTGACATACGTCGTGTATAGGTGTTTCTTCCAAGTCTGAAACTGGGTGGCCATTCTTCTTCATTGCCCAATCCCTAACTCTCTCCTTCAATTCATCACCATCTATTATATCATCATAACCATCTGTTGGAGCGTGAATGTACCAAGACATCGTTCCAAATTGACGTCTTGTCACGATCGGAGACAAAAACTGATATGAGGAGCATTGGTCTTCTTCTTCCATTCGCTGGGTACTGATTCGGAGTCCGGTCCTGTACAAGGTAACCACAGTGGTGCACTGAATTTTCATTTTATTTGGCCCCCCGGTTTCGCCTGTATCACATTGAACTCCGAGATGATGAAGCGGCCCTCCAATGGCTTTTTGGGACCCTCGAACATTTTTGACTCTTCGTTGTAGTTGTTGATGTCGATCCAGAGGGCTACAAAACATAAACATTATTTTTAATGTCATGAGCACACATAAGACATATGATAATATATATAGCTAATAATAAAAAATATATACTTGGCCAATATGTTGTTGCTCATTTTGTTCAAGAGCTAAGTACTGACTCCCGTCATCTGGCATCTTCTTGCCACATTATTTTTAGCACCATCATCGCCGGCAACTTGAGTGCAAGTGCTGATCAAATTCATCATCAACTCCTCCTCATCCATGTTTCTTGGGTCGGCCATCTAGATTCAAAAAATAAAACCAATATATAGTACGTCAAATCTTTGCTTACATGCGTAAAATCTACGAACAATATGCATTATTAAATCTTGCCCCTCGATCACGGACACAATTCGCCACACTAGGGCGAACTGCATCGGTATTAGGGCGAATTAGGGCTATACATAAACGGCTGAGGGCCAATTACGTCGGTGACTAGGGCGAACCATGTCGGTGACATCAACAACGCGGTTCACCCTAGTCACCGACGCAATTCGCCCTGGTGTGATTTGTTTAGCGTTAACGATAACGATAATACAAATGTTGATCGACTAGGCCACGAGAGAGGGCGGTGTGACAAGAGTGGCAGTGCTCCACTCTGCCGTATATATGTTTGTACACATGGGTGAACGAGGGCGGCGGTGCTCCGTCGTATACATAGAAACACATGGGCGAACGAGGGTGGCGGTGCTCCGCGACGTATATATACATGCATATGAATACAAATGACGTATATATACGTGTTGGCGCGGTGGCCGGTGTGCTGACGACGATGACGTGAGGCGGGCCAGCGTGCTGACAACGACGACGTGAGGCGGGCCGGGGCGGTGTTGGTGCGTGATGTTGTGATCCTATGTACCATGTGAACCATGTAGTCATTCATCATATATCTTAAACTAAACATAGTCACTTTATTAACTACAATATATCTTATGCAGACACATAATACGAATGTTGATCGACTAGGCCGTGAGAGAGGGCGGTGTGACGAGAGTGGCGGTGCTCCACTCTGCCGTATATATGTTTGTACACATGGGTGAACGAGGGCGGCGGTGCTCCGCCGTATACATAGAAACGCATAGGCGAACGAGGGCGGTGGTGCTCCGCGACGTATATATACATGCATATGAATACAAATGATGTATATATACGTGTCGGCGCGGTGGCCGGTGTGCTGACGACGACGACGTGAGGCGGGCCGGGGCGGTGTCGTCGGTGCGTGATGTCGTGATGTTGCAAGTTTCAGCTAGCTAAGTTACGTCTACCACTGCTTCGAACAAGACCTCGACATCCACTAGGGCTGCGCCACACTGCCGGAATGCATTGTCCACGACGACCGAGCCTTAGAGCTCCGCCGGAAGGCATCACGAGATTCGCCACCATGTGACTTCTGGAGACAACAAGGGCCGCCGGAGTAGGTTCTGGGCGTATAGGTACCACATCCACTTGGACGGCAAGGCTGTTGACTTGCATGTGGCATGCTTCAAGGAAATGATTCGCCACAGCCATGGCATGCCATTGCCCCAAGACGCCATTGTTGAAACTGACAACCATGGCATGCCCCCCAAGACGACGGCAGCAGCTGATGGCTCCTCTGCTATGGACGACAAGCAGCAAAAGACCCCAACCATGCATGAGCCCTCACTGACGCCGTTTCACCATGCACGACGAAAGCCGAGAGAACTCTCACCTCAGGCGGGGCGCGGTGGAGGCACAGGCGCGCATGGTGGAGGCCGGGCCGCATGAGGTCATCGGCGCGAGGTCGTCAGCGGTGGAGGGCCGCACGAGGCGAGGCGCGGGCTTCGGTGTCACGGGGGCAGGCTGATGCGCAGGGGAAGACGAATCGGCGGCGGCGCGAGGAAGAAGAGAAAGGGCGGCGGTGTTCGACGAGGAAGAAGAGGAGGGGATCGATCTGCGCCTAGCACTGGCAGTTATATACCAGGGAGATTTACTCCCGGTGCCAGCCACCAGCCGGGAGTAAAGGTCCTTTACTCCCGATGTGTGTTACCAACCGGGAGTAAAGGTCACATTACTCCCAGTGCGTGTTACACCTTTACTCCCGGTTGGTAACACGCACCGGGAGTAAAGGGTTTTTTTAGCGGGCCACGAAACTGCAGCCCACCTTTACTCCCGGGTGGGCTTCCCACCCGGGAGTAAAGGTGGGCTGCAGTTTCGTTTCCCGCCTGTTTTGAGCAAAATTTTTAATAGAAATATGGATTTTCTTGTTAAATACATAGTAAATTAAATAAAAGGCATAAAATTATTTTGTTAAAAATATGGATTTTCTTTTTCTTTATTGCACATAGGAAAAATCTATAACCTAACTTTTTTTATTTTTTGTTATAATTATAAAACATAATGTAACTAATATTTATTATTTCATTAATGCAAAAATATAGTGTTTAATTAAAATTATTAAAACTATTGGTTTTGGACAGGAAATTTGTTTTCACATCATTTTAACGTTAATATTTTAATTTTTCATCACTCAATATCCTAATTTAACTTTTCGAGAGAGAAATCCCACCAAATCAAACATTGATTTAATTTGAAACACGACATAATAAACATCTGAATTCATAATTATTACATAATATCTCAAATACACACTACATTAAATCACATATCATCAAGTGGGCACAACAGTGAACTTCTTCTTTATGTATGTCCCTTGGTTATGATCGCGTCGTAACCATGGAGTGTCCTCATCATTTACCAAGATGCTAGGGTCTTTGTTCACTTTGAAGGGCGGAATTCGGTCATACTTTTCACAATCTTCTGACAGGTCCGACTTGTCCTCAATTCCCATGATGACTCTTTTCCCTGAAAGAACTATGTGGCGCTTTGGCTCTTTGATTGAGTCATTATCGTTTTCTCCCTTTTTGGTTTGGTAGACATATCATTGACATAGAACACCTGATTCACATCCTTGGCAAGGACGAATGGTTCGTCTTTGTACCCAATATTACTAAGGTCTACTGTTGTCAATCCATACTCGTTGTCTACTGCGCCTCTGGGCACTTGAACAATGGGATCTTCAAAGTAGGTGCATATTCTAGTTCCCATATTTCATCTATGTGGCCATAATATGTCTGCTTATTCCCATTCGGGTCTGTGGCATCTATGCGGACACCACTATTTTGGTTGGTACTCCTTTTATCTTGGGCTACTGTGTAGAATATGTTCCCATTTATCTCGTACCCTTTGTATGTTACGATATGCCATGATGGTTGCATAGCCAATAAATACAGTTGCTCATGGATGCTCTCATCACCTTGACATTTTTTTCGCAACCAACCGCCGAAAGTTTCCATGTGCTTACACGTAATCCAAGCTTCAGTCTTCCCTGGAAACTCAGATCATAAGAGATCCTTGTGTGTTTCAATATATGGATCTACCAAAGAGGAGTTCTGTAGAACTGTGTAGTGCGCTTTATTGAAATAATCATCCTCCATACCAATATATGTTTTCCTCCCTAGTGTCCCCTTTCCGCTTAGTCTCCCCTCATGTCTCGATTCAGGAACACCAATCGAGTCAAGGTCGGGAATAAAGTCAACACAAAACTCAATGACCTCTTCTGTTCCATAGCCCTTGGCGATGCTTCCTTCTAGGCAAGCACGGTTGTGAACATATTTCTTCAGGACTCCCATGAATCTCTCTAAGGGGAATATGTTGTGTAGGAACACAGGACCGAGAATGAAAATCTCCTTGACTAGGTGAACTAGGAGGTGTGTCATGATATCAAAGAAGGAAGGAGGGAAACACCAACTCAAAGCTGACGAGACATTGAACCACATCATTCTGTAGTTTAGCTAGATCAGTTGGATCAATTGCCTTCTAAGAAATTGCATTGAGGAATGCACATAGCTTCATGGTGGCTAGACGTATATTTGGAGGTAGAATTCCTCTTAATGCAACTGGAAGTAATTGCGTCATGAGAACGTGACAGTCATGGGACTTTAAGTTACAGAATTTCTTCTCTGGCACATTTATAATACCCTTTATATTCGAGGAGAATCCAGATGGTACCTTGATGTTGTTTAAGCATTCAAACATGATTTCCTTCTCCACTTTGCTTAGAGTGTAGCTGGCAGGACGTAAGTAATGGCGTCTATCATCTGTCTTCTCTAGATGCAGATTGTCTCTTTCTCTCAAACAACGCAGATCCTGTCGTGCTTCAAATGTGTCCTTAGGCTTTCCATACACAGCCATGAAGCCTAGCAGGTTCACACAAAGATTCTTCGTCAGGTGGATCACGTCGATCAAGCTGTGGACCTCTAGGACTTGCCAATAGGGTAGGTCCCAAAATATGGAGTTCTTCTTCCACATGGGTGCGTGACTGTTAGCGTCGTTCAGAACAGGTTGGCTGCCATGTCCTTTTCCAAAGACGACTTTCACATCATTGACCATATCGAGTACATCCTCATCGGTTCGGTTGCGAGGCTTGGTCAGGTGGTCTGCCTTCCTTTAAAATGCTTGCCTTTCTTTCTTACGGGATGATTTGCAGGAAGAAATCGACGATGGCCAAGGTAGACGACCTTTCGACATTTTTTCAAGAATACACCTCTAATATCACCGAAGCAGTGTGTGCATGCATTATATCCCTTGTTTGACTTGTCCTGAAAGATTACTTAGAGCAGGCCAATCATTGATTGTTACGAACAACAATGCTCGCAGATCAAAGTGTTCCTGTTTGTACTCATCCCACACACGTACACCTTCTTTATTCCACAAAATGAGAAGTTTGTCAATAAGTGGTCTCAGGTACACATCGATGTCATTGCCAGGTTGCTTCGAGCCTTGGATGAGCACAAGCATCATAATGAACTTTCGCTTCATGCATAACCAAGGAGGAAGGTTGTAGATACTTAGAGTAACATGCCAAGTGCTATGACTACTGTTCTGCTCTCCAAAAGGATTGATACCATCTCTACTTAAAGCAAACCTTAAGTTTCTTGCGTCATTTGCAAACTCCGGGAATTCTCTGTCAATTGCTCTCCACTGGGACCCATCAGCAGGGTGTCTCAACATATTGTCTACCTTACGGTCTTCTTTGTGCCATCGCAACAATTTTGCATGTTCTTTGTTTTTGAACAGACGTTTCAAGCGTGGTATTATAGGAGCATACCACATAACCTTGGTAGGGATTTTCTTCCACGGACGTTCACCCTCAATATCACCAGGGTCATCTCGCCTGATCTTATACTGCGATGCATGGCATACCGGGCATGCATCCAATTTCTCGTACTCTTTGCCACGGTATAAGGATGCAGTCATTAGGACATGCATGTATCTTCTCGATTTCTAGCCCCATAGGACAAACAACTTGTTTTGCTTCGTAGGTAGTGGTGGACAATTCATTGTCCTTCGGAAGCATCTTCTTTTGGATTTTTAGTAACTCTCCAAATCCCTTGTCAGATACACCATTCTTTGCCTTCCATTACAACAATTCTAGTGTGGTTCCCAACTTTTTCTACCCTACATCACAAGTTGGGTACAACAATTTGTTGTGATCTTCTAGCATCCTGCTTGAACTTGATCTTCTTCTTTTCACTTTCACATTCTCTTTGTGCGTCACGAATGACCTTACAAAGATCATCAGCAGGCTCATCTTCTGTGGCTACCTCTTCTTCAGCTTCTCCCATTGCAGTATCATTGAAGCACGCACCATCGGGAATAATATCATTGTCATCCCATTGTTCTTCTTCACCTTCTTCCATTACAATGCTGGTTTCTCCGTGCTTCGTCCAACAAATATAGTTTGGCATAAAACCTGACTTGAACAAGTGTGAATGAAGAGTCCTTGAGCAAGGATATTCCACCGTATTCTTACATATGGCACATGGGCAGCACATGAAACCGTCGCATTTGTTTGCCTCGGCCGCACGTAACAAAGAATGCACGCCGTCAATGAACTCTTGGGAGCGGCGATCAGCATTGTACATCCAATGCCGGCTCATCTGTATTACATGACATAAATACCATATTAAAACCTAGATTATAATTAATTATTTATACAACATGTGTGCCACCACAAAAGGTACAAATTTATGAAAGCATCGCCACAATGTAGACAATACCAACTACCACTAAAAGAACTAAAGCTAAAATACATTTCAGGAGCACAAGGATTTCGCGACCAATCTCAACTAAAACAGACAGATCCCCCGATTGTGCAACATCTTTGGGCTTCTTCGGCTGGATCACTGCCTCATTAGCCATCATATCTGCCTATTGTGCAAGATATTTTTGCACAAGTTCAACATACTCTTCCTCCCAGTAGAAGCCTGAACATCGTCCACTGCCATCCCACTGAAATTAAAACAAAAAATTAGAACTTTAATCACAACCATCATGAAAATAGGTATAAACTAACCATAATCATTAAATACGATAAAATAACTCACATTGCGATCCGAACACTTGTAGAAGATACGATCCTTGTTGGGACCCTCCTTCTTCACTCGGTACTCCATCACAATCTTCGTCTCATCACGACACTTGCCGCATGGAATGAGAGGGAGGCCCGACCTAAGTCGCTTTGGAAACCCATGAGAGGCCGAGGACCCGGAAGCAGTTGTCATCTACTCTCTATACTCATTTTTTAATACACTTTAAATTTCTGATTTTATAAACAAATAAAATTAAGAAACTATAAAATTATCTATATCTCTAAACAATGATATTTTTAATGGTCATTGTGTTCTTGTCTTTTACTGCGGCAGGTAAGTAATTCACATGATATTTCTGCAAATTAACAGAAGAATGGGAGTGTACACACATAACAATCGATTATCGTTTATATTTATATATATACTATGTTTGGGTACGGTGATTGACAGACTACTGCGACGATATCGGGACGTGTGAATAAATAACCATCAGTACTAGTTGACCTTGCTTATGTGATCATCTCGGCGAGCATTTCTCCACCGGACGGCACCGTACTTGGCCATGGAAGAGCTCCGATTCTACGAGGAAGGGAACACGGTCTTCCACGACCGTTGCCGCTCTCCCTCGTAGAATCAAAGCTCCTCCTTGACGTCCATTACCGCTCGGCAGAGAACATGGTCGCCGAAATGAACACGGTCCACTAGTTCAACTTGCTACTTTAACCTTCCTTCATGTAAATATGCAAGCTTGAAGTGATTTTGAGCTCAAATTGCTTACAAATGAAAAAAACCACAATAAAGAACCATATATATATATAGTGAACAAAATGGGTTAAGACAATGATGAAACATAAGAGTATGAAATTGGTAACCTTTAGAACCGAAGAATCGACGGAGGAATCGAAGAAATCGATGGAGGAATCGAAGAATGGATGGAGAAAGAGCAAGAACACTGCTTAAATTTGAACTTAAGCTCTCGGGCGGGCTCGGGGAGGAAGAAGACGGCCAGTAGGATTTATAGCTCAAAAACATGTTTTAATAAATAACCATCCGTACTAGTTGACCTTGCTTATGTGATCATCTCGACGAGCATTTCTCCACCGAACGGCACCGTACTTGGTCAAGGAAGAGCTCCGATTCTACGAGGAAGGGAACACGGTCTTCCACGATCGTTGCCGCTCTCCCTCGTAGAATCAAAGCTCCTCCTTGATGTCCATTACCGCTCGGCAGAGAACATGCTCGCCGAGCTAAACACGGTCCGCAAGTTCAACTAGTACGGATTTTCTATAATTTTCTAACTATTTTCTAAGTTTTTATTTCATAAAAAGTTAAAATAAAATGTTTAGTCGCAGAGTCCATAGAAATGACCATATTTTGACCTAGCAACGCATTGTCAATTGTCATTGCGTTGCATTGCACCCCGGACCGGACTCTGGACAATAAAATACTATTGTCGATCGATGCCGTTCTTTGTCGTACAGTCGCACGGCGACGGCCGACGGACCCGTTCAACCACCAAATCTGTCAGGCCCGGCTGTTCGGGTGTATCGTCAAAAGAGAACGGATTTGCTTTCTATTGCATGGCCTTGCATTGCATCTGTCATACCAGTCGGAGGCACTAGTCCCTATACTCATTTTTTAATACACTATAAATTTCTCATTTTATAAACAAATAAAATTAAAAATCTCTAAAATTCTCTATATCTCTAAACAATGAAGTGTGCTATGCATGCTACAAATGAACGGTGAATACTAGTTTTTAATAGCTACTTTAACCTTCCTTCATGTAAATATGCAAGCTTGAAATGATTTTGAGCTCAAATTGCTTACAAAAGAAAAAAACCACAATAAAGAACCATATATATATATAGTGAACAAAATGAGATAAGACAATGGTGAAAAATGAGAGTATGAGATTGGTAACCTTTACAACTGAAGAATCGACAGAGGAATCGAAGAAATCGACGGAGGAATCGAAGAATGGATAGAGGAACAATGGAGGGAGGAAGAACACTAGTGCAGTAAGCTTCAAAATGTGCTGAGCTTGGGCTCGGGGAGGAAGAAAGAGACGGCCGATATATAAAGGGGGGACCTTTAGTCCCGGTCGGTGGCTCCAACCGGGACTAAAGGTCCCTCCCAACGGCTCCTGCGGTGGCAGAGACCTTTAGTCCCGGTTGGAGCCACCAACCGGGAGTAAAAGTCTACCTTTAGTCCCGGTTTGTGGTTCCAACCAGAACTAAAGGTCCCTGCCATCTCTGTCTGGCGTAGTAGTCGTTGGGAGGGACCTTTAGTCCCGGTTGGAGCCACCAACCAGGACTAAAGGTATCACTAGTTCTGGGCGTAAAAAATACCAGGACTAGAGCCCATTTTAACCGAGGATCAAAGATCTGTTCTTTACTAGTGAGCCCCGGTAGCGGCGAGGGAGAGGAGGGGCACTGGTCTGAACCCCGAGACGGAGCTGCGGGGGTGCTGCCTGGGTCAAGGACGACACAGGACCTTTCGAGGAATGGTTGTTGTGTTGAATCCTCTCTTGCCTTCTGTCTTTCTCCTCTCTCGTAACCTTAATTTCCCTTGTTCCGCTAAACAGAAATCCTCTGTTTCTGTGTCACGTTCAGATTTTGATATCTATGGTTCTGTACCAATCATTCCGCTCTTTAGCATTACTCCTACTTCTATGATAAAGAAGATGGAAGCGTGTGCTAGCTCTATATGGTGGTCCCAGAGATTAAGGTGCACGCCTATGAATAGTCAGCTTGCTCGGAAGAGCTAGCTGTAGCAGCCTCAGCGCTGCAGCTGTGGTACCCCATCCTACCGTTCAATCAACAAAGGAAACTAGCAGCAGCGCTGTGGCGGCAAGAGTAGCAGCAGCGAGCAGAGCCAGTACAGGTGAAAGTAGCGGCAAGCACCTGCAGTGGCGCATAAAAAAAGTACGATAAAAAAAAGTACGATAAAAGAGACAGGAAGCGTTACAAGCTCCTGCAGTGGCGGAGCCACGTTAAGACGAAACTAGGCTCTGCCCCTCCTTTCACCAGAGGCCTTTCTGAAGAAAACAGCAGCATATCACCTGCATGCTTGACAAATTTGCATATGGCTGCATGGACTCACGCATCTCTCTTCTGGTGGAGATTGCTTAGCCTGACAAAAAAAAAAGCTGCACGCATTCAAGTTGCAGGTCCTACCTCTCCTATACTCGATGGTACACAATGCAGACCGCTGTGCTCTCCTAGCTATCACTTACCACGTGTCTGCTTCTATGCTTGCTTGGACGCATCATTTGATAGGGGTGTTTGGTTCGAGCTACTAAACTTTAGTAGCTACTAAACGGTTTAGTCACCTTTAGTAACTCTGGCTATTAAACGGTTTAGTCACTTTTAGTAACTCCAGAGTTACTAGAGATGACTAAAGCCCTTTTAGTAGCTTTCACTAGTAGAGAACAGACCTTTGATCCTCGGTCAAAATGGGCTCTAGTCCCGGAATTTTTTGCGCCCAGGACTAGAGATACCTTTAGTCCTGGTTGGTGACTCCAATCGGGACTAAAGGTCCCTGCCCAACGGCTACTGCGCCAGACAGAGGTGGCAGGGACCTTTAGTCCCGGTTGGAGCCACCAACTAGGACTAAAGGTATACTTTTACTCCTGGTTGGTGGCTCCAACCGGGAGTAAAGGTCTACTTCCGGGCTGTGGCTGCGCCCGGGGTTGGAAAGTTACCTTTAGTCCCGGTTGGAGCCACCAACCGGGACTAAAGGTCCCCCCTTTATATCCCGGCCGTCTCCTTCCTCCCCGAGCCCGAGCTCAGCACATTTTGAAGCTCACTGCACTAGTGTTCTTGCTTCCTCCCTCCCTCCATTGTTTCCTCCATCCATTCTTCGATTTCTTTGATTCCTCCGTCGATTCTTCAGTTGTAAAGGTTACCAATCTCATACTCTCATTTTTCACCATTGTCTTATCTCATTTTGTTCACTATATATATATGGTTCTTTATTGTGGTTTTTTTTCATTTGTAAGCAATTTGAGCTCAAAATCACTTCAAGCTTGCATATTTACATGAAAGAAGGTTAAAGTAGCTAGTTGAACTTGCGGACCGTGTTCATCTCGGCGACCATGTTCTCTGCCGAGCGGTAACGGACGTCAAGGAGGAGCTTTGATTCTACGAGGGAGAGCGGCAACGGTCGTGGAAGACCGTGTTCCCTTCCTCGTAGAATCGGAGCTCTTCCGTGGCCAAGTACGGTGCCGTCCGGTGGAGAAATGCTCGCCGAGATGATCACGTAAGCAAGTTCAACTAGTACGGATGGTTATTTATTCACATGTCCCGATATCGTCGCAGTAGTCTGTCAATCACCGTACTTTTTATTTTAACTTTTTATGAAATGAAAAACTTAGAAAATAGTTAGAAAATTATAGAAAATCCGTACTAGTTGAACTTGCGGACCGTGTTCAGCTCGGCGAGCATGTTCTCTGTCGAGCGGTAACGGACATCAAGGAGGAGCTTTGATTCTACGAGGGAGAGCGACAACGGTCGTGGAAGACCGTGTTCCCTTCCTCGTAGAATCGGAGCTCTTCCTTGACCAAGTACGGTGCCGTCCGGTGGAGAAATGCTCGCCGAGATGATCACGTAAGCAAGGTCAACTAGTACGGATGGTTATTTATTAAAACATGTTTTTGAGCTATAGTGTATTAAAAAATGAGTATAGAGATATAGATAATTTTATAGTTTCTTAATTTTATTTGTTTATAAAATGAGAAATTTATAGTGTATTAAAAAATGAGTATAGAGAGTAGATGGCAACTGCTTCATTGTTTAGAGATATAGATAATTTTATAGTTTCTTAATTTTATTTGTTTATAAAATGAGAAATTTATAGTGTATTAAAAAATGAGTATAGAGAGTAGATGGCAACTGCTTCCGGGTCCTCGGCCTCTCATGGGTTTCCAAAGCGACTTAGGCCGGGCCTCCCTCTCATTCCATGCGGCAAGTGTCGTGATGAGACGAAGATTGTGATGGAGTACCGAGTGAAGAAGGAGGGTCCCAACAAGGATCGTATCTTCTACAAGTGTCCGGATCGCAATGTGAGTTATTTTATCGTATTTAATGATTATGGTTAGTTTATACCTATTTTCATGATGGTTGTGATTAAAGTTCTAATTTTTTGTTTTAATTTCAGTGGGATGGCAGTGGACGATGTTCAGGCTTCTACTGGGAGGAAGAGTATGTTGAACTCGTGCAAAAATATCTTGCACAACAGGCAGATACGGCGGCTAATGAGGCAGTGATCCAGCCGAAGAAGCCCAAAGATGTTGCACAATCGGGGGATCTGTCTGTTTTAGTTGAGATTGGTCGCGAAATCCTTGTGCTCCTGAAATGTATTTTAGCTTTAGTTCTTTTAGTGGTAGTTGGGATTGTCTACATTGTAGCGATGCTTTCATAAATTTGTACCTTTTGTGGTGGCACGCATGTTGTATAAATAATTAATTATGATCTAGGTTTTAATATGGTATTTATGTCATGTAATGCAGATGAGCCGGCATTGGATGTACAATGCTGATCGCCGCTCCCAAGAGTTCATTGACGGCGTGCATTCTTTGTTACGTGCGGCCGAGGCAAACAAACGCGACGGTTTCATGTGCTGCCCATGTGCCATATGTAAGAATACGGTGGAATATCCTTGCTCAAGGACTCTTCATTCACACTTGTTCAAGTCGGGTTTCATGCCAAACTATATTTGTTGGACGAAGCACGGAGAAACCGGTGTTGTAATGGAAGAAGGTGAAGAAGAACAATGGGACGACAATGATATTATTCCCGATGGTGCGTGCTTCAATGATACTGCAATGGGAGAAGCTGAAGAAGAGGTAGCCGCAGAAGATGAGCCGGCTGATGATCTTTGTCAGGTCATTCGTGACGCACAAAGAGAATGTGAAAGTGAAAAGGAGAAGATCAAGTTCGAGCGGATGCTAGAAGATCACAAGAAATTGTTGTACCCAACTTGTGATGCAGGGCAGAAAAAGTTGGGAACCACACTAGAATTGCTGCAATGGAAGGCAAAGAATGGTGTATCTGACAAGGGATTTGGAGAGTTACTAAAAATCCAAAAGAAGATGCTTCCGAAGGACAATGAATTGCCCGCCACTACCTACGAAGCAAAACAAGTTGTCTGTCCTATGGGGCTAGAAATCGAGAAGATACATGCATGTCCTAATGACTGCATCCTGTACCGTGGCAAAGAGTACGAGAAATTGGATGCATGCCCGGTATGCCATGCATCGCGGTATAAGATCAGGCGAGATGACCCTGGTGATGTTGAGGGCGAACGTCCGTGGAAGAAAATCCCTGCCAAGGTTATGTGGTATGCTCCTATAATACCACGCTTGAAACGTCTGTTCAGAAACAAAGAACATGCAAAATTGTTGCGATGGCACAAAGAAGACCGTAAGGTAGACAATATGTTGAGACACCCTGCTGATGGGTCCCAGTGGAGAGCAATCGACAGAGAATTCCCGGAGTTTGCAAATGACGCAAGAAACTTAAGGTTTGCTTTAAGTACAGATGGTATCAATCCTTTTGGAGAGCAGAACAGTAGTCATAGCACTTGGCCTGTTACTCTAAGTATCTACAACATTCCTCCTTGGTTATGCATGAAGCGGAAGTTCATTATGATGCCTGTGCTCATCCAAGGCCCGAAGCAACCTGGCAATGACATCGATGTGTACCTGAGACCACTTATTGACGAACTTCTCATTTTGTGGAATAAAGAAGGTGTACGTGTGTGGGATGAGTACAAACAGGAACACTTTGATCTGCGAGCATTGTTGTTCGTAACAATCAATGATTGGCCTGCTCTAAGTAATCTTTCAGGACAGTCAAACAAGGGATATAATGCATGCACACACTGCTTCGGTGATATTAGAGGTGTATTCTTGAAAAAATGTCGAAAGGTCGTGTACCTTGGCCATCGTCGATTTCTTCCTGCAAATCACCCCGTAAGAAAGAAAGGCAAGCATTTTAAAGGAAGGCAGACCACCTGACCAAGCCTCGCAACCGAACCGGTGAGGATGTACTCGATATGGTCAATGATGTGAAAGTCGTCTTTGGAAAAGGACATGGCAGCCAACCTGTTCTGAACGACGCTAATGGTCACGCACCCATGTGGAAGAAGAAGTCCATATTTTGGGACCTACCCTATTGGCAAGTCCTAGAGGTCCATAGCTCGATCGACAGTGATGCACCTGACGAAGAATCTTTGTGTGAACCTGCTAGGCTTCATGGGTGTGTATGGAAAGCCTAAGGACACATTTGAAGCACGACAGGACCTGCGTTGTTTGAGAGAAAGAGACAACCTGCATCCAGAGAAGACAGATGATGGACGCCATTACTTACGTCCTGCCAGCTACACTCTAAGCAAAGAGGAGAAGGAAATCATGTTTGAATGCTTAAACAACATCAAGGTACCATCTGGATTCTCCTCGAATATAAAGGGTATTATAAATGTGCCAGAGAAGAAATTCTGTAACTTAAAGTCCCATGACTGTCACGTTCTCATGACGCAATTACTTCCAGTTGCATTAAGAGGAATTCTACCTCCAAATGTACGTCTAGCCACCGTGAAGCTATGTGCATTCCTCAATGCAATTTCTCAGAAGGCAATTGATCCAACTGATCTAGCTAAACTACAGAATGATGTGGTTCAATGTCTCGTCAGCTTTGAGTTGGTGTTCCCTCCTTCCTTCTTTGATATCATGACACACCTCCTAGTTCACCTAGTCAAGGAGATTTTCATTCTCGGTCCTGTGTTCCTACACAACATGTTCCCCTTAGAGAGATTCATGGGAGTCCTGAAGAAATATGTTCACAACCGTGCTCGCCCAGAAGGAAGCATCGCCAAGGGCTATGGAACAGAAGAGGTCATTGAGTTCTGTGTTGACTTTATTCCCGACCTTGACTCGATTGGTGTTCCTGAATCGAGACATGAGGGGAGACTAAGCGGAAAGGGGACACTAGGGAGGAAAACATATATTGGTACGGATGATGATTATTTCAATAAAGCGCACTACACAGTTCTACAGAACTCCTCTTTGGTAGATCCGTATATTGAGACACACAAGGATCTCTTACGATCCGAGTTTCCAGGGAAGACTGAAGCTTGGATTACGCGTAAGCACATGGAAACTTTCGGCGGTTGGTTGCGAAAAAAATGTCAAGGTGATGAGAGCATCCATGAGCAACTGTATTTATTGGCTATGCAACCATCATGGCATATCGTCACATACAAAGGGTACGAGATAAATGGGAACATATTCTACACAGTAGCCCAAGATAAAAGGAGTACCAACCAAAACAGTGGTGTCCGCATAGATGCCACAGACCCGAATGGGAATAAGCAGACATATTATGGACGCATAGATGAAATATGGGAACTAGAATATGCACCTACTTTGAAGATCCCATTGTTCAAGTGCCAATGGGTCAAGGTGACCGGAGGCGGGGTAACAGTAGACAACGAGTATGGAATGACAACAGTAGACCTTAGTAATATTGGGTACAAAGACGAACCATTCGTCCTTGCCAAGGATGTGAATCAGGTGTTCTATGTCAATGATATGTCTACCAAACCAAAAAGAGGGAAAAACGATAATGACTCAACCAAAGAGCCAAAGCGCCACATAGTTCTTTCAGGGAAAAGAGTCATCGTGGGAATTGAGGACAAGTCGGACATGTCAGAAGATTATGAAAAGGATGACCGAATTCCGCCCTTCAAAGTGAACAAAGACCCTAGCATCTTGGTAAATGATGAGGACACTCCATGGTTACGACGCGATCATAACCAAGGGACATACGTAAAGAAGAAGTTCACTGCTGTGCCCACTTGATGATATAGTGATTTAATGTAGTGTGTGTTTGAGATATTATGTAATAATTGTGAATTCAGATGTTTATTATGTCATGTTTCAAATTAAATCAATGTTTGATTTGGTGGGATTTCTCTCTCAAAAAGGTAAATTAGGATATTGAGTGATGAAAAATTAAAATATTAACGTTAAAATGATGTGAAAACAAATTTCCTGTCCAAAACCAATAGTTTTAATAATTTTAATTAAACACTACATTTTTGCATTAACGAAATAATAAATATTAGTTACATTATGTTTTATAATTGTAACAAAAAATAAAAAAGTTAGGTTATAGATTTTTCCTATGTGCAATAAAGAAAAAGAAAATCCATATTTTTAACAAAATAATTTTATGCCTTTTATTTAATTTACTATGTATTTAACAAGACTATTTCATTTCTATTAAAAAATTTGCTTAAAACACGTGGGAAACGAAACTGCAGCCCACCTTTACTCCCGGGTTGGAAGCCCACCCGGGAGTAAAGGTGGGCTGCAGTTTCGTGGCCCGCCAAAAAAACCTTTACTCCCGGTGCGTGTTACCAACCGGAGTAAAGGTATACCTTTACTCCCGGTTGGTAACACGCACCGAGAGTAAAGGACCTTTACTCCCGGTGGAGGGATGGCACCGGGAGTAAAGGGGCATGGCATATATATACCAGTGCCATCTTCTTCCTTGCGTTCTTCGCCGATTCCTCTCCCCCTGTGCCCACGCCACTCAGCCCACCACACCGAGGACGCCGCCGCCACCCCGCCCGACGTCGGTCGTCGCCACCGCCTCGCGCGCGTCCGCGGTCCCCACGCCACCCCACGCGCCGATGACCTCGCGACGCCAGCTGCTGCCCGGCCGCCCCGGCTAGACACGCGGCCACACCGCCGGTACCCTCACGTGTGACACGGCGCAACGACGAGGCCGCCAACACGCGCGGGCGGCTTCCTCTCCTCCATTCCCAAGGTACGCTGCTTGCTCCATTCCATCTCCAAGCTACACCGTGACCGCAACAGATCGATATGATGATGAGGAGCACACTGTGCTTGCTCTGATCCTATTCCATCTCCATGCATGAAACACATGTTTTAGGCAAGTTCATGATCATGGTAACCGTACGTACTGTTGTTCACGTTTTCTTTTCCTACATGCATGCTCCTCTATTGATATAGTAGCTACTGAAACTTTGGTTGTCACTTGCATACGTACGTACGTCAACAAATGTGTGTATCGATCACAAACCCAAACGTATACTTAACTAATTTTCATGGCACGTCGCACACGGCGTTTAGACGGGCATTATTCTCTATCGCGCTAACTATTATAAGAAAGAAAGCGCCAAAGGAACAGAAAAAAATTCTAGTGTATACGCGCCATCTATAAGCACCATGCGTTTCTATGTATAAGCGCCATGTGTTTCTATGTATACGGCGGAACACCACCGCCCTCGTTCACCCTAGGGTTTATACGGTGGAGCACCGCCGCCCTCGTTCACCCTAGGGTTTAGGGTTTATACGGCGGAGCACCGCCGCCCTCGTTTCGCCCTAGGGTTTAGGGTTACGCCGCCCTCGTTCGATCATTTTTGGTGGGTGAAGGTTGGTTTGCAGGTGGTTGTGGATGATATAGCTGAGTCTATGAAGGGTGTAGCAGATGAAGTGGTTGAGAGTGTGCTTGAAAATACAGTTATGGAGATGGCGAGGGATATGGCATGCGAGGTGTGTTTTGAAGAGGATGCTCCCGATGTTTGGGAGTTCCAACGCCAAGGGTCGACTTGATGTCTATTTTTTATCGATGTAACGTGTGTTGTTGTATTTGTTGTAAATTTGGCGTGTTGTTGTGAACCTCTTCGAGGGTTCCAATCATTGTAAACATTATTTGGAGCTGTTTACTCGACGAGTCAGGATGCAGTGCGATTTTGTTGTCACTTTGGTTTGCAGCAACGCCCCCCTTTTCTTTTAGGCGAGGCTCATCGTTTATTGTTCTCAGAAACTTGACGCGCAACGATGCCCCCTTTCTTTCAGGCGAGGCTCGCTATTTTCTGTTTAATAAAACCTAATGCGTAGCGACGCCCCCTTTTGTTTCAGGCGGGACCGCCGCCAAAACCTACTCGCTTCCTGATTCTTCTTATCATACAAACCAACCTTCACCCGTCAAAACCTACTCGTTTAGGGTTTAGGGTTTATACGGCGGAAGATTTTACTGCATGTAAGCAAAGATTTGACGTACTATATATTGGTTTTGTTTTTTGAAGCTAGATGGCCGACCCGAGAAACATGGATGAGGAGGAGTTGATGATGAATTTGATCAACACTGGCACTCAAGTTGCCGGCGATGATGGTGCTAAAAATAACGTGCAAGAGGATGCAGATGACGGGAGTCAGTACTTAGCTCTTGAACAAAATGAGCAACAACATATTGGCCAAGTATATATTTTTTATTATTAGCTATATATATTATCATATGTCTTATGTGTGCTCATGACATTAAAAATAATGTTTATGTTTTGTAGCCCTCTGGATCGACATCAACAACTACAACGAAGAGTAAAAATGTTCGAGGTCCCAAAAAGCCATTGGAGGGCCGCTTCATCATCTCGGAGTTCAATGTGGATACAGGCGAACCGGGGGGGGCCAAATAAAATGAAATTCATGCACCACTGTGGTTACCTTGTACGGGACCGGCTCCCGATCAGTACCCGCGAATGGAAGAAGAAGACCAATGCTCCTCATATCAGTTTTGTCTCCGATCGTGACAAGACGTTAATTTGGAAAGATGTCTTGGTACATTTCACGCTCCAAACAGATGGTTATGATGATATAATAGATGGTGATGAATTGAAGG
Organism: Miscanthus floridulus; assembly: GCF_019320115.1. NCBI lineage: Eukaryota > Viridiplantae > Streptophyta > Magnoliopsida > Poales > Poaceae > Miscanthus > Miscanthus floridulus. The sequence goes on along the minus strand of NC_089588.1, from coordinate 112,768,726 downwards.
AGCGAGTTAGGGATTGGGCAATGAAGAAGATGGCCACCCAGTTTCAGACTTGGAAGAAACACCTATACACGACGTATGTCAAGAAGAACATAGCACCAGATTTTACTGTCCTAGGCCCGATCTCAAAGCAGAGGCCCTATTGGGATGAGTTTGTACAGTACAAGACTTCGGAAGAGGGTGTGAGTCGGGTGATAAAGAACCAACGTAATGCCCAACAGAAGACATACCACCATAACTTGGGATCAGGTGGCTACCCGACTGCCATTAAGAAGTGGAACAAAATGGAAGCAGACCTTCTTGCCAAGGGTATCACACCAGAATCACTCGAGTGGGGAGAGCGTGCAAAGAATTGGTTTTTCGCTCATGGGGGAACACTGGACCAGGAGACAGGGAAGTGCGTTTATGGCGCAAGACTGCAAGAAGCAGCAGAAAGATTGTTTTATGCTCAGAGAGCTACTGCTAGTGGTGCGTTCAGGCCCAACAGAGAGAAGGATGAGCTGACATACGCCATCGGGACTATTGAACATGGTGGCCGAACTAGAGGCAAAGGAAGTGTCTCAGTGGGAGCATGGATTCCCTCAGGACTAGACCTTCCTACAGAAGCCGCCAGAGAAAGAAGGAAGAAGAGGCACAGCGGCTCCAGAGGTTGGAGGAAGCGGTGCGTGAAGCACAGGAGCGGGAAAAAAACCTTGAAGCGAGAATGCAGGAGGAAATCAGAAGGCAAGTGCAAATAGCAGTGAGTGCAAGCAAGCAGGCATCAGAGCCAGGAATCAACATTAGCCAATCTGTTCAGTTGAAAAGCAGCTGCGCTTCCACGGAGATACCAAATCAAGGGGACACAGGACTGCGCTTCCCTGTGGATGACGTCACTGAACCTTGTACATCGTGTGAGCTACACATTCCGAAGGGGAATTCCACAATCAAGGTGGCTATCGGTCTTGTTAATCCTATCGACCGAACCAAGACACCAAGGATTCATGGGAATATAATCCAAGAAGGATATGCTACCATCTCGGTAGATAAAGCTGAAAAAGGTTTTAGTGATTTGCCTCTTGACATTCCTGGAGGTGATGGCGAGAAGACTCTAGGAGAAGCAGAGAAGACATTCATTCTATGGCGCAAGCGCTACATCATCATTCCCGGGATGTCGGCTCCACCTCCTCCTGAACTACCTCACCATAGGTGCGGATGAAAACACTACATCATTAATTTATATTGGCTTAAATAATTAACAATCTGCTCATAATAATATGTCATTCCTTTTTTTGTAGCAGATCCTCCCCCAACCTAAATCCAATTGTTCAATCGCCAGATCATCATAGTGCTCTGTACGATGACATTGTGTTGGAAGGCGAGGCTGCATCCACACCATCTCCAAGGAGGTCTCCAACGCCGCAGCCGCCACCTCCAAGGAGGTCTCCAACGCCGCTGCCACCACCTCCAAGGAGGTCTCCAACGCCTCCCCCGCCCCCGCCTACCAAGAAGCCTAGCAAGAGGCCAGCCCCGCAAACGAAGAACCAGTCCCCGCCGGCAAAGAAAGCCACCGTGAAACCAAGGGCTATTCCCAAAATAATATCTGAAGAGAAGGAAGAAGGAACTGATGCATATAAAAAAGATATGTCTAGATTCTATGACAAACTTAAAAAGAATCAAGAAGCAAGGAGAAACCCGGAGAAACCGTACTTCTTCGTAGCTCCAGATATTCTAAGAAAAAGGGTGGCTTCTTACCAGCAACAACAGCGGGAATCTCGTAAGCCGTCCAAATCAACGTTAACGGACTATGACCGCACTCTCACCAAGTCAATTGAGGCGGCACAGAAAAAGAAGCGGGCAGGGAAAGGAGTTGCCCAACTCGGACAACAATCGCACCAATCAGTCCCCCCGCTAGTTGTTGGTAATGAATATGGTTCGAATTTAGGATTAATGCATCAGGCAAACATACCTCCGGATGTCGATTTGGATCACCTTGGTGAATTTATTGATGAGACTGGTCTCGACCTTTACCAGATGTTTGGTGATGGAAACATTGAGAGTGCGGCGGAGGTTGATATTTGGAAGAAAAAATTTGTACTAGGCCAGAGTCTATACAACCCTCAAGCCTTATCTGATCTGGGGACGCAAATGTACCTGCTAAACAAGTGGTACATGCAGGCGTCTACCGGTGGAGACTTCTGCGTTGGTGTCAGAATTAGAGACGAACATTGGTTCCGTGGCGATGATGTTATGTATGTTGACTTTGCAGAATTTCATCAACTATGCCACCTGACCTCTCTGGACAAAGTTATCATTAGCTGCTATTGCCTGTAAGTAATAATTCTTTCGATCTATTATTAAACTCATCATATGTGTGTATATGCATATAAATTATCCTAACAAGTACTATATATATGCAGATTTACAATGACAGAGCTCAGAAAGGAAGGCTGCAATGAAATTGGTTTTGTTGATCCCCATATAGTATTCAAAGACCCAGTTACTCCAAAGACTAATTGGAAGTCTGAGTCAGAGAGTAACCTCATGAACTTCTTAGTGAACCAACGCCACAAGAAGGATATACTCTTTCCCTACAACTTCAAGTGAGTGTTAATAATGTCGATCATCCTTAATGGCTCATATGTTGATTCTAGTTAATTAATGAGTGTTATGCGTTATATCCTATAAACACATGCAGCAATCACTGGATATTGATGGACATCGATCTGGTGAAAAGTCACTTGATAATCTATGACTCGATGAGAAAACCACAACAAGACTACCAAGATATGATAGATATTATCCAGAGGTAATTTCGGTATCTCTAGCAACTATATATACACACAAACATGATGATTAACTATATCTGATGACGTGGCAAATTTTTTATTGGGCAGTGTTTGGAAAACCTTTATTGAGAAGCAACACATGGGAAAATGCAAAGCGCCACTGAATGTAATCCCTTTGAAAGTAAGTCCCCTAAATCGCATCATCTTTATTAATTAAACATATAGCTTTCACCGGATCACCAGATTGGATGACAAATCTTTTTCTCGTAAAGTGGTGTCTGAGGCAGGAACAGGGGAACAACTACTGTGGTTACTATGTTTGCAAGTTTATCAAGGTGGTCTCCCAAAGAACTCCTACAGAGAGACTCAAAGTACGTTAAAAATACACTATATATTCATTTAATTATTATTATTGATTGTGTTACTATGTCTTTATATATATATGTACATATATTAATTTATTTTCCTTTAATTCAAACCTGTAGACTCGATGGTTGGAGGAAAAGGTCATACGGCAAGACCAAATCAAAGCAATTCAAGAGTCTATAGCCGGATTTTTTAATGAGCAGGTCATCGATTCCAAGGGCGAGTTCTACTTCGACCCAACACTGCCATGGAAGCCAAGCTAGAGGATGAGAGGAAACTTGTTATATCACAACAACTGTAATGCAATCTTTTGTAATATATGCACATGAAATAATATAATGTAAAATACACATATGCATGCATGCATGTAAATATATATATGATGCATGCATGCATATATATATATATATATATATTCTATGCTTGAATTGTGTGATTTAATACGTTCATTGTGCTTGAACCGAAACATACTATACGCGCGTATAAATGTATAATTAGCAGCGTACAATACGACTTCGAAAACCTATTTTGAAAAGAAAACAAAAAAATGAAAAGAAAAGAAAAAAGAAAAAACCTTTAGTCCCGGTTCGTATTACCAACCGGGACTAAAGGTGCCGGCCATCGTGGCATGTCAGGAGGCACCTTTAGTCCCGGTTGGTGTTACCTACCGGGACTAAAGGTCTTCCTTTAGTCTCGGTTCCTGACTCGGGACTAAAGGACCCCCTTTTAGTCCCGGATGCTTGCTCCCGGGTGGGAAACCGGGACTAGAGGGGGTTCCTCACCGGGAGTAAAGCTCTGTTCTCTACCAGTGTTTTAGTCATAGTGTTTGATTGAAAAGTTACTAAAGTAACTAAAAACTACTAAATTTAGTAGCTACTAGGCGAACCAGCGGGCCCTTAGTCTCCTACTCTCCATGCTCAATTCGCCTCCGTTACTATGCCCCGGCGATGCTGCAGCTCCTTTCTCTTTCTTTCTTTTTTGCCTTTTTTCTTTTATTCTCACGAATCATCTAAGTTAAGCATGGTTTGACTTTTCTTTTCTTCTCAAGAATCATCTACATTAAGCATGGATAATGTGCAGCTAAATTGAGCATGGAAGTAGTAAATAGAGGCTTGGCTAATTGGCCCCTCCTTGGTTTGGGGTCACGCTCCGACACTAGCTCCTGGACCAACTTCTCATCCCAGACCTGCAGCCAATGAAATAAAAAATCACGGCCTGCTGCCTGCCTGCCTGCAGCCAACGTTTGACCCCGTTCGGCTTACTGAATCTTGACTGAAATATATTAGGTTTAGACTAAATTAGAAAAATACTAAAATTAATTTAATCTTTATATATCATTAATAGTATTAAATTAATATTAAGAGTTATTTATAGATATAGTATTAAATAGTTTCAATGCGTCATTAGTATTATTAAAATTAAATAATTAGTCACTAGTTATGGAGAGAAAACTTTTAAATAGATTAATTGTACCTTATTCTTCTCGGATACGGATAAATGTCGGATATTCCATATTTTTGTCAAATACGAATCTAGAATCGGATAGAGAAAAATACTGAAAAACGAATTCGGATACATCCATTTAGTATCCACATTACAAACGGATACGGATACGGATATCCATATTACGAGTTTTAGCGGATATGGATTCGAATAATTTGGATTTCCATACATCCATTTCCATCCCTACTTCTATGTGATTCTTGGTCAAAAATGCTTGGTCTGCTATTGTGCACTGGGGTGGAGCATGTCAGGAAACACTGTCAGAAGTAGGGGTAGCAGTGTCATTTGCCATGTGTGTTAATTTACTATCTCAAAGTCTAAATGACCAATTATTCTCGGAAGTAAAATACACCAGTTGTTCCTAAACTAGGGCAGAGGGTGTATCTAGTTCCATCAACTCCTAAAATGCACATCCAGGTCCTTAAACTAAGCACATGGTACGTCATAGGTCCAAATGGGTCCAGACTAGACCCGTTTGCTGATGCGGCGGTCCACGATATCCCTATAGAACGAAAGAGCTTCCTGGTGATCCCTAGGTTGCAGCACCTCCGGTCGTTAATTCCTCCTAACTGTCGCCGTTTTTAGGACCAACCGACGCCTCACCTACATGCACAGGTACCTATGTAGTGTAGTGTCGGTAGCACATTCATAATAGCGTTCGGACTAATGTGCCCTTCTGAACCAGGGGAGTTCCCTTGCTCCTGCTGCGTACGATTAGCCATCCTTGCGGCGACAAAAGGATTAGGACGCCCCCCATGCTAAGGGCACCAGCAATGCCAGACCAGTCTCTAAACTTGGCAGAGTGTGTCATTTAGGTCCCTAAACTTTTAAAATGCATATCCGCATACATGAACTAGGCCCACATTACATCACAGGTCCGATATCCATATTCATTTTAGTGCCAATACGGATATCCATATCCGTATTCGATTTTAATCTTGATATTAAGTAGATGCATCTGAATTCGCTTTCTATAATTTTCCTCTATCCAATTCTACATTCGTATTCTAAAAAAATGTGAAATATCCGACATTATCCATATCCGCAAATGACAAAGTACCCTGTAAAGTCATCTAAAACTTATATCTAGGACTATTAGTAATGTACATGATATCAACTTTAATATACCAAAAAAAATATGCATCATTTAAACTTTGTGGCTAATAAGATTATATAATTTTATTATTAATAATAATATATAAAGCTTAGTTTTAATATGGATAATCATGTTAATTTTAATTACTTTAATTGTTCTGGTATTGATGAAATTATTTTTTATATATTTTAAACTATTTATTGATAAGTATTATTTATAGTTCTATTGATTTTTGATATATTTAGTTATTGAAATATTTATTATATATGTTATTTTTTGAGTAGTTGTTATCTATAGAGTTATATAATCATATTCTCTACATGCATAATGATTTTGTTCTATTAAAACTATTGACAAGCAAATAGATATATGTTATCGTCAAAATCTAGATATCACCAACAACCAGTGCAAGCGTGGACCACCATGTCAGCAAATAGGTCTAGCCTAGACCCATTTGGACTGCGACGTAGCGTAGGCCTAGTTCATGTATGTGGATGTGCATTTTAAAAGTTTAGGGACCTAGATGACATACTTTGCTAAATTTTGGGGCTGGTCTGGTATTGCTGGTGCTAGCGTGGATCGTCATGTCAGCGAACGGGTCTAGCTTGGACCTGTGACATAGCGTGGGCCTAGCTCATGCATGTGGATGTGCATTTTGGAAGTTAAGTGACCTAGATAACATCGAGTGCCAAGTTTAGAGGCCGCTGGTGCATTTTGCTCTATTATGGGACAGCGGGAGTATTTGTCAAAAGATTCCCTTGATAATATACTATATTTTGGTTACATGTGTGACATGTGCAGGGATATAGCCTTCAACTATTTAGGAAACTACATGTGTCAAAAGACTGCCTTAATAATAACAAATAAAAGTTTTTATCCAAATCCAGGGCATTGTCTCTCTGCAACCTAGATTGTTAGTTAGAATTGCAACCTCTAACCTGAATGTATTAAATCTGTTATATCTTTGGAACACAAGGAGCCTCAAATAGTACATTAATTAAGGTCTGTATCATGATAAAAAAAAACTAAGGTCTGTATCATTAGCTGAAATGTTAATAACATGGACATGACAGAATCAGCTGTGTGATTGTTGAAGTAAAAGCATGTACTCTGGTGGCTGCAGTCTCGTATGAGTCCTATCCTGTAAAATGATAACTTGTGCGGATTACATTTGGTTGATTAAGCACTGCAGTACTATGATGTGTGTCTAGCACACGCTTACAGCTAACTTGGAGGTCGTTCTAGGCAGATGTCACACTTTTATCCAAGCACAAATTTCGCTTGTTGATCTCAATGATGCGGTGCAGGGGAAATCTGGGATCTTCCTTTGGGGGAGTGGTAGGCCAGTGTGCCGGCCTGATGAACCTGCAAACACAGAAATGAAGAGGGGGAAAAACAGAGGTATTTTAGCGACATGCTCTGCTTTGGTGTGCGGACAGTGCTGACCGCATCCTCTGTTTTCGGTGCGCTCTGTTCTGTGCTTCGGTGCAACGTGCCCAGTCACAATTCTTCTGTTGGTGTGTTTATCGCTTCAAATGTCCATGGTTCACTAAAGAATGTTGAATCTGTGCGGAGAGCACACGCTACTACTGGTCGAATTTGTGTCAAGCACCCATAGCTTTTTGCGCGGAGCACATGTACTGTAGCTCGGCGCAAATTTCTATCAATTTTTACGCGCAAAATGAATGGGGAGGATACTAAATGTCTTGATAATTCCTTCAGCTAATGGGCCATGTACTTGTCAGTGATACTGCAATTAGTATGGCTAAATGTGGGCCCCACGTTAAAAGAATTAAAGCCTCATGTTCCAGGCAAAAGTTTTAGCAAAATTGATAGAAATTTTTTGAAATGACGTGCCATACAGTTTCGTATGTTTCGTGGAGATCAGTGTGGATAGATTACATGTGGATCCCACGTAAAAACCTGACCCTAAACTCCAAGCATTTGTTCACACAATAAAGTTGTAGTAATGTCTCCAAAATTTAATAATCGTAGTGTCTAAGAGCTACTAATTGCTATAATTGAAAAGCGTCTTCTATCGAAAAAAAAATCAATATTGCATAGGTCTTGTTTAGTTGGGGAAATTTTTTGGGAAATGGTACTGTAGCACTTTCGTTGTTATTTGACAATTAGTGTCTAATCATAGTCTAATTAGGCTTAAAAGATTCGTCTCGTGAATTTCGTCTAAACTGTATAATTAATTTTATTTTTTATTTATATTTAATGCTTCATGCATGCGTTCAAAAATTCAATGTGACGGAAAATCTTGAAAAATTTTGCAAAATTTTTGGGAACTAAACAACACCATAGTGTTTATCAGCAAATATCAATATTAAATGATGCTCTACAGTAGATTTACGGACATGAAAACGGAGAAAGAAGATGATCTGGCCACTATGGGAGGGCCTAGAAAAAGCTGTCACGAGTAGGGGACCCGGCGCAAGGAGAAGATGGTGCGGCATGTGGAAGAAGAGAGGGCGTCGATATCATGGGTGGAATAGATAATTAATGCGGTGGACCAATATTTTTGCCTTTTGCTGTAGCATCACGATAACCTGTCCCCTCCCATCTGTTCCAACTGCTAAGGCAGCAGCTAGCGAGCACCAACCCGGGAGCAACTCGGAACAAAAAAAAAAACAGGTTATCGTGATCTCCTCACCGGGGAGTACAAGCTGAGCTCGAGAGCATGAAAGTTGCCTTTGAGATGGTCTCCAACATACCGGCAGACCAGCTTAGCATTCAAGACAAGATCTGGGCCAGGGATTTGAGGGAGCTGTCTTATGACATGGAGGATAGCATTGACACATTCATGATGTGTGGCAAGGGCAATGAGTTAGCAAAACTGCCTAACATGAGAAAGTACATTCCCCGTCGTAACCGAAGTATGGGTTTGTTGACCAAGGCATCCTCTATCAACTTGACAGGAATAAATTCAATGACAGCGTCAGTGAAACATTTCTTGACGAGCTGCAGCTCATCAGTGTACTCAGAGAATTCCTTCAACATAAAAGGTATGGAAGCACGAAGCATTCCTCCCATTAGGACACACACTCTCCATTCTAAGTTATAAAACTTTTCGCTTTTTTAGATACATTATTTCTACTATGTATCTAGACATTGTGTACTCCCTCCATGCTCAAAAATCAAGTTGTTTTGGATTAGGATACCAAGGAGCAATTAATTGGTGCATTTTCCCATGCTTGCCCCTTATTAAATAGGATTTCAGGTTTCTCCCATTCAACAAACACTCCCTGCCAGACTAGTTAGCCCTGTGAAGGCCAGACGTGAGGTCCTAGGTTCCATCCCACGCTGGGTTGCTCTTTTTTTTTTTGTGCAGTGTGTGAATTTACTCCATCCAAAATGGGAGATGAAGGCTCGGGTCAACTTCATCCAAAATGTTGTTAAAGCATGCAAAATGACTTCAATTGTGAACATCGGACTCACCCTCCAAAACAACTTTAATTTTAAGTATGGACGGAGTATACCTAAGTTCATAGCAAAAGATGTGTATCTATCAAATCCAAAACATCTTATATTTGGAATGGAGGGAGTACATATGAATTTTTTTTGCCGCTGTTGAATTTTTCCCTCCAATAATAATACTAGGGCCTAGAGCTAAAAAAGGTCAATGAGAAATGTGCATACATGTCCTAGTTAAATAAAAAACAACCACTTATGTTTTTAACATCATCGTTAAGTGGAAATAATATGAGCAGACAATGATTATTTTTTGTAGTTTTTGGCTAGGATTCTCCCCATTTGGTAGAGTTCTAGAGGGCTCCGACTTCAGCTCCTTCGTGCACTGTAGCAAGGAGCCGTTTTTCTCTGAACTAGAAGCTAGTGAAGCCACTATTTCTTGCAACACCGACTCTGGCTCCTTCGCACACTGTACCAAGGAGCCGGAGCCCTTTGGAGCCATGCTAACAGAGCCTAAGTCGACTTGTTTTGTTTATGGACATGTTAATCTAGTCTAACTCATCAGTTCATTTGTAATGTTCGAGTTAGCTTAACTTGCACAATTTGGTACATGAACAATAATTGAACTTCCTATCATAATTTCATTAGTTTCTGTTAATAATTCGATCCGTGTGTAGGTATTTGCTTGTTATTGATGACATATGGGATATCTCGATTCGGCTAATGATTAAATCCGCTTTGCCTGATAATGATGTTGGATATATAGTTATCATAACAACACGTAATTTTGGTGTTGCTGAAGAAGTTGGTGATGCTTACAAGTTGAAACCGCTTTCCCAAAGTAACTCCCAAAAGTTGTTGTATATAAGAATATTTGGTAACGAAAACAAGGACAACATTGAAGACATAGAAAAATGTCCGGATGAGGAGCTGGCTAAAGTATCCGAGAGAATACTAGAGAAATGTGGTGGTGTGCCCTTGGCTATTGTTACAATAGCTAGTCTGCTAGCTTCTAAAGCAAGAAATAAGATTGATTGGTATGATGTCTACAATTCTATTGGTACTGGTCTTTGCGATAGCACTGATGCGTGGTTAATATGAGAACGATATTGTCACTTAGCTATTATGAAATGCCCTTCCATCTGAGAACTTGCTTATTATATTTAAGCATGTTTCCAGAAGATTATGAAATTGAAAAAGATCATTTAATATGGATGTGGATGGCTGAAGGCTTTATCCAATGTGAAGAAGAAGGTAAGAGCCTATTTTCAGTTGGAGAGAGTTACATCAATGAACTCATAAACAGAAGTATGATACAACCTATATATGAGAGGTACACTGGCTTGATATATGCTTGTCGTCTACATGATATGGTGCACGATCTGATTTGCTCCTTGTCAAGTGAAGAAAATTTGGTTACTATATTAAATGGTGGGTACTACACGTCTACATCAAAGATATTTCGGAGGTTGTCTCTTCAATATGGTAAGGATGATAATGCTATGCCTCTACATACTACAAGCTTGCAACCTGCAAGGTCAGCTATTGTCTTTCCGTCTGCATTTTTTGTAATGCCGGTCCTTACAAAATTCAAAGTTTAACGTGTCCTGAATTTACAGGATTGTGATCTTTCAAGCGGTTACAGGTCGAGTACCTTGAGAATTTATTTCACTTGAGGTACCTAGGACTATGTGCCACACACATTGCTCAGCTTCCTGAAGAAATAGGAAACCTAGAATTCCTACAAACTTTGGATCTGAGGGGAAACAATATGCCCTTGTTTAGTTTCACCCCAAAATCCAAAAAGTTGCTACAGTACCTGTCACATCGAATGTTTGCGGCCCGTGCATGGAGCATTAAATGTAGACGAAAAGAAAAACTAATTGCACAGTTTGGTGGGAAATTGCGAGACGAACGTTTTAAGCCTAATTAGTCAATGTTTGGACACTATTTGCCAAATAAAAACGAATGTGCTACAGTAGCCCCAAAATCCAAATTTCGCGAACTAAACAAGGGCTATGTTTAGCTTGCCGTCAACTGTTGTTCAGCTCACAAACTTGATGTGCCTGTACATTGATGAGTTTACAAGAGTGCCAAATGGGATTGGGAGCCTAACAAACCTTGAGGTGCTTTCAACTTTAGACATTACCGTTTCCATTGACATTATAGAAGAGTTGGGACAGCTAATGGAACTGAGGGTGCTTCATATTTTGCTGTTCATTGGCTGGAGTGGGAAGCTGGTGGAGTGCCTACACAAGCTGCAAAATATATATCCAATATCTATACATCAAGATCTTTGGAGATCATCAATGGGACTTTGGTGGATTGGATGCCTGGGTCGCTCCTCGACATCTCTATAGATTGGATAAAGAATGGCCATGCTGGTTCTCAACACTGCCAACATGGATGAATGAGTCTTATCTACTGGACCTTGTATACCTATCCATTGCTGTGAGGGATTTAGGGCAGGTCAATCTCGAAACCCTTGGGAGGTTGCGAGCACTCCATCTGCTAGAACTGTCGGTGGATCCAAAAAATCTTGGAACCCTTGGGGGGTTCATCATTGGTTGTTAGCAAATAATGCGAATCAAAATCGAATACGAGACACATATTTTTACATGGAAAACCCTTGCGGGAAAAAACCCATGGACGCCAACCGGTGATCTTCACTATATGAGAAGAGTTTACAAAACGCAGGGAATACAATGAGTCATCAGCTCTTCCCGTGCGGCTTACAAGATGTATTTATAGGACGGATTGGCTGCAGTCAAATACGAAAACAAATCCGCTAAATATATAACCCAAACCGCGGGCCCTCGAGGCGTCCCCGCAAGACTCACGTTAGAATTCGGATCATATTCCAACAAACTCCACCTTGAGACAAATTCCATCTTGTAGCAAATGAAGTATCATCAAGCAATTCACTTCAATAATAAATAATCACCGATGCAAAAAGTCACTAGGACTTAAACTGTAATACCAACTAAGCCTGAGCATAGCTCAAACTTAGCTCCAGGAACAGGCTTGAAACATCTGATCTTTAGTCAGACAAATAGCACTCTGGCTATCACAATGTATAGTAATGTACGAAGAAACCCCGCAAAGTTCAGAGTATAAACCTCTCAACCAAATAGCTTCTTTACAAGCTTCATAAATAGCCATATACTCAGCTTCTGTAGTAGACAGAGCAATAGTAGCCTGCAAACTTGCTTTCCAGCTAACAGCACAATCACCAATTGTGAAAACACAACCCATGAGAGACCTCCTCTTATCCAAATCACCAGCATAATCAGAATCAACATAGCCAACAAGTCCATCTCTAGATTTCCCAATTTGCAAACAGGCATTAGAAGTACCTCGCAAATATCTAAAAATCCATTGAACGGCCCTCGAATGCTCCTTACCAGGATTAGCCATGAATCTACTGACAACACTCAATGTATGAGATAAATCAGGACGAGAATAAACTATGGCATACATAAGAGAACCAACTGCACTAGAATATGGAACTCTAGACATGTACTCAACATCATCATCTGACTATGGACATAAAGCTGAGGATAATCTGAAATGTGCAGCTAATGGAGTACTGTGGGGGGTACGACCCCGGATACTCATGACAGACTACATGGGTCGCGCTCCTAGGGGCGATCCAGCCCACGAGACGAAGATCTCTGGTGCACGGCACTGCTCAGCGTGCACCGCAAGACATCAAGGGCGATATCCTGAAGATACTATGAGATCTGTTAGGATACGTTCGATCCCATGATTCCTGTAATCTGTTATTACTTTCTGGTTATCTCCTAGATCTAACCGACTTGTAACTCTACCCCCAGACTATATAAAGCAGGCAAGGACCCCCTCAAAACACACGAAACATCATACGAAGCCAATACAATCCAACAGACCACAGGAGTAGGGTATTACGTCGCGCTGACGGCTCAAACCTGTCTAACTCTTGTGTCTCTGTTGCCTTCTTGTTCTTGATTACGCGCACCTAAGCCGACAAATCTACCTTCGTGGGATACCCCTCGGAGGACTGCCGACAATATTCTGTCGACAGTTGGCGCGCCAGGTAGGGGTGTGCGTGCTGTTTCCATGTCGAACAAGATGGTATGTTTTGCAGGCTCTTCGTCCTCCCTGTAGCCTGGCCAGATCTTTACGGTCAGATCGATCTCCTGGATCATCAACGCTAACAGAGATGGAGAGATCATCGAGCCGGTGCAGATCGATTCTGCACCGACCACCCCAACACCTGCTACAGCAGATCAGATCTTAGAACCACCTCCGAGGTCGTCTTCACCAACAACTCGCCGCCTGCTCCCCTGCTACCCAAGGAAGTGGATTAGCAACAACGATCTGATTGCATCCATCGATCAGGTTGGCCAGAAGCTTGCCAATTGCCTCTCCATCGCAGAATCAGCTCTGACCACTCTGGTTCTATGTCGACCGCCCTCCGATTCAGATCCATCAAAGGTCGTTTAGGAAGCTCTAGCGGTTATAGCCCTACCCTTTGGGCTCACCAGCATCGCCGCCACCTATCAAGATGCCCTAAGGGGCAAATTCACCGACCAGGCAGGAGACAGCTATCCTCTCGCCGACTAGATCGCCGACCAGCTCTCGCCGACTGTCAACATGCTACAAATTGGCTGATGTCTTGAAGTATCCCTCCAGACCATCTTGGAGGAGAATCTAGACTCCAAGTCCTAGGGCTCTATGGAGACTGTCGCCGAAATCGCCGTCGTCCAATCTCCTTTCCCACCTTTCTGAGGAGGTGGGATCTTTAATGTCAGCATCGATAGCCCTCCATGGGATGGAGAAACCGAGGAGGACCACGGCACTCGTGTCAACAGGAACGCCAACCGTGCGTAGCGCCGAGCAAATGAGGCTGCCCTTACGCTAGCCAAGGCTGCTCGCAACGAACAGCTAGACTCACAAGGAAGGCCACTCCCACTCTGCCACAACCTCGACGATGAATTCGTCCATGTCGATGGCCACGATGTCTACAAGACCCCAAGCGCCAACTTGGCCATGGTCGCCAATGAGCTCGCCCGGCTCGAGCAAAGGCCAGAAGTCACCAAGGTCACCGCAATGCTTAAAGCGACGCACTGCCATATCAACAACATCCGCCAGGGGTAGAGACCTTCTTACTTGACAAGTTTGATTTGCCGATCTGCCACGCCAAGATCTAATCGCCGCCCCAGCAGAAGCCGTTTCACCAACCCACATCGTGATGATGAACAACCCCTCCAGGGGGGAGCTCGGGGGCACTACGTCGACTACCCTTGCCAACACAACCAAGAGGTCGAATAAGATGTCCAAGCACACCTCAACAATCTCCGGGACGTGCGGCGTCATATCGACGGGCGCCGTTTCTCTTGCCATGAAGAAGAAGTACGTCGGCATCAAGAGTACGAGCAAGAATTCGACAATCCGGATACTGCCCTCCAGCCACTTAGTGTTGGCAATGCTGTAGATCACGATGGCGATGATCCCAAAGGGCCCCAAGCATTCACAAGGGCACTCCGAACACTCCAGTGGCCCCGTGGTTTCAAAATCACCAGGGTTGAGCCCTACAAGGGACGGATGAACCCCACACAGTGGCTACAAGCTTATGCCACCGCCGTGCGTGCCATCGGGGGAGATACTAGTGTCATGGCGAACTATCTTCCCATCATGCTCACACCAACCGTGATGAACTAGCTCATGAGACTCGCCCCAGATTCCATCGGATCCTAGGAACAACTGAAGAAGGTCTTCACCGACAACTACATGGCTACGTGTACTCGGTCGAGCACAAGCATGATCTGAACCGCATCTATCAGAAACCGTCCGAGATCCTCCATAGCTACATCAGATGATTTTTCGAGATGAGGAACTCTATTCCCAACATCACGGAAGTAGAAGTCATCTCCGCCTTCGTCTGAGGACTCCATCACCGCGACCACCGCTCCAAGTTCAATCGCAAGCCACCAAAGGGGATTGGTGAGATGATCACGACCGCCGACTAGACCACATCATTGCCGCCATCGATGAACCTCGCGCTAAGCGCAACTACGATGAGCAATACAAGAAAATCCTCAAAGGTCCATGCCCTCTCCACAAGAATAGCAAGCACAAGATCAAGGACTGTCTCGGCTTCGCTAAGGAGTTCTAGGCCAAAAAGTTGGACGACGACAATGACGATGGAGCCAGAGGTCGCTGACCACCTGGGCACAACAACAATGCCTTCTAGGATCACGACAAAGTGGTCACTACTATCTTCAGGGGCCTCACCGCCGTCGAAAGCAAAAAAGATCAGAAACTCACCGCCCGCCGGGTGCTCACCGTCAACACAAAAGATGCCATCGCCAACCCTAGCTATTGCCCCTAGTCTGAGGTCCCCATCACCTTCAGCAGGGCCAATCAGTGGGCGAACATCCCTTACACAGGACATTTCCCCCTCGTCCTTGATGCAACCATCATGAAAGTACTATTTAGAAAAGTGCTCGTCGACGGCGGAAGTGCTCTGAACCTCCACTTCGCCGGAGCCCTAAAGGAGCTAGGCCTTGGAATAGAAGACCTCACACACTCTGACTCCTCCTTCTAGGGTGTGGTACCTGGCAGGACATCCAAGCCGCTTGGAGAGATCACCCTCTTGGTACAATTCCGCACGGCCAGCAACCACCGCGTCGAGCACATCAACTTCTACGTCGCCGACTTCAACACCGCCTACCACGCCATACTCGGTCGGCCAGCTCTGGCGAAGTTCATGGCCATACCGCATTATGCCTATCTGGTGTTGAAGATGCCTTCTGTCACACCCAATTTTAAGGATAAAATTGAATGCATAAAACTCATGTGTGCCCAGGGATCAGTCACACACATAAGTTGACAAATTACAAAAAGTATCATCACGGTGTATCTTACATCACAATTAATACCATCACATAGTCTTACACAACACAGCGGAAAATAAAAAGGTAGCTCTCTCGAGGTAGCTCCAACACAGGGACGGTCAACTGGTTGACCACAAGCCTAAAAGTCCTCTGGAAGCTCCTCATATCCGTTGACATCTGTTACCCATCCGGGATTTTTATCCAAATATTGAAAGTAAAAAAGCATAAGTACTTCTCGTACTTAATAAGATAACATGGGGTTATGAAAGCTCAAAAAGGGTGACTCTGGTTTACTGCAGTTAGCACTTTTAGTAAGTCAAGATTTTATCATCAACTATTATCAAGTTATGCTTAAGCTCCAATTAAACCCACATGATCAGATATTAGAAACAATTGAATCATATTATCATCGTAGAACATCATAAATGAACATCAATAAGTAACCATTTATTCTGTGAGTTTTCTGGGCCGCTCGTGACCGTGAGCACGGCTCTTATAACAGTTTGTAACACTCTACAGAGGTTGTGCACTTTCACCGTGAGTCATGATTCCCATATGCCCAGGTTAATTACTCCCATAACACTGCCAAGGTGAGCGGGCGGGGTACACTATGAAGCCATTTCATAGGTTTCTCTAACAAGTTAGGGCCGCTAGGTTTCCTCGGCAGGCAGATGTAGGAACCCCCTTTCCTATGGCACATCTCCATCGTGGCTATACACATAGGAACAGAGGCAGCCCTATACCCAACGTGGCAAGCCCCTTTTGCGCCATAAAGGTAACCTCTAACAAGCTAGAAAAGGTCCTATTACTGACCTAAAGTCAGAGCCATGTGACCCTCATGGTTGCACTGTCAGTCCCAGCTTTTACTGATAGATAAGTCCTTATGGAGGGACAAGAGCATCATGAACAAAAATCATTTGCTCCTTCGCCCTATAATTCAATTGTTTAAAAGCAAATTTTACCTTTTCGTTCTTTAGAACCTTTAGTCATTATGTAGATCATGTACAGTTACATTGAGCACTAGCAAACTACCCATATGCATATAACTCGTAGGAGACAAGGAAACAGGATACTCAACCACTAGGATGTCCTTATGGGTATCAAAATTAGACACATGCAAATGAGAAATTAATAAATGGTGAATAGGACATCAAGGTAGATCCCATGCTATACTGGCCTTGCTCAACGAACTCGGGCTACTCTAGTTGGTCGTCAAAGAACTCTTGGTCTCCAACGTTCTCCTCACCGTCTGAACTCGACCAACAAAGCAACATACAAGCATTCCAAGGCATTCATGCAAAGCAAACAATTCTAGGATTAGAACAATTCACCAGGGCATAAAACAAGATAAAAAGGTTCTTAAAAAGAATCTATGTCTCTCTACGATCACATAGACGTGAAGTTCACGAAAAACAGAGCTAAAACCCAAAAGTTATGAATCAAACGGGGTTTCCTATAGCAATTTATTTAATTAAATCTAACCTCAAAATTTAGATGTTGCAAACATGTTTGACAGTGGTATTAACATGTAGAGAACTTAATTACAAACCTAACGAAATTTGAACGGGTCGATTTGGAGCTAAAACGACGATTTTATAAGCAAAACAATGCAGTGGCATTGCTGTAAATAGAATGATCTAATTTTGAATTTAAATAAACCAGAAAAATTCAGGATTTTCATCTGGCCGAGGACTGCGGGAGTAAAAAGAATAAAGCTGAGGGGCTCTTAAGCAATTCTGCCACGCGAAGAGGTACGGGATGTTTTGATCCGTTGGATCAAAGACGAATGGCCTTGATTAGAGATGAGAGGGAGAGAGAGAAGAGGTGTTGGCCGAGAATAGTGCCGGCACAGCGGCGCTGCCATGGCCACGGCGAGAAAGCTCACCGGCGCACGCGGATCAAGGTCTATGGGCCACGATTCATTGAACCAGTAGCACAGGAAGTAAGCGGGGATGAGGGAGAGTCGATCCCGGGGCCTAGCGTGGCCGGGGGACGTGGTCAGCGGGGTGGTCGCCATGGCCGGCGACGCGAAGGTCCTTGACGCACACGAATTGGGCCCAAGAGGTCCCCAATCGGCACGGGACAAAGACAGGGAGAAAGAGGGGAAGGCAACGAAGCTCACCACGGTGAAAATCAAAGATGAAGGTGGCTTGGGGATGGCGGACCACGCGGAGGGACGGACGTCGGCGTTCTGCGTAGCCCGACGAAGACGTGTGAGCGAAAACCGTGCAATAGAAAGAAAAAGAAGGGGTTCGGTAGATTCGTAACCTCAACACCGAGCTTAGGGGCGGCTTGGAGACGACAGCACAGCAGCGAACGACGAATGCGGTGGCGGCAGTTGCTGGTGATGGCATTGGGATGCGAGGAAGAACAGGGAGGTAGAAGAGAAAGGAAAGGGGCAGGCGTGCCCCCTTTATGGTGCTGGCGAGAGAGAGAGAGAGAGAGTACGGGAGCAGAGATGTGGGCGCGAGGGAAGCGGGACGGGCGGTTTGCCGCAGCGGCGGTTCCAGCTGGCGCTGCTCGTCTGAATATGGCCGATCGTGGGGTATGGAGCTGACCAACGGGTCCATCTTGTAAGCGAGCGAAGGAGAGGGAGAGAGCAACGGTTGCCACGGCGCAGTAGGCCAACGGACTGGGCCGGCCCAACAGAGGGAAACGGAAGGAGGGGAAAGGTGGGAGGCAAGTAGGTCGGCTCGGCCAGAGCGAGCTAGGCCAGAGGGCTGAAAGGAAGGGAGGGGAAGAAAAGAAGAAAACCTTTTTCTTTTTATTTTCTAGAGTTTTAGCAAACCATTTTCAAATTGATTTTGAATCCAATTCAAATTTGGTCAAAACCAATCATTACAAAAATAAATGTGCAGCAGCATGTATGCATCAAGAGGCTACTAACCTTATATTTGATTTTAATTCCATAAAATTTATTATTTATCTAGGTTTAATGCTCACAAAATGCTTATTAAATCATTTTATCTATTAAAAACAGAATTTTTAGGGTGTTACAATTCTACCCCCCCTTAAGATGAATCTCGTCCTCGAGATTCGGATGATTGCTTACTCAAACAGTTGTGGATAAGACTTTTGCAAATCCTCTTCTCTTTCCCATGTAGCCTCATCCTCTATATACCGATTCCACTGTACCTTGCACATTTTTATAACTCGTCTCCTTGTAACTCTTTCTGCCATCTATAAGATCTTTATCGGATACTCTTCATATGTGAGATCTTCCTTAACAGCAAGTTCTTCTAAAGGAATCTGCTCTTCTGGTACTCACAAACACTTCTTTAATTGAGAAACATGAAACACATCGTGCACACCTGACAAACTCTCAAGCAGTTCCAACTGATAGGCTACTTCTCCACGTCTCTCTAGGATCTTGAAAGGTCCAATATACCTCGGTGCCAACTTTCCCTTCATATTGAATCTTTTTACACTTCTCATTGGTGACACCTTCAAGTACATATAATCCCCAACTTCGAAAGTCAGCTCTCTTCTGCGAGTATCAGCGTAACTCTTCTGTCGAGACTGAGCCACTCTCAAGTTGTCTCTAATCATTCTCACTTGTTCTTCTGCGTCTCTAAGGACATCGGGTCCAAACACTTGAGTTTTACCAGTCTGATTCCAGAACAAAGGCGTTCTACATTTACGCCCACACAGCGCCTCAAAAGGTGCCATCTTGAGACTCTTCTGGTAACTGTTGTTGTACGAGAACTTAGCATATGGCAAACTCTTATCCCAGTGTGTACCATATTGCAGTACACAAGCTCTCAACATATCTTCCAAAATTTGATTGATCCTTTCAGTCTGTCCATCACTTTGTGGGTGGTAAGCAGAACTGAAATTCAACTTTGTCCCCAAAGATCTATGTACTTTCTGCTAGAATTGCGATGTAAACTGTGTGCCTCTATCAGACACAATTTTCTTGGGAACACCATATAAGCACACTATCCTTTCCATGTACAACTCTGCTAGCCTTGCACCTATATAGGTAGTCTTGACTGGTAGAAAGTGAGCAACCTTGGTGAGTCGATCCACTATTACCCATATTGAATCATAACCTCTTTGAGTGCAGGGCAAACCTACGATAAAATCCATACCAACTTCTTCCCATTTCCATTCAGGAATCTTCATTGGTTATAGCAACCCTGCAGGTCTTTGATGCTCAGCTTTCACCCTTTGACAGGTGTCACACAAAGCCACATACTCTGCCACATCTCTCTTCAAACCATACCACCAATACTTCTCTTTGAGATCCAAATACATATTGGTACTTCCGGGATGTATAGAATAAGCAGACTCATGTGCCTCTTGCAGAACTGCATCATGGATAGCCTTCACTTCAGGTACACATATCCTTTTCCTGAACCAAAGAGTACCATTCTCATCCATCCTGAATCCTAGTGCCTTTCCAAGCACTATATTCTCCGCTATCTCCTTAATTTTTTCATCATCCAATTGACCTTTGCGTATCTCTTGCTCCAAGGTAGGCTCTATTGCCAATTCCATTGCACTAGTGACAAAGCTCAAGTTGAGATGCTCCATTTCAACACACAACTCTGCTGGCATAAATGTCATCCAAAGTCCATTGGCATAACTCTTCCTACTAAGTGCATCAGCTACGACATTTGCTTTTCTCGGATGATAATGCACATCCAAATCATAGTCTTTGATCAATTCTAACCAACGATGTTGTCTTAGATTTAGATCTGACTGGGTAAAGATATACTTCAAACTCTTGTGATCTGTATAGATATCACTCTTATGCCCAATTAGATAATGTCTCCAGATTTTCAAAGCATGAACCACAACTGCCAATTCCAAGTCATGAGTAGGGTAGTTCAACTCATGCTTTCTCAATTGTCTAGATGCATATGCCACCACTCTTCCTTCTTGCATAAGAACACATCCAAGGCCCAGACGAGATGCATCACAATATATAGAGAAGTTCTTGCTTAAATCTGGCAAAATCAACACTGGAGCTATAGTCAATCTCTTCTTTAGCTCATCAAAGTTTGCCTGGCATTTATCAGACCTCACAAATTTAGCATTCTTTTCCAATAGAGCTGTCATAGGCTTAGCAAGCTTGGAAAAACCTTCAATGATCCTTCTGTAGTATCCAGCTGATCCCAAAAAGCTACGAATCTCACTTACATTGGTTGGTGGTTTCCAATTCAATACATCTTGCACTTTGCTTGGATCCACTGCTATTCCACCATTGGAGACAACAAGACCCAGAAAAGACACCTCCTTCAACCAAAACTCACACTTGCTCTACTTAGCATACAACTTATGTTCTCTAAGCTTTTGCAAGACCGACCTTATATGTTCAGCATGTTCTTCTTTAGTCTTGGAGAATATCAGTATGTCATCAATGAATACCACCACAAATTATCAAGAAACTCCATGAACACCTTATTCATCAGATACATAAAGTATGCAGGTGCATTGGTCAATCCAAAAGACATAACGGTATACTCATACAAGCCATACCGTGTAGTGAATGTTGTCTTGGGTATGTCCGAGTTTCGAATCTTTAGCTGATGGTAACCTGAGCGGAGATCAATCTTGGAGAACACACAGGCACCTCTCAACTAATCAAACAAATCATCAATCCTTAGCAAAGGGTATTTATTCTTGATAGTAACCTCATTAAGTGAACGGTAATCCACACACATCCGTTGGGTACCATCCTTCTTATCCACAAAGATCACAGGTGCCCCCCATGGGGAAGAACTGGGGCGTATGAAACCTTTTTCTTGCAACTCTTTTAGTTGTTTCTTAACTCTTCTGATTCATTAACCCCCATTCTATATGGACGTTTAGGTATTGGTGTAGTTCCAGGTAATAATTCAATAATGAATTCAATGTCACGGTCAAGTGGCATACCTGGCAAGTCATCGGGGAAAACATCCGGGAACTCCTCCACAACATGATCTTATTTATTAGCATCACCATCGAGCTGGTTCACAGTGGCTGTTGGCTAAGCTTGCACTACCACTTCTACATAGATTCTATCTCCATTGGGTGATGTCACAACAACAGATCTCTCCTGACACTAAATCACTGCCCGGTGTTGTTTCATCCAATCCATACCCAGAATAAGATCAATTCCCGCTGTTCTCAACACAATAGGTTTCACTTTGAAGTCTAACCCCCTTAAGGAAAGGCTAGCTGAGGGACTCCAATAAGAAGCTGGCATGCTACCTCCCAGTGAATTTACTAGTATGGGGTTTTTCATGGCACATAAAGGTATGCTATGCATTCTAACAAAAGCTTAGGAAACAAATGAATGCGAAGCACCTGAATCAAAAAGTATTATAGCAGAGATGGAGTTGACACTGAACGTACCCAACATGACCTCGGGCGTCTCCTAAGCTGTATCAGATGACACATAGTTCACTTTTACAGTGTGAGGTGGTCAGGCATTGAACTTTGGATTGCCATTCTGGTTCGGTGGAGCTTGCTGGTTCTTCTTCTTTGGACATTGATGAGCATAGTGACCTACTTCTCCATAGTGGTAGCATGCGTTGGGGTTATTGGGTGCACCACTCTTCATAGGAGCATTGTTGGGCATTCCCTGACGTGATGTCGGATTGCCGGTCTGTTGCTGGGGACGCTGATTACCAAACTATTACTGGTACTGAGGGCGTTGCTGGAACTGGTTACGCTGAGGATATTGACCATGGTTTCCTTGGTTAGATGGTCCTTGATTCCTCTGCTGAAAACCCTGCTAGGGATAGGCACGCAGACGGGTGTTGCTTCCAGAAGCTTGCCCTTAAAGCCTCCTCTTCTTGGCTTCCATCTCTTTGCGCTTATTGTCAATCACAATAGTGCGGTTCACCAATGACTGAAAGTTAGGGTATGTGTTGGACATAAGCTGGAGCTGCAGGCCATCATAAAGTCCCTTGAGGAAGCGGCATTGCTTCTCACTATCCTCAGCTACATCATTTGGAGCATAGCGTGATAGTTGAGCAAACTTGTCACGATACTCCGCCACAGACATGGATCCTTGCTTAAGGGACCTGAATTCCTCCTGCTTCAGCTCCACTAGTCCATCGGGGATATGATGTGACCAGAAATTGTCCTTGAATTCCCGCTAGGTGATAATAGGAGCATCGTTGGGGCATCCATACTGGAAGGACTCCCACCAATCCTGAGCTGCTCCCTGTAGTTGACCATTCTCAAGATCATTGCATTGTGCTATGTTAAGTTGCTTTTCCACAGCACGCAACCAATCGTCTGCCTCCAAGGGTTCTGAGGCATGGGTGAACACCGGAGGGCGACCCTTCATGAATTCTCCATGCTTGTCTCTAACCTGAACAGGTGGTGGTCCTCTTGCAGGTTCATTATCCAAGTGTTGCATCATGGCTTGCATCAACTGTGCTTGCATTCCCATCAATTGCTCCATAGTCACTGGTGGCGGTGGTGGTGGATTCATGGGAGCACCACGACCATGACCATGGCCTCTGTCTCTTCCTCCTCTTGCAGACATCTGCTTTCCAAGCAAATGTGCAAAATTTTAGAGATTTCCAAATTATAGAGAACTTATAAAAGATAAAGAACAACGCTGAGAATTTTCTGGACGAGATTCAAATACAGCAGTTCAGTAAATCTGTCATAAATTGAGTTTTAGAGACCCAACGGAGGTGTACCAAGAATGGTTAGAAAGCTTAGGAGATCAGCTACAACTTTTATTTAGAACACTTTTACAGATTCTGATACACACATGGTCAAAAATAGAACTAAACTGAATCTGTTATGAGTTCTAGACTGCGCAAAAACATCAACTTGTGACAGCTAGATCTCACAAACCTGAATAGATATCATCGTGATTCCAGAGACATTTGAAAGATACAGAAGTCTAGATATCTCCACAAAAAATTCAGAATTTTTGGCAGCTCAGATCTCTAGATGCAAGATAAAGAACACAGGCTGCTCCAGAAAACAGCACAGCAGAGATATGATAAAGCAACCCATCTGCATTAAGATCTCATCTAAACTTAAGGTTCAAACCTATGGAATTTGTGGACATGCCCACAAACCTCCAGCAATCAAACAAACTCCAAATCATCCAAGTTCACAATTAAAAACATCTAATCACTAAAGTTCACAAGACAAAACAAGACTAGACATGACACACGAACTAACAACGTCGTAGCTTAATACAAGGCACCAAACACCTATGGGGCTGTGTCAATCATGGTGAATGATCGGGGCTTCTTCTTGTAGATCGGTGGCAGCTCAAGTTGAGCACGCAGTTCGTCAACCTGCTTCTGGAGACGCCTCTCAGCCCTCTGCGATGCACGTAGCTCTCCCTTGACTTCTTCATCTACCCCCTGCATGGCATGGACATGTCGCACTGTTGCTTCCAAAGTTGGATCACTTTCTGGTGGTGCCATGTCACAGAACCGTCCAATTTATAAGAGCACAAGTACAATAGCAATCCCTGAAGCGATCAAACCATCATACTTGAACCCATATAAACCCGGTAGTCCGAAGAAATCTCGAAGGATCTCAAACAACCAACATACAAACCAAGATCGTAGAGATTCAACACAACCAGTCACATGTTACATCAACGTTCACAAATATGTCTCATACATCGGAGTCCAAATAGTTATTACAAACCAAGTTCGAAAGTAGCGGAAGCAAGTAATTTAACAATAACAGCACATGTAGTTTTGGTACAAAGCTAGTGTCATAGTCATCTCCACCAAAAGCACAAAGGTGAGATGATATACAGAATGACCATTGCCCATGGTCCTAGTCCCCATCCACAGCAGGAGCTAGATAGTTCTTGCAGTAGCCATGATACATAATGTTATCTGCAACAAAGGGAATAAAACCCTGAGTACGAGAAGGTACTCAGCTAGACTTACCCGTCCAACTATCATACTAAGACACCAAGGAGTATGCAAGGCTTTATAAGTAGAGCTGGTAAACATTATTTGTAGAAAAGCATAAGTTATCCAACATCTCATTAAATGTGAATCACCAGTTATTAACCCTATCTCATACTAGATTAGCAACTATCCTATGCCAAACATGTTGGTACCATTAAGTCATCACAATAATAACCATATCCAGTTGAGTTCTTGCATAATCTCATAACCATCAATTTCATCATTTCCATAATTTACTACGATGAAGTGTACTCAAGTCAAGTTCTCACTATCCGGGAGAGACGACGATTCGAATCGATTCATACCCAGCTGGGGAATTATTCCTAACACACACCCAAGCATACCACGCGAAGGTAGCCTTAGGTCACCTTTGGTACAACTCAGGAACCAAATTCATGGGTACGACCAGCGCCGCACAATCAGAGAACCACTCTGCCAAGGGTGACCGGGACTCTAACCCGCCCTTGGCCTTACGCCAATGGCTCTCTACACATCCTTACTACCATCCAGAGTGCGCACATTTACCGCTCATGGTCCCGACCTAAATTGAGCTACTCGACTTCGCGGTCGAAACGACTTATCCGGCCAACTATGTGAGAGGCTGCGTTCAACATGACAAGATGACCTCCAACGGTCGGTCCTTAAACAACACAGACGGAATCACTACAATACCACATATAAGACTCTGCTCGATCTCCATTTATTCAACAATACCAGGTTATGTTCCACGATAGCACAATATAGCCAACCATGATCAAGTTATCACCTATAGCTCGCAGGTGATAGGAAATCACCCGACTTCTACCGGTCTAAGCAGAGCTAAGCATGATAAACGTTCCTGGAATAGGATTCATGGTAGATATTTCTGGTCAAGGAAGGTAATATGCAGCAAGTGTTTCCAAACCACTCCTGTCACATAATGCAGCAATACGAATACTGGTTGTGTTGAATCTCTACGATCTTGGTTTGTATGTTGGTTGTTTGGGATCCTTCGAGATTTCTTCGGACGACTGGGTTTATATGGGTTCAAGTATGATGGTTTGATCGCTTCGGTGATTGCTATTGTACTTGTGCTCTTATAAATTAGATAGTTCTGTGACATTCCAGGACCTGCCAATTACCCTCATGATCATTGCGAGGAAGGAACCTAAAACGATCCTCCTTCATGGCCTCAAAACGACGACCATGGTAGTAGATGTAAGCGTCTTGTGCTGCATCTTCCATGCCATCCAATGCATGAGCCCGTCTGGCAGTGGCACTGTGGACAGTCTCCACCTCATGTCCATTCTTTATGTCATTCCAGGCGGTGAAAACCAGCTCTACCTTCCAAAAAGTTGCATGCAATGGGTGCTGGTACTCTGCATAGTGATATTTGATGGAGGCGTGCAGATCAGTGTAGTAGTCATCCAGCACCTGAGTAAGGAGGGTGTGGTAGTAGGCCTTCTCCGGGGCCTGCTTGAAGTAGTATTTGCACATCCAGCCCATCTCCTCATCCACCATAGGGACAGCTGGGGGTGGCACAGGCGTTGGTGAAGTAGCTGATGACTCTGTTGGTGTAGCTGCAATAGCATAGACAGGTGCAGCAGCTGGAGTAGGAGCAGGTGTGGGTGCAGGTGCTGGTGCAGGAGTCGGGGTAGCCATCCACTCCTCATCTTCCTCGATCAAGGGTTCCACCTCATCATCAGAGATGACCACAATCTCCTTCTCCACCTGTGGAGCACGGGGGTGAACATAGCACGGTAGCCTGCAGAGCTGAGGCGGGTGGTCTTCGGGTTATGAGGCATCTATAGATTTACAATAAGATAGAATTAGAATCAACAATTTTATATAATAGATTAAGGTATGAAAAGCATAAGTATTTTAATAAAATAACAAGAATGAGATAGTAAGCATGAAACCAGTGGAGCAAAGATGCTAAAACGACCATCTCTAACTAGGCTTGCGTCCTACAATCAACATGGCTCTGATACCAATTTGTCACACCCAATTTTAAGGATAAAATTGAATGCATAAAACTCATGTGTGCCTAGGGATCAGTCACACACATAAGTTGACAAATTACAAAAAGTATCATCACGGTGTATCTTACATCACAATTAATACCATCACATAGTCTTACACAACACAGCGGAAAATAAAAAGGTAGCTCTCTCGGGGTAGCTCCAACACAGGGATGGTCAACTGGTTGACCACAAGCCTAAAAGTCCTCTGGAAACTCCTCATATCCGTTGACATCTGTTACCCATCCGGGATTTTTATCCAAATATTGAAAGTAAACAAGCGTAAGTACTTCTCGTACTTAACAAGATAACATGGGGTTATGAAAGCTCAAAAAGGATGACTCTAGTTTACTGCGGTTAGCACTTTTAGTAAGTCAAGATTTTATCATCAACTATTATCAAGTTATGCTTAAGCTCCAATTAAACCCACATGATCAGATATCAGATACAATTGAATCATATTATCATCGTAGAACATCATAAATGAACATCAATAAGTAACCATTTATTCTATGAGTTTTCCAGGCCGCTCGTGACCATGAGCACGGCTATTATAACAGTTTGTAACACTCTACAAAGGTTGTGCACTTTCACCGTGAGTCGTGATTCCCATATGCCCGGGTTAATTACTCCCATAACACTGCCAAGGTGAGTGGGCGGGGTACACTATGAAACCATTTCATAGGTTTCTCTAACAAGTTAGGGCCGCTAGGTTTCCTTGGCAGGTAGATGTAGGAACCCCCCTTTCCTATGGCACATCTCCATCGTAGCTATACACATAGGAACAGAGGCAGCCCTATACCCAACGTGGCAAGCCCCTTTTGCGCCATAAAGGTAACCTCTAACAAGTTAGAAAAGGTCCTATTACTGAGCTAAGGTCAGAGCCATGTGACCCTCATGGTTGCACTGTCAGTCCCAGCTTTTACCGATAGATATGTCCTTATGGAGGGACAAGAGCATCATGAACAAAAGTCATTTGCTCCTTCGCCCTATAATTCAGTTGTTTAAAAGCAATTTTTACCTTTTCATTCTTTAGAACCTTTAGTCATTATGTAGATCATGTACAGTTACATTGAGCGCTAGCAAACTACCCATATGCATATAACCTGTAGGAGACACGGAAATAGGATACTCAACCACTAGGATGTCCTTACAGGTATCAAAATTAGACACATGCAAATGAGAAATTAATAAATGGTGAATAGGACATCAAGGTAGATCCCATGCTATACTTGCCTTAATCAACGAACTCGGGCTGCTCCTGCTGGTCGTCAAAGAACTCTTGGTCTCCAACGTTCTCCTCAGCGTCTGAACTCGACCAACAAAGCAGCATACAAGCATTCCAAGGCATTCATGCAAAGCAAACAATTATGGGATTAGAACAGTACACCAAGGCATAAAAACAAGATAAAAAGGTTCTTAAAAAGAATCTATGTCCCTCTACAATCACATAGACGCGAAGTTCACGAAAAACAGAGCTAAAACCCGAAAGTTATGAATCAAACAGTGTTTCCTATAGCAATTTATTTAATTAAATCTAACCTCAAAATTTCGATGTTGCAAACATGTTTGACAGTGGTATTAACATATAGATAACTTAATTATGAACCTAATGAAATTTGAATGGGTCGATTCGGAGCTAAAACGATGATTTTATAAGCAAAACAATGCAGTGGCATTGCTATAAATAGAATGATCTATTTTTGAATTTAAATAAACCAGAAAAATTCAGGATTTTCATCTGGCCGAGGACTGCAGGAGTAAAAAGAATAAATCCGAGGGGCTCTTAAGTAATTCTGCCATGTGAAGAGGTACGAGATGTTTTGATCCGTTGGATCAAAAACGAATGGCTCTGATTAGATATGAGAGGGAGAGAGAAGAGGCGTCGGCCAGGAACAGTGCTGGCATGGTGGCGGTGCCATGGCCACGGCGAGAAAGCTCGCCGACGCACGCGGATCAAGGTCTATGGGCCACGATTCATTGAACCAGTAGCACAGGAAGTAAGCGGGGATGAGGGAGAGTCGATCCCGGGGCCTAGCGCAGCCGGGGGACGCAGTCGGCGGGGTGGTCGACATGGCCGGTGACGCGAAGGTCCCTGACGCACGTGAATTGGGCCCAAGAGGTCCCCAATAGGCACGGGACAAGGACAGGGGAAAGAGGGGAAGGCATCGAAGCTCACCACAGTGAAAATCGAAGATGAAGGCGCCTCGGGGACGGTGGACCGCGTGGAGGGACGGACATCGGCATTTGGCGTAGCCCGGTGAAGACGTGTGAGCGAAAACCGTGCGATAGAAAGAAAAAGAAGGGGTCCGGTGGATTCGTAACCTCAACGCGGAGCTCGGTGGTGGCTTGGAGACAACGGCACAGCAGCAAACAGCGAACGCGGCCACGGCGGTGTCGACGGTTGCGGGTGATGGCACTGGGATGCGGGGAAGAATAGAGAGGTAGAAGAGAAAGGAAAGGGGCAGACGTGCCCTCTTTATGGTGCTGGAGAGAGAGAGAGAGGGTACGGGAGCGGAGACATGGGCGCGGGGGAAGCGGGACGGGGCGGTTGCTGTAGCGGTGGTTCTGACTGGCGATGCTTGTTCGAATATGGCGGAAGGTGGGGGAAGGAGCTAACCAATGGGCCTGTCTTGTAGGCGAGCAAAGGAGAGGGAGAGAGCAATGGTTGCCGCGGCACAGTAGGCCAACGGACTGGGCTAGCCCAATAGAGGGAAACAGGAGGAGGGGAAAGGAGGGAGGCGAGCGGGCCTACTCGGCCAGAGCGAGCTGGGCCAGAGGGATGAAAGGAAGGGAGGGGAAGAAAAGAAGAAGACCTTTTTCTTTTTATTTTCTAGAGTTTTAGCAAACTATTTTCAAATTGATTTTGAATCCAATTCAAATTTGGTCAACACCAATCATTACAAAAATAAATGTGCAGCAGCATGTATGCATCAAGAGGCTACTAACCTTATATTTGATTTTAATTCCATAAAATTTATTATTTCTCTAGGTTTAATGCTCACAAAATGCTTATTAAATCATTTTATCTATTAAAAAGAACAGAATTTTCATGGTGTTACACCTTCGCCTGTAGGAGTTCTAGCTCTGTGGGCCAACCTCTCCATCGCCTACGCCTACAAGATAGAGAGTCTCGCCCTCGCCGAAGCCACCAACCTCTCCATCCAGATGGCTAGCATGGTCACCGACACCAGGACGGTGCCCGCCAATGACCTAGAGATCCTAGCACTGGAGCCTCCTTGTGCCTTCGTCATGTCTAAGGAAACAAAGGAGGTCGGCC
Organism: Miscanthus floridulus; assembly: GCF_019320115.1. NCBI lineage: Eukaryota > Viridiplantae > Streptophyta > Magnoliopsida > Poales > Poaceae > Miscanthus > Miscanthus floridulus. The sequence goes on along the minus strand of NC_089588.1, from coordinate 112,738,527 downwards.
TCGGCCTCGACGAGTCCTCCAAGACCATCAAGATTGGGGCTCACCTTGACCCCAAATAGGAAAGCGTGCTCGTCTCCTTCCTACTTGCCAACACCGACGTGTTTTCCTAGAAACCTACAGACAAACCGGGGGTACCACAAGAGAAGATCGAGCACTCCTTGAATGTCTCACCGACCGCCAAACCGATCAAGCAGAAACTCTGATGATTCACGCCAGACAAGAAGGAGGCTATTAGGGTAGAAATAAAATGGCTCCTAGCTATCAGATTTATTAAATAAGTGTATCATCTTGAGTGGTTAGCAAACCCTATTCTTGTTCAAAAAAAGCATAAAGAATGGAGAATATGCGTTGATTACATTGATCTCAACAAACACTGCACTAAAGACCCCTTCGGTCTGCCTTAGATAGATGAGGTTGTAGACTCCACCGCTGGCTGCAAACTACTCTCCTTCTTTGACTATTACTTCGGCTATCACCAGATATCCCTCAAAGAGGATGACCAGATCAAGACGTCATTTATCACGCCTTTTGGTGCGTATTGCTATACCACCATATCCTTCAGACTCAAGAACATCGGGGCAACCTACCAAAGGGCCATCCAGATGTGCCTCGACCAACAGATAGGCCACAACATCGAAGCTTACATCAATGATGTGGTCGTCAAATCCAAGACCACTGACAATCTTATTGCCGACCTCGAAGAAACGTTCGCCAACCTAAAAAGATACAGATGGAAGTTGAACCCTTCAAAGTGCATCTTTGGAGTTCCATCCAGCATACTCCTGGGCTACATCGTCAGCGCCCGCGGCATCAAACCCAACCCCGACAAGGTCTTCGCCATCACCAACATGAAATAGCGAACATGCGTAAAGGACATACAGAAGCTCATAGGGTGCATGGCTGCTCTCAGCTGCTTTATATCACGCCTCGGTGAAAAGGGACTACCGTTCTTGAAACTACTCAAGGCCTCCAAGCGCTTTTCCTGGTCAGAGGAGGCTGATATGGCTTTCGAGCAGCTCAAGTTGTTTCTAACGAAGCCTCCGATCATGATGGCACCTCAACCAGACAAAACCCTAATGATCTACATCGCTGCCACTTCTCGCGTCATTAGCATGGCTATCGTCGTCGAGCGCAAGGAAGCCGAACACGCCTATAAGGTACAACATCCGGTCTACTTCATTAGTGAGGTTCTTAATGAATCCAAAACTCGTTACCCTCAAGTTCAAAAGCTGCTATATGCCATCCTGCTCACGTCGCGCAAGCTCCGCCATTACTTCGAGTACTACAAGATCACCGTGGTCACTGAGTTCCCTCTAGGGGACATCCTCCGCAACAAAGAGGCCAACGGCCGCATCATCAAGTGGGCTGTCGAGCTCGGCACTTACTCCATCGAATTCAGAAGCAGGCCTACCATTAAGTCGCAGGCGCTCGCTGACTTCATCGCTGAGTGGACCGAGATCCAAGAGCCCAACCCCGTTGCTTGCCCCGAGCACTGGGTGATGTACTTCGATGGCACCCTCAACATCAATGGTGCTAGTGCTGGCATTTTATTCATTACTTCGACCAAGGACAAGCTCTGATACGTCCTCTAAATTCATTTTCTAGCCTCCAACAACGTCGTGGAATATGAAGCATGTATCCATGGACTCCGTATAGCCGTCGAGCTCAGCGTCAAACGCCTCATGGTATACGAAGACTCCATGCTGGTTATCAACTAGGTCAACAAAGATTGGTCCTATTCCAATAAGAAGATGGACGCATACTACGCCGAGATTAGAAAACTCGAAGGGAAGTTCTACGGTATCGAGTACCACCACATGGTACGAGACCAAAATTAGCTCGCCGATCACCTATCTAAGATAGGCTCTTCTTGCACCGCGATTCCGCCTAGGGTTTTTGTTCAAGACCTCTTTACGCCGTCTATTAAGGAAGAGAAGGAAGGCTAAGAAATCCCCCCGTCGAGCAGCTGGTACTTATAGTACCTTCGCTGGTCGTAGATTGGAGGGAAAAGTTCGTCAAGTACCTCACCAGCACCGACGTACCCGCCAACAAGACCAAAACCGAATGCCTCATTCGCCGTAGCAAGAATTACGTGCTGGTGGATGGGAACTTGATGAGGAAAAGTGCCAAGCAAGGGATACTGTAGAAATGCATCACCCAAGAAGAGAGAGTGAAACTACTTCTCGAAATTCACTCTGGTTCCTGTGGCAATCACGCGGCCTTGAGAAACCTCATCGGCAAGGCTTTTTGAGCTAGTTTTTATTGGCCCACGGCCATCACTGACGCAGAAGACCTCATCCGACGTTGTGAGAGATGTCAATTTTTCGCCAAGCAAATACACGTGATGGCGCAGGAATTGCAGACCATCCTAGCTTCTTGGCCTTTTGCATGCTGGGGACTAGACATGATTGGGCCTTTCAAGCCTCCGCCAGGTGGTTTCCGATACATATACGTCACCATTGACAAATTCTCCAAGTGGATCGAATACAAGCTGCTTGTCTTGGCCACTGCAAAGAAGGCAGTCGAGCTCTTCGAAGATGTCATCCATAGATTCGGTCTACCAAACAGCATTATCATCGACCTTGGAACTACATTCAATGGGCAACATTTTTAGGACTTCTAAGAAGAACAATGCATCTCCATCAAATACATCTCTATTGCCCATCGTAGAGCCAAAGGCCAGGTCAAACGGGCGAACGGCATGATCCTCGATGCCCTCGAAAAGAGACTATACCAGAAAGAGGAAAAGCATCCGGGCAGATGGCTCAAAGAGGTACCAGCTATAGTCTGGGGACTGCGCACTCAAGCTAGTCGCAACACTGGTGTGTCTCCATATTTTTTTGTCTACGGCTCAGAAGTTGTACTTCCTACGGACATTGCTTTCCAAGCACCCAGAGTAGAACATTATAATGAAGAGCAAGCCGTAGCTGTTCAAACAGAGGACATCGACAGGGCCGAAGAAGAACGCCTGATCACCAACATCCGCACAGCCAAATACCTAGAAGGCGTGTGAAGATACTACAATCGCAACATCAAAGGTCATTCATTTGCTATCGGTGACCTCGTTCTCTGCAGAAAGGAGAAAACCGAAGGGATGCACAAGCTCTCCTCCCCTGGGAAGGGCCTTATGTGGTCAAAGAGGTTACCCGACTAGGGTCTTACCGGATATGTGACATGGAAGGAGTCGATATCCCCAATTCGTGGCACATTGAGCACCTCATATGTTTCTATCATTGAAACGCTCCAGATATGTACTATCCACTCCATAATGAATGAAGTTTTTGTCATCGTAATTCATCTCCATTATTTCTCCGCTTCGGTCTAATCTCCATTTATGGTTGCCAGCTCTATGCTACTCCTTAACAAACTCCGACAATTACACATGATCTCCATATATGCTCCGCCATGTTTCTCCATACTAAAATATCTCTAAGATATTTCGCCAACTGCCGAGCAGCAAATGCTCCGCACTATGTTCTTCGGAGAAAATCCAGTCTCCGATCTCTCCCTACATGTGCTACGGGCTCCGCGCTCTGCGTTATGGGTGGTCGGCTGTGGTTCCTTGGTCACGTCTGTTCTTCCTACACGTGCACATTCTCCGCGCTCGACGTTATAGAATACGGGCTAGCCAAGGCCAAGGGCTCAGTAATGAGCTAACTGCTCGAGCGCTACTTATACCAAGTATAATTGCGTTAGGGTTAACAAGTTTCTTCCTCACCAAAAAATGCTAGCAAACTGCAAAAACATGCACTTGTCACTTTACAACATTTATACGCATACATAAATGTTTACTTATGCCCTCACACATCTAACCCTCTGCTCTAGCTGTTACATACAGGTTACTCTTCGAGCAGGTCATTGCGCTTGGCCCTCACCGTATGCCTCACCGAATAGATCGACATCACCGGCCAGTCCCTTTGCCACATCCTCCACCTCGTCTATCAGCTGCTGCTGCATCGTCGCACCCGTCCCTTTGGCGGATCTAGCCCCTATCGCTCGAAGATCGATGGTAGGGTAATGAGACTGGACCACCGCCAGGGCATGGGTCACGACGACGACAATGGTGTCTCGATTGAAGCTCTTGAAGTTCCCCCACGCCACCTTGCACCTATCGAACTATGCCTTGGCCCTCCAACGGTACTCTGCAGACATCAAAGGGATTCATCAAGCGAAGAAATCACTTTAGCAATAACTCCGACCATGAACTACTCACCTTTTAGCTCCTCGGCCAGTTTCTCCGCTCGCCCAAACGCCTTCTAATTCTCCTCCTGGAGTTGGCTGATGTTTTGGCGTAGCTGGCCGAGCACCGCATCTTGCCCTACAAAAGTAACAATTGACAGCAACATCAAGACTATTTGGCAATGCAGAACAAAACTCACCGATCCACAATACCTGTCTTCTGCTCGGAGATGCTCTATAGCAGCTTGAATGTGTGCCCCAGCTACTCGGATAAGGCCCTCTTCTGTACTCTAGGTCCCTAGCATTGGATTCGGCAAGATCTCATTCGCGCTGGGCCCTCTGGATGTTCTTCTCCATCAGTCGCATTGCCTCCTTTAGCTTCGTGTTTTCCTCGGCGAGGGGCTCCATCCGCTTGATCAGCTGCTGCCGCTGTGCAGCAGTTTGTGCTATACCCAACAAAGCACCAAGATTATGAAGAACTCCACTCTCCAACACCAAAGACGGACATCAACGACACAATACTAACCTCAATTTGCTTCACAACTCTAGAGACGGTGGACTGCAGCCTCTTCACTTCCCTAGTGTTGTCCTCCTCCTCCACGACCACCACTTCATCCCCCCACTTGCGGAGGATCCGGACGGCTTGAGGTCATGATTCTTCACACTCAATCTCCTCGACCTCGTCCTCATCCTCCGCAGCCGGTGGCGCTCTCTTGGGGCTCGGTGGCTGCACAGAGTGTTTGACCACGCCCCGAGACATCTCAGGGCGCACCGCTTGCTCCTCTGACTCTGTCGGCCTCTGTGCCTCAAACTCTGGTGCGATGTCGGCAGCTCTAGCTCCTACCTCTGAAGGATCGGTGGCTCCCTTCATCGCTCTTGGTGTCTCCATCGCATCAGCCGTCGTCGTCGCCAACCGTTCTCCGCCACCAACTCCACCAGCAGCGGTGGTCCACTCCTCCGTAGGCCACCGAGCGCCCAGGGACTCCAGGATGGGGTCTGCTGGCATTACCTCCATGCTAAGGCCAGCGCCCTGCTGCTCGCCAGTATGGCCTGAGGGATTGAGATCCTCTGCGCGCCTTGTTCTGCATTAGATCAGATCATTAATCACTGCAACTATAAAGATCGGACAGCAAATGATTCCAAGGCAAGGATACTTACACGTCGGCTTCCCGGTGGACGGTTCTAAACCGGCGCTGCCGCCCCAAGCACCCAGGCATGGCTCTGAGGTCTGAAAGCATCTATCCCCCCTAGTTGGGTTTCGGTGATTAATGACAATACGAGATTACTATGACTAACGTGTGTTTTGCAGAGGCAATTTAAGTTAGGTCATGGTAATGGCAATTCATTGGGCAATCATGGTTGTCATGCCCCTAGATGGAAATCGTTTCGATTTTCAAAGGATGGACGACAAGGTTAAGGATGGACTAGTTCTAAGTGTTGTTTGGTGTTGAAGAGACACTTAGAGTAGTTTAGGACTTTGTTTTTCCTTTGGCCATACTATTAAGGGGGGTATGGACTAGTAGTTTGACCTAGGTGAGTATAGTGGGTTAGGTGTGGTGCACACTTGTTAAATCTAGCAGTAGGTAGCTCTAAAGTAGCCCTAAGGTCAATTGGAGCAAACTTCATTCACATATGATTTCGAGTTAGAAGTGAATGGAGGGTCAAATGTTGATCGGACGCTGATCCGATTATGCCCGAACACTAGCAGTAGAGTCCGGTCAGTTCATTTGATCAAGCTAAAGTCGATTGGTTGCGATCGGACGCTGAGTGAAAAGTGACTAGATGTTGGGTGCTAGAGTCCGGTCAACTCCAGAGAGGTTCTAGAGAGGGAGATTCCTGATCGGACACATCTGGTCAATGATGACCGGACGCTGGTCAAGATCCGGTTACTAACCGGACGCTGAACAGCGAAGTGACCGAACACTGGGTGCCAGAGTCCGATCAACATTAGTAAGGTTTCAGAGAGTAGTTTTCATGACCGGACGCGTCTGGTCAGTGCTGATCGGACGCAGGTCAGATTCCGGTCACAACTTAATGGCTCTTTGGTGGGGACAACTGATCGGAGCGTCCGATCACCTTGACTAGAGAGTCTGGTCACCCCACAGAGTGCTGACTCAACCACATAACGGTTCATTTTGAATGAGGGGTTATAAATACTTCCTCAATTCATCCAAGGGGGTTCTCTTGCCCATTTCAACAATTGAGAAACACCCTTGAGAGTGCAAAAGAGAGCAAGAGCCTAGTGAGGTGATTGAGATTTGAGAATCCAAGATTAAGGCCTCATTACTACAAGGAGAGTAGCAACTGTGCATCCACCCTTCTCATTTGGCTTGTTGTGGTCAAGTGAGAGTTCGTGCTTGTTACTCTTAGTGATCGCCATCACCTAGACGGCTTGGCGGTGATTGGGAGTTTGGTGATCATCCAGTGGAGCTTGTGGATGACCCAACTCAAGTTGTGAGCCATTGTGGGCGATTCATCGTGACGGAGTGTCAAAGAATCAGCCCGTAGAAGAGCACTTGATCCTTGCACGGATCAAGGGGGAGCTACACCCTTGCGTGGGTGCTCCAACGAGGACTAGTGGGGAGTGGCGACTCTTCGATACCTCAGCAAAACATCGCTGTGTTCCTTTCCCACACTTTACATTAAGCATTTACATTTGAGCAATTCATTTCTTGTCTTTACATTCCTAGAATTGCCATGCTAGAGTAGGATTGGAACTTAGGTTGTAAAACTTTTGTGCGGTAGAACAATAGAAACACATTCTAGGCACAAGGGGTGAAGTGGGCTAAGTGTAGGGTTTAATTATTGCAAAGAATTTTAGAATTAGCCCAATTCAACCCCCCCCCCACTTGGGCATCTTGATCCTTTCAATTGGTATCAGAGCCTCGTGCTCGCTTAATTATGCTTAACCACCTAGAGAAAGATGTCCCACGGGGATGGACCTCCCCCTATCTTTGAGGGAGATGATTTTCCTTATTGGAAAATCCGCATGGAGGCCTATTTAGAAGCCTTAGATGTTGGAATACTTAGAGCCACCTCACAAGGCTTCCCAAAACCTAAGGATGCCGCCAACCTTCAAGGCGATAAGGTAAATTACGAAAAATGGAATGCAAAGGCTAGAAACACCATCTTTAGAGGCCTTTGCAAAGATGTGTTTAATCGTGTGCGGAACCACAAGGACGCCCATGCACTATGGTCGGACATTTGTACGCTCCATGAGGGAACAAAGAGTGAGCGTGAGGAACGCTATCATCTCGTCATGAAAAAGCTTAATTCTTTTGAGATGCTTCCTAAAGAAAGTGCTAATGAGATGTACTCACGCTTAAATGTTCTTGTAGAGGAAGTCAATGGTCTTGGACTTACACAAATGCAATCATCCGATGTTGTAAGAAAGATCTTGAGTGTCTTTCCCATTGACAAATATGGACACATTGTGACCGTGCTTCATCAAGGTGATCTTTCCGCCGCTACACCAACTCAAATCTTGGGAAAGATCAATGCTCATGAGATGTATATGCACATCACACCATAAGATGGCTCTTCTTCTACCAAGAACAAAGACAAAGACTTGGCATTCAAGGCAAACCAAGAGAAGAGGGGCAAAGAAAGAGTTGATCATGATAGCTCAAGTGATGATAAGATTGATGATGTAAGTCTTGCTCTCATGGTGAGAAGAACTACCAAGATGCTCAAGAAGCTAAACAAGAATGGTGTCAAGTTTGATGGCAAGAAGAAGAAATTCTTCACTAGTAATAGAAGGAAGCCCATTTCTAAAATGGATTGCTATAATTGTGGAGAACTTAGTCATCTAGCTCATCAATGCCCCAAACCTAAGAAAGATAAGTACAAGAAGAAGTACAAGGGCAAGAAAGATGACTCAAGTGATGAAAATGATGATGAGAAGAAAAACAAGCCATACAAGAAGAAGGATGGCAAGAAGAAGGACTTCCACAAGAAAAAGAAAAATGGCAAGGCATACATCGTCAGTGATTGGCTCACGGATATTGATTCATGAAGTTGCTCATTCGATGATGATAGTGAGAATGAGAAGGTGGCCGCTATTGTGATTGACTCTTCACTATCTTCACCGACACCACTGCCATCATCCTCTACACACCTATGCCTTATGGCTAAGGGTGAATGAAAGGTATCAAACAATGATGATAGTAGTGGTGATGATCATGCTAGCACTGATGATAGTGATAGTGATGGTGAATTTGAATCACCTTCATATGATGATCTTGTCAAGTTGCTAAATCAATACACTAAGATCATTAGAAAGATAAGAGCTAAGAATGAAAAGCTAGAACTTGAGAATGATTCTCTCTTAGCTAAATATGATGTTGAAAAAGCTAGTGTTGAGATTAGAGAAGAACATAAAACTATATCATCCAAACTCAAGGAGCTAAAATCATCTAAAAAGGAGCTTAAAGAAAAATATGATAAACTTGAGGGGATACATAATGAGCTCATCACTAGCCACAATATGCTAAAAGAAGAATATACAAATCTCAAGATCAATCATGATAACCTTGTTGTTTCTCATGAGCTATTATCCAATGAGCCACATGATGCTACTAACCATGTTGTCAAGATTGATATAGCTACATCATGTGATGATTTAATTGTTGAGAGCATTGAGCAAGGATCTAGTGGCAAAGGCAAGCAAGTGGTTGAAACCGACAACTATGATGAGTATGTCAAGCTCAAGCATGAGAATGAAAAGCTCAAGAAAGATCTTGAAGAGCTATCAACCACCAACACTATTGTGATAGAGACTCTTGATCATGATGGTGATTTAATTCTTGAGAATGAGAAGCTCAAAGAAGAGAACAAGAGACTTAAGAAGAAGAAAAATAATGATGCACTCAAAGAAGAGAACAAGAAGCTCACGTTGGAGAAAGAACATCTCAAGATTGGCTTGAGCAAATTCACAAGAGGCAAATCTCTCCAAAGTGAGCTACTCATGAACACCATCATGAAGATGGATAGAAGTGGAATTGGATATTTGGCAAATCAAGGGAAGAAGGCTCAAGCTCAACAACAACAACACAAGTCAAAGCCAAAGCCAAAGAGGTGTTTTGAGTGTGGACAAGGTCACTTTGCCCATAAGTGTCAAACTCCACCACCACAACCCTTGCCCAAGCATGCTAGACCCTTTTCTTTCAATGCTCATTATATGCTTAGGAAGGACTCTAGTGGAAAAATGAAAATCATGTTCTTAGGACCTCGCAACAAGAATAGACCTAAGAGAATTTGGGTTGCAATGTCACTTGTTGAGAAAGTGAAGGGCCCTCAACAAGTTTGGGTCCCTAAACAAGCTTGGTCTCTTGTGTGTAGGTGAACTACAAGACCAGTGGAAGTCATTGGGTAATTGATAGTGGTTGCACTCAACATATGACCGGTGATCATCGTATGTTCACCTCACTAGATGAAGAAGTAGATGGCCAAGAAAGAATTACATTTGGTGACAACTCAAAGGGCAAAGTTAAAGGATTGGGCAAAGTGGCAATATCAAATGATCATTCAATCTCAAATGTGCTATATGTTGCTTCATTGAGCTTCAACTTGCTATCCGTTGGTCAATTGTGTGATCTTGGCTTTCAATGCTTGTTTACCGAGAAGGAAGTGGTTGTATCTAAGAAAGATGATCAAGTGATATTCAAGGGATTTAGATACAACAACCTATATCTAGTGGATTTCTCCTCTGAAGATGCTAACTTGAAGACTTGCCTATTCACCAAAATATCACTTGGGTGGCTATGGCATAGAAGACTTGCTCATGTTGGGATGAGCTCACTCAAGAAGCTTATGAAGAATGAATTGGTGTGAGGGTTGAAGGATGTGAAATTTGAGAAGGACAAGCTTTGTAGTGCATGTCAAGTCGACAAGCAAGTTGCAAACACTCATCCTACAAAAGCTTTCATGTCAACAACAAGAGTGCTAGAGCTCCTTCACATGGACTTATTTGGACCAACAACATACAAGAGATTGGGAGGAAATCTTTATTGTCTTGTGATTGTTGATGACTACTCTAGATATACATGGGTGTTCTTCCTTCATGACAAAACTGAAGTGGCATCATGTTTCAAGAAGTTTGCCCAAAGAGCACAAAATGAGTTTGAAGTGAAGCTCAAGAAGATAAGAACTGATAATGGAAAAGAGTTTGACAACACAAACATTGAAGCTTATTGTCATGAAGTTGGAATTAAGCATGAGGTCTCCGCAACATATACACCTCAACAAAATGGTGTAGTTGAGAGAAAGAACCAGACACTTATCACACTTGCAAGAACAATGCTTGATGAGTACAATACACCCGAAGCTCTATGGGCGGAAGCTATCAACACCGCATGTTATGCATCCAACCGCCTATTCCTTCAAAAGTTTCTTGGCAAGACACCTTATGAGTTGTTCAATGGGAAGAAGCCGGATGTCTCATTCTTCCGGGTGTTTGGTTGCAAATGCTACGTCTACAAGAAGCGGCAACACCTAGGGAAGTTTCAAAGATATTGTGATATTGGTTTTCTTGTTGGTTACTCATCAAAGTCCAAAGCATATCAAGTATTTAATCATGCCACCGGCTTGGTTGAAGAAACATATGATGTGGAATTTGATGAATCTAATGGCTCCCAAGGAGCACATGAGAATCTTGATGATGTAGGTGATGAACCATTGAGGGCGGCTATGAAAAACATTCCGGTTGGAGACATCAAGCCTAAAGATGATGTACATGTGATTGATCCACCTTCTTCATCAAATATGCCACAAGACGGTGATAAAGATGGGAGAGTAGAAAATGAAGATACTCATGTCTCTCAAGATAAAATGGTGGCACAAGCTCAAGATGTTGATGCTCCACAACCTCCCCCTCAAGTGGTTGATAGAAGAAATTCACCTCTACTACAAGCTCATCCACAAGATCTCATCATAGGGAGTCCATCAAAGGGTGTAATGACTCGCTCTCAAAAACTTGCTTCATTTATTGAACATCACTCTTTTGTCTCTTGCTTTGAGCCTAAAAAGGTAGAAGAAGCTCTTCAAGATCTAGATTGGATAAATGCCATACATGAAGAGTTGAACAACTTCACCCGCAATGAAGTTTGAACTCTTGAAGAGCAACCACAAGGTGCAAGAGTCATTGGAACAAAGTGCGTGTTCAGTAACAAGCAAGATGATCAAGGCACTGTAGTGAGGAACAAGGTAAGACTAGATGCAAAGGGGTTCTCTCAAGTTGAAGGGTTAGATTTTGGAGAGACCTTTGCACCGGTTGCAAGACTTGAAGCCATTCGTATCCTCCTTACTTATGCATTGCATCATGAAATAAAACTATATCAAATGGATGTTAAAAGTGCATTTTTAAATGGCTTTATAAATGAACTAGTCTATGTTGATCAACCTCCTGAGTTTGAAGACCATAGATATCCTAATCATGTTTATAGGTTGTCCAATGCGCTATATGGGCTTAAACAAGCCCCAAAGCTTGGTATGAGCGCCTTCGGGATTTCCTCATTGAGAAGGGCTTCACCATTGGGAAGGTCGACACCACACTATTCACCAAGAAGCTTAATGGAGTTATCTTCATTTGTCAAGTATATGTTGATGATATCATATTTGGATCATCAAATGAAGATTCTTGCAAAGAGTTTGGTGAATTGATGTCGAAGGAGTTCGAGATGTCAATGATTGGAGAGCTTACATTCTTTCTTGGTTTTCAAGTCAAGCAAATGAGAGAAGGGATTTTCATCTCTCAAGAAAAGTATACCAAGGATCTTCTCAAGAGGTTCAATATGGATGAATGTAAGCCAATCAAGACACCAATGTCATCTAATGGACATCTCGACCTAGATGAGGGAGGTAAAACAGTTGATCAAACTCTCTACCGCTCTATGATTGGTAGCTTGTTATATTTAACCGCATCTAGGCCCGACATCATGTTTAGTGTGTGTATGTGTTCTAGATTTCAAGCTAGTACTAAGGAGGCTCACATGGTTGCTGTTAAAAGAATCCATAGGTATCTTAAGCACACACCAAGCATTGGTCTTTGGTATCCCAAAGGAGCTAGATTTCAATTAGTTGGCTATTCAGATTCGGATTATGCCGATTGCAAAGTTGATAGGAAAAGCACATCCGGAGAGTGCCATTTGGTTGGTAGATCACTAGTGTCTTGGTCCTCCAAGAATCAAAATAGTGTGGCTTTGTCCACCACCAAAGCGGAATACATTGTTGCGGGTGCTTGTTGTGCACAAATACTTTACATGAAGCAAACTTTGCTAGACTATGGTGTAATTCTAGAAAAGGTACCCCTTTTGTGTGACAATGAGAGTGCGGTAAAGCTTGCTAATAATCTGGTTCAATCACTCTCACACCAAGAACATAGATATCCGCCATCACTTTCTTCGAGATCATGTTGCTAAAAATGATATTTCACTAGAAGGTGTAAGGACCGAGGATCAATTGGCGGATATCTTCACTAAACCACTAGATGAGGCTACATTTTGTCGGTTGAGAAATGAGCTCAATGTGCTTGATTTTAGTAACTTCACTAGAAAATGAGCTTGTGTTGTCCCTTGCATTGCATTGTAATATACAACATGTTTAATTTTTGGTAATTCATTTTGGGCTTGTCTAACATGGTTAAGATAACTGCCGAAAAGCGTGTGAAGAAGCTTAACCTTGGATCAAACTTGACAAGCAACTAGAATTAATTTCAAGTATTGCATTGCATATGCATGTGTGTTGTTTTGTCATTTCCTTTCTATTACCCTTTTATTGCCTAATTTCTTAAAAAGAAGTATAGCCTAAGGCAAAATATTTTAAAAAATTTTAGGGTTTGAGAGAGGTCACTCACATCAGTCCCAATTGGTGTTTATTTGGGTCTTATTGAAGTTGGGACTCGATTGGGAACAGGCAACACGAAGGAACATTGAAGATTTGCTGAAAAAGGGTGACTTGACGCTGCACCAGACTCTGGATTCCAGCGTCTGGTCAGTTCACAGGAGGTGAACAGAAGCGCAATGGAGTGACCGGACGCTGAAACAATGTTCTTCCTACGTCCGGTCAGACGATGGTCCTACGTCTGGTCAAGCGAAGAAGATGTACACAGGATCAACCAGACTCTGGCTGCGTCCGGTCATGGGCAACCAAACACGTCCAGTCACGGCTTGAGGGGATTTGGACCTCTCTGTAGTCGACCGTCCTCTGGGTGGCAGCGTCCGGTCGTTGCCACCGGAGCATCCGGTCAGTTGAAATCCTGCGGATCTAGAACTCTTTCTCCTTTCTTTATCCATCACGTGGGGGGCCACCATATAACATCGCTGTGGTTTGACCTAATCCCCAAAAAGCAACCATGCCCGTAGCCGCCGCGCTGCGCCCGCTCTGCCCCTACCGTCGTGCTCCCATGCCCGCGCCACTGCGCACCACCGCGCTGTGTCTTCCTCGCCGCCTGTTGCACCGCCTGTTTGCTCCACCACGCCCACGCCGCACAACTTCGACGCGCCAGCAGCTCACCAGTACCACACGCCCGTGCCCTAGCGCTTTTGCCTCGCCGTGCCATCATAGTGCAGCCGCCAGCACCATCTCCATTGCTGCGCCTGCATCTCCACGGGCCATCCAGCGCCGCATTGCCTCGTCGAACCCTAACCCTAGACGTTCGATTATCGACCCGGTGGTGCCCCGTGATCCGTTCCTTTGTTCTTCGGTCGCTGATTCGTTAGGTAGCAAGCCATCGCCTCTAATTTCATATCCAATGCTTGCTTCTTAGGGTTTCGCATCTCTAAATATACATTGTGATTATTTATATATCCTATCTATTCTATCGTGCAGCGAGTCAGTGCTTTTGTGGTCCTATTTGCAGTTGTCACTGAACTCGAGGCCAAGCCCACGAGTACGGATCGAGGCCAAGCCTCGTGAGTGTCAGTTGGCAGTTGATTCTTGTCTGTGACAGTTGTTTCTTTTAGCTCCAGCAATGGCACGTGTTAAGAATGCCAGAGGTGGTCCTGGTGATGAGGATCTGAGGCCTCCGCCTCGCCTGTCTACTGAGGCGAAAGGCAAGGCCAGGAAGACTATGACAAAGAAGTGGAAGTTTGCAGATGCTGACACTGAGAGAGCAGCAGTAGTTGTAGCAGTCGTAGACCATGCAGAGAGAGGAGGAGCTCGGAGTGGTGTTCGCATTGTAGATCAGCTTTCACCAGCATAGAGGGCCACCATCAAGAGGGTAGAGAGATGTCATGGTAGTCCAACTAGGACTGTCAGGAGGGATGGCGTGTTGTTTTGGAGGAGACTCAGCCTTAGGGGGAGACTGTTGAGCAGCAGGCCCAGCCAGCAGAGCAGTCAGAGGGTACCCAGCACACAAAGTAGACACAGGAGGCAGAGCAGGCCGAGGAGATAGAGTAGGTACCATAGCCACAGCTATGACGCTTTGGTCATACTATTACCTAGGTGACACCGAGGCTAGAGACATAGAGGAGGGGTTCTCATCCGCCTCCTAGACCACAGGGTCTGCCTCTAGTTACTCACCTTGACCTGAGGGCAGCCACACCCAAGCAGGTGCAGCAGCTTTAGTTTGTGCAGTTCGAGGACTGGTTTCCGCCGAGGTGGGATGAGCGTGCTTCAGAGCACTTCTACACACCAATATAGGACTTCTACAATGCTTATCTGAACAGTGGAGTGGCTTCAGATCACAGAGATTTTGTTCTATTGAGGCACTTGTAGCAGCAGTAGGAGAGCAGATCTACCCTCACCTCTCTTATTTGCTAGGGTTGACAGACCTACTTGGATGGACTGGCCGATATGTTCCATCATGGGTTCGTGAGTTCTACTTTTCACTTTGGATTGACCCGGGGCATAGGTTTATACACTTTGCATTCAGAGGCTGTGACTACAGGCTGTAGAGCTCGAGGATTAGAGAGATTCTCAGGATTCAGGAGTCACCCATTCACCTTCATGAGGTTTGCTATGGTTAGACAGAGCCTCCCAGATGTCCTCACGGTGGTCTTGTGCCTCCCACAGATCTGGTCCGACCATGCTTCACAGAGCCATTCGGTGAGGGGTCGAGCAAGACACCTAGAGACCTTACTCCTATAGCTAGGCTACTTGATGCTATCGTGAGGAGGACTTTGCTCTCGAGGATGGGATATCGTGAGGGATTGACTTGCATTCAGTTATGGTTGGTGAACTCTCTAGTGTAGCAGACAGTCTTTGATATTTGGGATGTTATTCTTTTAGAGATGGAGGACACTTTTGTAGAGGGGTTCAGAGGCCATCGTCAGTTGCCCTATGCTCACTGGATCACATTCCTAATTCGCAAGGCAATTATAGTAAAGTCTCCTAAGATGATGGCAGAGTATACTGGTGCTACTACTGAGTTCCCTCCATACAACATGACCCAGATGCTCCGTCACAGCAGAGCAAGGACACCTGGCCAACCGAGCCATCACCTAGAGGCGCCAGAGACTGCAGCCTAGCAGGATGAGATCATCAGGGGCTTTGCAGCGACAGAGGAGGAGGAGCTAGATGCTCAACCAGAGGGTGTGGTCGAGAGAGACCCTAGTGATAGCTCAGATGATGATTATTAGGCTATTCCTCGGATGCCTCCTCGACGACATGACAGTGAGATCAGTGGCTCTAGCTTAGCTCCACCGCCACCATAGACAGACCCCGCTCTCCTTGCTATTCTTGAGCAGATAAGGCAGGATCAAGCATGCCAGGCCCAGGAGACCGTAGCTACACTAGCACAGGTCCAGGCAAGATAGGACGAGTTCCAGAGATAGCAGCAGGCCATACAGCAGCAGCAGCTCCTGATTCAGCAGTAGTTACTTGGTTTCATGTAGCATGTTGTTACTGCTATTGGGACTCAACCACCATAGCTTACACCTCAGATCGGCCAGCCTACCACCACTTTAGTGACTCTAGCTGTACAGCCCAATGGACTTCAGAGTCAGGGACAGCCAGCTACTCAGTTTGCTTCACCTACAGAGTAGGTGTCCCAGTGGTTTGCTTTGCCAGTGACAGCCCAGGGTCCTTCCTTCATACCTATTGTTACGGGCTTCACTCCACCTTAGAGTTCCTCGGTGCTTGTGACTAACACCCCAGTTTCTAGGAGCCTTGGTGCTACTTTTAGCGAGTTAACAGGGCAGCCTACACCACCAGAGTTGTGAGTCCCTATATCTTCCACAGTTGCTCTAGTTACTGGCACAACCGAGATGCTCCCATCATCTGTTGCATCATCAGGGCCAGCTCTTATAGTGATACCTGCTGAGTCACAGGCAGCGCCAGTCCTAGAGCAAACCCAGACCGCTTCAGCTTCACTTCCAGTGATAGAGGGTCAGACCGCTCAGAGCTCAGGGTCCGAGGATGATGCTACATAGTTTTAGATCGCTCACTGCACCTTAGCGCCCGCCTCATCTACTCCTGCCCCGCCAACCGACCCTTAGGTTTTGGTGCTTGATGCCAAAGGGGGAGAGTGATTGAGTATGTTAGATATTGGGGGAGCGTTATATCTAGGAGGAGCTTATGATTTATTACTTTTGGCTTTTTTTGTGTGATACATTACTATGCATTCATGGTTACTTTCATGCATTGAACTACATATGTGTGATTGTGATACCTATGTGATATGTGACATGTGTGCTCTCTACTTTGATCTTCCGCGTTTCACTCCGATTCAAATGAGTTTTGTTTCTTGTACTCATGCTTATTTCATATCTATTGAGTAAACCATGTTGGGCTTGGGTCATATAAGCTTGTCTAACTCCTTTGCTCTTATTGTCAAAAGCTTATATGAAACCAAGCATGTTGAAAACCTCACTTATCTCTCTTACATACTTGAGGTTGTATTATCATCAATCACCAAAAAGGGGGAGATTGAAAGCATCTAGGCCGCTAGTTAGGTTTTGGTGATTAATGACAATACAGGATTACTATGACTAACATGTGTTTTGCAGAGGCAATTTAAGTTAGGTCATGCTAATGGCAATTGATTGGGCAATCATGGTTGTCATGGCCCTATCATGGAAATCATTTCAGTTTTCAAAGGATGGACAACAAGGTTAAGGATGGACTAGTTCTAAGTGTCGTTTGGTGTTGAAGAGACACTTAGAGTAGTTTAGGACTTTGTTTTTCCTTTGGCCATACTATTAAGGGGGGTATGGACTAGTAGCATGACCTAGGTGAGTCTACTGGGTTAGGGTGTGGTGCACACTTGTCAAATCTTGCACTAGATAAGCTCTGAAGTAGCCCTAAGATCAATTAGAGCAAACTTAATTCACATATGATTTCGAGTTGGAAGTGAATGGAGGGTCAAATGTTGATCGGACGCTGATTTGGTTGTGACCGGATGCTAGCGGCAGAGTCCGGTCAGTTCATTTGATCAAGCTTAAAGTTGACTGGTTGCGGATTCGGGGCGCTGAGTGAAAAGTGACTGGACGCTGGGGTGCCCGAGTCTAGTCAACTCTAGAGAGGTTTCCAGGAGAGGGAGATTCCTGATCGGACGTGTCCGGTCAGTGATGACCGGACACTGGTCAGGATCCGATTACTGACTGGACGCTAAACAGTGAAGTGACCGGATTGCTAGGTGCCAGAGTTTGGTCAACATCAGTAAGGATCCAGAGAGTAGTTTTCATGACCGAACATGTCTAGTCAATGCTGACCGGACGCAGGTCAGAGTCCGGTCACAACTTAATGGCTCTATGGTGGGGACAACTGACCAGAGCGTCCGGTCACCTTGACCGGAGCATCCCGGTCACCCCGCAGAGTGCTTGACTCAACCACATAACGGTTCGTTTTGAATGAGGGATATAAATACTTCCTCTATTCATCTAAGGGAGTTCTCTTGCCCATTTCAATAGCTAAGGAAACACCCTTGAGAGTGCAAGGAGAGCAAGAGCCTAGTGAGGTGATTGAGATTTGAGAATCCAAGATTAAGGCCTCATTACTGCAAGGAGAGTAGCAAGTGTTCATCACCCTTCTCATTAGGCTTGTTGTGGTCAAGTAAGAGTTCGTGCTTGTTACTCTTGGTGATTGCCATCACCTAGATGGCTTGGTGGTGATTGGGAGTTTGGTGATCATCTGGCGGAGCTTGTGGATGACCCAACTCAAGTTGTGAGCAGTTGTGGGTGATTCACCGTAACGAAGTGTCGAAGAATCAGCCCGTTGAGAGCACTTGATCCTTGCGTGGATCAAGGGGGAGCTACACCCTTGCGCAGGTGCTCCAACGAGGACTAGTGGGGAGTGGCGACTCTCCCTTACCTCGGCAAAACATTCTTGCATTCCTTTCCCTCACTTTACTTTAAGCATTTACATTTGAGCAATTCATTTCTTGTCTTTACATCCAGAATTGCCATGCTAGAGTAGGATTGGAACTTAGGTTGCAAAACTTTTGTGAGGGTAGAACAATAGTAACACATTCTAGCACAAGGGGTGAAGTGGGCTAAGTGTAGGGTTTAATTATTGCAAAGAATTTTAGAATTAGCCTAATTCACCCCCCCCTCTTAGGCATCTTGATCCTTTCAGGGTCAACCCGCGTACCCTTGGCTGGAGGTCTTGCGGCCCCCACCATCGGCCTCTCCTCGCTGCTACTCGGGGGACTCCTTCCCCTCCTTCCAATTGCACCTCCATGCCCATGCTGCGCCGGTGGCGCCTGTGTGCTCGGAGGAGGAGCTACTGGAGCCCATCATCATGCGACCACTCGGACACCGCCACACTCTGCTTCCGAGTGGTCTGATCGCTGCCAAGTGAGATGTCGCCCGGCTTGTGCAGAGCTGCACCCACTGGTTTCCTCTTCTTGTGGGCCGACTCATCTCTTGCCACCCTCTTCTCCTGGACCTTCTCCAACACCCGGGGGAACTCTCCTTCTGACCAGCACCTATGCCTCTTGATTCGGATGAGGTTGCTGACAGCGTTTTCCTCCGACTGAGTGCTAGGCTTGGCATCTACCACCTTTGGCCAGTCGCTCCTCGGCACACACCCGAGAAGTACGCCGCCCGCTCCTACAAATGGATCTTTCAATCAGTGAATCAGTTTACTGCTCGGTGCCGACACAGGATAAAAAACACCAGGACCAATAGTCGGGATCTCTACCTAAGGAGGTGGGTTCGTGCAGTTGAAGGCTCTTGGCTGCCCTAGCATGCTGAACGGCGCATTTGGAGTGAATAGCTCTGCGGCCCGCTCTAGCGCAACCTCCCTCGTTAGCCTCTCCGTCCTCACCCGGGTGCCATCAGTGTCCCCCTTGAAGTCAAAGCCCACGTGGGCCCTCTCCTTACAGGGCTGGGTGTGGCACGTTATGAAGCTCACCACCACTACCATGCCATTCATCTTCAAGCCCTTTATTAACTCTAGGAGCTCCTTCACCTGATCCATGTCAGCGCTGGTCAGTTTCTCCGACCAGCTCCTCTGGTCTCCGGAACCTGGTCGACGTCGCATCTGATGGCTGGTGACTCTGCTTCATGTAGAACTACCTGGCGTTCCACCCCTTCAGCGAGGTGTTCAGCGGTACAGTAATATACTCGCCCGCCATCCTGTCGTGGAGCTACAGATACACGTCGCTGACCACCATGGGACCGCCCCTGCCCTTCTTCTTTAGCCAAAACAGGTGTTAGAAGAGGTTGAAGTGGGGAAGAATGCTGAGATACGCCTTGCAAAAATGGATAAAAATAGAGTTGTACAAGATGGTGTTGGGATGCAGATTGCATAGGCTCACTCCCCAGTACTCCAGCAGATCATGCAAGAAAGGATGAACAGGAATTTCTAATCCACGCCAGAAATAATCTTCAAATACTATGACTTCGTTAGTATGCGGCATTGGATAGGGCTCACCGTCGGCAAGACGCCATTCAGCGGTGACTCGCACAGGGAGAAACGCCTGCCGCCACCATCTCATTGAGCTCCATCTCCCCCATCAGGGATGGTAACCCACTGCTTGTCATGGATCGTCCCGACAGCCGCCTTCTTTGGATTACCGCCTCCCCCTCTTCGGTGCCATCTCTCAGATCTGGATTGGTATTGGCGGCGGAAGTGTGTGTGAATACGGATGGGAGCGCAAAGGTTGAGGAGGAAGATGAAGTGGCAAAGTGGCAAAGGTGGGAGCGCAGAGTGCAAGCGGCATAGTTATAAAGAAATCATACCCACTTTTTGCATTCAAGGGTTTTGAGAAACCGCACCACAATCTGCGCCTTTCCGAATTCCCCAAAGCGGTGTGGTGGGCCGCTATTTGGGCTTCCATGCGACGCAGCCCATGTCGCTCATTTTCTCCGCAACTTGGAACTACACACCGAATACTGGCCGACTTCTCGCAATACCATTAAGGCTTAGTAATTACTATTGTACAACCATTACTCGGGTTTTTTTCTCCATGACTTGATTTCTCCGATATTTCCACTTGTGGCTTGGGGACTACGTCATCACTATGAACTTGGTTCCTCACCACACTGGGGACTTTCTTCTGGTTACTATTGTTTCTGACCTGGCACATATGACACGTCACCTACTATTTGCTCGGGACTAAGTGGGCACACTTCACCTTGCGGTAATGTGTTTGCTTTTGATCTGAGACTCTACGCCTCCTAAAGTTGAAGAAGACTATCTCCCTTTCTCGTGGTCGGACTCTAAGTGGGCACACTTGGTCCACTGTGAGGAAATTTTTTTATTGCAAACCTGAGCTCTTACATCCTTCTGGCAAGCCTTACTTGGGAAGCTCATGCTCTGGTCGGATAGTTAAGCTAGTCGCTACAGTCCACCAACTGCTTTGCGACTTATTATGGTGATTGGACCATGATCGACTGCTTATCTTTGTTCACACCTACTCGAACAAGCTCAAGATGGCATTGCATGGTGGATACAAGGCGCTCCGTGGACTAGCTATGGGGGGTAGGAATCCTAGATACCATCACGACAGACTACCTGGTTCACGCTCTAGGGGCGATCCAGCCCACGAGAAACAAAGACCTACGTGCATGGCACTGCTCAGACGTGCATCCCAGACATCAAGGGCGATATCGAAGATACTACGAGATCTGTTCGGATACGTTTCGATCCCATGGTTTCCTATAATCTGTTTTTACTTTCCGGCTATCTCCTAATCTAACCTACTCTATAACTCTATCCCCCAACTATAAGGCGGGCAGGGCCCCCCTCAACATGAAACATCATATGAAACCAATACAATCCAACAGACCATAGAGTAGGGTAAATTACATCCAGCTGTGGCCCAAACCTATCTAACTCTTGTGTCTCTATGCCTTCTTGTTCTTGATTACGCGCACCTCAGCCAACAATCTACCTTTGTGGGATAATCTCGGAGGACTGCCAATGATATTCTATCGACAAGTAACTCACTGTTTTTGCATTATGCATATTGAACGACGAATTAAACTTTTCAATAATAACCTCGCTGATTCTGACTGAGGTATAATTTGCTAGATTTTATCTCTAACAATTTCCATACCAGAATTTCTTAGCATGCACCTAGGTCCTTCATCCCAAATTTTTTTTACTCAATTGCCTTTCATTTTAGCTATTTCTATTTTTTCTTTAGCAGCAATCAACATATCATGAGCCTTTCATTTAGCCATCTGTTATCTCATCTGGGATTTTAATCCCCTATAATGAAAATATAACAAG